>NC_137788.1:87668317-88868317 GCF_963383645.1 Muscardinus avellanarius | reverse complement strand
ATTTATAAAGGTGCACGGGTTTGAGTGGTCCTATGACTGAAGGGAGAGTGCTGAGTCTTTTCCATGTGCCTTTGCAGGACTGGAGAAGGAGTGGGATCCCTATCCTCTAGGGACCCTGATATTACCCTATCCCCGATTCTCAAAATACAGTGATGTCTAAACCACCAGGGTTTGATAATAGACAACACATACTATTTTCACCAGATACTATTCTAAGAGTATTATAAGTATTATTGTATTTGATTTTCATAATAACCCACGTAGTAGGAACTCTTTTCATCTCCATTGACAGATAAAGTGTCTGAGGTGCAGAGAAATGTAAATGCTTGTCCAGTTCTGAAACTGGGCCGTATCATAAGGCATAGAATCAGTTAATAGAGGCGCTGTTATTTGAACCCAACCACCTGGCTCAAGCCCTCAATTTGTTAGTCAGTAGTACACAGCCTCTTCCATAAAGGGGGAAGGCAGCCAGATCAGATCATAGATGGATGCCTGTTGAGGTGGCCTGCTTGCATTTCTGTCCCCTGTATTATATTATAATGGGGGGAAAGCACAGCAAAGAGATGTCAAGGTGAGTATATAGAAGCATGAGAAAAATTTGCGTCCCATTGCTTGGTGTGGTAGAGATGGGTGGCCACGTGGACAGTTCCTGCACTAGTTCTCTGGTGATCCTCCTGAAGGTGATCCTTTCTTGAGATTCAAAGGGCAAGAAGCGAGGAGAGCTTGAGCCTCTCTCACATCAGCAAATGACATACCTTGGAAACTTCCGGTCTTCTGAAGATCCCACATGTGTGCCATATGGGAAGTCCAGCACTAGGGCCCATGACCCACAGAGAAAAATGATAGGCAGGAGAAGTCTTTGAAAGCAAGAAGCATTGGAAAAAGGCATCTCCCTTTCTCTGTTTTCTATCTTACTCTACTCCCAATACTGAAGAAAATACAATGAGATACAAAGGATGGTTGCCATTCTATCTGGGGTTAGATGGAACCTCAGAGTAGTTTTGATTTGCATTTCCCTGATTGCTATTGATGTTGTGCTTTTTATTTACATATACATACATACATACACATATACATATACATGTACGTTTCTGTTGGCCCTTTGTATTTTCTTGGCAAGTGTTTATTCAATTCAAATGCCCATTTTTTATTGGGTTAATTTTCTTTTGCCATATTGGGGATGAAACTCTGGGATATTCTGCCTCTGAGCTATACCCCCAGCCCTATTTTTTATTCTCTATTTTGAAACAGGGTCTCACTGAGTTGAAAAGGACCTCACTATGTAGCTGAGGCTGTCCATGAACCGCAATCCTCCTGTCTCAGCCTCCCAATTGCTGGGATTACAAGTGTGTGCCACCACACCTGGTGTGGGTTATTTGTTTTTAGTGTGATATTCTGACAAGGATGTGGGAAAACAGAAATGCTCATATGCTGCTGTGGAACTACAGATTAGTACAATCTCTATGGAGATCAAATAGAGGCTTCTCAGAAGTTCAGAAATAATACTATCATATGACCCAGCTATACGACTTTTGGTATCTTTCCAAAAGAATTAAAATCAGAATACTATAGTGATGCATGCATATCCATGTTTATAGGAGCACAATTCATAATATCCAAATTATGGAATCAACCTAGGTATCTGTCAATAGATAAATGGATAACAAAAATATGGTATATAGACACAGTGGAATTTTATTCAACCATAAAGAACAAAATTATTTAATTTGCAGGAAAATGGATGGCATTTATAATTTCATATATGTAGTAGTGTCAATGGAAGTCTTTCCTTCATTAATTTTCCCCCTACCCTCTCTTAGACCCCCTCTCTTACTCTACTGGGATTTCTTCTCCTTTATCTAAAGTATCTCTGTGTATTCCAATTAGTTCCTAGCTTCCACGTAGTTTCTGTGATTGGCTAATCTCATTTAATGTAATGTTCCCTAGTTCCATCTATTTCCCTGCAAATGATGTAATTTTATTTTTCTTTAGTGCTAAGTAGAATTCGACTGTATGTATATCCTTCAATTTTGTAATGCATTCATCTATTGATGAACATCTTGGCTTGGTTCATGATTTGGCCGTTGTGAATTGTGCTTCTATAAATGTGGATATGCAATAGCATGATCAATGTTTAGATTCCTTTAGAAAGATACCTAGGAGTGGTATAGCTGGATCATATGGTGGTTCCATTACCAGTGTCATGAGGATTCTCCACACTGAGCTCCATATCAGCTGCACTAATATGCAATCCCACTAATAGTTCCTGTTTCCTCACATGCTCACCAGCATTCATTGTTCTTTGGATTGTTGATGATTGGCATTCTAATTGAGGTTAGATGAAATTTCAATGTAGTTTCGGTCTGCAAAACTGATTGCTAATGATGTTGAACATTTTTTTCTACCTTGATTGGCCATTTGTAACTTTTCTTTCATAAATTGTCTGTTTGGTTCAATTGGCCATTTCTTGATTGGGTTATTGAGCACCAGGCTCTGTTTTTGGCACAGCAGGTTAAGCAGTGAAGAAAAAAAGCAAAATCTCTTTTTCTCAAAGAGCTTAGTATACATGGGTGTGGTTGGCTGGGGTTGATTAGGTGTAGAAAAGATAAAATACAGGAGAAAATTATAAATATGCTAGAAGGCTATAGATATTGTGGACAAAAAGCAAGGTTGGAAGATGGTATGTGTGTTAGTCAGCTTCCCATTAGTGTAATGAATACCTGAAATAAATAAATTTACTAAGAGAAAAGGCTTATTTTGGCTCACACTTTCAGAGATTTTAGTACATGGTCAGTTGCCCCATTACTTTCAGGCTTGTGGTAAGGCAGCACATCATGGAAGAATCATGGTGGCAGAGGAATCTCCTCACCTTATGGCAGACAAAACTCAGAGAGTGGAAAGGGCCACCAGGGTTCCACTGTCTTCAAGGGCATACCCCCAATGACCTAACTTCCTTCCACTAGGCTCCACCCCCTAAAGGTTCTACCACTTTCCACCAGTGCCATTAGCTGAGAACAAGGTCTTCAATTCATGGGTCTTTGTAAGACATTCAAGATCCAAACTACGGTAGAAAGTATGTGAAGAAGTGTTTTTCAATTTTATGTAGGAGTTTTCCAGATATTACCTTTCAGATGGCAGCAAAATCATGTAGAAGCTAATTTTCCTTGTGGGTTGGGGAGAAATCACAATACAAGCATCTGTTCTTCACACCGGGCACAGGAAATTTTATAAAATAGAGTGTACAAGCGGATGGCGACACCTATTTAAACATCATGTGCTCGTCAAGCATCTCTGAGCCCTGGTCCCTAATATCTTCCATTGACAAGATAAAACTATTTCATTGGGAGTGAATGCCCTCATGTTGCTAATATAGGATTTAAGGAAGGAGTTAGAATGGACAAACAAGAGAGATATATTTATCTCTACACGGGTTTTCAAAGGCCTCCAAGTATCAAGTTACTCATAAATCCATCTATCCACCAAACATGCCTCAGGTTTTGTGAAATAGTTGTAAAACTGTCCATGGTCTGTGGTGCCAATTGAAGAATTTTCAAGATGGTTGACAGCTTCATATTAACATACTTTTTCAGACTCCTGTGTTTATAATCATTGTAACATCCTTAAGATTACATATTTTAGCAGAGTGTGGTGGCATTCACTTGTAATCCCTGTGCTTGGGAGGCAGAGACAGGAGGATCGCGCAGGTTGGAAGCCAGCCATGCTGGTTTAAGAGACCCTGTTTCAAATAAAAAGTATAAAATAGGCCTGCGACTGTAGCCCGGAGGTAGAAGGGTTTCCAGGAACCCCAGTACCACACATACAAAAAAAGATTACATATTTTAATCATGAAAAAATTAAATTGATATTCAGTTATAATACTCCAAAATTTTAGGTAAAGTCTCATTTGCTTTATTCTTAGTCTAGGCTCTCCTAAGAAATATCTGCCATTGTTAGATTAACATGTTTCTTTGAGTGTCTTTATTGAGTATATATGCATATCAAGATGTGCTGTTTTATTTTGGATAACCAGGTTTTAAAATCAATGGAACTTTAATGTGGTATTGTTTTACAACTTGGCTTCAAACCTGTGCAATCCTCCTGTCTCTGCCTCCCAAGCATGGGGATTACAAGCGTGTGCCAACACGCGTGGCCCACATGTGCAGATATTGATGTGTGTCATTCATTTGAAGGCTGTATAGCATTTCATCGTATGACCTTTCATAATCATTCTTCTGCTGATTTATATTTAGGATGTTTTCAGATTTTCAGTGTCACAAACTATGTCAAAATGAATGTTTTATAGGCCTTCTTCTACATGTAGGTATTTTTCTAGGAGAAATAATGAAGACTACAATGTCTGGGTAATAGAGTAGTTGTATTTTAATGTCTGAGAGTACTGACAAATTGCTATACTCAGCATTTTCCTATGGCTACATTAAAAATCTGAGGCAACATATAGAGAAGAAATTTTTATCTAGCTTATGTTTTTGGGAGCTGAAAGTCCACGCAGCATGCACTGGCTCCCTTGAGGGCCACCTTAGCTATGTCATGTCATGAGAGATTGCATCATGGCAGAAGACTATTTGAGAGCGAGAAATAACAGAATGAGACAGGAAGCCAAGAATGGGCAGGGATGAGTATTGTTCTTTAATAACAATGATCTCTTGAGAACTAGCCAGGGTCCCATGAGGACTACATTAATCCTCTCAAGGATAGAATCCCTGATGGCCCAACTGCCCTCCATTAAGCTCCCTCTTACAGGCTCCACCACCTCCCTACAATGATCACACTGGGACCAAACTCCCACCATGAACTCTTGGGAGACACACATAAACTATATCCAAACCATAGCACATGCCCACCGTAGTGAATGACAATATCAAACTTCACACAAGCCTACCAAGACTTAGTAGTGTCAAACTTTAAAATATTTTAATAATATTTCATGATTTTAATTATATGTGTGGGGGTATGTATCTATTTTGAGAATAATATTTTCATTATAAAGATGAAGAATGTATTTGTTCAATTTGTAGTTCACCTATTCCTGATATTCGTCTCTTCTCTCTTGTATAGGTAGACAATTCATCTCCCAATCTGAGTTTTTCTCCATATGGTTTTAAATTTTAAATTTTGTTAAAGTAAAAAATTATGAATTTTTCTTCATGGCTTCAGTGTATGTGTAAATATACAATACATAAATAATGTATAATCTATTCCACAGTTAGCAGCATATTGTCCTGTTTTTAAAATAGTGTTTGTGGTTTAATTTTACCCTTACATCTTAATCCAAATGGAAGTTATTTTTGCCAATGGTATAAAATAGAGATTTTGAATTAATTTTTCTCTCTCAATTTATTGAGTACTCCATTCCCTCCTCACTCAATTGTTACATTACCATTGTAAATTATGGCATATTTATCCACATATAAGCTCATTTCTGGACTCTCTTATGTTACAATAATCCACTTGTTTCTTCCTGCACCAACATGATAATGTTTTAACTCCTACTTCCTTTTGACTTTACAGTGCTTGCAACTCTGCATGTTAATATTAGCAAACTAAATACCATGTTTCTATAAAAGGATGCTGGCATAGAGTCGGAGTTAAACTGACATTTATTGAATTTTCTCAGTAAACTCTGAATTCCTTTCAGCAGACTGAAAAAGTAATGTATTTGATGAGAAGATAAATTGTGTATTTTTTCTCTTTATCTAGACTCCATCTGTGAAATTTTGTGACTGAAGTAAACCCATTTTATTAATCTCCGAAGTTGAGAATGTACATTGCCATCTAACTTCTGCATTTATAAATAGCAATGTTTACAAAAAGAACTAGAGGACTGGAGCCTCCACTCGTCATTATGATTGAAAGTTTAAGGAAGCTGCTGTTATTTCTTTTAATTGTTGACATGTGTCTTAAAAAAAAAAACAACCTAGCAACATGATTTTGACATTTTATGTAACTGAGAAAAATGCATTTCACAAGCATTGCTTCCAGATTTTTGTATATGATTTTAAATTTTTAAAGTAAATATCAACAAAGTAATGCAAAGTATGGAATAACAAAAATTAATTTAAAAGCTTCTCAGAAACTTAGTGAGACCCTGTATCCAAATAATAAAATAAGGATGGGGATGTAACTTGTAGGTTGGTTGCCCCTGGTTTCAATAATCTTCCCTTCCCCCCAGAAAAAAAAAAAACTTTTATTTTTTTCTCCCAAAAGAATTTATTACATTAGCCAGGCGTGGTGGCACACACTTGTAATTCCAGCATTTGGGAGGCTGAGACAGGAGGATCCGGGTGCACCCATAGCCTCAGCTACCTCTTAGTGAGCCCTTTGTAACTCAGTGAGACCCTGTTTCAAAATAAAGACAAAAAAATAGGGCTGAAGGTGTAGCTTAGAGGTAGAATGCTTTTGGGTTCCATCTTCAGGACCACACACAAAAAAAGAATTTATTACATTAATTATAATATTGTAAAGCCAGGCATGATGGCACATGCCTATAATCCCTGGACTTGGAAGACTGAGACAGAAGGATCACAGGTTCACAGCCAGCCTCAGCAACAGAGCAAGACCTTATTTCAAAATAAGAAATAAAATCGGGGCTAGGTTATAGCTTGGAGGTAAAATTCCCCTGCATCCAATTCCTATTATTCATCCTCCAAAGAAAAAAAAATATATTGTTAAAAGAAGTCCCAAATGTGGTAAAAAAAAAAAAATCCTAAAAGGGATGGGCACAGAAATAAAGTAATTACAGAGACTGGTGGGCCGTTAGGCAATTAGGCCATTTCTCATGACTAAGAAGTAATTTTATTTTGAATGTTTTTGTTGTTAATTGGATTTAGGTCAGGACAAAGAAAGATACACTTTTAACTGTTTCTGTAAAGCATATTAGGTCCTTGTCTTGTTCCTAATGTTAGAAGAAAAGCTTTCAAGTATTCACTGTTGAGTAGGATGTTATCTATGGGCTTGTCATATATGGTTTTACTATATTAAAGTGCATTCCTTTAATACCTAATTTCTTGAGAGTTTTCATCATGAAAGGGTACTAGATTTTGTCAAATGCTTTGTCAGCATCTGTTGAGGATATCCTATTTTTCCTATATTCTATTAAGGCAGCGTATTATAGTTTTTGATTTGCATATGTTGAAATATTCTTTCATCCCAGAGACACATAGCACTTGTTGATAGTGTATAATTAATATGCTATTAACTTTGGCTTGTTAGTTTTCTGCATATATGTTCATGAGATATATTAGTTTATAATTTTCTTTTTGTATGCTTATTTGGTTTTAGTATATGATAATGCTAACCTTCATTTTAGGATGAGTTGAGATATTTTCCTTTTTTTAAATTTCTGAGGAAGAATTTGAAAAGGATTGGTATTTGTTCTTCCATTAATGTCTGGTAGAATTCATCAGTAAGGCCATCCTGCCCTGGGATTTTCTCAATGACTTTTTATTACTGACTCAATCTTCTTACTCATTATTAGTCTATTAAGATTTTCTACTTCTTCATAATTTATTCTTCTAGGCTGTATTCTAAAATGTGTGTATTTCTTCTAAGGTATTTAATTTGTTGGTGTGCAACTGCTCGTTGAAGTCTCTTGGGAGCCTTTGCATCTTTGTGGTATATTAAAATTTTTTTCTCTTTGACTTCTAATATTAGTTGAATCTTCCCCCTTTATATTAGTAGATCTAAAAGAATACTTGGAAATCACTTAGTTCTATTCTCTGTCATTTCAATATTTAGAAAACAAACTCCTGTAAAGCTGAAATCACCTAAGGCCAGACAGCTAGTTAATAGTAAAGATAGGTTTTCTCACTGACAGTTTTGAAAAAGCAGAAGGTTAAAAACAACAACAAAAGCCAAACTAGTGTTCCCAAGTACCCTTCTATAGTTCTGGTAAAGAGGGATGAAGGCCATTAGATTAATTACAGTCACCAAAGGAAATGATAGTCCAGACAGAGACTGCTATTCACAAAGGTCCCTCATACTCTGTTTTGGTGTGCACAACTGCTAAAATATCTAGAAGAGAAACAGTAAGGCCATATTTTAAGCCACATGAAGAAAATACACATTCAAATAATGAGTAGAAATCATAGTAAGGGGGAGAATCATTGGCCAGTTAAGTGATTTTTTTAGTCAATTCTGAAGTTATGTTTAACTTTGCTATTGACATTGTTGCTCAAATAACAAAACATTTTATAAATGAGAAAGGAAGCGTTCGGAATTCAGATTCAACTAATTCATTTATTGTGACTCTAAGGAATAAATCTCATGAATTTTTGACTTAAGAAACAATTCAGTATATCCATGTGTTCACAGGGCTATCACCCTTAGAACATGTTTTGTCTAACTACAGGAAGAGTAGAATAACGCATGATTTTGAAGTCCAGGTCCCTGGGTTAAGCTGCATCTTCTCCCTCCTGCTTAGTACAGGAGTAGCTTTGGCAAGCCTTTCTAAGATTCTATTTTCTCTTCCTTAAAATTAGCCAATATTTCTTTTCTTATAGATCTGCAGAGAGGCCCAAATAGGTCTGTACTTAAAAGCACACTTTAAACTAAAGAAGTGTGTACTAAACCTCTTATGCAAATATTAGGCATTCATTATAAAGAAAAAAAAATTCTGTAAGGTCCATGCACAAGTTCAATGAGTTCAAATCATTTTTGTGTGTGTGTGTGTGTGTGTGGGTTTGGGGATGGAACCCAGGGGCATTTGACCTCCGAGCTACATTCCCTGCCCTATTTTTTATTTTTTTATTTTGAAACAGGGTCTCACTAAGTTGCGGAGGGCCTCACTAAGTAGCTGCGGCTGTTCACCAACCGCGATCCTCCGGTCTAAGCCTCCCAAATGCTGGGTTTACAATTGTGCGCCATCACGCCTGACTCTCAAATCATCTTTTGAACACACACACACACTCACTCACTCACTCACTCACTCACTCACTCACTCACTCACTCACACACCCACACCATTAGCTTATCACTTTCTTCCTACTCAACTCTTACCAAAGACTCCCCTGAGGGATAAGCAAACTCTGGTTAAAATTTGAGATCATAAACCTTTTTTTTTTAACCACTCTTTATCAAACCATTTTTCCAGTTTACTTTTTCATCTTCTCAGATCATACAAAATGGATAGTAAGACATAGGACTTCCTGTTTAAGATTCTTGCAATGATATTATGAGAGATATAAAGTAAAAAGTACTTCTGATATGCAAAGATATATTTTTATACTTTATTTAAAATTTTCTCCTTTGTGCAGGTGAAAGTGCCTTGAACACCTAGAGTCAATAAGTGCTACACAGTAATTTTGAGTTGTCTCACACATAACTCCTACCTGCCAAGGAATGGAAACAAATTTGCTTTATTTTATTTTCTTGTTTGTGAATCTCTTTTCCAGTAGGCTTTTCCACATTTTCTTTGAATTCCAATTTGTACCACTTATAGGCATTATCTAAAAATCTTCTGTAGTGTTTATAAAATATTATTCTTACTAGAGTTCTCTGATGCAGGTAGTTTCTGTTTTTCTCTTATAAGTAAGTGCTTCCAGAAGTTTAGATGATATTTAGATTCAGATTAAGCAGTAGACCCAAATTAAGTAAAATAAGATACTAATTTAGATAAATTTAGAGTCAATCTTTCCACTTACGTTTGGCTTTTATTCATAAAATCTGAAACCATTTCACCTAAAAACTCATGTAGATGCATGGATGATTCCCCAATTTCTAATTTATGTTTTCCATACTATATGATTAGAATGATAGTAGTACTTAAAATCTAAGTAGCAATGATAGAATCATAGCACTCCATTCCTTTTTCTCTTATACTAGTTCTTCAAACCTACATAAATCAGATATCAGAATACTCTGGAGGAAACACAAGTTTTGTATAATCAGCTCATGAGGGAAGGAACCATATCTTACACGTCTCTGTATTAGACACATTTTGCATGAATACTTGTCACTCAAAGTTCTTGTTTATTATAAGTACATAAAAAAAGAACATGAGAAGGGTTTGAGAGTTGGAAATGGGAGAAAAGTAGTACATCAGTTTGAGAGTAACTTTTAAAATCCAGACAGCATTTTAGAGGCTGAGACAGAAGGATTGTGGTTTGCAGCCAGCCTCAGCTACTACTTAGTGAGGCCCTTTACAGCTCAGTGGGACCCTGTTTCAAAATAAAGAATAAAAAATAGGGCTGGGGGTGTAGCTCGGAGGTAGAATGACCCTGGGTTCCATCGCCAGTACTGAAAAAAAAAAAAGAGGTATTTGAGCTTTGTGCAAAGGTACAAAATGGAACCTTGCATGACTTAAAATTTAGATTAACCAATTTTGTATTTATGTGTGTGTTTTTTGGTGGGGGGGACTGGAATATGAAAGGTTTGCTCAGCAAAACTAGTTGAGTCCTCATGTCTGCAAAAGCAGAATCTTAACGTTTTCGACCAGCGTTAGAAGACCTCTCTCCTAGAGATGACTGAGAGATCTTGAGATAAAGACACAGTCAAGTGAGAGGGCCCTAACAAAAGAGTGGATGAGTGAGACGTAGCCTGAATATCATTGTGAGGATTAATAAGACATAGCAGAAGCAAGCATGAAGCGGATTATATGTCAGACTGAAGGCAAGAGGCTGGCCTTGGACTGTCTCTTCTGTACTTCCTACTTGCAGAGCTAAAAGGTCAGTTTTTGTTTAAAATTGGAGGATGGATTATGATGATCAAGATGGAGGAAGTCATTCTTTACAGATACAACATTGAGGATACTCAGGCTAGGACTAAAATAGAAATTCTGTAAGTAAAGGGTTGCCATAGGAGAGCTGCAGATAGGTCAAGGCATATTAAAACTATTAAGAAAGATATAAGAAGCTGAAAAATTATTTTTCTTTTTTTATTGGTGCATTGTAATCATACATCTCGATGAAGTTCAGGGTGGTAAAGGAATACATGCACACAGCACTCACTGAGCCCTGCCCCACTGCCTGCCCCATTCCCTCTCCCTCCCCTCCTTCCCATGCTCAGCACACTGATAAGTTTGTGTATGTTCATCATGTCCACTGAGGGGTTTCCCTCTTACCCCCTCTCATCTTCATCAGGTCGCCTTCTTCACTCATCTAAGGTTTTGTCTGGAGCCCACCATATATCTCATTTTCTTCCTAATTTTCACATATGAAAAAGAACATATGAATTTTCACTTTTTGGGTTTTTTTTGGTACTGAGGGTAGAACCCAGAGACTTTCTACCTTGAGGCTATACTCCCAGACCTATTTTATATTTTATTTGGAAACAGGGTCTCACTAAGTAGCAGCGAGCCTCACTAAGTAGCTGAGGCTGGCTTCAAATGTGTGCGATCCTTCTGTCTCAGCGTCCCAGGCATGGGGATTACAAGCGTGTGCCACCACGCCCAGAAAATTTTCACTTTTTGTGACTGACTAATGTCACTTACCATAATGTTCCTCAGTTCCATCCATTTCCCTGCAAATGACATAATTTTGTTTTTCTTTTTGACTGAATAAAATTTCATTAGGTAGATATTCAATAGTTCTGTAATCTATTTATCTGTTGATGGACATCTTGGCTGGTTCCATAGTTTGGCAATGGTGAATTGTGCAGCTATGAATATAGATACACATGCATTAGTTTGGTAGTTTGGTTTCCATTCTTTTGGGTAAATACCCAGAAGTAGTATTGCTGGGTCATATGGTATGTTCATTCCCATTCTTCTGAGAATCCTCTATACTGTTTTCCAAAGTGGTTATACTAATTTGCAATCTCACCAACAGTGTATTTGTGAAGTTCTATTTAATTCACTTGCCCATTTTTGATTGGGTATTTTTGTTTTTTTGAAAGTATATCTTGAGTTCTCTATATATTCTTGATATTAATCCTCTCTCAGAGTAGTAGCTGGCAAAAACCCTCTCCCATTCTGTCAGCTCTTTGTTGAGTTTGTTTTCCTTTATTTTCTTTTTTTAGTATTTTATTGGTACATTATATTCATACATCATATCGGGGTATGTTGAGGTTCTTAGTTTCCTTTGCTGCACAGAAGCTCTTCAGTTCAATGCAATTCCATATATTGATTCTCATTTAAATTTCTTGTGCTTTTGTGGTCTTCTTGAGGAAGTTTTTATCCATACCTATGTGTTGGAGTGTTGGTCCTATTCGCTTTTCAAGTAGCTGCAATGTCTCTGATCTCATTTCCAGTTATTTGATCCACCTTGGATTGTCTCTTAGGCAGGTTGAGAATGTGGGATTTATTTTCATTTTTCTGCATATGAATAATCAGTTTTGTCAGCACCACTAGTTAAAAAGTCTATCTTTTTTTCAAGTGTATATTTTTGGGCCCTTTATCAAAGACTAATTGGCTATAAGTGTATGAATTTGTTTCTGAGTTTTCTATTTTGCTCCATTGGTCTATGAATCTGCTTTTAAGCCAATTCAATGATTTTTTTTTTATTACTGTTGCTCTATAATATAGTTTGAAGTCAAGTACTGTGATGCCTTCTGCATGATTCTTGTTGTTGAGAGCTACTTTGGTTATTCTGTTTTTTTGTTCCAAATGAATATAAGGACTGATTTTTCTATATCTGTGAAGAATGACCTTGGTATTCTAATGGATATTGCACTGAATCTGTCAATCATTTTTTTAAGAATGGCTATTTTGATGATATTTATTCTGCCTATCCAAAAGAATGGAAGGTTCTTCCATCTTCTCAGATCTTCTTAAATATCATTTTTCAATGTTTTATAATTTTCTCTGTAGAGGTCTTTTATCTTTTTGGTTAGATTTAGCTCTAAATATTTTATTGTTTTGGGAGAGATCATGAGTGGAAATATTTTCTGGATTTCCTTTTTGGTGGAATTATGGTTGACATACAGAAAACTTTCTGATTTCTTAAGATTGAATTTGTATCCAGATACTTTGAGGAATTTGTTGCTCAGTTCTAAAAGTCTTTTGGCTGAGTTTGTTGAGTGCTCTAAGTATAATATAATGTAATCTGCAAATAGAGATAATTTCAATTCTTCTTTTCCTATTGGTACTTCTTTGATTTGCTTCTCTTGGCCTTATTGCTCTGGCGAGAGCCTCAAGTACTATTTTGGAAAGGAGTGGTGATTTTGGAAATCCTTGTCTTGTTTCTGATTTTGAGGGGAACTCTTATAGTTTTTCCCCCATTCAATATTGCCTGTGAGCCTATTGTATATTGCTTTATAATATTGAAGTATGTTCCTTCTATTCTGAGTCTCTGCAGTGTTTTGAGCTTGAATGGGTGTTGCATTTTTCTGAGTGCTCTTTCAGCATCTATTGAAATGGTCATGCGATTTCTGTTATTAGTTCTGTGTATGTGGTGAATTACATGGATTGTTCTTTGTATGTTAAATTAGAGAATTCTTTTTCTAAGATACTTTTATTGGGGCATTGTAGTGTCCCATCATAATATGGATCAGAGTGACATGCATGCACATAGTACAGTACTTGGAGAGCTTCCCCTGGCTCTCTCCCCACATTCTCCCCTTCTTCTGCCCCATCCCATACATGATACTGAGATTGGCATAGATAATTTCATATATATACATAATGTCAATGTAAGTGTTTCCTTCATTAATTCTTTCTCCTACCAACCTTCCCTAGACCCCTCCATTGTTCCACTGGGGTTTCCCCTCCTTTATCTAAAGTCCCTCTTGTATCCCAGTTACTCCCTAGCTTCAGCATATGAGATAAAATATATGACCCTTCACTTTCTGTAACTGGCTAATCTCACTTGAAATAAATGTTCTTCAGATCCATCCATTTTCCTGCAAAGGACATAACTTTGTTATTTTTTTAGTGCTGAGTAGAATTCCATCATGTGTATACATCCTATAATTTTGTAATCCATTCATCTGTTTATGGACACATAGGTTGGTTTTATAAAATGGCTATTGTCAATTGTGCTGGTAAATATGGATATCCATGTATTACTATAATATTCTGATTTCAGTTCCTTTGGAAATATACAAAAGAGTTTTATAGCTAGCTTATATGGTGGATCCATTCCCAATTTTATAAGAAATTTCCACACTGATCTCCATAGCAGCTGCACTAATTTGCAATCTCACCAACAGTGCATAAGAGTTTCTATTTCTCCATAACTTCACCAGCATTTATTGTTGTCTGACTTCTTGATTATTGGCATTTTAGTTGGAGTTAAATGAAATCTCAGTGTAGTTTTGATTTGTATCTCCTTGATTGCTAATGATGTTGAACATTTTTTCACATATTTATTGGCCGTTTGTATTTCTTCTTTTGTGAAGTGTCTATATAGTTCAGTTGCCCATTTCTTGATTGGACTATTTGTTTTAGTGTTAAGTCTTTTAAGTTCTTTGTATATTCTAGATATCAGTCCTCTATCAGAAAAGTAGCTAGCAAATACATGCTCCCACTCTATATGCTCTCTTTTTAGAATCTTGTTGGTTTCCTTTGCTGCACAAAGACTTAAATGTAATGCCATCTCATTTTTAATTCTCATCTTAATTTCCTAAGCTTTGGAGTCTTACTGTGGAAGTTTTTCCTAGTAACACAAGGAATTCCAAGTTTACTGGAAACAAATAGCTGACATTAGATAAGACCTGACAAACATTTTTAATAAATCTTCTTATAATTCACAGTATTTTTTGTGCCAGAGAGTGTGCCATTATTTTTGTTGAGAATTTAATATTTATATATTTTACAACTCATAGAGATAAAAGATTGGTACATATAAAGGAGAATATTGCTTTCTCTAAAGGAACTGTAGACAATTCATGGAGTCACAGAAAGGTTATTATTACAACCAAAGGCCAGCATGACCATTCAGAAAGTGAACTGGAAAGAAAGGAAATGGGAGAATTCTGATCTAGAATTTCAAAACATGGCAAATGCAGCATCAGAGAAGCACTTACAGAACCAGGGCAGCAGAGAAATCTAATTTGTAATAGTGACATGCTGTATGATTTTTTTTTTTTGTTTCTAGAACTAGCCATTTTCTTGCTGATATTAAGGATTTTTAAAAGACTCTTTCTGGTGCATTGTAATTGCACAACATAGTGCAATTCAAAGTGAATCATAAACACATGCTCACATCACTTGATGTATTTATTGCCATATCTTACCCTCTTCCCCTTCTCTTTTTTCCAAACATGTTATCTTCATGTATAACCTTATTTGAACTGTTTTCTTCATCTAGCCTCATATGCCCTCTTCCTCCCTCTCCCAATCTCCTCCCATTCCTCTTTGGGTCTCTCCTTATTTGTCTAAAGCCCATTTTGGTTCCCATTTTTTTTCTAGCTTCCACAGATGAGAGAAAACTTATGACTCCTGACCTTCTTAGGCTGATCTTACTTAGCATAATATTCTCTAGTTCCATCCATTTTCCTGAAAATGACATAATTTTATTCTTCTTATAGTTGAGTAAAGGGTTTTATTTTTTTTCCAGTCTCAGAATCCATTATTTTAGTCATTATTTTTCTGATAATTATGCAAATAAAATATCCCGTGTATAGATGTAGGTGGAATAAGTTTTTCTCTGGGACATTCCCTTTGTGTGAATAGATCAAGGAATGAAAGACATTGTTGATATTTGATTTTGGTATTATTTTTTCCAATACTTATTACAATTATGTATTTGAGAATATTTTTATCTAAGAAATAGCAAATATAGCTGCTTGAAGACATTATTAAGCCTCATTTTACAATAGAAATATGTATTTAACTATATGCTACTGGACATCAGAAATAAGTTTCATAATGTAATTAAATTTCATTTTTCTTCTAATGGAAGACATTTTTATTAATAAAGATACAATTACTTAAGTTATTAGAATCTGATAAGGTCAGTTCATGCTTTTAAATAAAAAGCAGCTTAAATGTCTAACAGGCACTAAATGTCTGACATACATTTCACTGCAGTTTCCCCTGAGACAAATGCAAAAATACATCTATTAATGGAACTTGTACTGGGTGATTAAAACTGAGTTACTCTCTGGAAAATTCTTCATGCTACTCGAGTTGTTTCAGATAAATCTCAAAAGAGTAACTAACATAAATGAAATACTAGGAATAATTTATACTTGTCTATGCAAGTATACTCACTGTGAAAACACCGTGAGGAACATATAACCAACATTTTCCATGCTAAAAGGGCTCAAACAGTATAATTTATTAATTTGTGTAATAAATCTACCCACAAAGTATAATGCTAATGATAGTTATAACCAATGTCTTCAAGAAGATAAATTCCTGACCAATATTCAGATGATATTAATGCTTTTTATCAAATAATTTATTTTCTAGAAAATGGACATTTTTATCAGAAGGCTATTTGTTCTGTTTCCTCATGTATAAGATACCCATAGTAATTCCAATTTTTATTAAAGTTTAAAAATTCCCTTCTTCAGTCACATGTGAAAATAATCTAATAAAACCAAATATTTTATAAATATAGCAATTATATCAAAACAAAGTAAAATTTCATAGGCTTCAATCAAACTGTGGTCTTTTTTTGCTAATGGGAAGTGGTAAGGTAGTAGAGATTGATTGACTTACCCAACCATGCTTAGTGAGTTCCCTGTGTGAACCTAGGGACTCAGAAATAAACAAGAATTTTCAGGCTTTAAGGAGCTCAGAAGCCAGTGATTATATCATGTGAAAATTCACAATACATATCATATCTAGAAACTATTCAAGTTATTAATTTTTATTTAAAAATATTGACAAGATGTTATTTATTCTGTAGAATTATGGTCAGCACTTTGACTATTCATGTATTAATTTGGGCAGGTATATACAAACTCATCTATCTAAATTTATGTGTATGTTTTTGTTTTTCTACAATATACTTACATTACTTTTTTTAAAAAAATCTTCAAATGTTTTGTATAACTATAAAGAGTTATAAACTATATGAATAGCAATTGAAAACATCTTAGTATGACTTTAAATATAAATAAAGGAAAAATCAATAGAAAGAGGATACAATGAGGTAATATAATGCAAAACAAACATGCTAGGATTAATAGCATTAATAGTGATTAGTAAATTGGGCGTGGTGGCACATGCTTGTAATTTCAGCATTTGGAAGGCTGAGATAGGAGGATCACAGCAGACAGCCTTAGCTACTTAGAGAGAGGCCTTTTGCAACTCAATGAAACCCTGTTTCAAAATAGAGAATAAAATAATCAGGATGGTGTTGCAGCTCAAAGGCAGAATGCCCCAGGTTTCCATCCCTAGTACCACACACACACACACACACACACACACACACACACACACACACCAAAAAAAAAAAAATAGCGATGAGTAATTAGAAGAAACGACTGGGAAAAAACTTCCAGGAACAATACCACAATAACTACCCAACTCTAGACTTTTTTTTTTTTTAACTTAGCAAAGACTAAAACATTACAACACTACTATTGAATATAAAACTGAATTAAGTGAAGGTACACGGTACACTCATGTTTCATGGAAAGAATAAATATTATATTGACATAAAGGTGAATGAAATAATAAATTCAAACAGTAATGGAAAGTTTATGGAACTTCAAGCTGATTCTAATTTTCATGTAGAAAAATAATATATAGAATATTGACCCCAATTTGAAATATACTACAATATATTAAAATGTCCGAGATCCTGCTATCAGTGTGTGAATAGAAAAATAAATAAATAATTAGGCCATAATAAGGAGTCCAAAAGTAAATCTATGTACATTTCATGTTTAACATATGGTAAATATGCCCCTTAAAATTAATGGGCAAAGATAAATGCTGATAAAGCTGTTGACTTTTTATAAAGGTACCTCATAATAAACACAAAATAAAACTCAAATAGATTAAAAACACCATATAGTCTAAAGACTATGTAGAAATAAAAATAAATATAGAGGATCATTTAAAACACTTAGTAGTAGGAAAAAAATGACTTCATTAGTGAGTCACTCTCAGAGGCCACAAAGACTAACACATTCAACCCTACAAATTAAAATACCCACATGGCAAATGAAATAATAACAAGAAAGTTCAAAGATAAAAGAAAGATTGGAAGAAAATATGTGTCCTTTTTCAAGCCCAGGGATAATGCACATAAGGGTTTCTACGAAGCCAGGTTGAAGAGTCCTGTGAGATGCCAATGAGCGAAATAGAGGCTGCAGAGTTTGGATGTGGTTAAAAAGAGGTATTTTAAAACATATCATGAATTTTTCAATGGAGGCTGAACTTAACTTAAAAGTCTATCATAACACACATCCATTTTAAGTGCTTGCTATTCTTTTCCCCCCACATGCTTTCAGCATGAACCTGCACTAATTTTAAATTTTAGTCTTTTATTTTTACATCCTGACAGGTATAAGATAGTGGTTTCCTTAAATCTTGATTTATATGTTATTTTTCTAGCAACTCTCCTCCTTAATGCAGAAGAGTGCTTAAAAATTGAACTTTCAGAAGCCTGCTATTATAAAATAATCTATTTATAGGTAGGCAACTGGCAGAGTTGCCATAGAGACTAAAACAGCAATCAATTCAGAAACCGTGAAAGTGTAAGTAAAGATGTATTATAAATAGAACACATTAAAACACAAAAATCCCTCATAATTATTAGAAAAATTTCAAAACATTTTTATCCACAGGATGGAAAGAGTAGAAAAAAAAAACAATTTACAATTAAGATTTATCCAGCAGAGTAAATCTAGGCATTGTAATGAATTTAGATATGTTTTTATTTTAAGATGTGCCCATGAAGCACATACTTTAAGAAAATTGGGTAAATATACAATTCCATATGCTTTGAGAGGTATAATTATTTAGTAAGACAAAGAATTGCCCTCTCTCTAAATTCTCAATATAAGATCTGCTTTAAATGCAATGCCAAAATTATTTTGATTTGGGAGTGTATTGACCCGAATCCATCCCTTCTACAATTGTAAGTGAACAAAAGATGTTGAAGCCACTGGGTAAAATCGAGAAAGAGATCTCAGCGTGATATAATCCCTCGATGACTGTGTGTGTAGGTGTTTTCAACTGGCATTAAGTCCTTCCTGAACTCAGTTCTGACTCACTGATAAGACTGCAGTAAGAATTACAGTCAATTCTTATGGGAATGGAATTTAGTGTTCCCTTTTAGAAATATGCTTTAATTGACAAAAAGAAAAAAAAGTAGAAAGCAAATGTTCTACTGATACATGATTTTGGCAATAGACTTTTCTCACCTGTGGATATCTGTTGCTAGAAAATGCAACTATCACATGAAAGCAGTGTCTGAGGATCTCTTATTTAGTCAGTTCTATTGGTTGTACCCTAAAGTCTAAGGCATGGTATAAGTTAGCTTCATATAAATCAATACAAAGTACTGGATTTTCCCCAAATAACAAAGTTTATAATTCACTAGAGAACACAAAGTAATTCATATTTCTATGAATATTCTCTTTAATTAAAAGCTTCTTAAAATTTGGCATGCAGAGGCTGGTGATTTCTTTCCCATATGTCTACTAAAGCAAAAGGAAAATTAGTGGAGAGCAAGAAACACATTAAATTATACCAGGTATCTCTGGTGGTAGATGGTAGTAGGATTTGATTTGTTTGCCTGCAGAAAGAAAAGCATTACATTTCCAAAGGGAAATAGCTCAAGTAACTGTGGATGCTTTCAGGAAGTGCTAAGCTACCCTACCTGATTAAAAAAAAAAAAAAGAAAAGAAAAGAAAAGAAAAGCCGGGCGTCCTGGCGCATGCTTGTAATCCCAGCATTCAGGAGGCTGAGACCGGGAGGATCGCGGCTCGCGGACAGCCTCAGCTACATAGTGAAGCCCTCTGCAACTCAGTGAGACCCGGTTTCAAAATAAAGAATAAAAAATAGGGCAGGAGGTGTAGCTCGGGGGTCGAATGCCTCTGGGTTCCATCCCCAAATCTGGAAAAAATAAATAAATAAATAAGGTTGACTTGATTGCAGGACCGTTCCATAGTAAATTATTAACCAGAAAATAATTCTCTTAATGAAATATTGCTTTTATTACCTGATTCTGCCCTATTTATTTGAACACCTCAGCAGTAATGGAAACAGCACAAAATTATTTTAATAATAAAGCAGTACTAGTTACTTTAATTCAATTGTAAAGGGAAAAAGAACAGGAGAGGGCAATAATAGGCACCAGTCATACTGATAATGAAAATAATTTGATGGTAACTTTAAATAGGCCAAATTATAAATAAGGGAAATAATTTTTTAGCTTTCATTTTGAATTTTCTTTGAACTATAACCGGCAAATGAAGTATGAACAGGTTTTATAAGTACAGCTCAAGTAGTTTTTACCAAGTGAAAAACTAAATATCACACAAGTCAGTGAGCAGAACATGGTGAACATCCCACAAGCCACCTTCGGATCTTCACCAGTCACTACCCACCCTCCACAGCTAAACACATTTTCACGCTTCTACCATTTGGAATTGTTTTGTCTCTTTTTTGATAATTATTTGAATAAGAGCATTCTTATGGATATTACGCTTTTTACTCATTACCTTTTTGATATTCATTCACTACTACCAATAAATATATTTGAAGTTTTTCATAACTATGTAATATCTAATTCTGTGAATGTCGTGACTTATCTGTTCTGTTACAGACATTTAAGTAGCTTTCAGTTTAGCTCTTACAAAGAGTACTGTTCTGAATATTTTGGGGCCTGATTTTTTTTATCAATATGTAAGTATAGGGAACATGCTTAAATTTGAGTTGCTGAGTCATAGGCTACACACATATTTGGTTTTAGCAGATACTACTAATCAATAATCCAAGTGGTCATCCATCATCTTAAACTCCCACCAGTGGTGTGAGAGTTCCAGTTGTACCATATTCCACAACCTTGTAACACTTGGAATTTTTCTGTCATTTTTATTTAGCCATTCTAGTGGGTATGTAATGAATTCTCATTGTGATTTTTAGTTAGCAATTCCTAATTCATATTGAAATTGAGAACTCTTTCAGAGGTTTACTGGCCACATAGATCTCTTCATTGAGGCTATACTAAAATCGGTAAGTTCTTTAGACAGGAAAACTTGATCTGGTCTACATTCTAATAAGTCTACATTATAACAAACATCCCTGGTTATGTTTACTAATACCAATACACAGGAGCTATTGCCTCAGGCTGTATTCACCATTTGAATGGGACTTGTGTTTTAATTGCCATTGTATTTTTAGTGTCTATAGCAGTGTCTTATTGTAGATCATTGGCTTTGAATATTTTTTTAAATATGAATATTTAAAATTATACATTTAAAATGTATAATTACAATATTTAATGTATAATATTTAATGTATAATATTTAATGTATAATTGAATATTTTTAAAAATATGAATACTTAAAATTATACATTTAAAATGTATAATTACAATATTTAATGTATAATATTTAATGTATAATATTTAATGTATAATTTAATGTTTTAAAAAATATGAATATTTAAAATTATACATTTAAAATGTATAATTATAATATTTAATGTATAATATTTATACATTAAAATGTATAATTATAATATTTAAAATTATACATTCTAAGCAGTGCATTGGCACTGCTTTGGCATCTTGTTAGTTTGGTATATTGTATCTTCATCCATTAATAAGAAATATTTTCTAGATCCCCTTGCGATTTCTTCTTTGTTCCATTCATTGTTTAAACATAAGCTGATTCATTTGTAAATATTTGAGGGTTTTCTAGATGTCTTATTGCATTAGTTAGCTTTTACATTCTGTGACCACAAGACTTGACAAGAACTTAGAAGAGGTAATGTCTATTTGGCGTGTGGTTGGTAATCTGCAAGGCAGAATCATCATTGTGTCTGGAGATGGTGGAGGAAAGTTGCTTAGCTCATGGCAACCAGGGGGAGAGAGAGAAAGAGAGAGAGAGAGAGAGAGAGAGACAGACAGACAGACAGACAGACAGACAGACACACACATACATACCAGGGACAGATATAGTCTTCAAGGTCATGCTCTCAATGACCCACCTCCAATAGCTATGTTCTACCTGCCCTACAGTCACCACCTGGTAAGACTGTTCAAATTATTAATCCATTAATGGTTTTATCCACTGATGAAGTTAGAGCCTAGTGTAATTATTGCACCTCTAAAAATTTTTGCAGTACCAACACATGGGCTTTTCTGGGGAATATTCCATAGCCAGCCCATAACACTTACTGATTTTTTTAAAATTAATGCAGTTGTGGGATAAAAATGCATAATTACCACCATTTTAAGCTTACCGAGCCTTGTTTTACCACCCAGCACATGATCTTTCATGCAAGTGTTTCATGGTTTACTCTAAAAGAATGTGGATTCTACAGTTGTGCTGTCACTGCAGGGTGGGTTCTTGAGGTCTCCATCAGAAAAGTCAGATAAAGATTCAGAAGTTTCAGGTTTACCTGGGATGGTAACAAGGCTCTTTACTGGGACTTCTGCTTAAACAAGAAAGGAGACAGAACAGTGTCAGAATGGCTCAAACAGAGGACAAAAGTGCACAGCTTTTATGGCATCTGTGCGGCAGGCAGGGAGCTAGACTCTTGATGTCATCACGGGCAGTGGTGACTGACGTCTTGGATGTGCCTGCGTCTTCGTCACGCCTCCTCGTGCGATGTTCATCTCATTACTATCTTACCTCTCCACCTTGGTGTGCTTTTTTTTTTTTTTTACTATGTTAATAAAGTAAAGGCAACTGTGGGTTATTTTAATGATTATTCGATGCATGTGTTTATTATCCTTTACCATCTGTAATTTGCCTCCTATTATCTGGGGGAGTTTCTAATATTATTTTCAGAACAGAACAGACTATTGTCCTTTCTTCATGGGTTGAATTTTAGTGACTTGCCTTTGTTTGGCTCTGGCTTCTTGGTATTTCTGAAGACCGCATAGTCTCAGAGGGCAGAGATGGCTTTCAACCTCTACCTCTTGAGATGTTATTTTAAATTTGTAAATTTAAAGACTGCTCTTTATCTACTACTTTTTCAGATGTCTGTTAACCTTACTGTAAGACTGAGAGCTAGCTTGCCTGTCTCATTTCCCCTGGAGAGAGTTAATCCCTTATCTTAAAGGAGTTTTTTTTTTTAACAGTTGAAATAAATATTTGTTTATATGATGTTATCAATACCATTTCTACAACACATAAAGGGAGGGGGAGAGAGTAGGATGGATCCAGAGGGAAACACATCAAATGTGGTGTACACTTATATTTCTATCACTCTGAACCTCATTGTGACATATAATTACAATGTACCAATAAAAGTGTATTAAAAATGAAGATTCTGTTTTCCTTAGTCCCTGTCCCAATGTGTAATGTATAAATATCAGGTTATGTTTTAGTGGTGTTTTTTTTTAAAAAAAAAATGCTTAGATTCCTAATGTATATTCTTTACTTATCAGTTTCAAAGGGAAGAGTGTTAAAATCCCCCTCTACAGATATTGCTTTGTTAATTTCTGCTTTGTGTATTTGGGAGTTCTATAACTAGGTGCATGTGCAGATAGAATGTTTATGTCTTCATAACTGATAATTGGTCTGATGAGTCTAGATGAGCTAACATCAGTACCTTTAGTTCTTTTCTTTTGTGCTACTCAATTTCCCTGAAATGAATTTCTTGTCTTTGAGATTATTAAGCCTATTTGACATCAGTCTGGGATCCAAATAGGGAAAGACACTGGAATTTCAAAATTCAACCTATAGGTTTTCATTAACATTGAGATTTTAGTATGGACCCCTGTCCCCATCTGTGGTGAGAGCGTCCGGGAGATAGACCTCTTACCCTCCCCAATATGCCTGTCTTACCATCTCAAGGACAGACCTTCAGTTTTCTGTAGAGTTGTGAAAGGACATTAAGGACAGATGTCTGGTGGTTCTTACTGATTCTTAAAGTATTCTATTTTAAACCCCATCTTTATCTGCACTTGTAAAGGTACTCAGTGTTGTAAATTTAGCCTGTGGCAAAGGTAGCGAAGAACAGATCAGGTTGTTTCTGTTTCCAACATTTTTTTTTGCATAGCTGATGGTTGTATGTACTCAAATCATACAGATTAAAGAATTATTGGGGTCTACAGGTATGTTGCTGTTGAAATTCTAACATATATTTATTCTCTTTTGAGTATTATTTATCTGATTAATAAAACATGTTTCTCTATTTCCAAAGAATTTAAATCAGTAAGTTAATTTTTAAAATTATGTTTGTATTTTAAATGTCTATCCCCCTAGGAAGTATATAACACATCAATCTTCTCATCAGCTGTTTTCACTCTACTGTAAATAATTTAATGAGGCCATTTTGATGAATATGAAAAACCTGTTCATTAAGATTGGGAAGGTAGGCAATCAAATACAAAAGGAAAGTATTTTTTCATATATCTTTTGACTATTTGTATGACTTCTTTTGAAAAGTGAATATTTAGTTCTATTGTCCATTTTAAATCAGGAATTTTTTTGTGTTTGGTTTGGTATTCTGTGTTTTAAGTTCCTTCAATAATTCGGATATAAATCCCTTGTCATATATTTAATTTGCAAAGATTTTTTTCCCCTTCTGTAGGTTTTCTCTTTCCTCTGTTATTACTTGTTTTTGTTTTTTTTCTGTGCAGAAGCTTTTTGGTTTGATATAATCTCCTTTGTTCATTTTTAATATCACTTCTTTAATTTTGAAGTCTTGCTAAAAAAAAAAAAATTCTCATAGAAATTGGAAGTAAAGCCGGGCGTGGTGGCGCACACTTGTAATCTCAGCATCCGGGAGGCTGAGACCGGAGGATCGTGGTTTGCGGACAGCATTAGCTACTACATAGTGAGACCCTCTGCAACTTAGTGAGACTCTGTTTCAAAATAAAGAATAAAAAATAGGGCAGGGGGTGTAGCTCAGAGGTTGCTCGGAGGTTGAATGCCCCTGGGTTCCATCGCCAGACCCGCGGGGGGTGGGGGAGAAATTGGGAGTAAAAGACGGGTGTGGTGGCGCACACTTGTAATTCCAGTGTTCGGGAGGCTGGGACAAGAGGACGCGGGTGAGGCCCTGTTTCATAAAATAAAGAATAAAAAAATAGGGTAAGGGGTATAGATCAGAAATCGAATGCCCCTGGGTACCATCCCCAGACCAGCAAAGAGAGAGAGAGAGAGAGAGAGAGAGAGAGAGAGAGAGAGAGAGAGAGAGAAATGGAGATAAATGGTGGTTGCCAGAGATTGGAGCTAGTAGGAGGGAGAGAGAGATGAGGAAAGTTTGATTGATGGATACTAAGTTGCAGTTAGAAGCAAAAAGCTCTGGTGTGCCATTGCACAGTTGGGTGACTGTAGTGCATTGTGTAGTTCAAAAAGCTATAAGAAAGCATTTTGGATGTTTTCACCATGCAGAAATGATGGGTGTTTGAAGAGCTCGATATGTTTTCTCTGGTTTAAAAATTATGACCTTTCACTGCCATCTTCCAGTAATTCGCCAAAATGATGACCACAAAGGGGAAGAGGAGAGGAAGCCAGTTTATGTTCTCTAGGCCTGTTAGAATACATGGTGTTGCTCCTTTGCCCACATATATGTGAATCTACAAAAAAGGTGATATCATAGACATTAAGGGGATGGGTACTGTTAAAAAAGGAATGCCTCAAGCCGGGCGTGGTGACGCATGCTTGTAATCCCCACACTTGGGAGGTAGAGACAGGAGGGTCACACAGGTTTGAAGCCAGCCTCGCTGGTTTAGGAGATCCTGTTTCTAAATAAAAAAGTATAAAAGTAGGTCTGGGAGTGTAGCCCAGAGGTAGAAGGGTTTCCAGGAATCCCAGTACCACCACCACCAAAAAAAAAAAAAAAAAAGGAATGCCTCACAAATGTTACCATGGCAAAAACAGAAGAGTCTATAATATATAGTTTCCCAGCATGCTGTTGGCATTGTGGTAAACTAGCAAGTTTTGCTAAGAGAATTAATGTGTGTATTGAGCATAGTAAGCACTCTCAGAGTCAAGATAGCTTCCTGAAGTGGGCGAAGGAAAACAATGAGAATTCTGAAGCCAAAGAGAAAGGCGCCTGGGTTTACTTGAACCACCAGCCTGCTCCACCCAGAGACACATACTGTGAGAATCAGCAGAAAGGAGTCTGAGCTGCTGGAAACTCTTCTCTATGAATTCATGGCATAATAGGTGTAAAAATAAAGAGCCCTAGGCTGTAAAAATATAAACATTATATAAAATTATATAATACACATATTTTAATCATTAATATGATATAAATAATATAAACATTAATATATAATTATATAGTACACATGTATTAAAACAGCACATAGTACTCCATAGATATGTACAATTTCTATGATTTTAAGTATTTGTTTATAAAATGTATCTCTACTTTGGAGCACTGTAAGCCTGTTGTGTGGGGCCTTAGATACCGTAGGGAAAGGAGTGGGAGGAGTATGGGGAGAGGGAGAAATGACAGGGTTGTAGAAGCAAGGGAGACATGCAGAGAGAGAAGAAAAGGATTCAAAGATGATACCGAGGTTTCCAGAATTAATCTATTGTTAAATTTTAATACCTAAAATCATCTTCAAAACCCTTAAAAATAGTTTTGGAGCTTACATAAAAATTATATGGTTTTGTAATATGGATTTTCTCCTGAGTTTTTAAAAACAATACAGCTTAATTTCCTTTTCTTGTTTATGAGTAGTTATCTGTAAATTACCAACTTTATTTACTAAATTGAATTATTTCATAGTAATTTGTTTTGTAAATTTAGAAAAGTTTTAGGTTACTTATTACTCTATCATTATTGTTTTTTTTTTGTTCTTAAGGCTTTCTGTTAAGTAACTCACATTTTATAACTGGGTATACTACAGAGTTAGTAAAGAAGAAAGAGTAACTACATTGTACTTTCTTAATTTTCTAGATTATAGTTTATGCTGACATTCCTCCACATATTTAAATTGTACCAATCCAACTAAAATTACCGTTAATTTTCTGACTTAAAATATTTTTATTTTTAGTAACCAGATAGCTCGTATTGATATATAATTAAGACATATAAATACTACATATCGAAGGCTCTTACAGATGACTTCAAATTAGGTAAATGTGCTACTCTTAGTGCTGGGGCTACGGGTTCATCTTACCTGGAAGCAGTGCTCCAGCCTGACAGGAGCATTTGTTTTTCATTTTCCCATTGCTTCATTTGTTCCTATGGAAACTGGCCTCTTTTGCATTCATTTTCTCTCTCTCTCTCTCTCTCTCTCTCTCTCTCTCTCTCTCTCTCTCTCCCTCTCTCGTCTCTCTCTCACTTTAGAAACAGGTTACAGAAGTAATAGCCAGGAGGAAAGATGAAATATTCATACCAGTCACTGCTTAGCAGCTTCAACTAACATACTTATGAATGTGTCTTCTCTGAAAGGTTTTCACACACATGCACAAATCCCCACGGTATTTGTTTAACTGGTTCTAAAACCTAGCCCAGGAGGACTGAAACAAAATGCTTTCCACCTCAGTGATGAAGCAGCTCACTAATGTCAGGATGCATATGGAAGTATATCAGAGAAGTAATGACAGGATTGAAAGATAACAGGTGTACAGAAGATGTTGAGATAGGATGAGTAAGCCTAGGATCCAGATGTGCTCTTGGTGTCTAGTAACAAGGTTAGAGATTAATTAAAACATGAGTTTAGAGAAAGAAGGTCACAACTAGGCTGGTCATGGATTTCTGAAGAAGCACTTTATTTTTTTCTCCTAAGACTACATCTAAAATATTCCAAGTAAACTGTAGTGTTTAAAAAATGATTTTAAAAAAGTGAATTGGTTTACCTTTATCTTAAAATATAAATCAAATATCAGAACAGGTCTGCTGCCAAAAAATGTGTTATGGGCTGGGTGTGGTGGCACATACCTATAATCCCAGTATTTGGGAGGCTAAGACAAGAGGATTGCAAGTTCAAGACTAGCCTCAACAACTTAGTGAGGCTCTCAGAAACATAGTGAGAACCTGTTTCAAAAGAAAATAAAAGTAAAAATAAAAATAAATGGGCTGGAGTATAGTTTGGAGGTAGAATGCCTCTGGGTTCAATTTTTAGTACCACACATGCACTTTTATCAGAAGTCCTTTCACTTGCTATTTTCTCTCTAGCATCCATATGAGAAAAACATAAATATACAATTAGAAAAAATAATTTATCAACAGATGAATGGATTACCAAACTATGGGATATGTACACAATGGAATTTTACTCAGCCATAAAGAAAAACACAATAACGTCATTTACAAGAAAATGGATGAAACTGGGGGATATTATGCTAATTGAGATTAGTCTATAAAAAAATAAGAAATGCTCTCCCTAATATGGGAAAGCTAGAGAGAAAATGGGTCAAAGGAGGAACTCTAGATAAAGAAGTAGATTTTAGAGATGAACAAATAAGATGACCTAATTGAGGGGATGGGAGGGGGGAAGAGAGAAATAATCTAATGCACATAATGTACTTTAACAAACATATCAATATCAATCACTAAGCCAAACATGAGAAGGAGGGAAGGGAAGAGAATGGGTGGGAACTGGGAAAGGGCTAATTGGGTGATGTGCACAAGTATGTCCATCATTTTTCATCCCATTAAGATGCATGAATACAATGCACCACTAATAAATTTTAAAAGAATATCAAAGTCAATCACTAAGCCAAACAAGAGAAGGAGGGAGGGAGAGGGAATGGGGTGGGAATTGGAGAAAGGCTAAATGAGGATGTGTGCATGCATGCCTCTACCATCTTGTACCTCATTAAGATGTATGACAACAATGCACCAATTTAAAAAAAAACAGTAAAAAATAAAATAAAATATAGATGAGTGCATTAAAATGCACTATGTACATGCAATGGCGTTTTACTCAGCCATAAAGAACAAAGTTATGTCATTTACAGAAAAATGGATGGAATAGGAAAATAACATGATAAATGATTCAGCTAGACTCAGAAAATCCGGGGCTCAATTTCCCCCTTGTATGTGGAAGCAAAAGAGGAAATAGAAAAGGAAATGAACATCATGAAATGAGGAGAGAGAGACCAGTAGCATAGTGGAATAGAACATGAATAGAGAAGAGACAAGGAAGAAAAGGTTGAGTATATGGAAGGAGAAAGACCAAATAATGTTATCTACGTATGGAAATGCATCACTATGACTCTCACTGTAAGGTAGAGTTATAATGCATTAATAAAAGTTTTTAAAAAGTACAAAAGAAAAAATTAATTAAAACCCGGGTCGCGCGGGGCACGCCGGACCCCCAGAAGAACCAGGGCCGGGGCCACAGTGCTACCGAGTGCCTGATCCCACAACCTCCTCAAACCATACATACTGTCTTCTCTTATTTTTTTTTAAAGGAAAAGAAAAAGAAAAAAAGAAAGTAAAATATCAGAGAGGGGTCAAAATGTTCACGGTGGCTGCCAGGATACTGGAGATGCAGACAAAACTTATCCAACTAAACTGGAACTTTTGGAAAAATTCCCCATGAAGGAGGACCGCTTCTTCTCTACATCCTTAAGAATCCTGGACATCACCTGTAGGGAGAGAGTTTAGCGGAGACCTAGGAGGAAGATGGTGTTGGTAGCGGTCTCCATGATGGTGGTGGACACTTTTATTCGGGGGAGGCAGAAATATGATCCTACCAACTTTATCTTCTGGAGAAATTACCCCAAATGTCAAATGCTAATGTCGCACATGCTTAGGAACACTGGACAACATGCAGAGTGGAAAAAGAGCTTGGGAAAGATTTGAAATGGTGGAGGCAGTGGCAGTGGCAGCAGCCAGTACTCAGAGGAGGCAGAGATCTGATGCAATACACCTGGAATTTTTGAAGAAATAACCCCAGAGGCAGAATGATACCACCACGCACCCTCGGGAACGTAGGACAACCTGCTGGTTGAAGAGGGTGCTCGGATCAGAGCCCGCCAAGGGGTAAGGTCGGTGACAGGGACAGCAAAGCCGGGATTGGAGCCTGCCGTGAGAGACAGGGCTGGTTCTGGGGCCTTTTAGGCCAGGATAGGAGCCTACCGAGTGGTTAGGCCAGTGCCGGGGCCAGCAAGGCCAGGATTGGAGCCTGCCGTGAGGCAAAGCCACTACTGAGGCCTCCGAGGCTGGGATAGGAGCCTGCTGAAGGGTTAGGCTGGTGCCAGGGCCAGCAAGGCCAGGATCAGAGCCTGCCATGAGGCAAGGCCAATGCTGGGGTCTCTGAGGCCGGGATTGAGCCTGCAGAGGGATTAGGCTGGTGCCGGGGTCAGCAAGGCTGGGATCAGAGCCTGCTGTGTGGCAGGGCCAGTGCTGGGGCCTCCGAGGCCTGGATTGGAGCTTGCTCAGGGGTATGGCATGTGCCAAGGCCAGCAAGCCGGGATCGGAGCCCGCCATGAGGCAAGGCTGCTACTGAGGCCTCCAAGACCAGGATCAGAGCCTACCAAGGGGTTAGGCTGGTGCTGGGGGCAGCAAGGCCGGGATTGGAGCCTTCCGTGAGGCAAGGCCAGTGCTAGGGCCTCTGAGGCCTGGATTGGAGCCTGCCGAGGGGTTAGGTCGGTGCTGGGGCCAGTGAGGCCAGGATCGGAGCCTGCTGTGAGGCAAGGCTCCTACTGAGGCCTCCGAGGCCAAGATCAGAGCCTGCCAAGGGTTTACGCTGGTGCTGGGGTCTCCAAGGATGGGATCAGAGCCTGCCATGAGGCAAGGCCGGTGCTGGGGCCTCTGAGGCCAGGATAGGAGCCTGCCGAGTGGTTAGACTGGTGCCAGGGTCAGCAAGGCTGGGATAGGAGCCCGCCTTGAGGCAAGGCTGGTGCTCGGGCCTCCGAGGCCAGGATCGGAGCCAGCTGAGGGGTTAGGCCGGTCCGGGGGGCAGCAAGGCCAGAATTGGGGCCTCCCATGAGGCAAGGCTGGTCCTGAAGCAAGTGAGATCAGGATCAGAGTCCTCCAGGTGGCCAGGCCACTACTGGTGCCATCAAGAGTGGGATCGGAACTTGCAATGTGGCATGCACAGAGAAATATCACAGAAAATAAAAACCAGATGCTTCCCCTAATTAGCAAAAACTAGGAGGAAAGGGGTAACAGGAGGAGGTCGAGTTATAGAACGGGCCCTATAGTGAAGCAATTAAGCTGACCAATCAGAGGGAATGGGATGGGGGAGAATGGAACCTCTTTAAAACTCAGGAAGTACGTAAACAACTGTATCAAAGATAATCACTAATCAAGCATGGGATCGAGGGAGGGGGAGGGAATGGGATGGGGATTGGATGAGGGCTAATTGGATGATGTGTGCTTGTATATCCTCTCAAGTCTTGTATTCCAATGTGATGTATGATTACAATGCACCAATAAAAATATTAAAAATAAATTAAAAAAATTTCAGAACATAAAAAAATATGTTTCTTTTCCTTCTCGTATGATTAGAATAGATGACTGAACTAGGCTTTATTTAGTGGAGAAAAAAGATTGTGTCAAGCTAGACGGGAACCATGGACAGCAGAGACTGGATTGCGATCCCTGGTTGAAGGATTGAGAGGTAAACCTCAGGCCACAAAATTCCCAAAGGTTCTATTCTGATCTAATCCAAGTACTGGGGACCAAAAACTGGATGAAGTTATTGGTAAACAGACTACATAGGAAGAAGATAAAAGTTTAGAAATAGTGCAGATATGGTGTGAGTGTCCGAAAATAGAGTTCATTTCAGCCAAGTATAGTTGTGCACACTTGTAATCCTAGTACTTGGAAGACCGAGACAGAAGGATGGCAGGTTTGAGGACAGCCTCAGCAAGTAGCAAGACTCTAATCACTTTGCAAGATCCTGTTCCTAAAATAAAAATAAAAATAGGGTGGGAGGTATAGTTCAGAGGTAGAATGACCATGGGTTCAATCCCCAGTGACACGAAAAAGGAAAAGAAAAGAAAATAGTGTTCATTTTAACAACTGTATAATGTAGCCCTGAAGAATAGAGTTTGTGGGAATAATAAGGCTTTTAGCCAACTACATACATTTGGGGGATGGCTTTAATTCCTCTAGGGATTTAGACTGAGAGGCAATGGTTACCCAAAGAGCATGAGAAGAATACAGTCCAGGACTTGAGATGAGGATGTTTTATTGAGGGAAGTAGGAGAGATGCTGAGTACATGGAGGATTATGGAAATATTACTCACACTGGTCCTTGGATGTGTCTTCGCAGACTGATGTTCCACCTGCCACTGAGGATGTGGCCAGGGCCTCTCATATATCAGGCTGTGCAGTTACTTTCTCTTTAGTTAAGTAGCAAAATTGTCTGCTGATTGCTAAGTAGTCTTGTTGTGAGGACTAGCTTTCATGGCTGTTTAAAGAGAAACAGGTATTTAAACTGCTGACAAAATAGTAATCTCAATAATGAAGGAATATCCAAGACAATGCATTATTATATGTACTCAGCATCAATTTAAAGTGAGATTTTGTTTATTATATGTAATACTTTACCAGTTTGGTTTGCTCAGCAGAAAAGTGACTAGTGGAGAACCTTACTCTCTGTCATAGAAGCTACTGAGCATTTATACTCAGCAAAGTGGAAAAACTTCACCATTATGTTTGGTCTGGACAAAGAAGGCTGCCTTCGTAAGCAATTTCTATTGGAGGATGGGCATGGATTGAGGTGTTTCTTTCCACTTAGTAGTTAAACATCCTTCATCTTAATCCTCAAAATTGAGGTACTAAATGTTTAGTGATAGAAAGTGGGGTAGAATGAAAGCTCTCAACTTGGTTAACTTTTTTTGGTGTGTGGTACTGGGGTTTCTGGAAGCCTTTCTACCTCTGGGCTACACTTGCAGACTTATTTTATATTATTTTTATTGAGAAACAGGGTCTCTTCCTGCGCAATCCTCCTGTCTTCACTTCCCAAGTGCAGGGATTACGAGTGTGCACCACTACGCCCGGCGCAACTTGGTTAACTTTTAACTTTTAAAGAATATATACAGATAAATTTACATAGCTTCTTCATAAAAATTTGCATTTTGGGTGTTTTTCTGAAGCAGTAATTGCAGCTTATCAAAATGAAATCTCACCATGAGTGATGCTGAGATAAAAATGTTAACTCCTTGATAGCATCTCCTATATTTGCCATCTGCAATTTCTTTCCTGTTTGTTCACAAACCTAATCCATCAGAATCACCTTCCCTGCTGGTCCCTGAGGTATTCCTTATCAAATCCCACAATGACCTTCATGTTGCACAACTTTAAGTTAAATGAATAGTTGCTTCATATTGTTCTTGATATCATGTAAATATCATTCACTATGGAATCAAGGACGTACATATCTACGTTCTGATTTTTTTGTACCTAAAAGTTTTAATAGATGCTTTTCATGATTTGCTTAGTTTTTCTTTAAAGTTCCAATTAGCAGTTCTCCTCCAAATGCTCTGATATCTGTCACATTTCTAGCAATAGTTCTTCCAGCTGCTCAAACATTTCAGATGCACTCAGTTCAGTTCTGTTTCTGATGACATCTCTCCCAGCGCCCTCCCACCTCCTGCTCCAATCTGGAACAGTTGATTTCTGGTCCTAGTTACAAATAGACTTATGAGATTTCCCTTTAATATTTCTTTTTTTTTTCTTTTTCGGAACTGGGAATTGAACCCAGAAACACTCTACCTCCAAGCTATACCCCTAGCCCTATTTTTTATTCTTTAATTTGAAACAGGGTCTCACTAAGTTTCAGAGGGCCTCACTTAGTAGCTGAGACTGGCCTAGAACCTGAAATTCTCATGTCTCAGCCTCCCATGTACTGGGATTGCAATTGTGCACCACCAGGCTCATCTTCCCTTCAATATTTATATCTGTCAGACGTGCAGGTTTTATCCTAAGTCATACATCATGTTTATTCTCTCATTTATTGAAGCAGAACCTCCAATACTCTCTAAGCCTCAGGAAACAAAATCATGTTATATGTCCAGCACAAAGACCTGTACTTAGGTCAATATTCATTAATTTTTTTTATTTTATCTAACAATAATAATTATATCTACTTATAGGAAATGATGCAATGTTTTGATATATGTATACATCCTGTAATGATTAAATAAAAATTATTAATATTTGTCACCTTGCCTACTTAATTTTTATAGTGAGAACATTTAAGGATGTTGGTTCAGCCAAGGATGATGGTTCATGCCTGTAATCCCAGTGCTTGGGAGGCCGAGACAGGAGGATCACAGATTCAGGCCAGTATTAGCAATCTAGTGAGACCCTCAGCAATTTAGTGTGACCCTATTTCAACATAAAAAATAAAAAAGGGCTAGAGGTAGAACTCTAAGGTAGAATGCTCCTGAGTTCCATTTGTAGCACTAAAAAATAAATAGACAAAACCTATTTTTTTTAGCAATTTTGAGATATAAAGTACATTATTATTAACTATATTAACCCATGTTGTACATAAGGTCTTCAGAATTTATTGCTTCTCATTAAAAGTTTATATCCTTTGACCATCTTCACTTTCCTTACTACCATCCCAACCTCTAATAATCATAAAAGTAATTCTACTTTTATGATTTTGATTTTTAAAAATTCTTCACGTAACTGATATAATGCAGAATGTCTGTCTTCCAGATTTATTCAGATTGTTCCAAATGACAGAATTTCCTTCTTTTTAAAGGCTGTATATTATGCCATTATGTATACGTGTGTGTATACTCACACATTTTTTTTTTCTTTCTTACTTTTTTTGTGGTACTGGAGATTGAACACATGGACATTATATCTCCAAGCTACACCCCCAGCCCTTTCTATTTTTTTTTTTGAAGCAGGGTCTTGCTAGGTTGTTCAGAGTCTTGTTATGTTGCTGAAGGTATTTTTGATCCTGTGGTTTTCCTTTCTCAGCCTCCTAAGTACTGGGATTACAAGTGTGTGCCACTATGCTTAGCTAACACTAATTTTTCTTTATCCATTCACCATCGATGGAAACTTACTTTGATTCCATATCATAGTTTTATAAATAATGCTGTGGGAAATACAGGAGTGTAGATTTTTCTTTGACAGATGGATTTAGAGTACCTTGGGTACATATTCAGTAGAAGATTATTGGATGGTATGGTAGTACTATTTTAAGCTTTGTTTTTGTTGTTGCTGTTGTGTGTAGGTGTATTACTAGGGATTTACCCCAGGGACATTCTACCTCTGAGCTACATCCCCAGCCCTATTTTATTTTTTTATTTTATTTTGAAACAAGGGCTCACTACATTCTTATGAAGTTGCTGAGGCTGGCGGTGAACCTATGATCTTCCTATTTCAGCCTTCTAAGTACTGGGATTACAAGTATGTGCCATAGCACTAGGCCTACTTTTAGTTTTTAAAGTATTTTCTACAATGTATATCCCAACTCACATTACACCAACAGTGTCCAGGGGTTCCTATTTCTCCATATTCTCTCCAATATGCTTATCTTTTATCAGACATCCTTACAGGTTTGAGGTGATATATCCTTATGGTTTTTTTTTTTTTCTTTTTTTGGTAGTGGTACTGAGGTTCCTGGAAGCCCTTCTACCTCCGGGCTACACTCCCAGACCTATTTTATATTCTTTTATTTATTTGGAAACAGGGTCTCTTAAGCCAGTGCAGCTGGCTTTGAACCTGTGTGGTCCTCCTGTCTCTGCCTCCCAAGTGCGGGGATTACAAGCGTGTGCCACCACGCCCAGCCTATCCTTAAGATTGTAAGTCACATTTTTCTGATGATTAATGATGCTGAGCATTTTTTCCATATACCTGTTGTCCATTTCTACATCTCCTTTTGAGAACTGTCTATGTAAGTGCTTTGCCCATTTTAAATCAGCTTTCTTTTCCTACTATTAAGTTTCTTGATTTTCTTATAGTACATTTTTCTTTTATCTCTTTATCAAATATATGGTTTGAAAATATTTTCTCTCATTCTATGTGTTCTTTTTTCTTATTCTGCTCTTTCCTTTGCTGTGCAGAAGTTTTGAATTTGATATAATTATATTTGTCTATTTTTGCTTTATTTGCCTATGCTTTTAAGATCATATCCAAGCCCTAAATGCCCAAACCAATGTCAAGGAGATTCCCCCCTGTATTTTCTTCTAGTAGTTCAATCATTTCAAATCTTGTGTTTAAGTCTTTGATCCCTTTGAGTTGATAGTGTATATGGCAATAGAGGTGGGTTTAATTTCGTTCTTTTGTATGTAGACATTCATTTTTATGGGTAACCTTTGTTGGATATTTTTGGCACCTTTCAAAATCAATTAACCGTGAACGTGTGGACTTACTTCTGGATGTTCTATCTTGTACCATTAATTGATGTGTTTGCATGTATACAGAAAACTCTATCAAAAATTTCTGGAACTTCTCCCATTCTGTTGGCTCTTGGTTGAGGTTCTTGATAGTTTCCTTTGCTGTACAGAATTAGTTTCTTGTGACTTTGGGGTCTTGTTGAGAAAGTTTTTACCTGTGCCTATGTGTTGCAGTGTTGGAGCTATGCCTCTTCAAGGAGCCTCAAGATCTTTGGTCTAATTTCCAAGTCTTTGATCCATCTTGAATTGACTCTTGTGAAGGACGAGGTTTAATTGTGTGATGTGTGCATGTATTCTTATACCATCTTGTATTCCACTAAGATGTATGACTACGATGCACTAATTAAAAACTTTAAAAATTGCTGGAACTGAAAAAATATTTTTGAAAGATGGCAGATACAAAAATGAACTTTAACTGAGGAGGTGAATGAAAAAGTAGTAAACATTTATAAAAGAAATTAAGGGGACAAATAAATGGAAAGATAACCTGTGTCTGTGGATTGGGATCAATACCATAGTTAAAATGTCCACACTGCCCAGATGAGCTATAGGTTTGATGTAATCCCTGAAAAAATTCCAGTGCCATTTTTCGCAGAAATAGAAAATACAATCTTCAAATTTATACAGAATCACAAAAGACCCCAATAGCTAATGCAATATTCAGCAAAAAAAGCAACTCTGGAGGAATTACATTATCCAATTTAAAAATATATTACAAAACTAACATCATAAAACAACATGGTATTGGTACAAAACAGACATGGATAATTATATATTTTAAATTAATAAATCCACAAATTATTACTTTAAAGAATGGGTAAGAAAGGAACACATATTTTTGAATATCTATTATTTTTAATTGATGCATTGTAATGATACATCATAATATATTTGTATACAAAGTCCAATACCATTCATTGTCTGATAGTTATGTGGGATATATAATATTTGGCAAAAATGATTCCCTTTTTCTTAATTTCAAATTTGTGCATTTTGCTCTATTGTTTTCTCATATTCAGTATTGATGACAGAGAAGACTGATGTCATTGATTCCTTTTCTTCTTTCAGAAACATTAAGATTATTTTCATTGTTTTAAAATTTCAATATGATATCTTGGTATAATTTTTTATTTTCGCTAATTATTTGGACATTTAAAAAATATACTTTTATAGGTGCATTGTAATTATACAACATAGTAAGGTTCAGTGTGATACAAACACGCATATACATAACACTTTCTATTTCCACTATTTTTTTTTTTTTTTTTTTTTGCGGGTCTGGGGATGGAATCCAGGGGCATTTGACCTCCGAGCTACACCCCCTGTCCTATTTTTATTTTTATTTTTTATTTTGAAACAGGGTCTCACTGAGTTGCAGAGGGCTTCACTAAGTAGCTGAGGCTGTCCGCAAACTGTGATCCTCTGGTCTCAGCCTCCCAAATGGTGGGATTACAAGCGTGCGCCACCATGCCTGGCTCATTTTCACTATTTTATTGGTCTCTCTTCTCATTTATCTAAAGTCCATTTTGTTTTCTTTTTTCTTTAACATTTTAATGGGATATTTTTAACTTGTAATATTAGATCCTTCAGTTCTGAAAAATATTCTTTGTTATTCAATTTTATCTCTTCCTATTAAACCTCAAAGATTACTATTTTGGGGAGCTACATAGATTGTAATATTTCTCTTTTGTAACTAATATTGGTATGATTCTTAGTATATGCTCTCTTATTTATAAAATAATTGAAAGATAGTCATCTGTTATTACATTATTTTCCATTTTCTTTGACTTTTTGCATAATATAGCTTTTTACTTTTCTACATTTCCATTACGAGAGCTTGGTAAGGGAGAAATATTAAATGTGTGGTCAAGAGGCTGCATTTAACTGGACATTTTTCTTTGCTATTTCAAGTGAAGGGAATGAAACAAGGAGTGATCAATATGTGTGGAATGCCTGCTGTATACTGAATAGGTTCAAAGATGTTGTAGAATCAGTTGTTCGTTCCTACAGCTATGCACTTTGTGAGTCCCATGTACACCTATAGTCAGAGTTCTTTCTTTCTTTTTTAATTTCAAGATACTTTATTTTCAAAACAGGTTATGACACTAAGCTTTTGGCCCATTCTGCTCAGCAGCTGAGGGGGGACTCTTTGGTAGCATATTTGAAAAGTGAATAAAAATGAATATAAAACAAATATTCAAATAGTTTCTATAGGAACACATATAAGTGTGACCCCCATCTTCTAGTTTTCCATATTGCTGCATCTGTGCCAACCCCACGCTTACAAAGACATTTCAAAACTAGCAGTAAATAAGTTAATGGTTCCCCCAAATCCATTACTTCAAGCTAAACTTGCAGTTAACAGCTACAAGACTGGCGCCTACACATTGATACTAGTAGAAGCACATGCAGCCAGGTAACGCTTCATTCCCCTTTCCTGAGCACAAGGTTCAGGCAGAGTGCCAATGTCTTGCTCCTCCACTTTGGGCAAGAAGCCGTGGTTCTGGATATGCTGCATGAGTTGCCATGTTGGTCCCGACATCGGCCTTTGGAATCCATTCAAAGTAGAAGCAGCAGCAACAGTATAGGAGCCTATGTTCTCAAAAAGCATCCAATAGCCCGTGTGCATTTTGAGCAGGCTGCAGCACACTATGATCCTGTCAAAGCCATCACAGGTTGGTCTTCATATGCTGAATGAGTAATACTTCTCACCTGGCTTTGGTCTCTTCTGCAGCAGGAGCTTCATGTGTGCATGATCATAAAGGATGCAATTAATTGATCTATATACTCCATTATTCACAGTATATATAAAGGTCTGTTTGTTTACTTTGTCTTCATAATCAGAACCTGTCTCCTCCTTCCACACAAGTTTTCTCACAATAATATTAACTAAGAGTGTAAATGCTGAAGCAACATAATATCTGCCTGGCTGAGCTATGATTCTCATTCCAAAGTCTTATGGAAAATACTTGTTCAGTACTAGGTTGATCAAATCTGATTTTCTTTTTTCTTTTCTTTTCTTTTCTTTTCTTTTCTTTTCTTTTCTTTTCTTTTCTTTCTTTTTTTTCTTTTTTTGGTGGTACTGGGGTTCCTGGAAGCCCTCTACCTCCGGGATACACTCCCATGGACTACACTCCCAGACCTATTTTTAAATTTTTTTTTATGTGGAACATTTTTTTATGGAGCCGGCATGGCTGGGGCTCCAAACCAGCACAATCCTCCTGTCTCCGCCTCCCAAGCGTGGGGATTACAAGCGTGCACCATCATGCCTGGCATCAAATCTGATTTTCATATCCTCAGATCCAGGAAAGCCACCATCAATATCAAGCAGACATATGCTGAAATCAACCTCAGCTCTCATGTCAAAGACACAGGGGGCATCAAAGACCACCTGCAGAAAGGTCACAGCATCAGTGCGGCCACTCCTCATGTGAAAGCTGACACCAGTAACACCAATATTTAGTTTCTTGGACCATTCCAAAAGAAGTCTGCTGGTTTTGAGTGTGGCACCAAATTTAACACTGAGACAACATACTGCTTTGGAATCATCAGTGACAATCTGCAAAACCAACTTTGTTTGTAGATGCGCTCTGGCAACTTTCATCAATTCAACTTCACTATCAACAGTCAACATCTGGACTCCAATACTGGCAGCATTTTTGATTTGAGACACTTGTTTACAAGGATTTGCATGGATAATCCTCTCTGGAGGTAAGGTACTCTGAGATGCTGCACCGACTGTATTTCAGTGTTGCTGGCACAGTCAAATCCTATCCCAACGACAGCTAAGGTCTTTACTATGGCTCTGCTATCATTACATTTGACTGCATGAAAGGGAGTGCCATGAGAAAAAGCTTTTAAACATCTGAGATGTTTCTTTAGAATGTCTTCAAGATCTGTGACATAAAAGACATCTTTATCATCAGAAGATGATACTTCATTTTTTGGCCCAAGGTGTCCTTGGCAGTAAAGCCTTCATCAAGCAAGTGGTAGTCAAACTCCCCATTACTAAAGTTCATGGTTTCCTAATGTGCCTAGAGAAAACTGAGATGGAATTTAAAACAATTATTTACAGTTTTCACAAAAGCAGTTCTCTAGGAATTCCAAATCCTGTATCTTCAGACCAGCAATGCACCTGTTCTAACTGCACCTGGGTACCACAGGCCGGCCCCATGGAAATGCCACTGAGAGAGCCAAGCTCAGCTGGAGGAGCACCCAGCCACCCACCACCCCTTCCTGCCCTTTATTTCTTTGTAAAAGAACCTATAGCCACCACAAAACACAGGTGATTACCTCTGAACATCTGGAGAGGAGAAAAAGCTCTTAAAATTTTTGTCATTGACTTTGATATGTTTGTGGAATATACATCATGTATATTAGGGAAGGTCCCTCTTCCCCCTCCCATCACTTTCAGTTAGACCTCCTTATTTGCTTATCTATGGTTTCTCCTTCTTCATCTAGAGTTCCTCCTGTGACCCATTTTCTCCCTAGTTTCCACATATTAGGGAGAGCAGCTGATTTCTTACTTTTTGTGACTGACTAATCTCACTTAGCATAATGTTCTCCAGCTCCATCTATTTCCCCACAAAGGACATAATTTTGTTCTTATTTATGGCCAAGTCAAATTTCATGTGTACATATCCCATAGTTTTATAATCCATTCATCTGTTGATGGACATCTTGGCTGGTTCCATAGTTTGGCAATGGTGAACTGTGCAGATGCGAACATAGGTACACATGCATTAGTTTGGTAGTTTGGTTTCCATTCTTTTGGGTGGATACCCAGAAGTGGTATTGCTGGATCATATGGTAGGTTTGTTCCCATTCTTCTGAGGAGTCTCCATACTGTTTTCCAAAGTCAATTACTAAGCAAAACATGAGAAAGAGGGAGGGGGAGGGAATAAAGTGAGAATTGGGGAAGGGCTAAATAAGTGATGTGTACATGTATGCCTCCACCTGTCGCGTCCCTCGACCAGCGATTAAGACACGACACGAAGCTCTTCTTGCAAGCCGTTTATTCAGGATACTCGTAATGGCGGAATGGCAAAGATCTGCCTCGCGCAGGGCATTATAAACATTAACTCACCCAATCACTTCTTGCCACATCTCACTCACTCACTGGCTCACGCTCGTCAGGTCACCACCACGTCATGTGTTACGCAACCCTAGCCTCCAAATATGGAGTTGCTTCCTGCACAGCCATGTGCCTAATCAAGCTCAGAGGCAGGAAGCCGGCGCCATCTTTCAATGGCGGCTCACCACAATTCCCCCTTTTTGTTTTTATAGGCAACAGGTAAGAGCAGAGGTTTGACCCCTATTAATCACTGGCACCTTTTTCTAGGGACGGGTACTTGGGTGCCTAACCCGTGTGCAGTCAAGCGTACTCTTCCTGAGGACCAAACTTGTGCCCTCAGCTGCAGTGCTTTGCCTTGCAACCTGAGCCATTATGCCTTAGCTGCCGCGAGCCAGGCTTGGGGTGATTGTCCTGCCTCGATAGCCACACAGGCCTGTATAAACATGGCTGTATTATGATTAAAACTTTGGCGAAGACGAGCAATGCACCAGACACAAAACAACACAGCCACAACCAATAATCCCATCAAGGCCCCCAATTCAGCCCATTCCTTTAGATGATTCATGGCACGAGTTATCCAAGATGACAGTCCTTCGGCCAAACTGATGTCCACACGAGTCGAGTTGACGGTGACCACGGCAGTGCGTAATCTCTCTAGTTGGGTTTCAAATTCTCCCGTCCAGTTGCCTAAAAGATAAATTGACAACTCCCGAGACAGGTTAGCGGCTTTTGTAAAGTTTTTGTATTGAACGCTGGTAACACAGAGACCAGGATATCTCCATTCACATCCAAGCTGTGCAAGCTGCCATAATACCTCAACTTGTTCTTAATTTTGGTTAGATTACCAGCAGATTCCCCTGAGCTCCTAAGGGACTTTCATGCTCTAATAGCACAAAAATTTATTTGATTATAAACTTCCAAAGGAAGTCGGGTTTGGTTTTGGGCATGTAGCCCTTGTCCTAAAATCATATCTCGATCCCATTGAGGATTTCCAGCAAGAGCATTAGCAGCAGCCTGATCAGAGGCATATTCTATGTTAAAGGCCTTCCATTCCAAAAATTGTCCAGGGGTGAGGCACGCTCGTGTTAATCCATTCCAGTCCCCTGGCGTCATGCAGTTTCTAGCCAGAGCTTCCACTTGGGCTAATGTAAAGGAAGCTGTGACCCCATACATGCGAACTGATTCTGCTAATGCCTTAATGACCTTAAAATCAAGGGGTTCATAAAAACAAGCACCCTGTGTATCTTGAAAAATAGGAAAGGCCAACGGGAGCTCAGTTCTAACATGTGACCAAACTTGAGGGCAAAAGGAATTATGAGATCCCTGAGTGGAGGATGGTAAGGATGGCGGTGGCCCAGGAGGAGGATCTTGTAAACCTGAGGGCATAGGAAAGTCAGGATCTAATTTAGGCAAACGAGATTTTTTCGAGGCTGAATGAATTGACACACAGGCCATTTGTTTCTTTAACGAACCCTTTTCTTCATCAGAAGAATCAGAAGAGGAGTCTGGCCCTTTAAATTCAGACAAATTCGGATAGAGTGAGGAACGGACAAGTTCCTTTGCTTCACCAACTGCCCGTTCTGACTTATGCTTTTCAGATTTCTGTTATTTGAGTAACTCGAGGGCGGTTTGCCCTTCCTTAATAGCATCATCATATTTTTGATCTTCTAAACAACCTTTGACCAATTTCCAAATAGGTAGAACACAGGGATTAAGGCTTTCCTGTTGCTTGGCATATTCAAGATCTCGACCAAGCTTTTCCCAACTAGGAACTGTCAGGTTACCTGAGACAGCAAACCATGGAGCAGCTCTGTCACAATCATTTAAAAATTTCTCTAAAGTAGACTCTCTAAATTCTAAACTTCTAGAATAAAGTAGCTCCTGGAGAGCCAAAAAAATTGGATGAGACTGCGAAGCCCCCATCCCAAAACTAAGCTCAAAATGAAATTTAAAAATGGTCCGCTTTGATCGCGGCTCTACCTTCGCGTTTCCGCGTCTGCTTTGACCGCAATTCCACTTTCACTTTTTCACGTCTGCTTTAACCGCAACTCCACTTTCACTTTCCCGCGTCTGCTTGACCGCGGCTCTACTTTTCACTTTCCCGCGTCTGTTTGACCGCGGCTCTACTTTTCACTTTCCCGCGTCTGCTTGACCGCGGCTTTACTTTTCACTTTCCCGCGTCTGTTTGACCGCGGCTCTACTTTTTACTTTCCCGCGTCTGCTTGACCGCGGCTCTACTTTCACTTTCCCGCGTCTGCTTTGATCGCAGCTCTACTGTCACTTTCCCATCTGCTTTGATCGCAGCTCTACTGGATTTGCTCTCCCCTTATCCACAGGTGAGAGCGGTTACCCGCATTTTTCGCGGACCCCCCAACTTACCAGGGGACTTACCGGTGCACCTTCCCTGACGACAGCAAGTTCTGAGCTTCACGCATGGGAGCTGTTTTTTCCCCGTACGGGCCACCAGTTGTCGTGTCCCTCGACCAGCGATTAAGACACGACACGAAGCTCTTCTTGCAAGCCGTTTATTCAGGATACTCGTAATGGCGGAATGGCAAAGATCTGCCTCGCGCAGGGCATTATAAACATTAACTCACCCAATCACTTCTTGCCACATCTCACTCACTCACTGGCTCACGCTCGTCAGGTCACCACCACGTCATGTGTTACGCAACCCTAGCCTCCAAATATGGAGTTGCTTCCTGCACAGCCATGTGCCTAATCAAGCTCAGAGGCAGGAAGCCGGCGCCATCTTTCAATGGCGGCTCACCACATCCACCATCTTGTACTCCATTAAAATGTATGACTACAATGCACCAATAAAAAAGTTTAAAAACTGAGCCGGGCGTGGTGGCACACGCTTGTAATCCCAGCATTCGGGAGGCTGAGACCTGGAGGATCACAGTTCATGGACAGCCTCAGCTACTTAGTGAGGCCCTCTGCAACTCAGTGAGACCCGGTTTCAAATTAAAGAATAAAAAATAGGGCAGGGGGTGTAGCTCAGAGGTCAAATGCTCCTGGGTTCCATCCCCAGACCCACCAAAAAAAAAAAAGTTTAAAAATCCTTTGTCATTTAAGCTAAAATATTGTGCAAAACTGTCCTGTTCTTCAGGGTTCTTTCCTTTTATTTTCAAAAGAACATGCAAAAATCCTTGCTATGATTCATAAAACAGTGAGTGGGGAGGGGAAAATGATCAAATGCCAAAGAATGCTAAGAAAACTTCATTTTTCTTAAATTTGGTCCTGAAATATTTTAGAGGTCCTATAGTAAATAGTTATTCTAGGTAAAAATGAATCATCTATTAATTTGAATGTAAATTTTAAATTAGGGACTAGGGACAATGGTAGAGAACCAGAGAAGTAGTTGTTTGGAGTCTGTAAGAAGATATAAAATTTGTAAAAATATTTGTGCTAAATTTGTTGATAGTTTTAAGAAAATCATTTCTGACCAAGTCAGTTAACATACACTGCTGTCTATGTTTGCAATAAAATGGCAGTTGCAGTCCAGATTTATAATCTTACATTTGAGTCTTACTTAATTCTCACAACAAATCATAGGAAGTAATCATCATCATCATCATGATCATCATATTTTATAAATGAGGAGTTGTGAGGAAGGTTGAGAGAGTTGCAGAAGATCACAGAACTGGTCCCTGCTCTCCATTTCTGAACTGGGTCCCCTCTGCAGGATTGGTTGGCAGTGCCATATGCTGTACATATTGAGCTCTTCACCCAGGATTTGAAAACAGGTATATTCTGGAGAATGTGAACACAGTGCTGAGCTTAATGAGAGCTCAGATAATAGCTGTTGCATTACTTTGCTAGGGCAGCCATAAGAACCACATGCCAGGGGGCTTGATGGAACAATTTAATTATCTCATGTTTCTCAAAGATAGAAGTTCAAATCAAGATAAGCAGGATTGATTCCATCTGTGGGCTATGGGGGAAGGACCTCCTGTCTCAAGTTGCCCTCCTAGGTTTATAGGTTGCTGTTTTCTATATTCTGTCTCGTCTTTCCTCTGTATAAATCTGCATGTCCAAATTTTGCCTTTTATTAAGGTGTCCAGTTATATTAGATTATGATAAACTCTAATTCATTGTAACTTTTATCTGTATAAAGACCCTGTCTCCAAATATGATCATGTTCTGAAGTACAGGGGATTAGAACATCAGAAGATGAATTTTGGAGGCATCAAATTTAATCAAAAACAGCTATTATAAACAAGGTAAATAACACTGCCTGCAGTTAAACAAGGTAAATAACACTGCCTGCAGTCAGATAAAGGGCAGAAAAGCATGTTAATCTCCGAAGGGCTGAAGCTCTGTAGAGATGCTAAATTTTTTTCTACCTGGAGCTTAGAACTGTCATTCAACAGTACTCAAATTCACCTTCCCTTTAGGCTTAGAGATATTTGTTGGTGTTGCTAGTACCTGTGTACCAACTGTTAGTGGTTCTCTGAACATGGCTCACACTTCCTTTATAGCCCCTTCATCCAAAATCTCTTAATTAAAAACCTTTAAAGATGTCATTCATGTCCAGCTGACACCACAACCATAATTCACTTATTTGAACCCCGATGGAGTTTATATTGAATTCAGGAGCTTATTACCTTTGAAGGTTAATTGCTTGGAAATTGTGACATAGTCTGCTAAGTTGCTTTTCACTCTACCAGTTTTCTAGCAGTAAGATTAAAAAAATCTCAATGTTTCTTAGTGACTGCTTCATTTCTGTGTATATCCAGTAGCAGTAGAGATTCTGCCCTAATAAACTGACTGATCCTTGGAATATGGGATTGCTTAGGATGCATTCTTTTTCAAAGACAAGGAAGCCATTAAAACGGCAGAGATAATAGTATTACAATAATTTTAACAACACTGCTTTGATTCTGAGTTTACTGATTCATAAATCAATAAACTCAGAACATTTCAGAACAAAACCCCAGTCTTTTGTATTGCAATGACTATACACGATTCTAAGGCAAGGCAGATATTCCCCTTGCATTTGGCTTGTAACTTGAGAGCTATCACATTGAGTGGTCTTTCTTGTTTCTTCTTCTTTCCCAGCAGCTTATGAGTTTTTGAGATGGAGGCATGATATCTTATTCACATTGAAAATTTTCAGTGCAATGCTAGATTGGAAATTGATGATCAAGGGATAAAAAATGAGAGAACCAGAAAAGTTACCCAGCAAGTCTTGGTTTCCCAGTGGCCTATAGGCCACAGAAGTTTCTGGATGTGTCCAGTAGAAAAATAGAAGAGAGCTGAGTTGATGGCTAGTGAGACTGCCATGGGGCTTATGTGGAGAGAGGTGAATAAGAAGACTTCACAGCATCCTAGCCTCACCTGGAAAGGGGCAGAATATGTGGATAAGATTCAGAGAATCCGGGGAATTTTAGCCAGTGGAAGGTGACACCAATAACACAGGGCTCAACACACTGGAGAGACAGATCTATTCGTTTTTGACCTCCCACTGTGGAGCAGGTGCCAGCCACACAAAAGCCATTGCTATGCAAGCTAGCTGGGTTCAGAATAAAACCAAGTTTCAGCATAAGGCCTGGTTACTATTAGCCCTACAGCCATCTGGGCACATTAGTTTTGCCCTTTATTCAAAAGCCTTTATCCAAGAGAGAACATCTTGTATGGAAAGAGGCCCATAAGCCTTTATTAGCAGTTTGGTATATATTAACTCCATATTCCCACCAAGACTATTTCAAAACTGAGAACAGTAATGGAAATAAAGAGTATTCGGTCTTGCTTTGCACATTTGTATGTTATATGTACATTTTTACTTTGTTATATGTATGTTGAAAGGTTTCATATTAATAATCTTATAAGTTTATAATATAGTAAAAGATGTTTGATTTCAAGGAAATAGATGACAGTTAATATAATTATACTCTGAAAGACTTATTTTATTTGTTTGCTTATTGATTGATTGATTGATTGATTGTTGTCCTGGGGATGGGACTCAGGGGCATTTTACTTCCAAGCTATAACTTCCAGTCCTATTTTCTTCTTTCTTTTTATTTTGAAATAGGGTCTCACTAGGTTGATGAGAGTCTCACTGCTTGCTGAGGCTGTCCTCAAACCTATGATCTTCCTGTGTCAGCTTCCCAAGTACTGGGATTACAGGTTTGTGCCAGCACACCTGGAAAAGACTGTTATTTTAAAACATTCACTGACTTGCTTGTTCTCCAAATAAAACAGTCAAAGATTTTTGGAGATCTTTGAACATCCATCTCTCATCACTATTCTGAGACATTGAGCTATGTAAATCTCGTAGTGTGTATGGAATTCAGAACTGTTGAATGTTAATAACAAATATTTATTACCTTAAAGTATTATCTGTATTATATGGAGAAAACTGAGTAGACCCAAAGACTATTTCACTACTCTAAAATATTCTAATTGTTTAAAAGAATTGTTTGGGAGCATTAGTAATAATGGATGCCACTTTGGGCTCATTGATGTCAGTAGATGTCCTCATAGTGAAAGTGTTAAGGTAAAAGGGACAGCTAACATCTTTTCTCAACAGGTATGGGCTCAGATTATTTTGCCTTCTCCACTTCACAGACAGTATTACTGAATATTGAGGTTTCTTCATAAGTATATTTCTATCTGCCACTGAAGGGAACTAGATCCCCAGCCTAGCCTAATATTTTAATGTGTTTAGCTCTAAGCCAGTTGGAAGGTTTTAGGAGTATAGCCTAACTCATTTGTGTCTTTAGAAGGTTTCCCTGGCTGCCATATAAAAACTATGGGGAAACAAAACTGGAGGCCCATGCCTGCATAGGAGTCTTTGAGAGTTGGTGCTGGAAGGGCTAACAGTGAGGAACTGATGCTGGGAGAGGAATCATGGTTGGGATGTATTTTAGAGGTAGAATAGAAAGGACATAATTTGAGAATGAATGGTGAGGGGAAGCAATGGATTGTCACAATATTTTAAAATTTTTCTTTAGCAGCCATGGTGGACAGTGGACTGTTTTCTATTACTGCCAAGGAAAACAAAATTTGAAGATAAAAATCAGGAAATGCATTTGAAAAGTATTGGAGATAATTATAGATATTTAAATGGAGCTATCAGTCAAGTTGGTAGCTAGCTATTTGAATCTTGAGCTCCAGGGAGAGGTGAGGACTACAGGTTAAAAAAAAGCTGCATAATCTGCCAAATAATACAAACTAAAATTATATACTGCATACCAAATGGTACACAATATTATAATATTTTTACCAATAGCCATTCAATTGTCACAATTACCTTAAATTATTATCTCTATTATATGGAAAAAACCTGGGTAAACCCAAAGACTTATTTCACTACTCTAAAATATTCTAAAAATATTATGGTAGCAGATTGGGTAGGAATGAGAAGCCAGTGGATATGCCAACTACAAAGAAATCACTGTAGGTTCTAGGTTCATATCTGATCTTGAGTTTAAAAAGTAAACTTGAATGCTAGACTACAAAGAGCTATTGAGACTTTTACTTTTTTGTTGTTGTTTTTAATGACAGAATGAAAAGGGACTCTGTATTGGCACTTGCCTTCTTTGCAGAGATGTCTGTGGAGGTGGGAACATTTGAACAAACAACTGTTACTAAGTCATAAGTATTGTAAGAAGACAGCTTGTTCTAAGAAATCTGGCATATACAATGTCAATACTTTTTAATAATGCTTCAAATAAAAAAAAGAAAAAAACACAAATAGCATAAATTTGGCTACTAAGTCTTGGTGTGGGTCTTTGAGAACTGTGGAACTGTAGGGTACAATCAAATGAACAATTGTTTATTTTCCTTCCAGTTTTCTTGTACTTTCCTTCATGTATTCAATTTCATTATTTACCTATTTTAATGATTTTTTTCATTCACAGTAGATAGAACATATATTCATTCAATTATTCTCATTGAACAAGTGTTCTGGTAGGAGCTGCTTATAATGAGCTTACAATTTATTGTGTAGTGCAAATTAAATGCCTCATTAATTAAATTGACTTATAATAATAATAAAAATTACATAAATTGGTGAATACATTGATAACCCACAACTAAGATCCAACCACATTCTAAAAGGGAAGAGGGAAGGTCATCTTTGTTTTTGAGAAATGTGCTGACTCTGATGTCGGAAGGTTCGTTCATTCATTTAAAATGCTTATTGGATGCTAAACTAAGTAATGAGGCTTTGCCCTAATCATGAGGAATTAAAAAGTGAACATAAGATAGGTATTCCTGCCCTCAGTGCCCTACTGAGACCCCCAGTTATGTGGCTGAGTAAACCACTTCACTGTATGTGAAACATTGGTACTTATGATTGTACCACAGGAAGTGGTGATCTCTTAGGTACCTTTCAGCTCTAAAATTGTGTAAAGAAAGATTGAGATTTTGCCTTCAAGGACAAAGCAGATTTATAAAGCCCCGGGAGCCATCCTCAATTTCTTCCATGTAGATTGAGAAGACACAAAACTTTAGCTGGGTGCAGGGCCTCTCAGAGAAAGAATATGTTGCTCACCATCTCTAGCAACGAAATGATCTAGTTCAGACCGATTGGGTGGGTTATAAACTATGGTTATCATTTCTATGTCCTCTTGAAGACAAAGATGCTTATCTTTGACTTCTTCCCTCTCTCCTACCCCCTCACTGGGAACTGGTAACAGAGCCACTTAGGAAGCCACATGCTACAGATCGTAAATTCGTCTTTCTAAACATGGGTTGTGTATATCCGTACTATTTATATAATGAGATAGAATCAGATAGAATATAAAAGTTTGGTGTTGGCCTTTTCATTCAGCATAATTTTCTCGATATTCATTAAAGTTGTGTGTATCATTCATTCATTTGTTTGTTGCTTTTTTAAAAATTTCATGGTATGGTTGCATAACAGTTTGTTAACCATTCACCCATTGAGGTACATTTGGGTCGCTCCCAGGCTTTGACTATTACAAATAATATAGTTTTAAATATATATGTACTGGTTCACAGCCTCCCTGCCCCTCCTGCAATGTAGGATTCCAGGATCACAGACTAGCCCACCGCCATGGCTGACAAGGAAGCAGCCTTTGACAATGCATTCGAAGAACGTGTGATCAACGAGGAGTACAAAATATGGAAAAATAACCCCTTTTCTGTATGATTTGGTGATGACCCATGCTCTGGAATGGCCCAGCCAGCTGCACAGTGGCTCCCAGATGTAACCAGACCAGAAGGGAAAGTTTTTGGCATTCATTGACTTGTCCTGGGGACACATATGTCGGATGAACAAAACCACCTTGTGATGGCCAGTGTACAGCTCCCTAATGATGATGCTCAGTTCAATGCATCACACTACGACAGTGAGAAAGGAGAATTTGGAGGCTTTGGCTCGGTTAGTGGGAAAATTGAAGTAGAAATCATGATCAACCATGAAGGAGAAGTAAATCGGGCCCGCTATATGCCCCAGATCCCTTGCATCATTGCAACAAAGACTCCATGGAGTGACATGCTTGTTTTTGATTATACAAAACATCCTTCTAAACCAGACCCTTCTGGAAAGTGCAACCCAGATTTGCATCTCCGTGGACATCAGAAGGAAGGCTATGGGCTTTCTTGGAACCCAAATTTCAGTGGGCGCTTACTTAGTGCTTCAGATGACCATACTATCTGCCCATGGGACATCAGTGCCGTTCCAAAGGAAGGAAAAGTGGTCGATGCAAAGACCATTTTTACAGGACATACAGCAGTAGTAGATGTTTCCTGGCATCTGCTCCATGAGTCTCTGTTTGGGTCAGTTGCTGATGATCAGAAACTTATGATTTGGGATACTCATTCAAACAGTACTTCCAAGCCAAGCCATTCAGTTGATGCTCACACTGCGGAAGTGAACTGTCTCTCTTTCAATCCTTGTAGTGAATTCATTCTTGCTACAGGATCAGCTGACAAGACTGTTGCCTTATGGGTTCCGAGAAATCTGAAACTTAAATTACATTCCTTTGAATCACATAAGGATGAAATATTCCAGGTTCAGTGGTTGCCTCACAATGAGACTTTTGGCTGCCAGTGGTACTGATCATAGACTCAATGTCTGGGATTTAACTAAAATTGGAGAGGAACAATCCCCAGAAGATGCAGATGATGGCCCAACCAGAATCATTGTTTATTCATGGTGGTCACACTGCCAAAATACCCAATTTCTCATGGAATCCCAATGAACCTTGAATGATTTGTTCTGTATCAGAAGACAATATCATGCAAGTATGGCAGATGGCAGAGAACATTTATAATGATGAAGATCCTGAAGGAAGCATGGATCCAGAAAAACAAGGATACTAAATATGTCTGACCTTGTGATTTTAGACTCCCCTTTTTTCCTCTCAACTCTGAGATTGATTTAACATTGGTTCTGAGACACAGACTTTGTTCTGTGATCCCTCTATTACAAGTAGCACCGACAATGCTATTAGCCCAAACAGTGGGTGTTTTCTAAATATTAACTGGGGTACTTGATTCAACAAACCCAGACTTATATTTAAATTTTCTTCAGGACTTTTGTAGTAAAAAAAAAACCTAGATCTAAAGTAGCTACAGAAAGGGGAATATCATGTGTGGTTATTTTTATTCTCAAGCTATATCCCCAAGTTTTTCAGACTCCTTTAATTAAAGGCTACATTGTGTAAAGAATAGAGTCAGGTGAGGTGGGTGTCTGAGCCATGAAGTATAAGTACCGCAAGATGTCATTTTTATTCAGGAATTAGGGGAGATTTGAGTCAATATAGATTCCTACTCTAAAATTGTCACATCTGATTTTCCAGAATGTACATTTTCCTATAAAAACTGTCTCTTGGTTTCTTCAGTTAAGTCAAAACTACATGTACCTCCTTCCCCATATATTTTTGCTTCTTAGTGTATTTCTTGATGTTTTCATATTATTCATTTCCTATCTGTGAAATGGTTTTTGTTGTTTTTTTTTTTAACTTGGGACCACCAAGTTGTAAAGATGCATGTTTTTACCTGACAGTTGTACCACAGGTGGATTGTCATGTTGAGAAGGGTGAACTGATAGTTTGTATTTGTTTTTAAAATTAAATTAATCCTTGATAAGAGTTGCAATTTTTTTAGGAGTTAGTCCTTGACCACTAGGTTTGATACCATCTCCATTTTGGGTGATTTGTTTCACCAGCCTGCCTGTTACTCTCTATGACTAACTGTGTAAGTGCTTATAATATATATATATATATATATATATATATATATATATATATATAATTTTTGTGTATGTTTGGAATAAGTTTTTATTTTTGTGGAGTAAAAGGCTCAAAGTGCAATTACTACGTTGAATATGTATATGTTTAGTTTTTTTTTTAAGAAATTGCCAAGTGGTTTTCAAGAGCACTTATACCACTTTACATTCCCATCAGAATGATTTGGGTTTTCCACATTAATACTGTGATTTGATATTGTCTTTATTTTTTTTGCTGAGATTTAATTTTTTAAAAAATATTTTAATTGGTGCATAGTAGTCAAACATTTCAGTGGAATACAAGACTTGTGAGGATATACAAGCACATATTACCCAATTAGCCTTTATCCGATCCCCATGCCATTCCCTCCTCCTCCCTCGATCCCATGCTTGATTTAGTGATTTACTTTGATATATTTGTTTAAGTACATCATGTGCTTTAAAGAGTTTCCATATTCCCCCCTCCCATCTCCTCAGATAGGTCACCTTAATTGCTCCTCTATTGGGCTCCTTCTTCAACTAGAGTTCCTCCTATTACCCATTTCTTCATAGTTTTTGCATATTAGGGAAAGCATCTGATTTTTTATTTTTTGTGTGATATTCCCTGTGGATGCTACACTGCAGGCCCCGCCAGCAGCCTCGCCACACAGCAGGCTCTGATCTCAGCCTCGCTGGCCCCAGCACCGGCCTTGCCACATGGCAGGCTCCGATCTTGGCCTCGCAGACCCTGCCCTGCCACCAGCCTCACCACTAGGCAGGCTCCGATCTCCACCTTGCAGACCCCAATCCCAGCCTCGCAGGCCCCACCACTGGCCTCACCGAATGGCAGGCTTTGATCTAGGCCTCACCGGCCTGGGCACTGGCCTTGCTGCCCAGCATTCTTCTATCCTGGCGTTGGAGGCCCCTGCACCAGCTTTGCCTTCCGGCAGTCTCCTATTCCAGCCTCACTGGTTCCAGCACTGTCCTCGCTACCCAGCAGTCTCTTATCCCAGCCTCACAGGCCCCGGCACCTTCCTCGCCACCCAGCAGGCTCTGATCCTGGCCTCACAGGCCTCAACACTGGCCTCACTGCCCAGCAGTCTCCTATTCTGGCCTTGCAGGCCCTGGCACTGGCTTTGCCACCCAGCGGGCTCCCATCCCAGCCTTGGAGGCCCCGGTACCAGCCTCCCTGTGTGGCGGGCTCTGGTCTCTGTCACTGTGGGCAGGTCATCTACAGATGTTCCCTTTTTTCTTCCATTTTTTTTTTTTTAATAGGAGAAAGCAGTATGTGTCTTTTGCAAAAGCTGGGAGCCCGAATACCTAGTGACAATGAATTTTGTCTCCCCTGAAGGCAGAGGTCCACAGCTTCACTACAGAGAGCAGGCTCTGCTGCACTGAGTGCACCCTGGCCTGCACTGTGCAGAGGAGCGCAGTGGCCATGAGGGCCGATGTCTCCCAGAACACGCAGCATGGCAGCCCAACCTGGCTATGCAGGGCTCCCTCTAATATGACCCAAACACTTTTACCACTTAGCATGTTGTCCAGAATTCCTGAGCATGTGGGGCAGGAGCAGTCTATTTTGGGGGAGATTTCGACAGAAGTTCAAGGTGAATTGGATTGAATCTGTCTGCCCCTCCAAACACTGGTTGCCACCCCCACCGCCGCTGATGCCACTGCCATCTTGGTTCTCTATTGAACACCTTTCCCACACTGCATGTTTTCCAGAATTCCTGAGCATGTGTGGCAGTAGCAGTCTACCTTTGAGGAGTTTATTTTTAATTTCGTCATTCTGATAGGTAAGTGATAATACTTCTTTATGGTTTTGAATTACATTTCCCAAAGAGCTGATGATATTGAATACCGATTTATGTCATTATTTATCTGTCCCCTTCAGTGAAATACATGCACACTTTTTACTCATTGTTTATTTTACTTTTATCATTTTTTCTGTTTAGTATTTCATTGTTTTTCTTAGAGTTGACTTTTGATAATTTTTTAAATATATTTCAGAGTTAACTTTAAGATAGTGGTTCATAAAGAAAGAAGTAAATGGATCTCAATCAAAATTAAGAACATTTGCTCACCAGGCATGGTGGCACACTCCCAGAATCCAAGTACTTGTGAGGCTATGAAAGGATTATCACAGGTTTGAGGCCAGTCTCAGCAATTTAAACAGACCTTCAGCAATTTAGTGAGAAGATCTTTAAAATAAAAATTAAAATACTGCTTGTGATCTAGCTCAGCGGTAGAACATCTCATGGTTCAATCTCTAGTACCAAAACAAACAACACCAACAAAACCAAGAAACCAACAAAGTAAACTAACAAACAAAAATTTGTTTAATGAAAGACCCTGTTAAGAAAATAGAATGGGGGTGAATTCCTTCGAACCCCCCCCCCATACCACTCCTGAATGGCCTGGGGCTGTGACTGTCTTCTGTATTTTTATCTTTTTAATAAAGTCATTTAAATCTTAAAAAAAAATAAATGGTAGTTGAAGGGGCTGAGAAGTGGGAGAAATCAAGAGATGTTGTGTAAAGGGTAAAAAGTTTCAGTTGTGTAGGATAAATAAGCTCTGGAGATTTAATGTGCAACTTTGTGACTATAGTTAGTACTATATTGTACAGCATGGTCACTGAAGATTCCCATAGCTAGATTTTACCTAGCATATTCCATTTGCTACTACTGAAATCTGTATTTTTCTAAACTATAGCATTTGATCCTAGAGAATTTTCAAATATTTCTACAGAATAACAGCAGAAGCAAGCAGAGGAAATAAATCAATAGGCCATTGTCCACTTTGCAAGTCATGTTTTCCTTCTGTATTGAACCATCAAATTCCTTACTTCTTTTGCCTGCCTGCCTGCTTGCTTTCTTTCATTCTTTCTCTTTTCTTTTCTTTTCTTTTCTTTTCTTTTCTTTTCTTTTCTTTTCTTTCTTTCTTTCTTTCTATCTATCTTTCTTTCTTTCTTTCTTTCTTTCTTTCTTTCTCCTTCCTTCCTTCCTTCCTTCCTTCCTTCCTTCCTTCCTTCTTCTTTTTTGTGTGTGTTACTGGGGATTGAACCCAGGGCATTATACTTGTGAGCTATACTACCATCTTAATTTTCTGTTTTCTTTTGAGACAGGGTCTCACTAAGTTTCTAAAAATCTCACTAGTGTGACCGATATCCTTTTATCCTCCCAAGTACTGGGATTACAGGCATGCCCTACCACACTTTATTTGTTTTAATCACATTATTTTAATACTAATTAGTCATTTTAAGTAAGTTATTTTCATTATTTTCAGTTTGAGCATGTAAGTTATTTTCTATTTTCTAATCAGTAGTTTTATTCACTGAATAAAATGCATAAGGATTCACTGAAACTTAGAAACGACTTTTGGATATCATTTAGAAAAGGTAATATAGCTGAATGACTCTGTGTTAGAAGTAAACAAGTCAAGACCCAGCTAAGTGTATTTCAAGCTGTATAGGACATATATTGTTTTTCTACATGTTAGCTTCTCTAAAACCAGGATGCTTCTTACAATTAACGGCAGCTGTTGGGTTGGGCAACCATCGGGATAAAGTTGCTTGGTATTCACAGACATGATTTCTTGGTGGCATTTTGGAAACCTGTAACCTCATATTTTGTTAAACATGCCATCTAAGAATTGTTTAATGAAAGCAAAACCCCCGTTGTGGTTTAAGTACTGTATAAATACCTTCTAGTGAGATAAAGGAGCACCAAGGAAGCTCATGTAATGGATGCTAATGGCTTGGAAGAAAACCCTGGATAATAGTGAAACAATCTTGTAAGAAAAGCTGAAGCACCCATGCCTGTGATGGTGCAAAAAGTGATTCTGTTTGGGAAAATATGCACATCAATTACTCTTAGCCAAAAACGGATTCAGAACCGATGACCCTTACTTTTTCTTATTCTCTTATTTATATCTGTAACAGCAATAGCATAATAGTATTGCTAATGAAAAAGCCTACATTTAAATAAGTGTAAAAGAGCTCCTTCAGTAAGCATGAAAGATTCTAAACAAGAAAACGTGTAGTTTGATAAACTTATAATTCTTATCACAATACTTTCTTCTAAGCAATTACGAACTTAATTCTGGTTTATTCTTATGTTCTCAGCATTTTTCCTATCAGCCAACTTATAATCCATCCATACTCTGTCTAATGTAAAAAGACAAAATATTCCAATTTTGATGAAGAAATCTAATCTTTATTTCTATGATGTTAGCACAATATACTCACACAATAGCTTTGATCTGTGATTAACAAAATACATTTATAGCACTTTACAAACTTTATCAGTTTGGAAAACATTGCATAACATTTTATTAAACACAATACTTTATATATATTATATATATATTCATAATTTCATTTACTTTAAAAAGATAATTAACTCTCTTTATTCAATACTTGGTTTTATCAATAAAGCACAGCCTAACAAAGGAAGAAGTGCTCCCATTAGCAAATAAGATAAATAGAACACTAAGAAGAGATACCACCTGTTAGTCTGATTTATTTTAAATTAAGGTACCAGTGGAATGTAAACAAAATTTTTTTTTGTAATTTTTTTACAAAAGATGTGTTATCAAATATACATGCAGAGGTCTGAGTTCTAGTGTCTATCATTATATTCCTTAACAATGTGGTACAATTTGTTAAGTCATTAAAAACTGTAGCCTTTGGCACTTTGAGTAGAAAAAGAATATATCAATATTATGTAAAGAAAAAAAATTCCATGACTAGAGAAGTACTTGAAAATTTTTTTTGTTAAGAAATAGGAAAGATTAGGAAATCTCAGACTGTACCTGAAATGCTGCAGCGTATTATTTCCTCAAGTACTAAAACCAGGCCACCTTTCCAGGAGAGTGTCAAGATGGAAATGATGGTCAGAAGTGGGGAAGGCAACGTTTTACTCCCACCTCCCTCTCCGAGAAGGAAATTGCCAAAAGGGATATGGTTGAGTCTGTGTTTTATTGCCAGAGTTTTTTTTTTTTTTTTCAATTCTGCTGGTTTCAGCTAAATTCCTAATGACTTAGGAGGTTGGTGTCTCTAGAAAGCCCTGTCCTTTTTATGTAGAAGCTGATAATGATGTGATACTATTAATCTCAGAATAACTCATGTTCTCACTGCAAACTAAACACGGATCCAATCAACCAGCTGTTATTTCTTTTTGTCCTCTTGGCAATCATCAAATGTACACTAGAAACCTTATGAAAGGGTATAAGAAAGGTGTATTACTAGATTCCAAGAACCCAATAGTCTCTAAACTTTTAAACTTGGAAAACACTGCAAAATACTTTCATATCTTCTTATGATTGATAGTATTGGTTTCCTTTGATTTGGTCAAGGCTTAATTCAGTATATGTGAAAAAACTGTTGATTGGATGTTAAGCACTAAAGCTGTGTTTATTCAGATATTTTAAAGAATACATTCTTAATTCATACTGTGAGAAACTTGTACTTATCAATTTGTATTTTTTTCAGATTCTTCTTGTTGGTGTCCAATTAACAAAAAACAGTTTAGGGAAGAGGATAAAACACAACTTCTGTGGCTCTAATTTAGTGGTCATCCCAGATATTAAAGGAAGTTAATAATCCAGGACAAAATAAAAATTTGATCTTACTTATATAGATGATGACCTAAGCCAGCTGGTTAGAGACATCTAGACCTGACCAATGTTTCTGGCAATATAATCCACATAACAAGTTTTGGCTCAGATTTCTTGTTTATAACTTCACAGCAGTATATTTTTGCTCAAGGAATGTCAATTGTTATTTTCACTTTCAAAACAGGAGAACATATCTATAACATCAAAAAAGTTAATCAATAAATTAAGAAGCCATAAAGTGCAAAATATAATTACAAGAATTTAAAAAGATTTCCCAAAACAACATATTTTTAAATTATGCAAATTTACTCACAAAAGAGTCCTCATTAGCAGTCCCTGTACTTAAATAAAAAGTAAGCAGCAAAAAAAAAAAAACTATGCAGAAAAGTACTAGCTATTTCCTTTTACCAAAAATATTCTTATACAATTTTCGATGTTGAAGAAAGCAAAATTGTGAAGAAATGCACATGAACCTTTTCATGTTTTGACCATGAGAGAGCCACTACCAGGGAGCTGCAGGTGTCCTACTCTAACACAAAGGAGCCAGCATCTTCTTAATAAAGTAGCATTTCTTTCACAAGGAATTGCACACCACTAGTTCACAGCTAAAGAGAGTCTGAGAGTTTACATGGTATATGTACGATAATAATCAGCACCACCCATATTGAGCTCTAGGTGCAGATTCTGCAAAATGAATATATAATACTGCATGGCCTCTGCTGTAAGGAAAACCCTGTGTGTTCTGGATTCCCACAGCTAATTATAAAGAAAAATCCCCAGGGTTGGCACATTCAGGAAGTAAAATAGTGTACATGGAAGGAAACCAGTTCGTTCTGAAACTGCCCTCTGCAAAACTTTGGAATCAAGATGACAGGTCTTAAGAAAACTCTTGCCATGGTTACATTAGGTAGGTTCTTGCATTGTGCTTTTCCCTCCCGTCAATGTCAAATCTACAAGTGTAGTATGGTAGTTCCCAAGAGTCACAGATTTCGGGGCTGATGGTTCACCATCTAGTTTGGCAAGAAGGCTTCCCAATCCTCTGGAACAGGTAGAATCAGCACAGGGTCTTTCGGGGGATTCGCCCAAAGGATGCGACTGCCCGCCCTCAGTCCTTATAAGCCCGGGTTGGGGAGGTTCCTTTGTAGAAGATATTCCTGGTGTTTTCGGGGCTGTTGCTTCTTTCCGGGATGAGGATGATGTTGCCCTTTCTCCGCAGGGTGGAGTCGCGGGAGGAGGACACGGACAGCGTCTCGGAGCCCATCTCGCTGCCCTCCACCGGGGTGACGCGGATGGTGGTGATGCCGTGGTGGTGATGCTCGCTGTTGTCGATGTTGCTTCGCTTGCGGTCCCCGGAGCCGAAGCTGTCCTTGAGCGACTCGCAGCTCTCCGAGTCCCGGTTGAGGTCGTTGAGCTCGTAGGTTTGGCGGAGGCTGCCCTTCTCCGGGGCCTTCCACTTCCAGGAGCCGCTGCCCTCGCCCTCGGTGGACGGGATCTGGATGATGGGTCGGTTGTTCTCGGGGTGCGCCTCGACCCTCACGATGCCGCCGGGCTCGTGGTCGGTGAGGGTCTTGTAGCGGATGGAGCCGGTGCAGGAGACGGTGCTGCCCTCGGTGTTCTTGGGGCTGCCTTGGAGCACGCCCTGCTGCTTGGACATGGCGATCACTTGCATGATGCGGGGCTGGCTGTTGCTGCGGTTGCAGGCCACGGTCTTCTCGGCCGCTTTCAGCCACTTGGCCCGGGCAGAGCTGCTTTTGGGGGAGGTGCTAATGTTCTCCTGCGTCTCCTCGGGGATGTGCACCAACTGCGAGGAGCCGGGGCGCGACTGGATGGACACCCTGGGGCCCCCGGGCATGCTGTTGTTGCACCCGGGCACGGTGCCCGGCTGGATCTTGAGGTACTGGTTGCCAGGGCCGTGGTGGTCTCCGTTCACCCCCACCCTCGAGGGCTCGGAGCTGGACCGCATTTCTATGGATCTGGGTGGTGAGTGCCCGGGCTCCGGCTCCATCACTTGCAGGGACATCTTGCGACTTTCGTTCTTATTCTTCCACTGGGTGAGGAGCTGCTTGGACCTGGCGGAATCCATGGAGGCGTGGATGCTCGCGTTTCTTCGGACCGGGTCTTCCACCGAAGGAGTGTTGGCTCTCGGCAGGGTATTGCTGAAGGTGACCATGTTCTCTTTCCCCATGGGGCTCCGTGGGGTGATGATTTCTACGTCGGCGTTGGCCCTTTTGAGGTTGGTCAGGGAGCTGGCATCTCTGTGGTTTCGGTTGAGGATGCCTTCCGTGTGAGCTATTCCATCGCCGCTGCTGCTGTTTTTAACTGATAAAACCCGGCTGGGGTCTTGGTTGAGGTCTGCCAGAGACCTCAGGGCTTCTCGGTGCTGAAACATACTCTCTTCACTAGGCAGAAAGTTCCCCACTGCATACAGGCCCTAGTGCAAGGCAAAACAGTAATTGTCATGCACTAGAAGACACAGTTCCTAAGAACCCCCCTTGGAGTAACCACCAAAATACACGAATAAGCTATGTGCAAAAACCCAAAGAAAGTACAGTTATTTGGGGGAAATATTTGCTAAGCTATATCACAAATCATTGAACTAATTGCTCGAAAATACAGACCCTCTTCCATTTTCCATCCTACTGAATATTTGTGCCACTTACCCTGTATATGTTTTGAGAAGAAAAGGCAACAATGAGAAAATAAGAGCATTTTTGTCTGTCTTTCAAAGCAATTCAGTTTTTTTTTGCTGCATTTAAGAACTTCCTCACTGAGTGACAGCTTAAATGATTTATTTTCCCCTTCATGTTCAGTCACACCTTATGATGGAAAAAGGAAAAGTCACAGAAAACTGTGGAACAATGGCTCATTCATAAAACATGGTAGCAGATTCTGAAATGAGGTCAGAGATATCTATGGTTACACCTCGCACTGAGTTCAGCCTGGTGTGCCCAGCATCCAGCAGGGCGCTTCTGCAGAGGGCAGAAAGCGTCACCAGACTGGGGCACCCAGTTTTCCTCCTGACCTGAAATTCAATTTCAACGGGGAAATTTTAAGTTAGTGTCATTATACTAAATCTGAATCCAATTTTACTTCAACTCATACTAAGTCTATCGGAAATGAAATTAGAAGAAAAAATTGTGTTTTAGAATGAGAAAAGTCTGAAGTTCAGATTAAAAAATTACTACCCTTTTGATACATGGAAGGTCTACTCTCTCCTGGAATACAGTTTTCAGATTGTGGGTTAGAATAAGCTCAAACAGCAGGCATCTACTGGTGTGCTAATTTAAGGAGAAAGTAGCCACTGTCTACTCTTCAGGTCTAAGCAATGGAATTTTGTTGACTTAACATTTTATAGAATGCTGGGCAATAAACAACAGCATGGGCTTAGAACCAATGCATTTCCCATTTTAGGACATAGAGTACAAACAGAAATGGAATAAACTAAAGCTCTTGTCTCTTCAGCTATTTTAACTCCTGGTTAAAACCTTTTAAGAAATCCCTAGCTAAACTCTTACCATCAGAGCTCACTGGAATGAGAGACTTAGTGTTCTATTAATAATGTGCTTAAATTGGTAAATTTGGGCAACTCCTTTGGATTGTAGGCTCTGACACTCTTATACAGTATCTCATGCTCAGAATGGTGATACAGTTGTTTCCTTCTTGTTCTGCTATGAGGCGGATAGTTACTATAATCATTTTAGAGGGGAAAAACCTGGCTTCTGAGAGGCTGACTGGGCCAAGTGTCAGGAAAGTTGATTTCACTTCATATCCCTTCCATCTGTAAATCCCCTGTGCGTTCTGAGACACCATGATTTCACACACTTGCAGAGGCAGTGTGTGAACTAGAGCATGGCCTGTCTAAGCCTCTTTCTTTCTTCTGGAACTCTCATTGCCATCAACACTCCCATAACAACCCAGGCTCGAGCACCATTTCATTTCTGGCATGCTGAATTTAAAGCGATCCCTTTTTCCCATTCTTAAGAGAAAATAAGATTTAAAGCAATAACCCTGACTGTGGTAGTTTATGAAAATGTAAAGTGAATCACTTCACACTTCATTGTGTGTGCTTGTATACATGCATGCATATGTATAATCATTTTCTTATAAACCGCATGATTGAGAACTGCAGCTATAGACAGCTAGTTTGATTTTCCCTGTCAGGGCCCCCAGATTCCTTCATCATTACCTTTTTCTGTTTGTCACTTGCTTTTTATGGGTGGACCCTGCTCTTTTTAATTCTTAGAACCTGGCTATTTTGTTTTAGTTTACTTTGTGTGTATGTGTATGTGTGGTACTGGGGATTGAATCCAGGGGCACTCTATCTCTGGGCTGTTCTCCCAGCCCTTTTTATTTTTTATCTTGTTTTTAAATTTTAAAATAGGGTATCTAAGTGGCTAAGGACCTCGCCAAGTTGCTGAGGCTGGCCGTGGATCTGTGATTCTTCTGTCTCAGCCTCCCATGTACTGGGATTATATGTGTGTGCCGTCACACCTGAGTAACCTGGAAATTGTATGTACACCAAATAGCTATAAAGATACTTCTACCAAGAGTTTATATATTTTACAAATCTATTTTTCCAGTGCTGATTGTTCTTTTGAACTCCAGACACTATACAGCTGCCTACTGATTCAACTGAGCTCATCATCTCCTTTTCCCCCACCAACCTGTTTCCTCTTTTGCTTACCTGGTCTACTAAGGAACTCACCAGAGTCCCAAGCGAGACACTGGGCCACTGTCTCTCATTCCTCCTGTTTCCTCCCCCTCCACTTATATGTAGTCTTTTACCTGTATATCTCTTTGATGTGTAATTTCTTCTCCTTGATTGCCCTTACTTTTCCCTACTCTAAGAAACTCTAGTTTTGTTTGTTTGTTTTTTTAATTCCTTCTGTGAAGGCTTCTCCGACATGAATTAGGCAGTTTGCTATTACCAAAGCACTTTGTTTGTATCTTATGACATCATTTAATATTGGAACAACTTATGATATTGTTAGTTTTAACATTGTATATTCCTAAGAAATACATCTTATTTTTCATCATTTTAGAGTTCATTATAGCTGGGCATGGTTGTGCATGCCTATAATCCCAGTACCTGGGAGACTGAGATAGTTTGAGCACAGGTTCAAGGACAGCCTCAGCAACATAGCGAGGCTTGTAACTTAACCCTAACTCAGAATTTAATGTATGTATGTTTGTGTGTGTGTGTGTGTGTGTATATATATATATATACACACACACACACACACAAACATACACACACATATATGGAATATATATATGGAATTCCATATATATGGAATATACATATGTACATATATATGTATATATGTATATATAGTATATATATGTATATATATATATATATATATATATATATATATATATATATATAGGGCTGGGGATCTGGGGATATAGCTTGGTGATAGAATACACCTGGGTTCAACCTTAAGCAACACACACACACACACACACACACACACACACAATGTTCAATATAGTACCTAGTAAAAAGTAGATACTGAATAAATGTGAAATCAATGAAAGAAATGGACAATTTCAGTTTCTTTATGCTGTAGGTATTTATCCTGGAGGTCAGGTTTGAAATTAAGGTACTATTAAAGTACATGCTAGTAGTTGGGGCATAGTTGCATGTTGGTGCCTATATTTTTGTCATTGGGCAAATTCTATGACCTTTCATTAAATCTTCGCTTGCATTCATTTTACTTTCACTAATACATTTCTCATCTGTAAAATGATAGCTATATTAGTAATAGTAGTATTTCTCTCTTCCTGGTTGCTATAAAATACAATAATTTTTATGTCACAGTTTCGGGCTCAGAGAAAGAGTACAATAAATTATTTCACTGGAAGCAGAAAATGTAATTTGACTTAGAATGGAGTTACAGCCAAAGATTTTCTCATAAGAATAAAATATGTTGCAAGTAAATTATTATTATTACTGTGCAAAATATTCTGTGCACGTCTTCTAATTGTGTGTGTGTGTGTGTGTGTGTGTGTGTGTGTGTGTTACTGGGGATGGGACCCAGGGGCATTATATCTTTGGGCTACATCCCAGCCCTATTTTTTGTTCTTTATTTTGAAACAGGTCTCACTGAGTTGCAAAGGGCCTCAGTAAGTATCTGAGGCTGTCTGTGAACCGCGATCCTCCTGTCTCAGCCTCCCAAAGGCTAAGATTACATACAAGTGTGCGCCACCATGCCCAACATCTTCCATTTTTAAACTGCAGATCATCAAATAATAATAGTAGGTTATTTACCAAATACAGTGCAATTCCCCCTCCTATTAAAAAGCCACAGTAGACATCTACGGGATGGTTCTTATACTGTGTGATCCGTGTTAGCCCGCAGATGATCCCACAGATGATGAACGTGAAGACCAAGAGTGGTTTCAGAAGCTTAGAGGAATCCGTTAATGTGGAATTGAAGTAAATCTTAGAGATGAAAGAAATGGGGTAAGTAAGTATGCCAGAAAATCCATCTTATTAGAAAATACTAATCATATCCAAAGTTAAATCCAAAAGTCTGATACACTTGACAGCAATTTTGCTGTTCCATGCTCTCTGTTATGGGTGTGTTCTTTACTTGCCAAGAAGAAAAATGCATGACAAAATTCATCAAATATATAACAGATCTCTCATTTAATTCCAAAAACTTAAAGCAGTAGAGTTCGTTTGATAACTGTGTAGTCTCTGTGCTACTTGTCACATAATTACAGTCCATTTTCCTCACTAAAGGCCAATCAGATTCAATGCCTACATACAGTACATTTATCAAATTTACCATGACCTAGAATGTACCATTGTTACATAAAAACTGAAAGTGCGTGTCTGTGTGTTTGTGTGTACTTAATGCAGTTCTTTTAGTTTTAGAATTTGTTATATTTATGTATTTTACAATACCCTCCCACAATGTACAATATTACTTTAAAAGGATACAAGGCTAAGTAAATATTATTGTGACTATGTAGAAAAATTATCTTACTCTACTACTTCTAGCCTAGCACCTGATTGCCACTTATGATGCTGTGATATTGAAGGGCTGAAGTGTTCTAGTTTATAATCTAAGTAATCACCTGAAGACAATACTCATTCATCTGATTTTTTAGGAGACACAATTTAACAAAAGAGAACTGGTTACTTACCGAAACATACACAGCTGCAAAGGCAGCAAGGGTCGCATGTTGGGAAGGGAATGACTTTCTGCCAAAGGAAGACAGTCAAATTATGCCTTTTAGTCAGATACACTACTAGCAATCATTTCAGCGCTGGGCGGTTAAAATGTTCAACTTAAAACCTCAAGGGAATAAGCAATAACTTTAATTTATGCTTAGTTTTCTGAGAAAAAAACAGCAATAAAAAACACTGCTAATTACAATTAGTGGTAAAAAAAAAAAGAATAGGAATGTACTTTCCAGTATAAATAGGTATGAGCTTTACAAAGGATCACTGATTATACCATTGAAATGATGTTTGAAAGTAGAACAGATTGGAAAACAGGATAATTGTTCTTCCATATTAAAATTATGTCAATTTAAAGTAAAAGTTCATAAAACCTAGGATTTGAAAGCTTTAAAACTTTTCTATCCTCCTAAATATAGTTTCATTTACAAAAAAATGTAAAAAAGACAAAAACGTTTTCTCGCAGTAGTTGATCTAAACGTGTCTTTTATACTCGGGAGAGCATGCAAAAAGTCTATTTTCAACAAAATGTTTCTCTGCATATCCTACTTTAAAACAATTATCATTTTAAGAACTGAAGAGCTTTTTATTTTGCTAAACAATTTAAGAAGCAGGTTGGGGGTTGGAACACAGGGTACTGGAAGGGACCCTAAAAAGAAAAAAAGAATACAGATCTCTTGCAATGGATTAAAAATATGAGAAATAAAATTCACTTTATTTTAGTGCTCTCCTGATTCTTTGGTACTTACTCAGCACAAATAAAGTATTGTCATAGGATTGAGGAGGAATAGAGGACACAGGTCTCCATGTAGGTCCAAATTATTGCATGGTTCATGAGAACCTGAATGTGTATGTCTCATAATACCAAGTTCTGCCTCTTCAAGTGTACTTGTCAACTTGTGTTTTACTCTTCTATATCTATTTGAGAGTTTATTGAATGACAAATCCAATTCTTATAGCAATCATTTATTAGGCCATTTCCCTCTATAATTTATTCATTTTAAGTGTCTAAGGCAGTTTCTTTTGTCATAAAAGTTTATTTTTACTTCATAAATTGAAAAAAATCAATGTGTCAGTGATTTCTTGAGTTTTTCAGTTCTTTTTTTTTTTTGAAATGTAAGTGGCTTTGATCTTCTGTGTTCATTCAAAGAAAACAAATGCCTTCACAGATTGTCAACCTCTTCTAAACTCTACCAAAGGAAAAAATTTTATTATTCTTTTGAAAAAAATATAATGGAGATATAACTATCATGAATATTTAGTCTTTCAGTTGACATATATTGACTGTAAACCATAACTGGCCAAAATATCCTAAAATAAACCAATTGTTATAACCTAAAACTATAAAGTTCACAAAACACGATTGGAGTTGGATAAGAGGACTAATAACAAACTATGAAGCCAAAATCCAAAGACCAAGAAAAGGATTTGTAATGAGCCACGAGGGTATTTCTATGTTAAAGGCACTGAAGAGATTGTTGAATTGAGAACATCAAATTAAATCAACATCATGATAATGGAAAGAGGCATGCTTAGGATGTCATCCCAAGCAATTCCTAAATAACGAAAAGACTGACATGGAAAGTTTTTAGTCTATTTCTAACCTGCCAGTGTTGATAACTGTAAGGTCAGATCCTGAGCAAATATCTTCCACGATGTAGGAATTTTCTTTGCAGGATACATTCAGAGAGGTATAGTTTGGCTTGCACACAGTCAGAAAATAAGGTGCCTGATATCCTGTGGACAGTTGTATGATATCTGTAATGAGGGCTGTAGAGCACAGTCCAAATACATGAACACCTACAAGCAAAATGAAGACACATGTTATCATGTTGTATTGGAGCATTGATCATGTTTATTATTCTTTAATATGGCAGCTTTAAAAATCTGTTGTCACCATTTTGACTGAGTTAACTTTGAGAAGACAGTACAGAAAATGCCTAGCTTTATAGACAGATACTTAAGGTCAATGAATATTTTCAAAGCCATAATTTTAGCCACTTTTTTCATTGTTATTAATTTGGGCCAATTCTTAACATCATTTACTGTAGGCCACTTGTCAGATACTTGAAGCATATTAAGGTGACCAACCATGTGACTTGAGAGAGATTAAATGGAGAGAAAGAAGCAAAATTAAAAATAATTTCAAGTTGCTGGGCGTTTTTTGATCTGCCAGCAGTCTCTTTGTTCATGGTCTATAATTTTAGCAACAGTCACCAAATCCTACAAAATCCATTCTCATTCCCTACAGCTTGTAGGGAATGGGGTTCCTCCAGGTTATCATGACTCCCTAAATTCATTCTGACTCGACCTCCTGGATTCTGATTCATGAGTTATTCACAGAAATCATCATGACAAGCAGCTGGGTAATAATTCCCTACCCACCTCCAGACCCAGATGACTGCTTATACTTTACACTGCCTGCATTTTTCTTCTCTGCCTTGCTGGGATGCTAATTAAAACAGAGAAGAAGGCAGGGCTCTGTCATGGTAACAGCAATTCTAACCTGAGAAGACAGCTGTGGGAGCCTGCCTGAGTGTTTGGAATTTGGATATGGTGTGTGTGTGTGTGTGTGTGTGTGTGTGTGTGTGTGTGTATTGGGAATAGAACCCAGGGACATTCTATTTCCAAGATACAACCCCATTCCTTTTTATTTTTTATTTTGGAACAGGGTTTCTCTAGGTTGCTGAAGGTCAGAGTCTCATGTTGTTGAGGCTGGACTCAAACCTGCAATTCTCCTGTTTTAGCCTCCCAAGTACTGGGATTCCAGACATGTACCACTGAGCCCAGCAGGAGATGATATACTTATATCTCCTGTCCAAATCCTATTTATCTTTTTTTTTGTCTCCTGGGACCATTCAAAACAAAAATTACAAATCCTCATGTACTTTTGGGCATACAAACTTGATGCCTGCTTGAAGTCAGTAATCCCCAGGCAATTTGCTCTCTGCTCAGGTACACATGACCCACAACTTGCCAACTCTCTCCTAGTGTCTCGACTCCCTAAATCCATTCTGACTCGACATCCTGGATTCTGATTCACAAGTTATTCACAAAAATCATCATGACTGGAGCTGGGTAATTTTTCACTGGCCACCCCCAGACCAGAACGCTGGCTTGTACCCCACCCTGCTTTCCATTTTCTCTGCTTGCTGTCATCTAATCACCACTCCTCCAATTCCTTCTTCACCCACGCACCTGGGACACAAAGCACAGACACTTTAGTTCTACATCATACTTCCTGGAGGTATACAAGGCCTTGGCAAAGCCTTCAAATTAAGAAGGGAACCCCAGCCAGGAGTGGTGATGCACACTTATAACCCCAGTACTCGGGAAGCTGAGACTGGAGGATCCCACGTTTGAAACCAGCCTTGTCTGAGATATATGTGTCCTGAAATTTTATTTCCTTGCCTCCGATCCTGTTAAGGAGTCTCTTGTTTTCTTACCATCTCAATATGATAAAAAAGAAAATGCTTTGAGAAACAGAGTTTGGGGGATGATTTATATCATATATTTTATAAAAGACTTTATTTAATTATCTACTGGGTAGTAAGTGAAGCTACCTATTCCTTTGAGCTCATATGCTATAGGTAAAAATAACTTTTTCCTGACTTACTAGAAATGAATATAAAACATTCAGGTTAGTGTAATGTATTGTGGGTACCCAACCAACTCATTAAAAAAAAAAAACACACAACAAAACTACATTAAGATGGTCTCACCTAGAAGTGATGGCTTGTGCCTGTAATCCCATTACTTGGAAGTCTAAGACAGGAGGATTGCAAGTTCAAGGCCAGCCTCAAAAATTTAGGACAACCGCTGGAAACTTAATGAGACTCTGTTTTAAAATAAAAACTGTAAAGACCTGGGGTATGTGTAATTCAGAGGTAGAATGCCCCTGTGTTCAATTTATAGCACCATTAAAAAAAGGAAGAATTAAAAAAAGATAGTCCCATGCTAATTAAAAGAGATAAAGATTTAGAAATTATTTTGATTCAGATGCTGCTTAGCCAGGCCCATAGACTTTCTACAGGTTTATTAAAGGAAAAAAATAAGGGAAGTAAAATTAGAGACTATGACTGAAAAAAAAAATAGTCCAAATGTAGTATTCTCTAGTGACATTTTTGCATGCAGTAACTTCTGGGTGAAAATACTCCAATAAATGAAATCACTAATGTGATTAAAGTAATTTCCGAAGAGTTATCATGCTGGTCTGCTGGCATTTATTCTCCACTTAAGAAAAAATTGAACACACATTCAGTGAAACCATTTTAAAGTGAAAATGCATGCTTTGACTAGGGCTAAGTCAAAAACACACTTAAATGTATGGCATTTGAGCTCTCCGAACAAGGACCATAACTGTATATAACACATTTCAGATATAAAACCTAAACTTTGTGTTTTAACTGTTTCTTGTATAATGTAAAACTCATCATGTACCAAAATTATATAGTCAAATTATAGTGTTAGAGACTTAATATCTATAATTAAACATAACATTTCTGTTAAAAAAAAAAAAACATTTTCTTTCTTTGTGGTTCCCCACACCCACCGACGAATCTGACTGCTCTCCTAAGAAAAGAGTTGAAGTTGCAGCCTCCAGCGTTGATGTTAGGCTCCAGTCCAACTCCGTTTCTTCTTTTGGAGAGGCAACAGTAGAGGATTCCTTCCCCTACCATAATCTGCAAAGACAAAGGGTGCTCAGGCAAAACAACATGGATATTCCTGCTATAGTAAGTACAAACAAGCTGTAGATCATCTCTTAATACATACTCAATTCAGCAAAGCAAAAATGTGTTTTTCTTAAAAGCTTTAAAGGGCCGGGCGTGGTGGTGTACGCTTGTAATCCCAGCATTTGGGAGGCTGACACTGGAGGATCGTGGTTCACGGACAGCCTCAGCTACTTAGTGAGGCCTGCTGCAACTCAGTGAGACCCGGTTTCAAAATAAAGAGTAAAAAATAGGGCAGGGGATGTAGCTCGGAGGTTCAATGCCCCTGGGTTCCATCCCCAGACCCGAAAAAAAAAAAAAAAAGCTTTAAAGGTATAAACCATTTCCCCTGGGTATTGGAGTAAGCAATGAGAAGTAAGCAATGAAGACACAGTTAGAAGAGTTGGCTGGATCTTCTGCCCTGGTCCAGGCTTTGAGAGCACCCTCGCACTTCTGGGTGGCTGCAGCCCTTTGCCCAACAACACCAGGTGACACCTATTAATGAACCCCATTGTGACTGGTTCTGCCCCCACTCCTAGAGCACTGGCATTTGAGATAGCCCTAAAACCATGAAGATAAGGTGAGCGAGGAAGAATACAATAAGTACCAGGGTTAGAATCAGGAACATTTACTAGCAGATTTCATTAATAAACCAATTTGGAATTTGGCAGAGGGATCAATCAATGGAAAGTATGTGTATGAATGTGAAAAAGTACAATCTAGCCCATGAAAATTTCTGCAAGGGTGAAACTATGTTTTGTGCTGTCTAATTTATAGCCACTACCCACAAGTGGCTATTGAAGATTTTAAACGTCACTATTACAAATAAGCTGGACATTTAAATTTACTTCATTGTATTATATTAATTTTCAAAAGTTCAATAAATTTAAACTTGAAATAGCCACTTGTGGCTAGCAGCGGTTTTTTGAAGAATTTAGATTAGAAGAGAATCTAGGAAAGCAGGAATGTATTTTCTAGGGACAAGACATTTAGATGATATAGTCACAGTGGAGAGAGAACCATACCTTGGTATCAGAGCCATCATAAAGTGAAGAATAGGGCACTCAGATGTAGGATTTTAGGACATAGGAGATCAGTGAAGGAACTCAACATTACTTGGGCATCATATCCTAAAGGAAGTTTACCTTGCATCCTCTTACTGTACCCTGAGTTAAATTGCACTTTCTTTGTGGCTTTCAAAACATCTTGTCCTTTGCTCTGGCCCAGTGTTGACTGCTCATTTGATTGTCTCTCCCTGGTCTAGGGCACTCTGATGGAAGAGTCATTTCTTACTTACCTTTTATCCTCACTGTCTAGAGTAGTGTCTGGCACCCTGGAACTTGTGTTTATTACCTTGACTGTGGGACTCATGTTTGCTAACTACCCTGTACACTTGGGGTGTTGGTTATTCTGTGCAATCAACGATAGATTTCAATTTATGAGTTTTATTTATGCAGACAAATATTTAAGATCAATGTGCCTAAGAGATTGCTATGAAATTAGATGTCAACTTGTATAAATGTGTAGAGCTGAAGAAAATAGGTTTTCGGGACATACTAAAAGTATTTCAGATACACGAGATGATGCCAATGCAAAGATTATCATGATACTTAGAGCTCAAATTGTGGTTCAGGTCCAGTTTTCCAGAGAAGCTTCCCAATTCTCATTCCTACCTTAGTATTTGTTCTATGAAGTACTTAAAATAATAGTATATCTTAGTGATGATAAGCTTATGGTCTTCTCCTTTGAATGTTCACATTGCTATACTTAGTTCTATAGGTTATGTGGTATTTGTGCCATTATAAAGAATCTTAATTTGCATAAAAATTCTTCAAATAGTTCTCTTCAAGGAACTCTGTCAACAGTCATACTTATGAAACTCATGAGGCATGATAACCTCTTTTAAGACCAATCAGTATAAAAATAATGAAAAGGACTTTATCTTATCCTACAGCAGCACTTTAGGTTATGGAAATGCTCTAGGAAGTGTTATACTGTGTAGACAGATGTACCATCATACACCACTCACACAAAATAGTGTGGTGGCTAATTCAAACTCATCATTCTAAGAAAACTGACCACCCACTCCAGAAAGGCATTATTGTATGGTGAAAAGAGATTGATTTAATCTCCCCTTCTTCAATAAAAATTCTGTGAATAATTTTTCTTTCTGATTATATGTGTAATACTTCATACCTTGTCCACAAATGCTAAATTATACAAAAATTTTTCTTGGTACACTGCCATTAGGGAAATGTATCATTATGCGACACAGCAGTCATTATCTCAAGTGACCTTGAGATTTCAGGAGTTTCATTGTATTTATTTCAATATGCTCAAACCTCCTGTGTCAAGAAGGCGTGTCAACGCCATTTGCCTTGATTATGAAATATGAAGAGAGGTTTTCTGTCAGTGCTTTGACATCCCCATTGTGTCTTTCATTCAGGAACATACTAATTTTTTTCATATTTCTGTTCACTTAACCTTGATCTATATGTCATTACAGGAATTTTCAAAATGATTAAGTTTGGTTTAAAAAGAATTCTCAGGATAAAAGGAGATGCTCCATAATGTAGTTTCATTTTCCCCCTTTGAAATATGCTGTTGTGTTTTAATATGGCATCAGGGTTCTGGTTTGACAGTGAAATTATTTGTTGCGATTGTCATTTGTAAAAAAATATTTATGACAAGTATCTTTTCACAGTTCTGTTTTGTGCTGTACATAGCCCTGAAAAGAAACAACAAAAAATTTCAAAAAATTTGTGTGTGTGTGTGTGTGTGTGTGTGTGAGAGAGAGAGAGAGAGAGAGAGAGGGGAGAGGAGAGGAGAGGAGAGGAGAGGAGAGGAGAGGAGAGGAGAGGAGAGGAGAGGAGAAGAGAAGGGGAGAGGGGAGAGGGGAGAGGGGAGAGGGGAGAGGGGAGAGGGGAGAGGGGAGAGGGGAGAGGGGAGAGGGGAGAGGGGAGAGAGGAGAGAGGAGAGAGGAGAGGAGAGATGTTATGGGTGGTTTTGGGGAAGACACTATACAGTGACTTCACCCCAGGGGAGATATTGAGAGGAAATACCATGCTTATTATTATAAGGGTTTTGCCTGCCCTTGGGAGACTTCAATAGGAAGAACTCACAATCTCAACTGTATTTTGTAAAACAAAGCAAACCAACAGATGCATTGTAATATTTATCTTAGTATTTCCAAAGTTTAGATTTCCAATGAGTATTTTTTAGAAGTCTTAATACATTTAATATTCTACATGTTGGATGCATAGGCTCTTAAATCCAAGGTTAGCCTCTAGGAAGTATAATCAAGTTCTCCTGTAAAATTAAATGTATTCATCCTTACACAATATCTAATAAACTTGCATTTTCAGGAAGAAAAAGTACACATATTTTTCTATTCATTTAGATTTCATGAAGGTTTATGATAAGCCCAGACATTCTGTGCTGTTTTTCTCTGAGAAATAATCTCCAAAGGGCCTAAAATAATGCATGTTTTATTATCACTGTAAATAAAAATTGAATGTTAAGGTTGAAATTCTCAAACTTAAGGGCAATTTTGGAGAAATAAGAATATGCATTTCACAGACATGAAAGGCATTTTATAGTTTGTTGTCTAACATCAGCAAGACAAGTTAATTTTAAACACATCTCATGCCATAAAAAAAAAAATCTGGGAAGCAAACCTACATGGGCTGTACTTCAATGCCTACACAGAAACCAGTTGATCTTTCTTTTGTTTATCTGAAGATCCTCTTAAAGAATATTGCTGGTGTGAGCTCATTTGTTTTGATTTTTCTTCTCTATACTTGAATGGGTCTTCTAAAAGCCATTTCTAAATGAGGAGTTTCTCTCGCCTCCCTATTTTCCCCAGAACTATGAACAGATTTTAAAACAGGCTTATTCCTCCTTAACAAAAAGAGAATGTCACTCTTGGAAGTCAGAGATTAGAACCCATTTGTTTTTCACTTTCAGGAAGAGGAGTGGGATAGAGAAGTATCCCAGGAATATTAGACAGAATTGGACAAGTTGATCACAGACATCATAGAATCATTGTTTCTCAATGATTCTATTCTAAAATGGATGTTTTGGGGAGAAGGCCTAAACAACAGAGGAAAAGTAAATTGGAATGGGACCTGGAAGAAGTATGGTATAGGTTTGGAATGAAATGTAATGTTTGTAGCAATGTTAAAATCTCTCTTACCAGCCAGTTGTTCATTCAATACCTATGAAATCAGTGTGGCAGAAAAGAATTGCTGGTACCTTGGGGCACCTTGAAGCTTTCAAGCAATATGGGGGAATTCAGGAATCCCCAAGGTACAAACAGTTCCCCAGCTTGTTTCTTCTTCCCATAAGTGGCACCCAACAGCTATTGGAAACCCCACAGAGATGCCTCATGAAGGGAGTTAGTACTGGCACCCTCCGGTCAGCTCAGTAGGTGGGCACAGGAGCCATGGGGGACTGCCCCTTTCAGTTTTCAGGGTTCAAGAAAGCAAGCTTTGACCCCAGATCTCCTACAAAGCCGGCCTGCATTGCACAGTGAGACTCTGTTGCAAGAAATGAGGGAGTTGAGGGAGTCAACAGAGGCAGGAACACAGTTATGAAGTCAAGGTTATTGTCCCCAGGATATGTAACAATGTCAAGAAAGGAGTTGTTGAAATAAATCACCCTGGCAGGGAGCATCTCATTAGATTTGTTTTCCATGTGACTTGATAAGACACCCTAGAGAAGAGAGACTTCTGTTCCATGAAAGTTATTTGAATGATTAAATATCAACAGAACTTTTAGCAGAGCTATGAAGATTTGTGTAGTATTTTATGTATTTAATTTCAAATATATCAATTACAAATTTATGACACTACACCTCAATTAAGAGAAATGGTTTCTGGTGTGATTTAAAAGAATGATTCTTTCTGTGCAGGTCAAATGACTAAGTGATATAAATTTTTGTTGAAAGTTTTTAGAGAAATGACAGAAAGATGCTATCGTATTAAGCAATGTCACCCTTAAACTGTTTCTCTAAATAACTTCCAAGGACTTCATTAATAGTTATAACACTGGGCGTGGTGGCACATGCTTGTAATCCCAATGCTTGGGAGGCTGAGACAGAAGGATCATGTAGATTCGAAGACAGCCTCAGCTACTTAATGAAGCTCTCAGCAATTTGATGAGACCCTGTTTCCAAATAAAGTATAAAATAGGTCTGAGGGTATAGCCTGGAGGTAGAAATGCTCCTGGTTAGTATCACACAGAAAAGTTATAATAACCCTAGAGTCAATATGGTTCATATAAGTTATTAATTTAAAAAGTGCTTTTAGGCCTTTAATGTATGATGCTAAAGTTTGATGGATAATTAAGTTTCAGTTTTATCTTCTGAGAACATTTTAATTTATTTATGGTATAAATAGCATGTTATGATTATTTAAGGGAAAATTTTAAAACAAATTTGTAGCTATATAAAACTACACTTAGAAGAGATATGCAGAGATAGTTTAAAAACTGTTGCTATATTGGAATTCAATAGGCCAATTTATTGGCAAATCTTATAATATGCAGCTTTTGATTTAATAACCATTTGCTGTGGCATTCATGAGCAGGATCAAAGCAAAGCAAGAGTATTTATTGGGAAGAATAGGTAGTATTAGCTTTGAAACCTGTTTCTTGTCCTTTAGATGGTAGTCTGGAGGCAAAAGAGATAGTAGAAAGGCTTGGTTAATGTTATTTGTCAATAATGAACTTATTTAAATTCATTTAATTACTTATAATGAATTTATCTAAAAGTGTGTGATTCATGGTTTGTATTAACATATGAAAACAATAAAATTTTAAACTCATATTAGGGCACATCTGTACATAAATATTTTAAAATGTAATGCCTATCCTGAGTCTAAAGCATCTGTGTGTGTGTGTGTGTGTGTGTGTGTGTCTTGTGTGTATTTGTCTATTTGATCTCCTTATAATTCTGAACCTCAGTGCTCATAATTAATATAAAGTGCCAATTAAGTGTGCTGGGCGTAGTGGTGCACGCTTGTAATCCCCCCCGCTTGGGAGGCGGAGACAGGAGGATCGTGCATGTTTGAAGCCAGCAGCTGGCTTAAGAGACTGTTTCCAAATAAAAATATAAAAAATAGGTCTGGGAGTGTAGCCCGGAGGTAGAAGGGCTTCCAGGAACCCCAGTACCACAAAAGAAAGAATGAAAGAAAGAAAGAAAGAAAGAAAGAAAGAAAGAAAGAAAGAAAGAAAGAAAGAAAGAGAGAAAGAAAGAAAGGGTGCCAATTAAGTAAAAAATTGTAATTGCAAATGATACAAAATACACTTTTGATCTGAAAATCTGTTTAGGCTTCATCATTGTTTTCTCTCCTGTTTTCCAGACTTCAGAGAGGAAACAAACATGAAAATTACATTATTTTGAAGTGTATCAGAAATGTCATAATAGCCACTCAAGGAGAATTATACAGTTGCAAAACTTTTTCCATAATAATTTATAAAACCCTTAATTTATTGCAAAAATAGTAAACATTACAGATCAGTAAGTTTTGAAATAACACTATCTTTTTAAACTTTAAAGCAAATAATTTTAATATGTCAACTACATGACATCAAAGTATGCCAAAGACATAATATTTGGTCCAAGATTTGAAGTTCACCTTTGTCTACAATTCACTTATTAATGAAATATCATCATTATTTTTTTCAGCAGACTAAAATAATTTTAGGGATAATTCTTACCGTAATTGCAGGTCCAGCAAAAGCCAAGCTAAGCAACATGAGGAATGGAATTGCCTCCTGGGTTGGTTCAATGTACGGCATGCTGAGACTGCGGTCATAGCAGCTGAATCCAGAGTGTACAGGTTTGAAGACATCCGTGAGTTCAAGGAAATAGAGGCTCACCACTGATGATGCCAAGATAGGCAACTGAGAATAAAGGACAGAAGATCAAGTTCTTGTTACATGTAGAACATACATAGAATCGGCACTGTTTGAAGTAGTATCAAATTGGATTTCTCCTCTTCAGAGTCAAAAATCCATCCTAATTGGTCCAAAGTTAAAAACCCATCCTAATTGGTCCAAAGTTAAAAATCCATCCTAATTGGTCCAAAGTTAAAAACCCATCCTAATTGGTCCAAAGTTAAAAACCCATCCTAATTGGTCCAAAGTTAAAAATCCGTCCTAATTGGTCCAAAGTTAAAAACCCATCCTAATGCTAAGGTTTCTACTTTCAAAACACACCTCTAGCTAATCCCTCTGTGTCACAGCCTGCTGTGAGCTCATCTCATCCTCATTCACTCTGCCTCACACACTCTACTTACCCAATGTCCACACAGCATCCTAAGGAGTCCCTTAAAAATATGTCAGAGTTGGGTGTGGTGGTGCACGCTTGTAATCCCAGCATTTGGGAGGCTGAGACAGGAGGATCAAAGTTTGGGGACAGTCTCAGCTACTTAGTGAGGCTCTTTGCAACTCAGTGAGACGCTGTTTCAAAATAAAAAGAATATAAAAAAATAGGGCTGGGAGGTATAGCTCAGAGGTAGAATGCCCCTGGGTTCCACACAGGCAAAAAAAAAAAAAAAAAAAAAAAAAAAAAGAAAAAGAAAAAATGTCAGAATGCATCACTCCCAATCGGATGCTTTCCCTAATATGTGAAAGCTAAGGGGAAATGGGTCATAGGAGGAACTCTAGATGAAAAAGGAAATCCTATAGAGGAGCAAACAAGACAACCTAAATGAGGGGATGGGAGCAGGGAAGAAGGAAATTCTCTAAAGCGCACAATATACTTAAACATATCGAAGTCAACCACTAAGCCAAGCAAGGGAAGGAGGGATGGGGAGGGAATGGGGTGGGAATTGGGTAGGGGCTAAATGCGTGATGTGTACATGTATGTACACACAAGTTTTTTTTTTTTACCCCAATATGATGTATGAATATAATGCACTAATAAAAAATAAAAATTAAATAAAATAAAAAATAAGAATGCATCACTCCCTGTCTTAGCAACTTACGTAGTTCTCATTCTACATGAATAAAATCTACAGGCCATAGCATGGAAGGCAAGTTGCTTCCATTGTTTACTCTTCTTGTACTACGGTTTCATTACTCCTAACTCCTTGCCCATTGTCATCAATTGGTTTTCTTCACACTTGACCTAGACAGCCAAAATGATTTCTGACAAAGTCTCTGCATGTGCCCTTCCTTCTTCCTGTTGTGTCCTTTCCCCGGCTCTTTGCACGGCAGGCTTCTTTTCGTCGCTTAATGGTGTTGTCCTGTATTCTTTATCTTGGGTGGCCTTCATCCATCCTCTATCTTACCATCTTTGATTTTCTTCAGAAACTTGACATTAACTGGAATTGTCTTGCCAGCTTAACATTTTACTTTCTTATTTTTCATCTTCTTTAACCTCTCACCAAAATAAATGACTTAGCAAATAAGAACCTGCTGGTATTATTTATTGTTGATTCCCCAGTGCATAGAATTTTGTTTTCTGGCATGTGGTATACATGCAATATATCATCTAATAAATTATTGAAGCAGTGAATACTTGTTGGTAAATAACTAATTGAATAAGAATGTATTCTACTATTTATTACAGAAACTAGACATCAGATTTTGCAGATAAAGATGCAGGTCACCCAGTGAAATATGAATTTCAGATAACAATGAATAATTTTTAGTATAGTATCCCTCATATATTGCTTCTTTTACTTGAAGTTTAATTTCATCAGTCACTAATGTGTCAGCGAGGCATAACATACTTCTGAGACTTTATATAGGATTTGTGAATTTGACTATTCATTAATTTAATTAATATTATGTTAGGCATTACGTATGTGCTACCTATAATAATGAACATGATAAAGACTGACCATCAAGGAGGATACGCTTATGGGGAGACCTGCGCTCAGCTAAAGAGAAGATAACGATGAATGTTGTGCCCAATGTCAGACATGCTCTAATGTGAGCAACCCTTGATTCTCCTGACTCAGCCTCCCAAGTACTGGGATTGCAGATGGGTGCCACAGCACCCAACTGTCCTTCTACTTTTCAGATGGATGATTCCAGAGAACAAAAAGTATATCAAAACACTTCTATTTTTTCTTATTCATGATCATTTGATCACGTCTAAATGTCTGACCATTTCTCCTCCCTTCTCTTTTCTCCTATAATACAAGAATAGCAGCTTTCAGTCTTGACTGATAAACCAGCACTTTGTGGTGCGTGCATAAGATAGAAATTTCCACTTAAATCTACATAAATAGATTTTAGTTTTACCTTAACAAATGCTTCATATAGCACTTACTATAACCAGATAATTTTGTTTTAGAAATGGTAGCTAACTTGATTCAGTAACTTTCAACTCATTTAAACTTTCTACTGTCACAGAAGACAGGTGCTGTTGTGATCCTGTTTTGCAGGTGATGAGCAGTCACCAACTGTAAGTAACAGAGCTGGGTTTGGAACCCATGGATTATCGCTCAAGCCTTATGTCTCCAACACTATTCTATGCTTCTTTTCCAAAATCAGATGGAGAGGCTTAAGATAACAAAATTCAACTAGCATCCATTAATGAAGGATAGTGTTTAGCTCCAGGTTCTGATTAGTTTGCTACTTGAAAGTCTTAGTGTGTGTAAATAGGAAAGAACACTTAAAACAATTTTTTTTTTTGGTGGTACTGGGGATAGAAGCCAGGGGCATTCTACCTCTGAGATATACCTCCAGCCCATTTTTTAAATTCTTTATGTTGAAACAGGGTCTCACTATGTTGCTGAGGGCCTCACCAAATAGCTGAGGCTGACCATGAACCTGCCATCCTCCTGTCTCAGCCTCCCAAGTACTAGGATTACAAGCATGCACCACCACGCCCAGCTGACACTTCAGGTTTTAAAGCTGTATTAAAACAAAAAGAGTTCTATCATTTTCAAGGCACTAAGTGGGTTCTGTTACCAGGTCTTTCATTTTCTACTACCAATTTGACCTTAGAAAAGTTTTTCTTAAATTTAAGTTTTCTTTTCTGTGAAATAAAAACATTGGTGATGCCCATCACCACAAGACAGTTGAAAAGATAACACGAGGCATTGCAAACAATATTCAGTAATATCTGGAATAATTCACAGTGGTCCTTTCCCCTCTTCCCTGGGGTTGCTTTAAGTTCCCTGTGGTTTAAAAAAAATTAAGTGGAAATTTTGTGTAAGAAATAATCAATGCTAAGTTTTAAATCATTTTATGATAGTATATTGTTATAATTGTTCTTATTAGTGTTATTAATCTTTTACTGTGCCTAATTTTATTTTATTTTATTTATTTTATTTTATTGTGGTACTGGGGATGGAATTCAGGGGCATTCCACCTCCAAGCTACACCCACAGCTCTATTTTTTATTTTTTATTTTGAAACAGGGTCTCACTGTGTTGCAAAGGGCCTAACTAAATAGCTGAGGCTGTTCCCAAACTTTGATCATCCTGTCTCAGCCTCCCAAATGCTGGAATTACAAGCGTGTGCCACCAAGCCCGGCTAGTTTCAGGCATTCTTGGAACTTCTTATAATGTGCCCTCCATGGATAAAGGAGGATTGCTGTATAAATCCATATAAATATTGTTATTATTATTATTTTTTATAATGATGATGATGACTTTTAACAATGACATATTCATTGCCTATCACTTTTCTCACTAGATCTTACTTGATAATTCTTTTTGTGAAAGTAATTTCCTCATTCTTAATTTCCTAGCATTTCTTTTCAGGAAACTTTTACATACCACTTTTTATTTAGATAATCAGCTGATTAGCTGTAAATTAGGTCTGACCTTTGCTATGATTCCCAAACTAAAATCTCCTTAAGGCAGGGGTCTCCTCTTGCTTATTTCTGCTTTACCACCAAGAACATATATTATAATGCCTTTCACATATATGTGCATGCATATGCACACACATAATAAGTTATCATGAGTAAAAATAATTTAAAAAACTAATATTTATGCATCTTAGTTCTTTTATACAGTAGTCTCTTCAAAGCTGCCAGATTTTCTAGTTGTTTAATTTTTTCCATCCGTTTCTATAGAAACATGTTTTGAAGCCTTTGTTTTCAAAATATGAATCATTTTTCTTCCTTTTAATGTTTCTCTGATTTTAGCATTATTTGTACATCAGTTTTGTTTTTAATAAAGAATTTTTTGAATAAAATAGTTAAAATATCTAGAAAATAAGTCATTTTATATATTATAGTTTCATACTGTGTTTTACTACCCAAGTATAATGAATTAAATGACAAGGTTTATTTGTAACATGTTTGTCTTCAAAGGCTTTATTTATTTATTTATTTATTTATTTATTTATTTATTTATTTGCAATAAGGAGACTGAGCCAGGGGAACTTGACCACTGAGCAATATTGGGCAGCATCCCTAGCCCTGTTTTATTTTTAAACACGGTCTGGCTAAGTTACCACATGCTGCCTTGAACCTGTGATCCTCCTCACTCAGCCTCCCACATACTGGGATGGCAGGTGTGTACCACTGCACCTGGCTTCAGCTTTTTGAAATGCTTAACAACAGAAATTTTTTGAGTATAAAAATCTTAATACAGAGTATGTGATAATTTGGGCATACAACAAGAATTGATGTGTGAAAAATAACATTACATAGACTTGTTTTGATTGCATTAAGATGAGATTTCAGAGGTGAGGTTTTCAAAGGTCTATACAGGTAGGTATTATGGCTTTTATTCTTCAGTCACGCTATAGCTAGGGGAAAAGTATGAACCAAGCTATTGTTATGCAGCAATACAGAGAAGGGAAATTACCTGAAGATTACAAAAAGCAGTTTTTAAAAAGAATTGATTGATTCCTATAATTACCATCTGCTAAGCAACTTGTGAGCGAAAATAATAGAGCTATTTTTTTAAAGAAAATGATAAGTTTTAAAGGGCAGAACAAACAGAAAGGATCTCATTTGCTATATAATACTGATTTTTCCAACGCCAATTTTATAAAGATAAACCTATAATATGTACCAATTTTAGTGAGTTATGCATGGAATCAATCTGAGCATTTATCTAGGTCAGGCAGCTTACTTGGTTTTAGCATAGTGATGATAAAGACAAGCTTTACTGCACAGTCTAAAGTGATGTAAGTAAGTTTTATTCCTTGCTCTTTTAATGGCCTTGGTGAATTCAGAGACATATAAGATGCTTTTGGATTGGTGGGACCATAATTACAAAGGGATTTATTAACATATGGCATTGATGGCTTATTCACATATTTATTCTTTCAACAAATATCTGTTGAGAGCCTGTTGGTAAGAGGCTTTGTTCTAGGAAAAAGATTGTGGTGAAAATGAGTCCTTACTTCATGAATAGTTCATTCTATTTGAGGAAGGTAGACAAAAAATAATATCAGAGAAAACTCATTTACTAAAGAAGAGGGCTGTCATAATTTAGTGTCTTGATTCTTATTTTGGATTAAGAAAGACTTTAAGACCAATTTGAAGCAGAGACTTGAATGGGTTAGAAAGAACTAACCATATAAAAATCAGGTTAAACCATATAATCAAATAAAGGAAATGGTGTAAGACAAAGTTAGAGAGATAGATTTCCAACCTTCACAGAAAACGTGCAGTCCATGGGAAATGTTAGGATTTTACTTAAATGTTAGGATTTTATTTTTTTTATTTATTTTTTTTACAGAGATCATTCTTTCTCGTGGATTGAGGATGGACTGTAAGTCTAGAAGTAGCTATATGAAAATCTAGAAGGCTCTTTAAACTCAGTAAATATTTATTGAATACCTGGAAGGTGCTAGACACTTTTCCAAATGTAAAGAATGTAGCAGTAAACCAAACTAAGGAGGCCCTATGTGCATGGAGCCTATGTTCTAGTGGACAAATGGCAGATGGAGAATCTTAGGGAAAGATAGAATGCTTTCATTAGGATATAGAGTAGGAGGAATAGGGAAGTTCAAAGATCCTAGATATCATTCTGGTGATAGAAATGACAGGATGATCATTCAAATGAGAAAACAATAAATGTTGATCTCAAAGATTTGGGATTTGAGCAATTTCCCGGGATGGAGAAAGTTGAGAGAAATTCAGGAATGAGAAATCTCAGGTTCTGTTTTGGAAATATTAAAATTGAGATACCTATTGGTTATTTAAGCATAGCTATCAAGAAGACGGTAAAATCACATTCTGGAGCCAAAGTCAGAGAGTTCAGGGCTAGAGCTGGGAAGCTTGTGTCACTGGTGTAGGATAATTTACATAGCAGCACCTTCAGTTCTGAAGAGTGACACTTGCACAAGAAATTTTAAAATTAAAGTAGCTCAGTTTCAATCTGAGTAATGTCACCAGGAGTCAAAAAATATAATTATTCAAACTGTTCAAAGGAACAATTTTATGTTAAAAACAAATTTAAAAAATGGAAGGCCTGCAACCAATCTTGATAAATTTCTCAAAAAAGTGTGAAATTAAAAAGAGGAGATGTTGAAATTGAAACTGAAAAATATAGAGCAGATCAAAGAAATTTTATTAAAGACTGCGGACACTAAGTTTGTCACTGGTCAGCACAGTGTCATGTGTGCACAACCTACGCTACAATCTGTAATAGCATTCTAGAGTATTTTTTGCTTTGCAGCTAATAAAAGTGACATTTCTTTCAAATAGTGCAGCAATAATAGTGAAAATATATTTGTGGTTTATAAAACTATCTTTGCCCTGACTGCAGAATATTCATATTGGCTACAATGAACCTCAAAAACAGAGGTTGTAAAAACACATCAATATTATTCAAAGTCTAGGGATCTAAGCTATTTTTTACACATAGAAATGACAAATGTGGATACAAATGAGAACAGGGAACTGTGATTAAGGGAAATAAATGCCGTCTTCTGAATCAGGAAAATCTAGTGTCTCCACATTTTCTGCCGGCCTCTGGGATTTGGGCCTGCTTTTTTTTTCAAATCGGTGAAATGAGGGCTTTCTTACTTGTCTCTCTAACTTTAAAATTCTCTAAGTATGTCACGATTTAAAAAACATTCCTCTCATTTCTTTCACACTGTTACAGCCCTAAATACAAGTATTAGGTTTTGCACTTTGCATTTTTCTGATGATTTGCTTTCTTCTCCATAATGTTTTCAGACTAATTTTCCTAGAATTCACATCTGACCATGCATTTAATAATATCCTGATATTAACAAAACTAAGTGAAAAATTTTAGAATGACAGTTACGATTTTTTATAGTACGACTTCAATCTTTATTTCTTGTTTAATTTTGCTGTGTATCTATTTACTTCGCTCTATCAACCTATAAGAAAGCCCATATTCCCATCAACATATCTCAAAAAGGCATGATCTAGTCTCTGCTTTATGTTACATTTGCGTGTATTTTTCTCTTAAAAGTCCATATTCTTTTATAGTTTTTTTTGCCCTGAAAACTTCCTCACTCTCCATTCAGAGTCAAGTTCTCTACCTCCTGTACTACATATTAGGGAGATTTGCAGGATCTGGATACAGTTCTTTAGATAGAAGTGACAAAACGTTACAAGTTGGCCAATGAAGAAAAGACAATAAATGTTGTTCTCAAGGATTTGACTGTAGTTACCATCAGGTATATGAGCAGTCCTTATCCTAATATCAGGTATTCAAAAATAATTCACACAGTGTTTTGAATGCTTTAGGTATCCATTAATTGTTTGCTAATTGAAAGAAATCAGGAAGTTACCATTAAAGGAACTAAAAACATAGACAGCTTCTTATAAATACATAGCATATGTTATGGATTGAGGACCAGGTCCTGTGCTAAATGTAATAGGTTGCTACACTCAGTCGACACCTGATAAAGTCGATGTTTCTGTTAGTATCCCCAGTTTATAGAAGAGAAAACAGAGGCAGAGAGAAGTTAGATAAATAGCACAATAGTCGAAAGCCAGCAAGTCAAAGCAACAGGGTCCTGCCCAGGTGCCCATGTCCAGGAAACAAGCGCTGTGTTCCTCTGCTGGGGCTGATCCTCTGCCCCCTCCACTGCTTCAATGCTGCTGAGCCCCACACGTGAAGAGGGTCTTGTAGGGAATATGTGCAGTTTAAACAAGTATACCTCAAATTGTTCTGAATTCTTAAGTCATCTCTTTGTGTGTGTGTGGGTCTGGGGATGAAACCCAGGGGCATTCGACCTCCGAGATACACCCTCTGCCTTATTTTTTATTTTTTTTTTTTATTCTTTAGTTTGAAACCAGCTCTCACTGAGTTGCAGAGGGCCTCACTAAGTAGCTGAGGCTGTCCGTGATACGCGATCCTCCAGACTCAGCCTCCTGAATGCTGGGATTACAAGCGTGCGCCACCACACCCGGCTCAAGTCATCTTTTTTTTTTTTTTAAATATACATTTACGGCCGGGCGTGGTGGCGCACGCTTGTAATCCCCGCGCTTGGGAGGCAGAGACAGGAGGATCGCGCAGGTTCCAAGCCAGCTGCGGGCGCTGGCTTAGGAGACCCTGTTTCTAAATGAAAATGTAAAAATAGGTCTGGGAGTGTAGCCCGGAGGAAGAAGGGCTTCCAGGAACCCCAGTACCACATTTATTGGTGCATTGCAGCCTCACATCATAGTATAGTTCATATTGGTGGTGACATACGCGCACACAGCCCTTGGCGAGCCTCCTGACTTGCTCCCCACTCCCTCTCCTTCCCCCCACAGGATACTGGAATTGGCATTATTACACATATATACACAACATCAACAGGAGTGATTCCTGCATTAGTTTTTCTTCCCCTCCTACCACCCTTCCCTAGACCACCTGCATTGCTCTCCTGGAGTTTCTCCTCCTTTATTTGGAATCTCTCTTATATCTTTGATTACTCTCTACATTCCACATATGAGAGAAAATACATGATCCTTCAATTTCTGTGACTGACTAATCCCACTGAACACAATGTTCTCCAAGTCCATGAATTTTCCTGCAAATGACAATTTTGTTCATAAAGCTGAATTAATTAGTTGAATTATTAATCGAATTAACACTGAATAGAATTCTCTTATGTGTATACTCCATAATTTTATAATTCATTAATCTGTTGATAAACATTTAGGTTGGTTCCATAATTTGGCTGTTGTAAATTATGCTGCTATGAACATGGATATGCATATATTACTGTAATTCTCTGATTTCAGTTCATTTGAAAAATAACAGAGTCGTATCGTTGGATGGTATGGTGTATCCATTTCTAATTATATGAGGAATCTCCACACTGATTTCCATAGTGGCTGTACTAATTTATAATCCTACCAAGAGTGAAGAACCATTCTAATTTCCCCACAATCTTCACCAGCATTTATTGTTTGACTTCTTGATGATTGCTATTCTGATTGGGGTAAAATGAAATCTCAATTTAGTTTTTATTTGAATTTCCCTAACTGCTAATGATGTTGAACATTTTTTCATATGTTTGTTGGTCACATGTATTTCTTTTTTGTGAAGTGTCCATTTAATTCAATTGCCCATTTCTTGGGCAAATTTTTGTTATTTGTTTTGTTGGTGTTAAGTCTTGTAAGTTGTTTGTATATTCTAGATGTCAGTCCTCTATAAGAAGAGTGTATGGCAAAGATCTTCTTCCATTCTGTAGGTTCTCTCTTTAGGCTCTTGATGATTTTCTTGGCTGAAATTTAGTACCCTTTAAACACTTTCCCTACTCACTTATCAACTAACTATAAACATCCCTTCATTTGTTCAAATCTAAGCTCTGTCCTTTCTAGGGCTCATTTCAATTTGATTTACTGAGAATAGAATCTTTTCAGAATCTGCTCATATCTAAAAAGAAAAGTACATTTACTGAGCTCTATTTAGATGTGTCCCCCTAATTATCTTATTTAATTCTCAGATTGTCAGTGAGAATGTTAAGATAGATTTTAAGATGAAAACCCTGCCTCTCCTAAGTTAACCAGCACGTCTAACATGTCAGTGACAAGGCCGGCAATCCCAATCTGGTGTGCTAAGTTCCTGGAAGTGTGTGCCCCATTCCACCCCGCTGCGGCTCAATCACATGTTGCCATCTGGCACCAGCCTAGTGCTTTTCAGGAAAGCATAGCCCCAGGCTTCAGTGGAAATGACAGTCTAAAGGACAGAAGGCGAGAGATGGCCACACGTGTGGGGGGTTAGGTGGCGCAGGGAGGGAAGGAGTGGCAGGTGCTTTCAAATCACACTCTAACTGATACTGTGTCCCCAGGCCTTTCCTGTGCAGTCACTGAAAAGTCACACTTAGTTTTTTGGTTTTGTTTTGGGGAGGTGTAACATCTAAAGTGCCTTTGATGATATTTTGGATATGGTCTGTTTTTATCTTCACTTTTGTCTTCCCTAGTGAGTGATTTTGAATATGACATGTGGGAAATTGGGCACTCTAGAATTTCTGAAGTGTCTTGGGCCCTTGGTGCTTGCTGCCTTTGGGCACTTTCTCTGGTGCACAGTTATTTCCTGTAAGCACCTCCATTGGAGCAATCATTGTATTGGATGGCAGTTGTTCCTTTACTGTTCTCTCATATCTGACAGCAAGGTCTTCAAGAGCAGAGAACTTGCCCTGCTCATCTCTTTATTCCTGATATACTGTGTGTCCTCAATGTAGAATAAATTAATGTATGTATGGGTGACTCGAACAAAAATGCTGAATGTTTGGATTGTTCTTGTAGTATGTTATTTTTTAAAAAATCCCCAGCCAGGCATGGTGGCACATGCTTGTAATCTCAGCATTCGGGAGGCTGAGACTGGAGGATCACCATTTGCTGACAGGCTCAGCTACCTAAGTAAGGTCCTTTGCAACTCAGTGAGACCCTGTTTCAAAAATAAATAATAAAAAATAGGGCTGGGGGTGTCTCTCAGAGGTAGAATGCTCCAGGGTTCAATCCCCAGTACCACAAAAAATAAAAATAAAAAATAAAAAATCCCCCAATTAAAAAATCCTTATTTACTTCTAACACACACACACACACACACACACACACACACACACACACACGGAGAGAGCTTAAAATTCTTCCTTCTTTGAATTTCTGCAATTGCAATGTTTTTGTTAGCATTAAAGAACACAAAGAATTTAAATTGGGTCTTTCAAATAGCAATGGTAATTAATGGCTACCAAACATAATCTATATGTTCGGTCTAATGTAGAAGGTCTGTTCTTCCAGTGCCTATGAACTATGTCTCTATAGCTCTAAAAAAAACTAGTTACAATCATTGGATGTTTTAACAGTAAGGTTGAAAATAATGATAAGTGGATGTCTTACTACCTGAATATTGATCTAGCATGAGGCATGGGGTAATAGTTTTGTAATCATCAGCCTTAACCGCAGGTAAGGTTATATAATTAGACACTGAAGTATGTGCATTGTCTTGGAAAGCATTTTGTACTTTAAACCAAATTAGAGACTAAGATCTGAAGCTGGGGGCTTGTATTTCAACTGTTGGAAGTAATTGCTTTTAATTTCTTTCTTTCAGCTGTAATTTCTCTTTCTCATAACATATAACTTTAAAAATATGATACTAAGCCTGGCATGGTGGCGCACACTTGTAATCCCCGCGCTTGGGAGGTGGAGACAGGAGGATCGCGCAGGTTCAAAGCCAGCTGCGCTGGCTTAAGAGACCCTGTTTCCAAATAAAAATATAAAATAGGACTGGGAGTGTTGCCCGGAAGTAGAAGGGCTTCCAGGAACCCCAGTACCACCAAAAAAAAAGATACTAATAGCTATTTAATGTTACTAATATTTTCCAGGTATTATTTAAAGGACTTTACATGTCTGAACTCACAGAACCTTTATGACGCCTCTTTGCTGGAGGTACTATTGTTACCATATCACAAATGAGGGCAGAGAGGCATACAGAAATTATACAACTTGTGTAAGGTAATATCGCTTGTTAGCTGGATTTCAAACTCCAGAAACCTGGCTCCTGTGTTCATGTTTTTTAATTACTATACCATATTTCTAGAACTTCTACCACTCACCAATGCCTTCCCAAAGGCATTGAGACATAGCAAAAATAAATCTGAAGATTTCTTCTATACTACAAATACCATCTTATAAGAACTTCTGCTAGTTAATATTGTGCATGTATTTTCATAATCTAAAAAAGTAAGGTTTTCATATACTCAGGTTAAATAATATTCTCAGTATTTGCATTTTTGCTTTATTCATTAGAGAAATCATACAGATGTGTACCTGAACAGCCTTACAAAGGTAATACATAGTATCTGTGGGGTCCAACACAAATTTGTTAATATCAAACAAAACAAGAGAAAAAATTGACATTGCAGTAATATTAGTTAAATGAGATCAAACTAAAAATCTTGTATTTGAGATGTGGCTTAAGAGAAGCAATGGTTTTGAGATCTAAAGTAATGTATGCTATGTGCACAGGAATAATTTACTTAAAGATTAGTAATATTTTGAAATTAACCATTTTTTTCTTATTGTTTACTGAAATCAAAGGTCAAGTTTATCATTAAATAATTTTACTTAGCCGGGCGTGGTGGCTCACGCTTGTAATCCCCGCACTTGGGAGGCAGAGACAGGAGGATCGCGCAGGTTCGAAGCCAGGCGCGTGTGCTGGCTTAAGAGACCCTGTTTCCAAATAAAAAAAAATACAAAAAAAAGGTGTCTGGGAGTGTAGCCCAGAGGTAGAAGGGCTTCCAGGAACCCCAGTACCACAAAAACAATAAATAAAAATAAATAAATAAATAATTTTACTTAAGGACTACAAAAATTCATATTTCCCATTTATTTAACAATTAGTCCATTTATTTAACAAAGATTTATTGAGTGTCTACTATTTCCTTGATAGGTCGTTAATATGACCTATCAATTATCCAGAGAAAATACTTCTAATCTAATTGTGGGCATGAGAACTTAATAGAGTATCATGGGCCTCTTTCTCCATGTTTGTCTTGCACATGCTTAGATGTATACTTAAATGCACATTAAAAGTCCTCTTTCAAAATTTATTGCTACTAAAGGCCTTATTTACTTGATTTTTATCTTTGAAAGGCAGTGGTAAACATAAGGGAGATACTGATGGTAGGCTGTTAATGTGGAACATTAATAACTTCTATTTTTTTTCCAACACCCCAAAGCTATGTTAAGGTAATTAAATTTGATTCAAATGCATCTCAGAGTGAGACACATACTTCCAAAGTGTATAAGGTATCTTTCACTTGAGATGCATCAAAGTCAAATGGACAAGGTATTCAAACAGAATGCAGTGTAATGTGGAATGCAGGCACCCAGACAAACACATTTATTACAAAAGGCTTTGATGCATAAATCTAAATATTGATAGATTGTCTAATAAACACAGATAAGTGGTTTAAATCAAAAGTAAATTATATATACATGTGCATAATATTTTTGAAGCCCTTTGGAAAACTCACCAGGTCTCATGCACAAATCTGTAACAGATTGGCTTAATGAAATGGAGAGGTCTTTGAGCTAAAGGGCTATCTAGGCAGTGTTATAGCAGATGAAGTTCTTTTGTTTGTTTGTTTGTTTTTGTTTTTGTTTTTCGGTGGTACTGGGGTTCCTGGAAACCCTTCTACCTCCGGGCTATACTCCCAGACCCATTTTATACTTTTTAAATTTGGAAACAAGGGTCTCTTAAGCCAGCGCGGCTGGCTTTGAACCTGCGCAATCCTCCTGTCTCCGCTTCTCAAGTGCTGGGATTACAAGCTCCTGCCACCACGCCCGGCTGATGAAGTTTTTAAATCAATCTCTCTACCCATTTCAAGGCATAGATACCCATCAGAAATTCATTTTGCCTCTGCTCATATGCCAAGCTTTGACATACGGTCATCTGGTAAGCCAAACTGAAAGGCCCTGTATGCCCTAGGGGAAATGAAAGTTTCTGCCTCACTCTCAAACTCAGTCTCTGACCTTCTGTTATATTAAATAGCTTCTGCCTAGATTGGAAAATGCTGTCCTAGATGTGACTTTAACATGGCCTGGAAAGGAAAGAAACAGTATTGGAAAGAATATGGATCAAGGCGCAGCTTGCTAAGGTCTTCCTGCCTCTGTGGTCATCTCCTGTGAGATGTCTACCACTCCCTCCTCCTCTACTTGATTGCACTGATCTCAGCAAATGTAGGAAAGTGAAGAGGTGAAGTTAAAGGAAAGAACCAGGTCCACTGAGTCAGCTGGTCTGGGAGCTTCCAAATGGGCAATTCTTAATGTTTCCTGTAGCCCCAGAGAGCAGGCATCTTCTAGAAGTCTTTACACTTGGCTCTTCTTACTCATGCTGGAACAAACATGTAAGGACTAAAATCTCATCAATTTCTAAAAAGGACTAAAAGGGTGACTAGCCAAGGCTAAGGTGAAAGGTGTTTAGTCCTGGTTCTGTCTCCCCTATTTCCATTAAGTTCCTAGATTTCATATTTTAAGTTTTCTTGTTTTTTTTTTTTTATTTTCGTAGTATAGAGATTGAACCCACAGGCATTCTACCTCTGAGCTACACCCCCAGCCTTATTTTTTATTATTTATCCTGAAACAGGATCTCATTAAGTTGTGGAGGGCCTCATTAAGTAGCTGAGGCTGGCTGTGAACCTGCAACCCTCCTGTCTTAGTCTCCCAAGTACTGGGACTACAAGTGTATACCCCCACACCTGGGTCTTAAGTTCCTAGATTTCTTGATCAGCAGAGTTAATGCATTACAAATGCATTGGGAGTAAACTATTTCCTCCTTACTATTTGCAATGCTTTATGGGCTGGAGTTAGCAAATGAATACTATAAGCGAATCCTTTCTTAGTTATCTCCTGGTCTAAAAATTCACTAGAACCAAAAGTATCCATAAAATAGCTGCATAGTCTTAGATTTAAATATCAGATAACCTACCACCATCAAAGAGGCCTTATTCGCACACGTAAAATTTGGAAACTAGAAACCAAATCAGGTCTTTGAGTAGAGAAATTTTTAAAAGTTCATATCTTTATAGTACATAGAGATTGCTTCCATCTTTTTTTTAATAAAGTTTCCCCATCAAGAAGACTTATTATTTATGCTCAGATATTCACAGTTGAACATTCTGCATGATTTAGTCAGTCATATCTCAGTTGTTACAGGTATTTCAGGATCACCATCACTCAAGGAGTAAAAATCAAAAACAAAAACCCTGTTAATTGTTTAGGATATACCTAACTGCTTTGTAGAAAAGATTTCAGTTTTCCTCATGATAATAGCCTCAATAAGGTCACTTATTCTCCAAGATTAGATTATATTTTGATTCATTTACTTTTTTTTTCTTTTGGAAAGTATAACAGTCTTTATTTCACAGATGACTAAGTTGACAGATGGGGAGATGTAATTGACAAGTCTGCTGCTGACAAGTTTTGATATGGCGCCCCAGAACTCTGGAGAATGGCAGGGTGTCCCAGAGTGTGGGCAGCCAACATCCTTGGCGCAAGAACTCAGAGTCTAGTGTTGCAGTAGTATACAGAAGGTGCTCAATAAATGTAAATTCTCCTTTACCTACGAGATCAAATAATAGTACTTGAGGCAAGCAGTCTCCATTTTATGAGTGCGTGTGCCTCTATCAACGGCAAATGAGAGGCTTTCTAATTAAGATTTGTTGATGTGTTTATACAGTAAAATGAATGGCTCCATCACTGCATGCACAATGCGTAAATATACCTGTGTGATATCTCAAGGGAGCCAGGATACCAAACCTGTTTCCACAGGAATCTGTTAATATCTGAAGCCTCAGAGAAACTTTACCTAAATGGAGGATGTGTGTCAGTAAATGTAAAAAAAAAAAAAAATCTCATTTGCTAGACAATGACTTTGCTTTAGAAGTTGTTATCCATATTATATAACAAACATAATTAGAGATCATAAAAACTGACTACACTATATTCACCATTTTTAAATGAGGAAAATAAAGCTAGGAGAAACTGAATTATTTGTTCAAGACCACAAAGCTAATAAGTAGCTCAAGATCTATAAATATATCTATATCTGTATATAAATATATAGTTTTATAAAGTTACATAAATATATGCATATAAAATCTTGGAATACTTATTATATATCTTGATTCTTTAAAAATTATATATATATACACACACACACACACACACACACACACACACACACAGATCTAATTGTTTTGTTTACCATAGACAGAAAGTATATGTCTAATTTTATTTCCACCAGAGGCATTAAAAAATTGCTGGCGTGTGTGCCTTATGTTATTAAAATAATTTTCTATGAAAATTAAAACAGGAAATTCTTTGCTTTAATAATGCATTTTTATGTCTTAAATCTCAAACAGTACATAGGTATGTCCCAGATGATAAAATGAACAAAATTATAACTTAAAAATGAGAACTCATAGATTGTGGATATTGATTTAACTTTCAATTCAGTAATCCATGAAGCAGAGCACTGTCTCTGATGGGGCATTAGTCATCACTTACTGTACCAATAAAAATGTCTCCACAATCTGAAAAAAGACAGTTATAGAAAAATTTATGTTCATATTACTAACCCATTTTATTCCATGTATGTAACAAAAATTTACTGAAATTCTACTAGAAACTGGTAAGCATGCTAGAAATGGCTCCCTATCATTTCCATTAATTTAATCAAAGGGCATTATCATAAACAATTGATAAATGTTTATTGAATGGATCAATTGTTTAAAAAGTGCAAAACAGATTATTCCCTGCAATGTCATTTTTACACCTCTTACCAGAGGACACTTAATAAAACTTGGCCTGTATTGGAGGCTGTGCATGAAGTTCCAGTTTCTGAAGCATGTCTAAGGCTTTATGAATGGCAGGTTACTTCTATGCAATCTGATACAGCACAGGTTCTTGCTGAAAGCAAATATATATATATATAGTGGTACTGGGGTTCCTGGAAACCCTTCTACCTCCAGGCTACACTCCCTACACTCCTGGACCTATTTTTTAAATATTTTTATTTGAAAACAGGGTCTCCTAAACCAGCGCGGCTGCGAGATCCTCCTGTCCCTGCCTCCCAAGTGTGGGGATTATAAGCATGCACCACCACGCCCGGCTAGATTATAGACAATATATATCATTCTTCTTTTATTATTTATTTTTTTGGTGGTACTGGGGGTGGATCCCAGAAGATTTCTACTTCCAAGCTGTACTCCCAGACCTGTTTTATATTTTTATTTGGAAACAGGGTCTCACTAAGTTGGGAGAACCTCACTAAGTAGCTGAGGCTGGCTTTGAACCTGTGCGATCCTCCTGTCTCAGCCTCCCAAGCACAGGGATTACAAGTGTGTGCCACCACGCCCGGCTTCATTCTTCTTTTAAATATGCTGATTTCTTTTTTTACCTTTTCCACAGATTCCACTGATTTTAATTACTTGTCTTCCTCTTCCTTTTTAACTGAAGACTAAATGTTCATTCTGTTGATTTCAGGATAGATAGATGCCATCTTGTTATGGCATATAAAAAGGCAATTATCCACCCGGGCGTGGTGGTGCACGCTTGTAATCCCCGGGCTTGGGAGGCGGAGACAGGAGGATCACGCAGGTTTGAAGCCAGCCTCGCTGGCTTAAGAGACCCTGTTTCCAAATAAAAGTATAAAATGGATCTGGGAGTGTAGCCCTGAGGTAAAAGGGTTTCCAGGAACCCCAGTACCACCAAAAAAAAAAAAAAAAAAAAGGCAATTATCCTATTATATGTCAACTGACATTGTTTTCTGATGGAAAACCAACCAAACAGTAGTGGACTCAAGTGGCAATTGGTTCAGAGTTTAATTAGCAGAAAAAAAAATCTTAACATTAATAATGACAAAATTAGTATTTCACATTCCAAAGTTCACTGGCCCATGAGGAAATTCCCCCCAATGCATAGTGATCTGGAAATGCATTTCTCAACTAATCTACTCTAGAAGAAACCACAGAAAGTTGAGCTTGTCCGTGATATTCATAATTGAGACATTTCAAAATTTCAATGCAATCTGTTTTTTCTTGTAAACAAGATGGGAAAATGATACTAGTTGGCTTTTAGGCAAGTTCTTGGACCTCCCTAAGTGTCAGTTATTTAATTAATAAAAAATAGTTAATATCAACTCTTCACTTGTGTTCGAAGAGTAAAATGAGATGAGGAATGGGAAAAGATTATACTAAAATATAATGAAAATCAAAATCTATTTCATAACTATTAGTGTGAAATTTGTTCTTATTTCTTTCCATGTTTCCTATCAGCCAGAGATCTCATGCCAATAAAATAATTGGGAATTTATAGGTGAGCAGTTAGGCAATGAGATGAAAACATGTAATTGATATTCTTATCTTTAACTGTAACCATGCTTCTCAAAAAGCCTGACCATTTGGAAAAGCAGATGATCCATTCATATTTGCTTTAATGCAATGCATTTTAATGCATTTTATTAATTTAATTAATTTGCTGTAATGGATTATTAATGCAATGTCCTGTCATGAGACATGCTTAAAAATTAGCTCAAACAGCTAGCACAATTTTTCTGCATGTAGAATTAAAACGACCTCTATTTTAAATGTTATAATCTAGAGGAAAGCTTTTTAATATGAGGAATTCTAGAAATAGTAAATAATTAGGAAAGAGCACTAGAACAAGAGTCAGGAGACTTAGGTCCTATTTCTGGTCTGATATTAACTATTATGTATCTTTAGGTAACTTAAACTTTTCAAACCACAGCTGCCTTGCTTATGATAGAAGAAAAAGACCAGCTGTTCTTGAATTCCACAATTATTTTAGTAGGCTTAATTCTGTAATTTGAGTTTTCAAAAATATTTTATGGGTGCGTTGTAATCATACATTTTGATGGAGTTCAGGGTGATAGAGGCATATATGTGCACAGCTCTCGAGTTCTACCCCAATTCCCGCCATATTCCTTCCCCATCCCCTTCCCTCAGCACACTGATTGTTAAGTTTGTGTACATACATGTACATCATGTCCGTTGAGGTATTTCCCTCTTCCCCCTCCAGGCTCCCTCATTTAGGTCACCTTCTTCACTCAACTGAGGTTTCTCTTACTTTGTATGGAGTCCTTCCTATGTCCCAATTTCTCCCTTAGTCTCTGAGCTACACATTTCTGATTTAAAAATTAAAGGAAATAATATCTTCTTGGTATAGTAGTTCTCAGCACTAAATATATCCATAGGGTCTTTCATGTAAGGCATAATTAAAATTATTAATTTTGTTGTTAGTATCCTCGTGATTATTACTTTTATTATTATTAAAATTATCTTGAAGATGGTAGAAGCCAACTATTTTTTTCTGTTAGAACAAAGTAGAGTGAAGGACGTGTGTGTGTGTGTGTGTGTGTGTGTGTTCATGTGTGCATGTGTGTGTGAGTGTGTGTTACGAGGAAACTGACCCATGGGTATTCTACCTCTGACTACATCCCCAGCCCTATTTTATTTTATTTTTTATTTTGAAACACGGTTTCACTAAGTTGTGGAAGACCTCACTAAGTTGTTGACGCTACCCTAGAATCTGAGATCCTCCTGTCTCAGCTTTTCAAGTACTGGGATTAAAAGTATGTGCCATTATGCCCGGCTGCAAAGGGCATTTTGAATGATGTGGTCATGAAGATACAATAAAATAGTGATATGCCTTGAAGGAGAAAAGAATAGAATTTCCTAACAGTAGCTTCTATGTCCAATACTTGATACTTGCAGAAATGTCCTCATCTGACTCTATCTCCAAAACTTAGGAATCTATTATCTTTTCTATTTACTTCTTCTTTTGCGTCAGACTCTGTGCACTGTGACTCTAATAGAGGAGGAAGACTTGCCAGCTCATCTCACTTGGCATGGTTCAGGGTATTTTTTAAGCAGTCTATTCCTCTATGCAATCTAGAAAAGAAAAAGAAAAATCTAGAGCTACTATTTTGGTACATGCAGTGCAGAAATGTTGTGATGTATATTCTACCAATGTTCAAGTATATGTAAAAAGAAATAAACTATCTATACTTTCCAGCAAGGAGATCAAATGAGTCCTATAACTGCCACATAGAACATGAGATGGAACAGAAATCTTGTGAATGAGTATTTGCTAGAATTAGAAAATAAATGTCTTAAAAATAATTTTATTAAGGTTAAAATAATATAAATAGATAATATGAGGTTAAAATAATATAAATATGTAATGTTTCAGATACTATTATTTTACATTAAGTAGAGAGATGATGTTTTCAAGGGAAGACATCTGTGTATAAACATCTGTGTTATACATGCCTGCGTGCATGGGTGTGCATCTGTGTATTTCCATGGAAGTAAAAAACTTCAAAGTCCTATCTGTATCTATAGCCCCTTAAAAAAAAAAAAAAAATATATATATATATATATATATATATATATATATATATATATATATGGTGTGTGTGTGTGTGTGTGTGTGTGTGTATTGGTGGTACTGGGGTTCCTGGAAGCCCTTCTACCTCCAGGCTACATCTCTGACCTATTTTTACATTTTTATTTGGAAACAGGGTCTCCTAAGCCAGCGCGCGTAAGTGTGTGCCACCACTCCTGGCTTAAAAATATTTTTACATGTAGATCAAACATAACTCTTCTACTTCTATAAACATTAGATGAGTAATAAAAAGAGCCTATCACAAAACAGAATGTTCAAATGAAAATAATCCCTTTTCCATTTATATTAAGAGTTTATATCTTTGGGGCTTAAAAGGTAATTTATCATGTGTTTATGTTACATACTGAATTGGTCTTGGAACAAGAGACTGAGGAGAAGAAAACTGTGAGTCTGAGCCCAGAGGGACTATTACAGGGCTTACTTAGCATAAAGGAATTGTGTTAGGTGCCTGGACAACCAGCCTTAACTCATCATAATAAAATTCAGCTTTTAAGCTTGAAAGACCTTTAACTCCTAAGTATGCTACTGGCTATAATTCTCACTGTAAGTGAAAACAGTAGAAAAGCATGCCTAGAAGCAGGCCAAGGTCTTTCAAGCTTAAAAACCCAATATTGTATGAGGTGAGGCTGGTTGTCTGGATGCCTGACACATTTCTTTTATGCTAAGCAAGCCATCACTTGGAGAGGGCCTTGGAACTTCAAAGACAAGCCAAAACTTTTCTTTAGTGGGACATTCCTCTTTGCCTGCTTTCCTGTCTGACTGAATGAGGCCTTCCTTGGGTATGCTTGTTTGAAATTTCCTTCTACAGGCTGACCTTTCTTTGCCCAGGTCGAACATTGCAACACCAAATTATCCAACTTGTTCTGAATGTACTGTGCTGAAAATTATCTTATATTTTTCCAACTGCCACATAATATTACTGTCAATCATAAACCCATTTATCTGCAGGCAAACAGCAGCAAAACCAAAAATATAAGAAAAAGTTGTATCTACTAACTTAATGTTGTGCTTGCCACCAAGTTTGGTAGTGAACTGTGACATTATTATTTGATGTTAGGGGCTGAAGAGACTTTGGCCTACTGCCTACAGGGACATAGAGATAACTGCAAAAGGCTGCTGGTATCCCCTCTCCTTCTCTATCTATGGATGCTGACAGGCAGTAGTTGCTGACTAGTAAGCCATGGGGAGTGAACACTGTTCTCTTAACTCCTCCTGCTTAGACAGTCCCAGTGATGGGCAAACTGAGCTGGGAAAGCTGATCTTGTTCCAGAAAAAAAAAAACTTGTATCACCTTTGTCAATGCATTCTTCCTCTAGTACATCTTTCTTCCTTCCTTTCTTTCTTTCTTTCTTTCTTTCTTTCTTTCTTTCTTTCTTTCATTTTTTAATATAATTTTACTAATGCATTATAGTTTCTAATCATAAAATAGCTCACTGTGATAGTGACATATGTATACACATATGGGGTCTCACTAGATTGCCCAGAATGGCTTGGAACTCCTGGGCTCAAGGGCTCTTCCCACCTCAGCCTCTTGGGTACCGTTTTCCTGTTTTTATAAATGAGAAAGCAGGAAGTAACATTGCCTGTAGGAATGTTTTATCAACAGGTTGGGAGAGACAACTATTTCAGCAGTGGAGTGCACCAGCTTGGTCTCCAACTTCACTTTGTAAATTTGGGCAAAATCGTGCCACTTCTAAGATTTTCTGCTTTTGAAAAACCTGGATAATAATGGCCTCTTTCTTCAAGCGGATCTTTGAAGATTGAACCAGATGGGGCATGTAAAGCATTTCGCTTTCTTCCAAGTGCTTCATAAATGATTCCCATTGTTATTGTAAACTGAATAGCACTCTGCTGTCGCCCTTCGTGTCTGCCAATGCACATCCATTTTAGAACCCCTATGGGACCCAAATCCCTTCTGGAACCTGGGGAAGAAGTGGCCTCTTTGGATCAATGAGAACTCCCATACTGGACTCTGTCAGGCTGACCCTTCAAGTCCAGTCTAGCAGCCAACAAATCCCTTTGAGGTCAAGTGTATTTAAAACACAGGAAATGAACTAATTATGTGCCTACCTGACCTCAGGCATGATATTTAAACCTGATGATGCATTCTGTATTCTAAGAAATGAGTATAATAATTTACATTATATGTGAATAATATGTCTTTACATTTAGGTTATAGCATTCTTATTATTTATCAAGGCACACTGAGGATGAGAGAGAAAAATGGCAGCTGGCCATGGTGCTACCATGATTTTTGTACTTTGGAGGCTGAGAAGACAAGAGAATCACAGGTTCAAACACAGCCTCAGCAATGTAGTGAGACTCTTGACAACCTAGTGAGACCCTGTTTCAAAACAAAGAGACAAACAACAAACAAATAAGCATATAAATAAATAAGTAAATCTGAGAGTGTACCTTGGAGTTAGAATGTCCCTAGATTCAATTTCCAGTACTAATAAAAAAGAAAAAGTAATATGTCTAAACTTAACCAAATAGTATAGATTAACCAGGTCAATCTATCTGTAAGACCTAGGTTGTTTCCAAACCTTTTTACTGCTTTCCTGGCATAAATTTTAGCCCCTTCTGGTCCAAGTGAAAGTTTCTCCTTCCTCTGTGTACCAATTAAATTTCTATGTACCTATACCTATTAAGAATATCAATTTTAGCCAGCTGTGATGGTACATGCTTATAATTCCCGTACTTGGGAGGCTGAGACAGGAGGATTACAGGTTTGTGGCCAGCCTCAGCTACTTTGTGAGCCTCTCCATGACTTAGTGAGATCTTGTTTCAAAATAAAGAATAAAAAATAGAGCTGGGGGTATAGCTCAGAGATATAATGCCCTGAGTTCAATCCCCAGTACCACCAAAAAAATAAATTAATTAAAATAAATAAATAAAAACAGCAATTTAGAACTTCCGGAATACCTTGGAGAAAGGCAGATTAAAATGTCCAGAGCATCACAAAAGCCAGATACGTTATCATTTCAAGACCTCTTTCTGTTCGCCTCTTTTTGAAATTATTTCAGTAGTGGTTCAAAGTCATAGAGGAAGCTTGCAATATATGCTTTGAGGTGATGTGTGATGGAAGATTTACTCATGTTTCACTTTTTCATCTTAAATACTAAGATTTGGAGAACTGTACTGTAAAGCAAAGTGTCATTACTCTAGAGCATTTTACTGAGATGTTAATTCAAGCCATGTTTATTCATCCTCCAAAGAAGGCGTGAAGCTCCTTCTCACCAGTGTTAAAGTGAGTCATTTCAAAGGAATCCATAGTGCTTGCTGTCAACCCCTTAAATGACTATTGTACTAACGCCTTCTCCATATGCTGGAGGCATTTAGTGGTTCATCACACATCTGTCTCAGAGAGATACTTTGCAATCTAATTTTGTAGCTCTCCCCTTGAGTCTGTTACCCCCAAGATACAGTATCATAAATGCTCATTCCTACTCTATATTGTCTTCAAGCAATTGTTCTATAACTTGCCCTGCTAAAGATTTTATAGAGGATATACCAGTGGTTCAAAGTGAAAGTAGTGATTAGAGGTTATTTTGACTCAGGGACCAGGGGTAGTGGCATATGCTTATAATCCCAGGACTTGGGAGGCTGAGACAGGAGGATCACAGATTTGTGGCCAGCCTTAGCAACTTAGTGAGGTCCTCCACCACTTTTTGAGGCTCTGTTTCAAAATAAAGAGTAAAAAGTAAGGCTGGGGTGTAGCTCAGAGGTAGAATGCCCCTGGATTAACAATTGTGAGATGTTTGTTCCTAGAGATGTAAAATTCAATGCATTGTGAGACGCTTTTAAGATCCTAGGTTACAGGACATGTTTTTGTTAAAGGTACCTCAAAAGCGTGCGCGCGCGCACACGCACGCGCGCACACACACACACACACACACACACACACACACACACTCTGTAATGGAATAATCTGAATTCTCTGGTTTTATACCCTATTTCATGAAAGTATTTTCCTTAAAGCCACATAGCTACAGTCCACATGGAGTTCGCTTTTAACTGAGTTCAGGTGTGTACCTTCCTAGAGATAACTGGCCTCTTCTAAGCAAAGGAAATAGAACCAGACAACAATGAAAACACCTTAGTGCAAAACTACAGTGGATTAGCAACGCGACAAGTGCCCTGCTTGAACTTGAAGACAGGCAGCCCATTTTTCTATTCCTTTATCTCTTTCCATAGTGGAATAGTCTGTTGTTCGCTTTTATTTTTTGAGAAATCTCTTTAACTATTTTTCAACAAAAAATACCTAAGCCAAGGTTTCAATATTCATTGTCCAAAGAGGAAAGACAATAAATGAATCCGTTAAATAAACAGGACATTTTTTTTTCTTTTCTATAGGTCATCGATGAAAGGGTCACCCATCATTTCTCTGAGACTTATGCAAGTCACATACATCTTTCTCACAACTGAAATCATTTTAAAATGGATGACAAGCAAAAGAAACTTCCAAATATTCTGTTCTCTGTAAAAACAGTTTGACAATATCCCTTCCCCCAAGTTTCAAGGCAGTGACTTTTCTTCAACCCAGAAAAGCCTCACAGTCAACAAATACAGAACCTGCTATCTGTACTTGGAAGTGCTACACCTCCATATTTGGCTGAAAAGACAACCCAGGGATTTATAATTCAGCAATAGTCTCATAATTCTTTATGCAACTCAGGCTCTTATTATATAAAATACATTTTAATGCTTAAAACCATCTAATTTTAATAAACCTATCAACACATCCCCTCTGTGACTACAATGTAATAAACTCTTTGCTTTAAAATGTCTTCCTAAAGCAAGGATACAGTGCATGGAATCCTTTACCTGCCAATCTTTATAACCCTCCCCTAAAATTTTCCTCTTTCAAACATTGCATTCGATAAGTTAGAGGTCTGTCACGAATACATCTGCATGTTAATTGTTTATCTGCTTAACACAGAATAAATGCACAGAACTAAGTCATGTGAAATTGGATGATGTCATATAATTTTAAATATATATATTTATATATAACTATGATATGCATATGTATATTTTGCCAATAGGAGAAGGCCAATAGACTGATGGTGGCTGCCTAGAAATAAAGATCCAATTTTAGAAGCAGATGTGAGTAGCATAGTAACTATATCAGGAGAAGGTATTTTTCGGAGGGGGGTGGAGAATAAAAATCATTCAATAACCCTAACACTGTACAGTAGCCACCTTCAACCTTCATATCCCCCAGCATAGCTGCGTGCACTTGAAATCTCAACCCAAACCTCTCAGGCTTCTAGAGACGCACTCGGCCCACTGAAAACACAAATCCTAAAATATGGGCATCATGGCCCCTCTGGGGCACTGACATCCTGTGCTCCAGGCGCGCAGGGCCTGGGGGGGGGGGGGAGCTAGACCCACACACACTCACACAGGTCTCCCTCGCTGCAGGCCGCCCGGCAGCGACACCTCTCGCCGCCAATGCCTGGGCCGCAGCAGGTATCCCCGGGCACTCCGCGGGGAGCTCGGGGGACCTGGAGGGTGGGGGTGCGGGGGGAAGGGTCGGGCTTTGGGGGACCGCGGCGCGCGCCCGGGCAGGGTCTCCCCGCCTCCCTCCAGGTCCAGGACCCGAGATCTGCATTATGCCAAGGCGACGGGCCAACTCACCTCCACGAAATAAAAGCAGGGCAGGAGGGTGACGCTGTCCTTGATCACTTTCCCCTTTGGCCGCTCCTTCGCCGACATGCCGGTCGCCTGCCCGGGCGCGCGTCCTCCGCGGGGCGAGCTGTGCACCGCGCAGCCGGGCCGAGCTGCCTCCTGCGGCCGCCCGCGCCCGCCGCCGCCGATGTCACATTCCCCGCGGGCGCCGCTGGAGCCAGCGCGCTGCATGCGGCGCCCCCGCTCTGCCCGCCCCTCGGTGCAGCAACCCGGCGCTGCCCGGCGCCCGCGGGTCCTCTTCCTCCCCGCCCTGGCTCCCGACCCTGGTTTTCTGGCGAGAGAGGGCCAGCTCCCCGCTCCCCGCTCCGAGCTGTCGCAGCAATGGCTTCTCCTCCAGTCACCCTCCCTCGGCTTTCTCCGCCGCCCCAGCGAGGCTCCGGGGCGGTAGGAGCTTGACGTCAGGAATCCAAAAAGGGGGGAGCGCTCCTGGATTCTGCAGTCGCGCGGATGGGGAGCTCAGGGAAGCCTCCGGGGCCACCCCGGGGATGCTAACTCGAGGACTCCCAGACAGCAGAAGCCCTGCCTAGCGCCTAGCGTACCGCCCACAACGAGAAGGCCAACCTCTGGATCGACCCACCCGAGTTAAAACTTGCATTTCACACCGAAAATTAGGCCTTGGTGGACACTCAGCCCTGTAGCTGGCGGCTACCAGGAATGACAGTCCCTTCTGAGGATCTCTGTTTAGGGGACTCCCTGGCAACTCCTGGTAAACACTGTCAGCTGTAGGGACTCCGTGAGGGTTCCCTGCATGGAAAGAGGCAGGTGGAGAAATGGGCATCCTCGTGGAGCCCAAAGGCCAGGACACATTTTAACCTTCTTCCCAGCAGACCGACTGCGTTATACCCTAACTAAAAAAGCAAGCATGTCCTCAGGGCTTTAAAACCTAAAGCCCTCCACCCTGTTGGCAGCGGACCCAGAACCTCCCAACGTTATGTTACTCTTTTGGCATCCCAGAAGTATCCAGTGCTACAGAGGAAAGACACAACCAGCAGGTTCAACAAAGGGTATTCTACTAATAAAGATAACCCACTTCCGGATCACTTGCGCCAGAACATTTCCTGCAACTCTGAAGTCTCTTATGGAGCTCCTGGTCGCCTACTGGTACTGCAGTAGGTCTTGGGGGGTGGGGGTGGGGGTATGGTCTCACGCCAGCCTCCAAGGTCCGCATTTCACAGCACTTTCAATGTCATGAGGGCCCTAACATATGCAACCAGGGTTGGGTTTCAGAGAATCCAGCAGGCTAATCTCTCAGGTCCCCTTCCAAAACCACCTTACTCACTTGGCAAAATCCCAGGCCCAGATAAACGCAGTTCTCTGTATTCACTAGAACAATCTAAAGTGACTGGAGAAAAACACAGTACACAACCTTGTCTCAGAGACCCAGGACCACAGACCTTAACTAAGCAGGTCCCAGTGTTTTTTCTATAGTGTTATTGTCTCAGCCATACCTTCCCACTTCTCAGAAAATAATAGTTCCAGAAGAGAAATAAGCCTTCTTTCAGAACTGACTACCGGCTCATTTCTTGGATTAGCACAATGAATAGACCCCTATCTGTCCAGTTAGCTTCTGTGGGTCTTGCACAAACTGCAAGCCCAAACCATCCCCCACACACTAGTCATAATGATATATTTTCATTAAATACTTTTTTTTGGTGCATTGCAATTATACAGCATAGTGGTGTTCAAAGTCATACATACAAACAAACACACACACAGGTCTGGGTATGTTTCCCTTCAGGACCCACCCCAATACCCATCCCTCCCCCTACATAATAGTGATACCTTCATACACAGACACAGCATTATTTGAACTGTTTCTTTAACTCGTTCTTCCTCCTTCCCTCCCCACCTTTTTCTTCCATCTCCTTCCACTATTCTAATGGTTTTTTTCCTCAATTACCTAAGCTCCCCCCCCCCCCCATTTTCTCTTTGGATGTTACGTATGAGAAAAAAACATCCGAACCTTGACTTTTGGAGACGCTCTGATCTTCTATTTTCCTGCAAATGACATAATTTTGATCTTCTGTGAGGCTGAGTAAAACTCCATGGGATATATATTTCACAATTTCATTATTCATTCATCTGTCAATAGACACCTGTGTTGTTGGTTCCATCCAATCATTACATTTCTGAACTCAAACCTTCTAGCAGCTTCCTAGAACCTGTGTTCAGCGGAATAGCCAAGCTTCTCATGGTTTTCTTGAAGTCGGCCAAATGCCCCAGCCTGGTTCTTTGGCCTCATTCACGTTGTCTTGTTTCTCCATGGTTGGTGTCCCAGTCTAGGTTTCCACTGTCTGCGGTCTTTGCACTTACTGTTCCTTTGCTGTCTAACTGTTCTAGCAACTTTGCAATGGTTAACCCTTCATGGAATTCATGCTGCTGCTCCAATTTTAGCTTTTCAGGGAAGTTTTATTTTTGGTAATCTTGTCAAAGTAGCATTTCTACCGCCAGGCCTCTATTTCTCTGTGTCATTAATATTATTTTATTTGGCTTTATAAAACTTGTTGCACTTTAGTATTTCATCAAGTATTTCCTTGTTAATGTTTTATTTCATGGCTTGCCCAGTAGAGTGTATACCCCCCTAAGAATGAGAACCTTTTCATGTTCTAGTAACTAGAAATGTATCTAGCCAAGAGTAGGTGGTGAGTAAATGCTTATAAAGAAATACGTAGATCAGTTAACTTAAATGATGTATATATAAGCCAGGCGTGGTGGCACACGCTTGTAATCCCCGCACTTGGGAGGCGAAGACAGGAGGATCGTGCAGGTTCGAAGCCAGCCACGCTGGCTTAAGAGACCCTGTTTCCAAATAAAAAGTATAAAATAGGTCTGGGTGTGTAGCCCAGAGGTAGAAGGGCTTCCAAGGACCCCAGTACCACCCCCCCAAAAAAAAGGTCTGGGAGTGTAGCCCAGAGTTAGAAGGGTTCCTTCCCCAGTACCCCCCCACACACACAACATATATATTATATATAATATATAAACATATATATTTAAAATTCATATAAATATGTAATTTTTCTGATTTATATCATTGCGTACATAAAGCCAAATTACTTTATAATTTTTCTTAGATACTAAACCCATAATACTGTCTTATACTGGGATAACAGGTAGCTATATGCTACCAACTTTAACTTGATGCTCAAAACAAAGCTGTAAAGCAAACAGGGCAAACAATTTTTCTATTGTATCTTTAAAAATTTGTAGATAGAACTCAGAAATGAAAAACTAAATCAGTGAAAGATTTAACCATGAGAGCGTGAGATTTAGAGTGAGAAAAGCTAGTTCAAACTCAGGATTTGTGATATTTCAATATTGCTCTTAATATTCATTGGATTAATATCTATAAGCTTCAGTTTTCTAATATGTAAAATGAGAAAATAATTTGTATTATTCCATGCTTTATAGCTCAGTTGTAAATATATATGTAAATATATAATCACACGGGTATATATGATGAATATATATATTTACGTGGGTATAAATATTGTAATATGTACATATTTACATGAATATACATGATGAATTGTAAAACCAGCTCTTCCATCCATTTGTCCATTCATTCAACCTATAGATTTTAACTGATCCCCTACTATGTGAGAATAACTTTTCTCCTTAGATATTCACTGCAGAAAAGAATAGATATAGTTCCCACTTTCATAGAATTTACAGATATTAATGCAGGTAAAGGAAAGAGAGGCACAATTAATCATAATAAAACATTTACATGATATTCACTACAGACTAGTCACTGTTAAAAACACTTTGTACATCTTTATTTTTCACAAGATCTTTATGAACCTACTACCAGTAACTATCACATTTTCCCATTAAAGAAAATGAGTTTCTGAGAAGTTAATTGGTATGATAATATGAAAAACAATTATAATTAGTGGAGCTGAGATTTTTTTAAAATTCATTGATTGAGTCATTCCAAGCTCTTTGACCTTAAGAGCTACACCAACTACCTTTGTTAACAAACACGTAATTCTGTTTTATGACAGACACTACCAAAGACACAATTATGGTATAGTTGTAATTACAATGAGAAACTTCTTAAGCATGTGGCCAAGAAAGGCTTTGAGAGGAGCTTAGAAGCAAACTACTTATAACACTGAGGCCACCAGAGAGCATGTTTTTTGTAGTTGTTGTTTTGTTTTGTTTTATCCTGGGGATTGAACCCAGGGTCATTCTACTCCTGAGCTATATCCCAACCCTTTTAATTTTATATTTTGAAACAGGGTCTTGCTAAGTTTCTGAAAGTTTTGCTAAATTGCTGAGACTGGTTTTGAACCTGCAGGTGTACATTAGCCTCATGAGCACAGAGATTACAAACTCTCATCACCACAACCAGCTCAGAGAACATTCTTGATTTGAAAATTATACTCTATCCCAAAGCTTCACTGTGTAAGTCCATATTTGGATGTTGAGCTTTGCTTCAGGTATGCTAATTGCCGCTCTTCATGATAATAGTAGCATTAGAAACAATTTAATGCGCCTCTCAGAACTTAAACATTTTCAGTGGAAACCCTGTTCTGGTACATTTTCAAATGAAAAATGACACCCACTGAAAAAGCAGCACCCTGACATTTCACAAGACCAAACACTTCACAGCACAAGTAACCTGGAAAAATAAGTCTGAAAATGCATTTGACATCGTTATTAAAACTGTCAGACTCCTTAGATAAGAAAGAAGTCGTTTCCCTATGCATCAGTTTTGGGTGACCACAGCCAAATACAAACTGCTTCTCAGCTTCTTGGCAACTATTTATCCCTGGGGTATTTGCATGACACTTATCTTTAAGGTCATAATACACATTCAAGTTAGCAAGGTATTTCCCAAACATCAGCCTACTCCTGAGCATTTTGAGAAGACACTCTAAGATTTTATTGCATTTATTTAAAAGGGAAAGTTAAGAATTGAAGATGCAATTATGCAAAACAGAAGGAAGTACTCACATGGAATTTTAGGAGGTGAGAAAGTGAGATTCTAGCTTTGCCTCCATCATGGACCCATAACTGGTTGTGGCTGGGAATCAGAGACTCAATTTCTCATCTAAAAATGAAGGAGTTAGATGAATAAAGTGGGCAATCCCTTGTCTGAGTTCATCCAAGATACATGATTTCTCCTTGTGATGGCTTCTCGAATTCTAAGGAGGAACAATCTCACGCATATTGTCAAACTTGAACTCTAAAAGGAGATGTTCAGTTCTCCTTAGGCCAAGTGGCAAGATGATGACCTGAATATAAACACTGACTTGGTTCCCCAGGAATTTGAACCTTGGGATAAATCTTAGAAAACTTTTGATGTTGATTAATAGATGAAGCAACCAGAATGAGAATGGTGATTAATGATGGTCTTTTGATTCTCGGAACTGCCCTCTTCACCTTTCAAGCCTGGCTTTCCTTCTTGCTATTTCTTTACACGTTGCTATCTCCTTCCAAATAAAATCTCTTCTTCTCCCTCCTCCTCCTCCTCCTCCTCCTCCTCCTCCTCCTCCTCCTCCTCCTCCTCCTCCTCCTCCTCCTCTTCTTCTTCTTCTTCTTCTTCTTCTTCTTCTTCTTCTTCTTCTTCTTCTTCTTCTTCTTCCTTTCTCTCTCTCTGTCTCTTTCTCTTTCTTCATTAATTTAGCCAGAGCCCATCTTCATGCCTATAAACAACCAAATTTTCCCAGGTAATACAAAGAGACCACATGGTATTCACGTACTAAAATGTTAACTGATGATTTTTTAATTTTTAATTTTGATATACTTTTCTTGGTGCATTGTAACCATACATTATATTGAGGTTTAATGTGATAAATACATGTGCATAGCACCTGTGCATTTTCCTACAGATCCTTTTCCTCCCTGTTAATAATATTGGATTAAAGAGGATTGTTTGAACTGTTTCCTTCATCAAGTCTCCTCCCTCCCCAAATCCTTGGCTTCTCAATTTCTTTCTAGCTTTCATATATAAGAGAAAACATATGACCCTTCACTTTCTGAGAATGGCTAGCCTCAGCATAATATTTTGTAGTTCCATCCATTTTCCTGCAAATGACATAAGATTGTTCTTTTTATGGCTGAGTAAAATTTCATTGTGTACATCATAAGCCATTTATCTATTGATCAACACTTTGGCTGGTTCTAATAATTTGGCTAGTGCAAATTGTGTGGCTATAAAAACATGGATAACACATAAATTTACCTACCAACAGTTTTTCTGGAAGGTGAGTTTTTAAAAAATAGAACATGAGCCAGAATGGTAGTTCATGCTTGTAATTGAATGGTAGTTCATGCTTGGAGGATGAGACTGGAGGGTCTACAGTTCAAAGAGAGCCTCAGCAAAGTAGCTGGGCTCTCTGCAATTTAGCGAGATCTTATTTCAAAAAAAAAAAAATAAGGGCTGGGTATGAGGCTTAAAGGTAAAATATCTCTGGGTTTAATCCACAGTAACACCTTCCACACACACACACACACACACACACACACACACACACACACACAACACGGAACATCAAGAAAAGTATAAAAATATAATTCTACATTTTCCTACTATCAATGACTTTTGTCTAGTATAGTCTCCTGTGATTCCCTATCAGGAAATGAGGACATGGTAGAAGGTGATTTACAACTGTCTGTAACTCTGTCCCTTGGGAACATTTCATTGCTTGAAGAGACAAGACCAGAGCTCCCAAAAACAATCCCATGGCAGTGACATGGAACACAATGAAAATTTTAGTTGTATAGCTGTATTATGAGAGTTGTGTTGGCATGCTAATGTTTTGGAAATGGGTTATGACTGTCCTACAAACATTTACTCTCTTAGGATGTTAGCAGGGTCTGTGCTTTAGGAAACACTGTGATTAGAAAACCTTAGCTTAGGTTGCTTCTTTGTGAGGATCCTGGTGGGAGGTGAAACAACAGCTAACAGCAGCAGGCTGCAAGCTGGGGGAAAAGAATGGCATCAGAACATGATACTGCTTCCCAGTTCACCAAACACAGAAGGAGCTCTGCCATGTGCAAATGGAATGGACACACCACCACCTGCACAGCCAGCTGCAGGGCATGCTACTACCTGTGGGACACTGGGTATAGCTCAGGTGAGGCCTGTTGGAGGTATAGAAAGAGTGAAGAGACCCAGTTGAGCCCCTCATGGTACAGCTAAAGGCAGTGACTGATGTCTCTGTCTTGTATCTGTTAATGTTGTCCATGGTTGACTGATGAGTTTCCTAAGTGGGTCCAAGTAGCTGTATAGCAAATGGTCTAAAACTCATACACATTCTATAAACAAGGACATCAGTTTTACTTTAAAACATTTGATATAAAGATATTTAAAAGAAGCCAAGTTATCACAAGAAGTTTAAACGTCACCTTTGCAAATGAAAGCTGATCCATCTGGGTTCTTTAAATATAATTTTAAGGGTTGTTATATTTTTAATGATCGCAAAGCAAAAATGTCAGGATTTTATCATCTACTCATGCAGACAATTTCTCCTATCTGGTGACTATCAAGAACTTAAAGAGATCAAAATTTAAAATTCTGATTAGAAAATGTATACAGCCCTTTTCTGTGCAAAACTGTATTTGTGGGAATAAGCTTAAGTTTTTCACCAAAAATTTAAATAGATTTTATTTTGAAGCATTATATTTAATACATTTCTCAAAAACTTGGTTTGTTGCATGTCTGTATGTTGTAAAAATTTAATTTTTTCTACCACGATCTGTATAGCTGGCCTTGATTCCCTTTCAGTTTACTCTAATGTACTATATTAATGCACTACTTTATGTGTGAAACAGTTGAGAAATACATGTACATAAATTGGCTTTCCTTTTTCTTATTGTCACATTATACAAATGGTTCTCCATTATCTTATTTGTAAATAATAAGCAACAACTAACTGAAGAGTAAGATGGCCCCATACTCCCAGTCTAAAGATCTTGCAATCATCTTTGATTTATTCATGCCTTTTGTTTTTATATTTAGTCTTCTCCAGCATTTTACTTTCCAATAAACTTTTACTCTTTGATATTATTTGACAGGTTGGGTCCCTCCCTGCAGGGGCGGGTCCTTAGAAAAGGAGGAGACTCTGTTGGGTGATATTGCAAGGCAGGCGATGTCACAAGAGGGGCGGCGTTTCCATGCATTGCCCTATCCACAAGACATGAACCTTAAAAGGAAGGGCATTTCCTTTCCAGCGGTGGAGGAGCTCAGAGGTCTCCAGGATCTGTCCAGCCCCTATCCCCGAGAGAAGACCACATTAAAATTCTTTTCGGCGTACCCGGTCTCTCTTGCCTTTTTACTGCACCAAAAACCTAACATCTGGTGCTGAAACTCTGGGATGATTACTTTATTTTATTTTAAATTAATTATTTTTTTTAAATTTCCTGCCGCTGCTGCTGCGGTGTGCTCTGGGCATGGTTGGTGGAAACCTCGGCCTGGATCCTCCGGGGTGCTTGGTCCGCTGGGACCACTCCCACCCTGCCCGCCACTCTAGGACTGCCGCTGTCACTTCCCTCTGCCTGCCCAGACCATAAGCCATCTTCCTGGCCATCTGCCCAGCCCCAGCCCTGCCCTCTCCAGGAGAGCTGGAGGCCATCTTCCCAGCCCCAAGTTCTGCTGAAAGCCGGTGGCCGTCTGTTCAGCCCCAGCCCCGCGCTCTCTGGGAGAGCCGGTGGCCATCTCCCCAGCCTCGAGCTCTGCTGAGGGCTGGTGGCCATTTTACCAGCCCTGCGCTCTCTTCCAGAGAGCCAGCGGCCATCTTCCCCCACCCTGCGCTCTCTTCTGGAGAGCCAGTGGCCATCTTCCCAGCTCCAAGCTCTGCTGAGAGCCAGTGGCCATCTTCCCAGCCCCGAGCTCTGCTGAGAGCCAGTGGCCAGCTTCCCCAGATACACCTGACACACACTTAGAGCCAGTGGCCATCTCACCGCCCTGCCAAGCCCCAAAGGCCATCTTAAACCTCATCCAGCCCTGAGTCCACCCAACAGCTCCACAGCGTGCCCTCCTGGCTCTGTAGCCTCTCAGTGCTTCGGTTTCAGTCAGCATTGGCTGATAATACTACACTGGTAAGCTTTCCCTTCCTTGGCCAAGCGGGTTCCAGCTTTTAGTCTCTTCCAGACTTGGGCTTACGACTATTAAATAAACCCAAATATTTGGTTCCCAAGTTCTCCAAGGGTAGCCAGGCTGTCCTATGGTTGTATAAAGGGAACGAAGACGTCCTTCTCCAACACAACCATGCTGTTTCTGGACATTAGGCAGAATCTTGGGTCGCCAAATTTCTGTTTTCATCCTCATTCACTGACCAGTCATGGGGGGAAGCCAGTCATCTAAAATAGACTCCCAATCCTCACCAGGCTGTGTTCTGGTTAATCTCCAGACTCTAGGTTTATCCGGGGAACTGTGCCCTGAGTGGCTCATATTTTTCTGCACAAAAGTCTGGCCCACTTATGAGTTGGGTAATGGTTCTCAGTGGCCTGAGATGGGTACATTAAATCTTAAAATGTTGACTGATCTCAGTAACTTTTGCAAACAGGCAGGTAAATGGTTGGAGGTTCTGTACGTACAGGCTTTTATGTGGATGTGTTCCTGGTTTTCTCTTTCTACCCCTCCTGACTCTACTGCTCAAGTCATGCTGGCTGGGGATTCCTGCCAGCCACAGCTGCCATCTTGGTCACCATGTGGCAACTCACAGGTGCCACATGGTGGCCTTTCTGGGTCACAGGCCTGCTATTCTGCTAACTCAAAGTCCCCATTCTGTGATGACATGTAGATGCCGGAGTCTGACCTGGCCAAGTTTCAGGCCCCATTTCCTGATGACCCTGACCCACAAGACCTCTCCTTACCACCGCAGTCATCATCTTATTCCGGGGCAGCCTCCCATTCTAACCCACTCCTTTCTCCCCCCGCTTTTCTCCCTTAGAGAACCAACCCTTACCTCCTCCTCGCTTATCCCCATAGGTCACCCTACCCATTCCAGAGACCCCTCCATCTTCTCTCTTGGTCCCGCTTCATGAGGTGGCTGATACAGAAGGCATGGTGCGGGTCCATGTTCCTTTTTCCTTCCTGACCTTGCTCAACTTCAAAAGACACTGGGTTCTTTTTCTGCCAATCCCTCTGGTTTTATTAAGGAATTCCAACATATTGTACAGGCATATAATTTAACTTGGCGGGTTCTTCATGTCATTTTAACCTCCTCTTTAACTGCAGATGATCGAGATCATATTCTTAAGGCTGCCAGGGAATGGGCCAATCAGGCTCACCTGTCCAATCCACAGCTCCCTACCGGAACAGCTGCAGTTCCTTCTGAGGATCCCCACTGGGATTATAATGATGGGTGAGGGAATAAAAAAGAAAAATCACATGATACTATGCCTTCAAGCTGAGCCCAGAGTAACTCTCCAGGTAGTGGTAAGCCAATCTCCTTCTTGATTTATACAGTCACTAACTACTCTGTCCTCCTTTCCTTCTCAGGACCTAGTTTCCCTTCCCAAATCAAGGTTCAGGGAATTGATGGCATGCTCTCTTGCCCACATACAGGCCCCCTTTTATGCCATTTAGAGACCTTTATGGTTAACCATCCATTCCTGATTATCCCTTCATGTTCTACCCCCCTTTTAGGTAGAGACTTTTTAAACAAAATTGGGGCTAAACTCTCATTTAATTTGCCCACGGCTTCTGTTTCCTCTAATATAATTTTAATGGCTGCAGCTACAGTTGATGACCAGGAAGCCAAACCTCCCTTTCCAATAGGTTTGGTTGACCCTGTAGTATGGGATACCAGCACCCTAGTTGTGGCAAAACACCATACCATGGTCTGGATTGTCTTGTGTGAACCCACTATTTTCCCTGCCTGCTCCCAGTTTCCCATATCCCTCCTTCACCATTGTGGGCCTAAACCCATTATTTTTCATCTCCGGGCTCAGGGTCTGCTTATCCCTATTAATCCCCCTTATAATAACCCCATTCTCTCAGATAAAAAGCCTAATGGGACCTATAATAATGCGGTGCTCCCAATCCACCCAGTTATCCCTAATCCCTATACCCTCTTATTTCAGATTCCCCTCAGTACCACCCACTTTTCAGTTCTAGACTTAAAGCATGTGTTTTTATACAATTTCTCTGCATCTTGAGTCCTACCCCCTCTGTACCTTCACTTGAGAGGACCTTGATGCCCAGGTTGCTCAACAACTAGCCTGGACCGTCCTCCCCCAGGGTTTTTGAGATAGCCCACACCTCTTTGGACAGACTCTAACACAGGACCTCCTCCAGTACCCCTTGGAGCCTAGTTCTCTGTTACAATATGTAAATGACCTTTTACTTTTTAGTCCCTCCCTAGAAGTGGCCAAATGGCACACTGCCCATCTCCTTAATTTTCTTGGAAGCAGGTGTTACAGGGTGGCCCCACATAAAGCCCAGTTATCAGTGCCTGAGGTACAGTATCTAGGCCTACATCTCACCTCAAACACCCGAGGACTAACTGTTGACTGGGTCAAGGCCTCATGAGACTTGCAGCCACCCACCTCAGCTGACCAGATCCAAGACCTGCGAGTAACATGGCCTGAACTCCTGCTACTAGTTCTGGCCCATGTAAGGGCCACACCTCGAAGCCCCACCTTTATGAGCCCCTTTGAATTGCTATACGGTTGCCCTTTCCTGCTTAATCAGGCTTTCCCTTTGGATCCCCCTTCTTTGGCTTCCTATCTTCCTTACTTGTCGTTTCTCAGGCACTTTCTTAGGGAACATGCTGACCGGTATCTTCCCCAACCTGGGACTGAAAAAGCAGCTCCACACCCTGCAGTCAAGGAACTTAAGCCAGGGGATCAAGTTCTCCTCAAGTCATTTCAACCAAAACATCTCCAAACACGGTGGACTGGGCCCTTCACAGTGATCCTCACCACACCTACCACAGCCAAACTGCTGGGAGACCCCAACTGGTATCATCTTACCCGGATAAAAAGGCCTCCATTATGACAGTCCCATGACAAATTCTCTCGCACAGTGTTGGGGCCTACTAAGCTTCATTTTTCTCAGCATAATTCTCTTTGATGTTTTATTTAGCAGATTCACTTGTTCACATACTATGGTGCTCTCCCTCTTCAGATGCCATACTGTCATAACTGCTTGTCTGCTAAAGTCTCTTTGAGCACACATCACCAAGCTCTCCAAGGTAACCTCCAACTCATGCCGTAGCCATATTCCCACCTGCCCACTTCTGGAGTACCCGACCTCTCCTGGCCGAGGGGCCCCCTTACGATGCCCCTTGACAGCAGGAAGTAGTTTAAGATTCGAATCTCTGTCCATTATCACCAAAAGGCTGGGATGACAGGTTGGGTTCCTCCCCGCAGGGGCAGGACCTTAGAAAAGGAGGAGACTCTGCTGGGTGATATTGCGAGGCAGGCAATGTCGCGAGAGGAGCGGTGTTTCCATGTGTAGCACCACCCACAAGATGTAAACCTTAAAAGGAAGGGCATTTCCTCTCCAGTGGTGAAGGAGCTCGGAGGTCTCCAGGAGTGGTCCAGCCCCTATCCCCAAGAGAAGACTACATTAAAATTCTTTTCGGCGCACCCAGTCTCTCTCGCCATTTTACTGCACCAAAAATCTAACATTATTATCTTCCATTATTCTCGTAGGCATCCATTAATACTTGGCTTCCCACAAAGGTCCATTGTGGCCTCTAAGCAGCCCTCTGTACTGGATACTTCTGCCTCAGATATCCTTCCTGGTTCCTCACCTACAGACATGTGTCTTCTCCTCTGTTAAGCTTGCTTGAGCATATATGTGCTACATACATTCTGCTTCTTTGCTTTCTTCTATGCTCTTCTCTCTTGGCAAGTAAAAACATCTCATGTTTCTAAATTTTATCCTTGCTATTTTATTCCAGATCTCAGTAACTTCTCTGAACAAGTGATCCTAACTTTGCACTACATAATATAGAGCTTGATTATGAATTGTATCATTTGACATATTTGATCCTTATACTTCAATTCTTAGGAATGAATAGGAGAAATGACAAGTGTCATTTTTCTTCAGTCATTCCTCTCCTTTCCATTTCTGCTCTCACCATTTGTTTTGTTTGTCATTATCTCTGACATTATAATAGCCTCCTGGCTAATTTCCCTGACCCACACATTTCTTTTTATAATCAAGTCTATAATTTTGCACCAGGAAAATTCTTCCAAAGTACAATTTTAATCTTGCCACTCCTTTACTCAAACTACTCCCTGGTTCTCTACTGCCTAGAAAATCAAAGTCATAAGCCTGGCATGTAAGGCCTTCCATGGTCTGATCTCCACCTCTCCATCTTGCTTTCTTCCCTGTGAAGACACTGGCTTCAGACATTCTAAGCTATACAACATTGCATAAGCCACACTCTCACACATTAAAGCCTTTCACGTGCTCTTCCTTTGACCATTCAAGTTTTGAACCAAAATCAACCTCCTTGTAAAGTTTCCCTGATCTTTTCCATCTCTGTGATACTTTAGGCATTTTATATCTGACATATTTTATAGATCATGCTACATTTGGCCTTGATTTTTTTTATTTTTCTCCAAAGATATCTTACTCTTTGGAGGTATGACCCATGACTAATTCACTTATTTTTTTCCATTTGAATTGTTAGCATAATATTTTGTACATATAAAATATTCAGTGAATCTAAGGGCTAAATGTATGCATGTATGCTGCTACCATCTTGTACCCCATTAAGATGTATGACAACAATACACCAGTAAAAAAAAATCAATGAATCTTCATTTGAATAAATACATTTCATAATTTATACTCTTCCCTTATACAATGATCTGTATATCATAGGAACAATGTAAAGATTATAAACAATCATTGATTAACTTTACATTTTACAGTTTATGATTCTATTGGGATAAGTGCTCTCTTTCTCTCTCCTATCCCCCACTCAACACTTTGAGAATACTGTCAACTCTCATAGGAAGTGCCAAAGAAGTGTAACATCCTCAAATGAGAACCTCTTTTAATTAGCTCAGAGTGACTCCCATTCTCTCAATCCTTCAGTAATTATCCATTGGTTGTATAGTTAGAGGTTGTATTATAATTAGTTCTTCATAATGATTTTAAGCATCTCTCCGGAGCTGCTAAGAAAAGTGCTTCAATAAAGCACATTTTTATCCTCCATTTTTCTCTTTTTAATATCTAGCTACCTCTTAAATATTGTTTCCCAAGTTCTCCTAAATTCTACTAAAAACTGACTTTCCTGTTCAGTTTTTCAGAGTTTCCTTAGGCTATGAAAGTTCCAGATGTTTTCTCTAACCTCTATGTTGGTTGTTCCCTTTTCTCTCTGTGCAACTGTGCACATATGTGGTTATGACATACTGCCATCCAAGTGTCCTGTAGTCCTTTGCCCTTGAACTCCTCTGTGGGCTGGAACTTCTTTTATATTTGTCACACTCTACTAAATTTTCTCCATATCCTTCATAACATGACAGCCAAAATAAGAATGATTATATTTGACAACTGATATTAAGAAAAATCAAGGCAGGAGTCCAGCTGATTTTAGAAGGAATTAATAAAAGAAAATATCATCATGGACATAAAAAATAGCATCAGATGATATAAAGCATGTTGTAACCTTTGCTGACACCCACTTTTTTGTGTTTATGTAGTATCTTCTGGAAAGCCTTATGATAACAGCTGAAGCAAGATCATTACTAAAATTAGGGCATTGTACAACTTTACAAGGAAATAGATTTTCAGTTTAATTTCACAGTAATACACAAAATACATAAAAATCATGTGTTTAAATTTTGTACTCTTTTTTATATAATCATTCATTATTAGAAAACAGATATTAGCACACTGGAGCTTATTTTGATGTGCAGAAGCCACACAGACTTGACTTCACACTAGTATAGGGCCACATGTGGTAAAGGATCTCCAGCCAATGTGTCAACAGATGTGGAGATAATGCTCAGTTAAACTTTCAGAGTCATTGATGACCCCTTTATGTGGAATTGCACATTATTAATCTACAATTCAATGAAATATTCTTTCATAATTTTTTATGAATTAACAGAGGCATTACTCTCCAAATAGAAGGTGACATATGGCCCTGGGACATGGGGACATTTACTGTCATATTTTACAGCACTAGTGGGGGTAAGCAGAGGACTGAAGTCTATTGTGTATGGTACCCTGTATCTTCTAGCTATGAAGATCTGTCCATAGATGGTCATAAAACCCAAAGGAGCCTAGCACAGTACCCTTCCAGGACCTTTGTACCTAGAGTCACGGGTGGGTAGGCAGGAGAGGGCCCTTACACTTTTGATGGCTAGGCTGTACTAGTATAACTCCTAAACTGCCTATGGCCACGTTTCCTTCATCAAATGAAGACAGTCTGATGTTAGTAGATGAAAATAAAGCAAGCATTAATTAGAGAAGGTGAAGTTAGAGATACAGAGATGACTAAGGGTTTTTCATCCCCATATTCAGTTACCCATGAGAAGAGTTGTAATATGACCTTCTCTGAGGTTCAGCCATGTAAGTCAGTAATCACCAATTCTCCCAATAACTTTTAGATAAATTACTTTTCCTTGAGTTCCTTTCACTTTCAACCAAAAATCTCTTTGCCAACACATATTATAAATATAAGTACACAAAATATACAATAGTACTGATTTTGTGAGGGATTTTATTTGTGAAAGTGAAGTATAAGGTGTTAGCATTCAATGAAGTTGCAGCCCACAGAAGAAATTGGAGAAGACCTTAAAAGATGAAAAGAACTCCCATGTTCTTGGATAGGAATAACCAATACCATCAAAAGTTCATACTACCCAAAGCAATATACAAATTTGGTGCAATTCTTATCAAAATACTAATGTTATTTTTATATCTAGAAGAGAAAGATCCTAAAATTCAAATGGGAGAACAAAAGACCAAGAAAATACAAAGCATTTTTGAGCAACAAGAACCACTATCATCATGGTGTCTGATTTCAAATTTTACAACAGACATATAGTAACAAAAAGAGCGTAGTACTGGGATAAAAATAGACTCATAGATCAATGGTACATAATAGGCTTTCCTAATAAGACTCCTAAAGCTCAGGAAACAAAGCTAAGGAATAGGGAAGAAGATGGTGGCAGCTGTGGCCGCAGCAACAATAGCTGGCAGCAGCCAAATAGAACAGGTATTCCTCTGAGAAATCCTGGACATCAGATTCTGGTTAAATATCTGATTGGGAGAATATATAGAGACTTTTATGGCCATGATTTCTAACTAAAATATAAAAAAGAAGAGACAGAACAAGATGGTGGAGATGGCGGGAACAGTGATAGTCAGTATTTGGGAGAGGTAGATAAAACCAATCCAACCCACCTTGAACTGTTGTAGAAATCTCCTCCCCCAAAAAGACTGCTCTTGTCCCACTTGCTCAGGAAATCTGGACAACATACTGTGAAAGAAAAATGCTTGGGAGGAGGGCCAAGATAGTGGCAGAGGCAGCAGCGGCCAGTATCGGGGAGGGACAGGTAGATTCATTCTAATCTACCCTGAACTTTTGAGGAAATATCTCTAAAAGTAGACTGCACCTGCCCCACATGCTCAGGAACTCTGGACAACATACTATGTAAGAAAAATATTCGGGGTGCATCAGACAGAGCCCTGCATAGTCGGGTCGGCCAGTGCCATGCATCGCAGGAGCCAAGGGTGCTCCTGGCTGCCATGTTCCTCTGAGCAGCGCTGGGGCTGGGTGCATTCGGAGCAGTAGAACCCGCTTTCAGTGGTGAAGCTGTGGGCCTCCGCTCTTGAAGGGGAGATAAAACACATTGCTACTAAGTACTTTGGCCCCCAACTCCTGCAAAAGACACCTATTGTTTTCTTTTATCAAAAAATATTGAGGGAGGGGCCAAGATGGTGGCGGCCATGGTCTCCATTTTGAGCATGACAATAGTTGGTAGGCAGCATCCAAATAGGAGATGTATTCCTCTTAGAAATCCTGGACATCAGATTTTGGTTTAATATCTGAGTGCAACAACATATACATTTATAGCCATGACTTCCTACCTAAAATATAAGAGAAAAGAGACAAACCAAGATGGCAAATACAGTGGCAGTGGCCAGTATTTGGGAGAGCTAGATAAATCTAATTCAGTGCGCCTTGAACTGTTGGAGAAATCTGCCCCCCAAAAAACTGCTCCTGCTGATAAGTTGGGTCCCTCCCCCGTGTGATCTCACAGCGGAACCCCAGAAGCCAGAAGTGGAGATATTGCGAGACTCCAGGTGCCTTGAAACTCCAAACATCGCGGTGCTACAGATGTCGCAAGAGAATCGGCATGCCTATAAAACGGCGGTGCCTCCAATTCCCCACGTGACTCAGTCAGCTGATCAGGACTGTGTGCAACTTTCCAGACCGGTGGCCCATCGGTCCCTTCCCCCACGACCAGCTGACTCTCTGGAGGGTGCCATGTCCAAATAAATCAGCAGTCTCTGATAACCCGGGTGGTGTTTTAACCTCCCTCCTAAACTCCCTAACTCTATTTTCAACCTAACATTCTGGTGCCGTTTCCGGGAGGAATTTTGGGGGTTTCCCCCCCTTCTTTTACTCTTTTTTTTTTGTATTCTCTTTTTGATCCCTGGACTCTCCGACCCACCAGCAGCTTGACTGTGAGGTCCCACACCAGCGCTTGCAGGCGGTGCTCCCACCACTAACACCACTGCTGCCGCCACTGCCGTGTGCAGGCTCTGCTGGCCACCAGGCTGCCAGTCGTACCTGCCCAGAGCCAGGCTCATTGGGGGTGCATGCCCCGGGGCCGCTGGTGCCTGCTCAGCCCGCTGACCGTCTGCACGGGCCAGGACCTCCACCCACTGCTTGGATCTCCCACAACCACCGTTCTGCTTGGCCCTGGTTGCCGCTGGAACCTCCCTAGTGCATGGCCCGGCCTCGGCGTCCGCCAGTCACCCATGTGAGGCTTGACTTGCAGGCATAGCTCTATGCGCTGCCGCTGCTCCATTCTGTCTGCCCCCAAGCCAGGCTTGCTGTGGGGTATGCCTCACGGCCCAGCTTTATCAGCGTACCTGGAAGCCATTTTGTTTACACGCCATGGGCCGGGCAAGCTGTGCCACCACTCATGCGCCATTATTTGATTCCTCCGCGTCAGCCGCCAGTGCCACCCACACCAGGCACAGGCGCCATGCACCCCAAGTCCACTGTGCCCCCAGCAGCTTCTCAGTGCTTCTGCTGCAGCCGGCAACACTTCATTCTGGTAAGCTGCCTCTCCTTCCCTTGATTAGTGGATTCTGGACTTGGGTCTTCCAGTCCACTGGGACCCCAAAATCCAAGCACTTGGTGACCCATTGTCCCCCGGTCCACTGGGACCACCCTTCGGATGACCAGGTCATCCTCCGGTTTTGAGAAGGGGTGGAGACGTCCTTCCCAATCTCTTTACCCCTGTTTCTGAACGATTGATCAGAAAAATGGGAATGCCTGTTTCCTGTTCTTCCTTTTCACCCGCAAACCAATTATGGGAAGTTTGACCTCCAAACTAGCAGAGGACTTATGCCCTGAGTGCCTGTCTGGCCTTGATACAAGTTGGGTAATGGGTTGCAGTGACCCAAGAACAGTTAAGAACTTTTATAATAGGTCTGGTAAATGGTTGGAAGTCTTTATGTCCAGGGTTTTTTTCCCCCTGCATTCCATCCCTTCAAATGCTCTCCCCCATTAGCTGCCATTTTCCCACCAGCTGCCATTTTGTGATGGCGAGTAGTTGCTACCTGGTGATGTCACAGTCACCATCTTGGTCGCCATCTTGTCACATTATACAGTCGCGACCTTGTGACGTTACGTAGTCGCCGTCTTGGCCTGAGCCAGCCTGTATTTTTGCTGAGTCACAGGCACAGTCCACATTTTGTGGTGATAGCTTGGATGCCAGAGTATGACCAGGCTGGCTTGCAGGCACTGCTTTCTGCAGACACTGATTTACATGTTCTCTCCTCACCGCCCCGGTCATCATCCTATCCCAGGACAGCCTCCCACTCTTACCTGCTCTGTTCCCCCTGCCTTCCTCCCTTAAGGAACCAACTCAGGAGGCTTTTCAAAAAATTAAGAAAGGCTGAAGAGGGAGGATAAGGGAAACTCTTTAAAGCACATGATGTACTTAAACATTTCAAAGTCAATCAGGAAGCCACTCATGGGTAGGAGGGAGGGGGAGGGAAGGGGTTAGAGATAGATTGGGTAGGGGCTGATTGGGTGATGTGTGCATGTATATCTCCACAGTTTTTATCCCATTGAGAAAAATGACTACAATGCACCAATAAAAATTTATTTAAAATAAGTGAATAAATAAATAATAAAAATAAAAATCTGGGAAAAAAGAAACAAAGTTAAGAATAAATATGTAGGGTGGTATCAAATCAAAAAGCTTCTACACAGCAAAGGAAATGATCAAGAACAGAAAAGGGCCAACAGAATGGGTGAAAATGTTTGCCAGCTACTCCTCAGATAGAGGACTGATATATAAAATGCATTAAGCCGGGCGTGGTGGTGCACACTTGTAATCCCAGTATTTGGGAGGCGGAGACAGGAGGATCATGGTTCGCAGACAGCCTCAGCTACTTAGTGAAGCCCTCCGCAACTCAGTGAGACCCTGTTTCAAAATAAAGAATAAAAAAAACGGCAGGGTCTGTAGCTTGGAAGTCGAATGCTCCTGGTTCCATCCCCAGACCTGCAAAAACAAACAAATAAATAAAAATAATAAAATAAGAAACATGAAGAACTCAGACTTAACACTAAAAATAATTTTTAAAATGGGCTATTAAACTGAATAACTTCTCAAAAGGAGACATACAAATGGCCAACAAATACTTAAAGAATGTTCATCATCATTAGCTATCAGGGAAATTCAAATTAAAAAAGACACTGAAATTCCATCTAACCTTAGAATAGCAATCATCAAGAATACAAATAAAAGTAAATGCTGGTAAAGATGAAGGAAAAATGAAACACGTATACACTCTTGGGACAGTAAATTAAAACAACCACTGTGGAAATAGGTATGACAGTTCCTCAAAAGATTAGAAATGGTCAGGGGTGGTGGCATACACTTGTAATCCCAGCATTTTGGAGGCTGAGACTGGAAGATCACAGTTCACAGACAGCCTCAGCTACTGTAGTGAGGTCCTCTGCAACTTAGTGAGACTCTGTTTCAAAAAACAAAGAATTTTTTTTAAAAAAGGGCAGGGCTGTAGCTCAGAGGTCAAATGCCCTGGGTTCCACCCTCAGACCTGCAAGGAAAAAAAGAAAAAAGGAAAAAAAAAGAAAAAAATGATTAGAAATGGAATGACCATTTGACCCAGTTTTACCACTCCTCCTTGGTATCTTTCCAAAAGAATTAAAGTCAGAATACTGTAATAATACATGCATATCCATTTTATAGCAACATAATTCACAATAGCCAAATTATGGGACCAATTTAGGTGTTCATCAACAAATGAACGGATGAAGAAAATCTGGCATTTACATGCAACGGAGTTTTACTCAGCCATGAAGAACAAAATTATATCATTTGTAAGGAAGCGGATGGAGCTATATAACATTATGCTAAGTGAGATCAGCCAGTCTCAGAAAGTCAAGGATGTATGGTTTCTGTAATGTGTGGAACCTAGAGAGAAAAACAGGAAACAAAAGGGACCTCATGATAATAAGGAATGAGACCAGTAGAACAGTGGAAGTAGACTGGAGGAGAGAGGAGGGGGAAAGGGAGACTTGAGAAGGAAGCCGACCACATAATAGTATTTCCATATATGAAGGCATCATCACAAACAACCTTACTAGTATGTATGGAGAGGAAAGGGGAGGCAGCAGGATGGGGTTAGGTGGAAACTACACCAAGAGATGTTGTATACATATATGAATATCGCTTTTAATCTCACCACAATGTATAATTATATTGCATCAACACAATTATAAAGAGTTTACATATCTGAATGCAAGTTGAATAGAAACCTCTATCCTTAGGAAAGGGTTTCACACAACCTTGTGTTCCAGGAAGCAGGTTCTCTTTTTTCTCTGTATGTTAAGAAAGATTCATCTGTTTTATAAGAAGCTATTTTTGTGTGTGTGAGGGAGAAAGAGACACAGAGTTTAATTTCTATTGTACTGGATAAAAATTAAGCATCTGGTGACCAAAGGTGGCCCTCAACAAGAGACCTCCGAGCAGGAGAAGACAAAGGAGTCATAAGAACTCACAGCAAGGAATAGGGTTGTGTGACCCCAGTTAAAAACAATAGGGGCTCACAGTTGTGGGGTGGCTGGTTCTGAGGAATATGTGATGAGGGTGGACACCCCCCTGCCTCTGGCCTCACTGGCATACAGTTGGGTTTTGAGGAGCAATGAATAAGGATGAGCTGCTAGTCCCATAATGGGACCCTGCTGCAGCCCATGGAGCTTTGCAAGTCAATGAAAGAATCACAGTAGACTGGGGCTAACTTGCCCTGGACAGTGGAGGGCCAGGCCATGGCAGCAGTGCTGCAAAAATGTCACAGAAAAACTAAGGATCATCCATTCTCTCTTTTCTGACATTGAATGTGGTTTAAACCCTTTGAGCAACAAGTAAGTCCTTGCTGATTTGGGATTTTGTAGGGCAGGGGTTAGTTATGAAGGCCAGCTCATAGGCCAAAATCAGCTTGCTTGTATAAAGATTAGTTTTAGAACACCAGTCCATTCATTTCTTTCTGTATCAATTGTAACTGCTTCGTGCACCACAATGGCAGAATTGAGGAGCTACAACAAGAAACCCTGCAGTTCAAAAAACATAAAATACGGCGATCATGGTGGGGCATGCCTGTAATCCCCGTACTTAAGAGGCTGAGACAGGAGGATTACAGATTTGAGGCCAGTCCCAGTAACTTAGTGAAGCCCTCAGCAACTCAGGGAGACTATTTGTGAATTTCCCTTCCATTTATAAACTCTTGCTGATTCTGAATTTTATTCCCTGAGTTTTCTGCCCCCAGAATAAATTGTGACTTTTTCTTCTATTCTATTTCTAGCTAAACTCTCGTGATTGAGTTCTCTAAGAACATCCTACCCCTGCCACACGGTACCTGGGCTTGGCTTTCTACTTTCCCAGTCTATGAATACGTATTTATTGCCCATGGTAGATTGATGCCATTACTTCAGACACAGTAATAACATGGATAGGTACAAAGTCTAAAGTTTATTTGTATAAAAGTTGACAGAAATTGATAGTACCCCCTAATATACCACAAAATAGGGAGGATCAACACTTTTAATATGACATTTAAAATTTAGGCATCTATTTGCCTTTGTAAATATTATTCAGAGAAAATATTAAACCTTAAAATGTCATAAAATGGCAAAAGCCGCATTATACAAATTTCTCCAATTTGTTCAATCTGTGCTGGGTTCTTTGAAAGTTGCTTAAAATGGCATGCTAATCAGAGTAAATTAACCAGTATCTCAGGAAAAGCAGATGGCACCTTGGTCTTAATGTCATTTGAACATGGCAACCACCTGTTTTATTGATTAGAAAGGAATCTGGTTAGATTTAATGAAAATAATGTTGCCTACCATTTATGCCCAGTTATTTATTATTATAACATAATTTCCAAAAGTCTAAATTATGCACACAAATACACACATTCACACATATTGACACAAACGTGTGCATACATAAGAGGTAAGTAGCTGCATTCTCTTTATCCATCAATATGTGCTCAATGAAATTTGGAATGAAATAAAAATTTAGTAACTCAAAGAATATTTGTTGAGGGATGGTATGGTTGGGATATAGTCTGAGCATTCCCAAAGGCTTTGTGTGTTGAAACTTAATCTCATTGTGAAGTATTAAGTGGGTAGGAATTTAATTTAATTATAGAGTTTAGAGGTGGGACCTTGAGGAAGTGTTAAGGATTAGATAAGGTCATTAAGATGGAGCCATGATAAGTATGTCTTGGTGGCTTAATAAGAGAGATAGAAAGAGCAGACAGACACATGTCCTAATGCATGTTCTCTGTCTCTGTCATGTGAAGCTCTGTGCTACTTTGGGACACTGTCAGAAAAATCACCATATCAGCCCCTAGATCTTGTACCTCTAAGAACCATGAGTCCAAATAGAGCGTTGTTTTTTATAAGGTATCCTGCCTCAAGTGTTTCATTATAGTAGTGACAGACTAAGAGACTAATTTATGCATGATACCAGACCAAGACCTAGCATTATAGAGAAAAGTGAGCATAGCTACTGTTCCCAAGAAATTCACACTGCACAAACATAAATTATGTGAAATAGAATACTTTGGTCGCTATTCTTGAAAATGTCTTCTTAGATACCCTTAATATTTTTCATTGAGTATTTTATATTAAATCTTAAGTACATATGAATAATAAAATTTTGGCATATTATAAATACTGATATTAATTCAATATGTTAGATCACTTTTAAAAATTTATTCAATGGAATCAAAATACTATTATTATTTGATACTTACCTTCATCCACTAATAATATAAATAAAATAGAGATGTTTCCAATATTGGTGAGCTAGGTGATTCAGATGAACAGGTTTGATAAGAACAGGGGAAAATGTTAGAAACAATGGAGAAAATGTCCTCTCGATAGCATGGGCCATCCAACAAATTAGTGAGAATTACCATTTTAGACCGTAACAGTGTAACATCACAAAGAGGTGAGCAGCAGGTACTGACTCCAGGAGCATTTTCCTAAGGGGAACCAGAGCTCCCAGTAACCGCCGAGAGGCAGCTGGGCTTTGGGAGCCGAGTCTTGGAGATGGAGGTGCTGAGGCTGAGCTCCGAAACTGGCGAGAGCAAGGATCTAGTATACACACCTTGTTTGGAGCAAACACCTCAGAAGCTGAATTCTGGAAGAAGCAGGTAAATATTATTCTGAGGATCATCTAGGCAGCTCAGAGAGTTCTCATGTTTTGATCTTGTACTATAAATGCCTACAAGTAACTGGGAACAGGAAAATCGGTCCTCCCTGAGGAAGATAGTAGCACTCTAAGTCACAAACTTTATCTAAAGATAAAATTTCAAATAAAATTGTCCAGGAAATAATTTAGAACTACAAAAGATATGAGATAATTTTACATGATCCAGAAGCAACAGAAACAACAGACAGCAACAGGTTGAAAAGAATACCAGATATTAGATATGGCAATAAAGCAAACACATTCTGCACATGGAAATAAAAGTTAAATTTGAGGGGTTTTTTGAGGAAATTAGATTTTCAAATTTGAAAAGAAACTATCTAAACATTGCATAATTAAAATTTTAATGCATCAGTTTTGCAGCAGATTGAATTCTGATGAAAATATAAAGATGGAAAAAGAAACATGATTAAAAAGTAGCACATTAGTAAAAATAAAGAAGTCAAATAGATCTCGAACATCCTAAGGTATTAGCATTTATGGCAGGAAACAAAAAGAGGAAGATAAAATATATCAGGTAGAGAAAATAAAAAGCATTTGAGAAAATAGAAGATATAAACATATAATTTATGATATGTAGATTGTATATAGTTTATAAATATATGTATACAAATATGTTTTCACATTGACTAAATTATTTAGTTAGAATACATCAATCAAGCCGGGCGTGGTGGCGCATGCTTGTAATCCCCGCGCTTGGGAGGCGGAGACAGGAGGATCGCGCAGGTTCAAAGCCAGCTGCGCTGGCGTAAGAGACCCTGTTTCAAAAATATAAAAATAGGTCTGGGAGTGTAGCCCAGAGGTAGAAGGGCTTCCAGGAACCCCAGTACCACCAAAAAAAAAAAGTCATCAATCAACATGTCAAATTTTAAAATTAATATTTAAAGATTTTGTAACTTAAAAATGTAAAAAGGTGAAATAATAATATAAAAATTTAGCCCAAAGAATTGATGGTGGTGTATTAATTTGTAATGGCATTATGTTTAAATATAGGATCTTCACTAAAGAGCTCATGTATTAATTCTGAGTTGATGTGACTAAGTCATAGGGGTTGTAATATCATCAGTGGATGAATCCATTGTAATGGGTTTACTGGGCAGTAACCTGGACAAGTGGGGTATGGTGGATCCCTCAGGGTATGGTCCAAGGGACAGTGCTTTTGTCTTCCATGCTCTTGCTGCTTACTTTCTCTTGCTTCCAGCTCTCAAGATATGAGAACAGAACCTTTGCTTTCTCCTTCTCTCTGTTTCCTACCATAACCTGAGCTCTGCAGACTCCAGCCTCACATGAACTAAACCCCCAAATCTCCAAGAAATACAATTTTCTACATCTCAATTGTGAGTAAATACAATTTTCTACATCTTAATTGTATGGCCAGTTATTTGAATTATAGTAGTGAGAATTTTGACTGAGATAGATGGTATAAAATATAGTTTTTAAGAATTAACCTAAAATTTTATGAGACCACTACAGTAAAAGCTGAAACATTTTAATGAGAAAAAAATAAAGACCTTAATATTAGGAGATTAATACCACAGTTATGAAATAGAACACTCAATAACACAAAATTATTAATTATTCTGAACACATTTAGAAGCTCAAGGAATTTCCAACGAAGAGTCCAAAATATTTCTTTAAGCAATTTGACAATTGTTTCTAAAACTTACCTGGAAAAAAAGATTTTTGCTTGTATTGAAAAATAACTTGTTAATTAGACATTAAAGTAATTGGTTTCCTCAATTTCTTAGAAATGTGACAAAAATATGTTATGAAGACATAAAAATGACTTGAAATGAAACCTTGTTCATCCACTTAGAAACACTTTGTTTATCAAGTAAAATTTATATGATGTGAGGGTAACTATAAAATTACAAATTATAGTTTTCCCATTAACCACAAGTAAACATTTATACATTTATGCCAACTATATTTCTTCCCTACTCCTCCTCTTCTTCCTCCTCCTCCTCCTCCTCCCTCTTATTTCCTGGTACTGGAAATTGGACTCAGGGGGTATTCTACCTCTGAGATATACTCCCAGTTCTATTTTAAATTTTTTTAAAATTTGAAACAGGGTCTTGCTAAGTTGCTGAGGATGTCCTTGAACCTACAGCCCTCCTGTTTCAACCTTTCAAGTCCTAGGATTATAAGCATGCAGCACTGCCCCTGGCTGCCAGTTCTATTTCAAATACCACTTAAGGTATTTGAAATATAAACACTTAAGGTGTTTTTAGTACAGGGGATTAAATCAAGGGCATTATACGTGCTACCACTCGATGTACTTTAACATTTGTGACATATGGAGATTACACAGAAAACTGGGAATGGATCTACCAAATGATCAAACTATACCACTGCTAGGTATCTTTCCAAAGGGACTGACATCAGAATATTATAGTGATGCATGCATATCTATGTTTATAGCTGCAAAATTCACAATAGCCCAGTTATGGAACCATCCTAGGTGTTCCTTAACAAATGAGTAGATTATAAAATTATGAGATATACACACAAGGAAATTCTACTCAGCAATAATGAAGAACAACAAAATTATGTCATTTATGGGAAAAAGGAGAGACTTGGAGAACATTATGTTAAATAAGATTAGCCAGTAACAGAAAGTGAAGGGTCATATGTTTTCTCTCATATGTGGAAACTAATGAGTAATTGGGATACAAGAAGGGCTTTAGATAATGGAGGAGAAACGTCAGTGGAAAGACTGAGGTGATCTGAGAATGTGGGGAACTAATGAAGAAATCACTTCTATTGACATATACATATGTGAGAATACTAAACCCAATCTCAATATCATGTATGGGCAGAGGAATGGAGTGGGGAGGGAGCCAGGAAGAAGCTCATCAAGTGCTGTGTGTGTGTGTTACCATCACTGTGAACTACATTATGATGCGAGACTACAATGCACCAGTAAAAGTATACACACACACACATATGAAAATGAGAATTATTACAAATAAGTTCACTGATGATTTCTATGGCTGAAAGTTGTTATTCTTAAATTACCAATTTTACCAAAATATCTCCACCCGAGGAGATCAAATTTACCCTAATTAAAGTCAGTTTTTCAACATTCAATGTATTAAATTACAGAATAGATTTTGAGATTGAATATACCACCACAAGGATCAAAATGGCTGAAATCATATATCTTTTATAAAGTAAGAAAGTTGCTGTCAATGAGAAGGATAGAAAGAAGAACACCATGGTGTCTTCAGCAGGTGTTTTCTCAGGTAGACCAGGTGCAGAAAGGAATTCATATGACAGTCGAGGATTAAAAACAAAATGGTGCTTTTGCAATTATGCAACAGAGAAATCTTAATTCACCTAGCATAGTACCCATTTCTTATTTTGAAGACCTCAAATATAAATAATATGACAGAAGGGAGTACATGATGTTGTCTATAAAAACAAAATGATTGTCAGAATCTTGGCTTTACTCTGTTCTCGCTGTTAGCAAGCCTTCAAATCTTATGTATCACTAATGATACCCAATTCTCTCTCTCGTTAAACTGACATAGAGTTGCTGGTAGAAATATCCTTTGAATATATTCCACATCTTTATGCATGACCTATCTTCCCTCAATATTATTCTTTTTATGTAAAACCTAAAAAAATTAAATATAAAATTAAATATGAATTTCATCCAGCCATCAAAGACCCTTTTGTCATTTGCCTTTTACCTCCCCCTGATTCTCGCTAATTTCTTGAGGTATTTTCTCATTTATTTCACAATTACAAATATCCTAAATACTCCCAACTGAGAATACCACCAACTTCTGTTAACCCTGCTAAGTGCCTCCAGCTTTGCCTGTGTATGATCTTCTCTCTCTACTGCCAGAGTGATTATCTAAAACAAACTTGAGCACGTGGCACAGTTAGCAATAACATTTTAATGTTACCCGATCATATGCAGGTTTACTTGCCAAACTTTCGCTTTCTTTATAAGTAAATAAATTTATATCTACCAAGAAAATAAACTCATTTGAACACTCTCATTATACTTTTTTTAATTAGGGTGAATTTAGATAATACTCTCTGGTATAATTGTGTGTTGTGACTACTTGTCATTTAAACTATCTCGCTGTCTCTATATCTCTCCTTATCTTCACTGATCTCTTTCTTCCCCTCTAGTATACACACTGGAACTCTAGAAAATGGCCCCAATTTTTTTAGCACTCTGGCTTATTAGCACACTGATATAATTGTCACCGTTGATCCCAAAATATTTAAGAATAACTGTCTAAAAAGATAAATTTGAGCTTTTATATTTTATTCTAATTTTAAAACTATAAAATATAAGCATCTGTATACAATTGTAGATAAGACAAAACAATTCACAGTTGACCAAATGGAATCAGCCAAGATGTCCATCAACAGATGAGTGGATTACAAAATATGGGATATGTACACAATGAAATTTTACTCACTAATAAAGAAGAAAAAATATATCATTTACAGGGAAATGAATGGAACTGGAGAACATTATGATAAGTGAGATTAGTCAGTTACAAAAAAATAAGAAATTGAATGCTCTCCCTAATATGTGGATGCTAGGGTAAAAAAAAAATGAGTCATTGGAGGAACTCTAAACAAAGGAGAAACTATAGATGAGCAAATAAGGCAACCTAACTGAGGGGGATGAGAGGAGGGAAGAGAGAAATTCCCTAATGTATATTCACAAATATATGAAATTCAATCACTTAGTAAAACATGAGAAGGAGGGAGGGGGAAGGAAATGGGGTGGAAATTGGGTAAGGGCTAACTGAGTGATGTATGCATGTATGCCTCTATCATTTTGTACTCCATTAAGATGTATGACTACAATGCACCAATAAAAATTAAAAAGAGATTATTATTACAATAACAATGTTATTACAATAACATTAACTCCTGAGTATTTAGGGCAAGAAATACAAGTTCTAAATCTAAAGAAGTCCAACTGGTTAAATTTTTCCTTTATGGTCATGGCTTTTTGTATACTGTTTAAACAGTTTTTTATTTTGCTCTGAATTGTGAAGAAACTGATAATGATACTATAAAACCTCTAATAATCAGGCTTATAACACTCCTTGAATTAATTTTCTGTGTGATGTATATTTTTGAGATAAGTATAAATATTTATTTTTACACAAGTTACTCAAATGTCATAAGATTGAATAGTGAAAAAGAAATTTTCCCCTTAACTTTTACATAGAGCGTATGTCCATATATACATGAGTTTCTTTCTAAAAATTATATTATATTCCATTTTTATGTTTTATCTGACCAATCACCAATAACATGATTGTTTATTATACCTCATTATAATAAGTAAATCTTTATATAAGGCAAATTTCTTCTGTTATTCTGCTGCAATGTTATTTTTTGCAAATTTTAGAATGAACTTGTCAAGTTCAATCAAGATTACAAACAGCAATAAAATATATGAGAAGGATATTTATTAAAATATCTTTGAATAGATTTGATCATTTTGAAGAGATTTTGTTTGTATAATATTGAGTGTTCCAGTCTATGGACATAGTATATCTTTCAATATATTTGTGTTTTCTTTAATATTTTTCAACAGTGGTTTTATAAATTGTTTCTTTTTAAATTTATGTGTTTGATATTGTTGGTGTACATTGTACTATTTTCCATTTTTTATTATTTAAAAAAATACAAATTATATCTCCTGTAATCCTAGTACTTAGGAGACAGAGACATGATTGCAGGCTTGAAGACAGCCTTTAAAATTTAGTGAGACCCTGAGCTACTTCGTGAGATTCTGTTTCAAAATAAAAATATCTGAGAGTGTAGCTCAGAGGTAGAATTTTCCTGAATTTAATCCTGGGTATTAAAAAAAAATCAAGTTATCGCTGTTTATTGATTTTTTTGTCCAATGATTTTGCTATTAATTCTCATGAATTATGTGTGGTTTCTTTTTTTAATTATTTTTATTGGTGCATTGTAATCATACATCACATTGGAATACAAGACTTGAGAGGATATACAAGCACATATTATCCAACTAGCCCTCATCCAATCCTCATCCCATTTCCTCCCCCTCCCTTGATCCCATGCTTGATTGGTGATTATCTTTGATATATTTGTTTACGTACCTCCTGAGTTTAAAGAGGTTCCATCCTCCCCCATCCCATCCCCTCTGATTGGTCACCATAATTGCTTCTCAATAGGGCCCTTTCTACAACCTGACCTCCTCCTGTTACCCCTTTCCTCCTAGCTTTTGCTAATTAGGGGATGCATCTGGTTTTTATTTTCTGTGCTATTTCTCTGTGCATGCCGCATTGCAAGTTCTGATCCCACTCTTCGTCAAGAGTGGGACCCAGTAGTGGCCTGGCCACCCAGAGGACTCTGATCCCGACCTCGCTGGTTCCAGCACCGGCCTTGCCTCATGGGCCGAACCTGGCCTCACTGGCCCCCGCACAGAAGTAACCCCTCAGCTGGCTCCGATCCCAGCCTCGGAGGCCCCAGCACTGGCCTTACCTCACGGCAGGCTTCGATACTGGCCTCTCTGACCCTGGCACCAGCCTAACCCCTTGGCAGGCTCCTATCCTGGTCTCAGAAGTCCCAGCTCCGTCCTTGCCTCATGGCAGGCTCCGATCCCAGCCTTGGAGGCCCCAGCACTGGTCTTGCTTCATAGCAGGCTCCGATCCCGGCCTTGCTGGCCCCAGCACTGGCCTAACCCCTTGGCAGGCTCCAATCCCGGCCTTGGAAGCCTCATCACCAGCCTTGCCTCACGGCAGGCTACAACCCCAGCCTCACTGGCCCTGGCACTGGCCTAACCCCTGGGCAGTCTCCGATCCTGGCCTTGGAGGCCCCAGCACCAGCCTTGCCTCACAACAGGCTCTGATCCTGGCTCTGCTGGCCCTTGCACTGACCTAACCCCTCAGCAGGCTCTGATACCAGCCCTAGAGGCCCCAGCACCGGCCTTGCTTCACAGCAGGCTCCGATCCCAGCCTTGCTGGCCCTGGCACTGGCCTCACCCCTCATCAGGCTCTGATCTCAGCCTTGGAGACCCCAGCACTAGCTTTGCCTCATGGCAGGCTCCAATCCTGGCTTTGCTGTCCCCGTCACCAGCCTCACCCCTTGGCAGGCTTCGATCTGAGCACCCTCTTCACCCAGCAGGTTGTCCCACATTCCCGAGCATGCGTGGTGGTAGTATTCTGCTTCTGGGGTTATTTCTTCAAAAGTTCCAGGTGTATTGCATCAGATCTCTGCCTCCTCTGAGTACTTGCTGCTGCCATTGCTCTGCCTCCACCATTTCAAATCTTCCCCAAGCTCTTTTCCCACATTGCATGCTGTCCAGTGTTCCTAAGCATGTGTGACGGTAGCATTCGATCTTTGGGGTAATTTCTTCAGAAGATCAGAGTGGGTTGGATCAGATTTCTGCCTCTCCCAAATACAAGCCTCCACTGCCATTCCGGCCACCGCTGCCAACACCTCCTTCCTCCTAGGTCTCCGCTAGACTCTCTCCTTACAGGTAATGTCCAGGATTCTCAATGATGTAGAGAAGAAGCAGTCCTCCTTCACGGGGAATTTTTCCAAAAGTTCCAGTTCAGTTGGATCTGTTTTTCTGCATCTCCAGTATCCTGGCTGCCACCGTGGCCATCTTGGCCCCTCTCCAATATTTTTTTAATTTCTCTTTTCCTTTTTTCCCCCTTAAATAAGAGAAGACAGTATGTGTGGTTTGAGGAGGTTGTGGGATCAGGTAACAATGAATTTTTTCTTTCCTCCCTTCCAAGAAGTGAGTCCAACAGCTTCATCACGCAGAGCAGAATTTGCTGTTCTAAGCGCACCATGGCCTGGCCCAGCACAGCAGTACTGGGTTCGTTCCTCTGTACCTTGTGGCTGGGCCTCCTGTTTGGTACCAGGCCTCCAGGGACTCGGGGTTGGCCACCTGCCCAGCACCATGCCTTCCTGGTGGTAGGCCAGGCCCAACCTCCGCCCGGGGCCCGGGGCTTTGCAGCCTGGGCCTCTGGGCCGTTTCTGGGGGTGTTGGCGGGCTCCATGCGTGCCCCCCACCCAGGGCCGGGGCCTGGCGGTCCAGGCATCCAGGCCCTTCCGGGGGGCGCCCATGTGGTTTCTTTATACTGTCAGAAAATGACAGCTTTCCCTTTTGTTCCAATCTTCTTATGATCTTTCTATTTTTTCTGATAATTAAATATAGGCATTTTATGATTTGCTTCTGATAACTCTATTTGAAATCCTAAGGATTTTTTGTTTGTTTTTTGCTGGTTTTTGCCTTCAACTTTTTCAAGCTTGATTGTTTTTTAATATATTGGTCATAATTAAATAGTTGTGCTTGTATATAGTAAGACATTTATGTTTAAGGTAAATTCTGCTACAGTGGAGTTTCAGATGCTTCTGATGACCAACATTATCAGTCTTAAATAATTGTAACCTAAATTCAAGTGGAGATTTCCTGATTAGATTATTTTTATTTATTTATTTTTGAAACAGGGTTTTACTGAGTTGTGAAGGGTCTCACTAAGTAGCTGAGTCTGTCCACAAACAGCAATCCCCCGGTCTCTGTCTCCTGAGGGCTTGGATTACAAGTGTGTGCCACCACGCCTGGTTGAGATTTCCTGACTAGGAGATTTAAAATAGGATCACAATTTCATGGTTCTCTTTCTGGTTGACCTTTATCTGAGAATGTACCTTCCTGTAGTCCCAGATTATTGGGATGAGGTGAGGAAGTGTTATGGATAGATACAGAATGTCCCCTTAAGAGCTCATGTATTAATATTCAGAGTTGATGTAATTAAGTCATGAGGTTTGTAATTTCATTACTAGATAAACCCAGTCTAATGGATTTAGTAAGAGCAACCTAGGTCAGTAGGGTGTGGTTGGAGAAGGTGGGTCTCTGGGGGGTGTGGTCTTAGGAATTGTGCTTTAGTCTTTGAATCCTCTTGCTTCTTCATTCTCTCTGCTTCTAGCTTCGATGATGTGAGAACTGAGCCTTGTTCTATCCATCTCTGCTTATTGACATCATCCTTTGGGATCCGTAGACCCTGGCCTCACATGGACTGAACTCTGAATTTCCAAGAAAACTATGAGCAAAAAATATTTCTACACTAAGTTGTGTGGTCAGTTTTGAATTGTATCAGTGAGAATGCTATTTGAGACAGAAAATTGGTACTGAAAAAGTGAGGTTGCTGCTATATCTAAGTCTGACTATGTGTTTTGTGAATCTCTGAAACTGATTTGTGAGAGGAAATTGGGAGAGCCAGAATGTAGCTAGAAAGGTAGAAGGTAGAGATTGTTCTTAGGAGATTTGTGCGGGCAAAAAAGAATCTTTAGGAAAATGAAGTAGATGCTACACGTGTTACATTCTGGAAAAGAACTTATTGGCATTTTGCCCATGCCTGAAACTTTGAGTGCGGCCACATTTAATGATTATGGATTTATTAAACTGTTGGCAGAAACCTCAAAGAAGCAATGCATCTAAACTGCATTATGGATTTTGATGTCTACATTCAGCCAGTTGTATATCAAATTTGAGGAATAAAAAGCAAAACAGAGAAACTTTATAGATTTTCATTTTTTTAAGTTTGCAGCACTATTTTTATTTTTATAATTTTAATTGGTGCATTATAGTCATACATCTTAATGGAGTACAAGATAGTAGAGGCATACATGCACACATCACTTATTTAGTCCTTCCCTAATTCCAACCCTATTCTGTCCCCCTTCCCTCCTTCACACGTTTGACTTAGTGATTGATTTTGGTATGCTTGTGAATGTACATCATGTACATAAGAGAATTTTGCTCTTTCCCCCTCTCATTCTCTTCAATTAGGTCACCTTATTTGCTCATCTATGGTTTCTCCTTCCTTGTCTAGAGTTCCTCCTATGACCCATTTTTTCCTAGATTTTGCATATTAAAGAGTGCATCTAATTTCTTATTTTTTGTGGCTGACTAATCTTACTTAGCATAATGTTCTCCAGTTCCATCCATTTGCCTGTAAATTATGTAATTGTGTTTTTCTTTATGTCCAAGTAAAATTCCATTGTGTACATAACCCACGGTTTTGTAATCCATTTATCTGTTAATGGATATCTTAGCTGGTTCCATAGTTTGGCAATTGTGAATTGTGCAGCATGAACATAGATACACATGTATTAGTTTGGCAGTTTGATTTCCATTCTTTTGGGTAAATAAACAGAAGTGGTATTGCTGGATCGTATGTTAGGTTCATTCTCATTCTTCTGAGGATCCTCCATACTGTTTTCCAACGTGTTTGCACTAATTTTCAATCCCATCAACAATGTATTAGAGTTCTCACGTCTCTACATTCTTGCCAGAATTTGTCGTTTGTGTTTTTAATGGTTGCCATTCTCGTTGGAGTTAGGTGAAATCTCAGGGTGTTTTTATGTGCATCCCTGATTGCTAATGGTGCATTTGGAACAACAAAAACCCCAGAATAGCCAAAGTAGTTCTCAGCAACAAGAACCATGCAGGAAGCATAACAATATCTGCTTCAAACAATACTACAAAGCCATGGTTTAAAAAAAACAAACAAAACAAAACAAAAAACAACATGTTACTGGCACAAAGACAGACACATAAACCAATGAAGCAGAATAGAAGACTCAGAAACAAATCTTCACACTAAGAGCCAATTGATTTTTTACAAAGGGACAAAAAAAAAAACACACTGGAAAAAAGTTGGCAAAACTGGTTAACCATATGCAGAAAAATGGAAATAAACCTCATTTTTTCACACTGCACAAGAGTCAATTAAACAAGGATCAAAGACTTGGAAATCAGACCAGAGATCTTGCAGCTCCTAGAAGAGGGCATAGGTCCAACACTTCAACACGTATGCATAGGCAAAAACATTCTCAATAAGACCTCAAAGGCACAAGAAATTAAAAGGAGGATCAATATGTGAAATTGCATTTAACCAAAGAGCTTCTGTACAACAAAGGAAACTATCAGGAGCCTCGGGAATTGACAGAATGGGAGAAAATTTTTTTCAAATACTCTTTGATAGAGGACCAATATCTATAATATACAGGGAACTCAAGAAACTCAGCACTAAGAAAACAAATAACCCAACCAAAAAATGGGTAAGTGAACTAAATAAACACTTCACAAAAAAAGAAATTTAAATGGCCAATAAATGTATGGAAAATGTTCAATATCATTAGATTTGCATTTTGGAAAGGGAATCGTGGGGCTCAGAGAGATGGTACTGCAAAAGAAAGTAAGATGGCTGAAGGGAAGTTGAATGTTTTGTAAAGGAACAAAGAAAGGAAGGTGGTTGAGTTAACTCAGGCCCAAGTGCAGAACCATGAAAACAGGGACACAGAGGTGGCAGGCTTCGTTAAAAAGCACCTAGAAGTGTCAAGAATTGACATAGGCCCAGCAGCAGTGATTGAAAAGGGCCCAGTGGTAGTTAGTGGCAGTGATTGAACAAGGAGTCTTTTCTGTTCGTGGTCCATTTTGGTGATCGCGTAATGCTAGTTTTTCTGAAAGAAAGGGATCATGAAGTCTTTCCTCAAATTTCAAAGGAAGGCTTGGGAAGCCAACCAATATGTGACAGGGCTGCAGTTCCTACAAGCAGTGCCAAATGGGGAAATTTTGTGAAGCAGTGAGGGTGAATCTAAGGCTAAAAGGATACTATTCCTTGATTTAGAAATGCCAGAAAAATGGAACAACTAGGATGAAAAGCTGAAAGCTGGGAGCTATGGAGCCAGACTAGAAGATCCAGTATCCTGTCTGTTGCAAACAAGCAGACCATGGGCACAGGGCTCTTCAGGCCCTTTGGAGATCACATTCTACCTCCGTGTGCCTCAGATGCCAGAAATGCGACTGCACAATTGAATATTTGCCTTGCTCGATTTTTATTCTGTTTTGGCCCCATTTCTTCTTTCTATGATCCTATTCTTCCCTTTGGGGATGCAAATATTTACTCTCTGCCATGCACATTGGATGTCTATAAATTGCTTTTTCATTTTTATTATTTTTATTTTTATTTTATTTTACAGGGGCTCACAGCTAAGAGTTCACCTTGAGTCTCAGAGAAAACTTTGGATTTTAGAACTCTTGAGTGATTTTGGTACTGTTGAGGCTTTGGGAACCCTGGGAGATAAAATAAATTCATTTTGAAGTCTGAAATGGGCATGAGCTCTTCAGGGGCAAGGGATCGAATGTTATGGATTGATATAGAATGTCCCCGGAGGTGCTCATGTATTCATGTTTAGAGTTGATGTGTTTAAGTCAGAAGGATTATAATTTCATCATTAGATAAATACAACCTAATGGATTGATTGAAAGGTAACTTAGGCTGATGGGGTGTGGTTGGAGAAGGTGGGTTTCTGGGGTGTGGCTTTAGAGATTGTGCTTTTGTCTTTGAATATCCTAGCTCCTCTGCTTTCTCTGCTTCCCACTACTGTGATCTGAGAGCCATTGACCTTGGCCTCACATGGACTACCCCTGGGATCTCCAAGAAAGCTGTGAGCAAATAAATATTTCTTTCTCTATGTTGTGTGGTCAGTTGTCTTGAGTTATGTTAGTGAGAATGTTGACAGGGGTCAGCCCCACTTGGAGCCTGACTGGCTTTATGTCTGTCTTAATTTCCCTATAGACTATTGACCTAGAGGTTTTGAATTTCCAATATTTACAATTTCTCTACAGCAAAAGGTAGCTTTTATGCTCACATGTCTTTCTGTGGTTTTGTTTTCTTTTTAATTTTGATCTATATCAGTTTTTCATTGTTTTTAAAAATAGAGAATACATATATGCATATATATGTGTCTATAATAGAAGATGTACATGCATGCATGCATTCTATAATTTTATATGTTATAAAATTTATTATGTTTATGTAATATAAGGTATATTTTATACAATATATTGTATTTATAAATTTTATATTAAGATATGCATACACAAAAGTGGCTTAAGCAATCAAGAGTTTGCTATTCTCATAAGACAATGCCAAAAGTCATTGGTCCAGGGTTGGTACAAAAATTCAATGATACGCCAGGCGTGGTGGTGCCTGCTTGTAATCCCCACGCTTGGAAAGCTGAGGCAGGAGGATCGCACAGGTTCGAAGCCAGCCACGCTGGCTTAAGAGACCTTGTTTCCAAATAAAAAAAATATATAAAATGGGTCTGTGAGTGTAGCCCAGAAGTAGAAGGGTTTCCAGGAAACCCAGTACCACCAAACAAACAAACAAACAAACAAATAAATAAATAATAAAATTCAATGATACATCATGAGCTTAGGTTTTTGTTTCTGTTTTTGCTATTTTATTCCTGCATTCTTACTTTGAGCTTCTTTATTCACAAATTGGCATATCCATCGAAAAATAGGGCAAATATACCTACCTGCCTCAGAGGCTAAATGTTTTCAAGCTGGCATAGTGCCTTACCCAACACAATCACAATTCAAATATCCAGATAGGCAATTAGCAGTTTATACCAAGAATTTATAGATAATTATATAGATAGTTGTAGATGATTTATAAAGTCAAATAAATGTAAGGTAGTATTGTTATATTTTTAAAATATATTTTGTTTGTACCAATTATAGATATATTTATTATGACTAGCACATGAAAGTTGGAATAAATTCAAATTTTACCTAATCCAACTTAGAAATTGACTGAAGGCTCTCTCCCTCTTTAACATCACTAATAGATTTCTACTGACTTCTACATGATAATTTCTGGCTTTAGGGTAAAAAAAAAAATCTGACTAATGGATTGTAACAGAGCTTAGTTTATTTTCCAAAAAGCATACATGTGAGAACAGAACAACAAATAAATATAATAAAAATATATGACACTGAAAATTATGAACTGTCAATCTTTTCTTAGAATTAACATTAAATTTTCATTAGGTTAGAAATGTAGTTAATACTTTATTCATGCTTTTATTCATGTCACCAGAAATCATAAAAATTATTTTCACCTGACAAAATACCTCTTCAGCTGCATGGTTCTAGGCTCAAACATCAGATTCGTATAAACTGGAAATTGAAGGACCAGTCCTTTTCTTTGGAAATGATACTTTTTGGGAACTATCTGATCTTCCTTATGATTTAGAGACTACTATTCCCAAAAAGCAACCAGCAGAGGCTTGCAATGTGGCGTTACACTGAATTCTGGAAAATTAATTCTTCAAAATAAAATACTGTGAGCAGAAGCAAAGGAAATCTGAAAAGGTGAAGAAGAGTACATGCTGAGGACTGCAGTTTTTCCCTGGGTTCCATTACATTACTATGGGTAAGATTAAGATAGCACTAGTTGAAAAGAACCCATGTCAGAACAGCAGAGAGGCTCAAAACACATGTTTTGCACATGGTACAAACAATGAGGAAGCTACCTAAATCCACACAATTCATTCATTCATTTGGCTTACTAGTCATTTACTTCATGTGATAATAATCCCATTTGAGAAGATGATTTGCAGGAAGCAATCCAGCAGCCCATCAGGTTCTAGCCTTCATGGGAGACTTGCACTTTCCAGTCCTCTGCCTGCCATGTGCATCCCTGCACTCATACGAGGGATCTCCTTTACCTTCTTAGACTTTCAACAAGAAAAACAGACCATTCTTCCCAACACAAAAGAATCGAAGTGCTGATAAAAGAGTTTTAAAGAAGAAACACAAACTGCCTGTTACTATGGTCTGACTGTTTTTGTCCTCAGCCTCCAACTCCAAATTCACATATTATAACCTAACCTCTAAGGTGATGGTCTTAAGAGGCTTGGCCTTTGGGTGGTGATTAGGTTTCGAGGTCAGAGCCTCCATGGATGGGATTAGCACCCAAATACAAGGGGCCAAAAGACCTGTTTGCCTCCCCCAGTGCATGAGGATGTGGAGAGAAGGTGTCTTGTATGAGCCAGGAAATTATCTTTACCAGACACTGGCTCTGCCCTTGCTTTGATTTTGGACTTTCTAATCTCCAGAACTGTGAGAAATAAAATCCTGTTGTTTATAAACTACTCAGTTTGTAAAACTGTTAATGGACTAAGATACTACCTGTAGATTTTTCTGTAATTTGAGACAGTTACATCTTTATATCATGAATTATAAACTTAAAGCTTCTTAATCTGAAGTATTACTAACCAATAAGGATAGGAAGCAGTGGATTCAAAACCACTACTTGGAGGTCTTGGTAAAATTTAAAAACTGTGATGTTTCCATTTCCTTGGGTTGCTATTCTACATCTTTTAATGGGAGACTATTCACTATGCATTTTATAACCTAACCAGAATTATAAGGTGAAGCTTTTCTCTGGTCATTACATGATAATTCAATGACAAAAAAACAAGAAAAAGAAATACACAAGGGATCCTACACTTGGAGTTAGTCACTCTCTCTTCCTGGAGCATTTTGTATCTATTTCTATCCTTTATGCTAACACCTGTCTCATTTTCATGCAATGGCTTGTATGCATATTGGCACCCCCCTTTAGAGTGTAAGCCACTTGAAGATGTGCATAGAAGGTTAGTCATATTTTCGATAATTATTATTTTAAAATAGGAATTTTGCTAAGCTTAAATCCTGTTTTTATATTCAGTGTTTTCTTTTTCTCACATTTTTCTGAGCCTGCCTAAAATATGTGACAGAATGTAATGTAGCATCAATTGCCAAAACAGCTTCAAAACAGTTTTATCCACTTATTTAGGGCATACTTGTGAAGGGCCTTTTATCTGGTTTAAGTAGGCTCTCTTTTAAGAGGAGATGACATTGTAATCATAACCATACATCTGGCTAGACACAGATAGCCCATTGTTTTCCTGAAGCCAAGCAAAGAGCTTTGCAAATTGTTGGATCCATTGAAGGCTGGGTGTTTGAACTTAACTTCATTAAGATGGTGTTCTGGGACAAAAAAAAAAAAAAAAAAACAGCAAAAATTTTAATGATTTACTCTCTAGGCTGCTTATACTTTTTTATTTGTTAAACACCTTAATTTTATGACAGTTAAATATACAAAACTTGGCAAATACAAAAAAATATCCAAAAAGTTGTCTTCTATACAGACCATTGTTGATATACATAGGCATACTTTTTAAATTTTGTTGGACATTTGAGACATTACTAAATTTTTAAATCACAAAAAATCTATAACTATGATTATTTCTTTAGGATTAATTTCTAAGATTGAAGTGAGCTTGCTTAATTATGAAGCTCATACCATGGTACGTGGAAAGTGACTGGTCTAGCCAAACTGTTGGATTCAGTATTAATTAGAAGAGAATACGCAGGTGCATAAATTTATTTTAGAAAGGCCACACTTGAGAGGCAAAGGCATGGAGGCAGAAACATGAGTTTGTATGTAAGGGGGTAGTAGGACATGTTGGTCAGAACTAATATGTAGATATGACAAGTGTTTGGTAAATATCTGGGTTTATAAAATAGTGCCTTGAGAATGGGTAGAATAGATTCAATGGATTTATTCGAACAGGATCCTTGCTTGTCTGTAGAATTTTACCTTAAATTTAAATGTAAACAGGAGATTAGATCCAGAGAGGCAGGTACAGGAAAATAGAATGGAAAATAAATGTTAAGAAAGTAGATTACCTGTGACTTTTCATTTAAGTGCTTATATTTGTACTGTCCGACTAGAATATGTTCCTGTTGATTCACGGCATAAATATTTATAATTAGACTATTTACATCTCTGAAGAAGTTAGAAGTAAGGTTGTTCATTGGAAACTCAAACTATGTCTTGAACAGAAGCAGACAGAAGATCATGATTTTTAAACTGTAAAAGCTATTTTTAATATGACATACATCAAGCCTCATGTGGTCACACATGCCTATAATTTCTATATTAGGAAGGCTGAGAACAGCAGGAGAATTGCAGATTTAAGGGCAGTGTCAGCAACTTATCAAGACTCTCGGTAACCTAGTAAGACCCTGTTTCAAAGCAAAAAAATAAAAAAATAAAATGTTTAGGCATGTAGCTCAGAGGTAGAATGCCCCTAGGTTTAATTCCTAGTAACACACACACACGCACACACACACACACACACACACACAAACACACACTAGTTGGCTTACTTTCTCTTTTTTTGTGGTACTGGGGTTTCTGGAAGCCCTTCTACCTCTGGGCTACACTCCCAGACCTATTTTTACATTTTTATTTGGAAACAGGGTCTCCTAAGCCAGCACGCGCGGCTGGCTTCGAACCTGAGCGATCCTCCTGTCTCTGCCTCCCAAGCGCGGGGATTACAAGCATGCCCCACCACGCCTGGCCTAGTTGGCTTACTTTCTACTCTTTCAATGTTTCAGTAAATGTATTTTTTAAAATTTGCTACAAAAATATTTTTCTCTTTCCTACACTTACACATTGACAATTGTTTGACCTTTAATTCCTAGGATCAGTGTCAAGTCCAAGGATTTCTAATGAGCTCTGGAAAATAAGATAGTGGAAATCTAGCTCGACTTCTGAGTATCTTGTGAGTGGAGAGCAGATAAGTAAGTTCCCATGAAAACGGGTTACCTTTTACCTGTAGGCAGGGAATATGCTAAAATTAAATAAGTCTATTGAGCTCGGACCAGGATAAGCTAGTGAACTAAAAACACAAGTCAGAGAAAGAAGTCTGAATGTTCATCAAAAGTCAAATTAGAACCAGGAAATCCACAGGCCCAGAATCTATGAATAAATTAGAAACCTGGAGTTTTATCTTAAGCAAATTTAAGGGTCGAGCAGTAGAGGCCAGGATTGGCTTCTGTGTATATTTCCATAGCGTTTTTTGCCATAAAGAGAGACCACTCATGAAAAGGTTGGTGAAAAGCAAAAAAGCCTTAATATTGTAAAAAGAAGTAACATTTTAAATAAGAAAATAGCTTTTTATATAGTAAGATAAGTTTAAAATGCCTATGACAGAAACTCCTCTAGTAATAAGAAATGTGGCCGGGTGTGGTGGCGCACGCTTGTAATCTCCGCGCTTGGGAGGCTGAGACAGGAGGATTGCGCAGGTTCGAAGCTAGCCATGCTGGCTTAAGAGACCCTGTTTCCAAATAAAAAAAGTATAAAATAGGTCTGGGAGTGTAGTCCAGAGGTAGAAGGGTTTCCAGGGACCCTAGTACCACCAAAAAAGAAACAAAAAAAGTGAAATAAAATAAGAATTGTGTCACTTTTTGAAGGAATCTTATCTTGGACATATCTAAGTGTGCAGAACAAGGGACACATATTAAACTTGAACTTCTTCCCATCACCAATGAACCAACTACCTGACAGTATGACCTAAATGTTAGACCTTTAATATTTGATGGCAGCCAGTATTGTTCAATGTTAAATTTTCTTTTCTCAAAGCTGAATTTCTTCGTTCTATCAACTGTTTGTTATACAATATCAGTCCTTTCTCTGGAATCCTTCAGAGTACCAATATTTTAAAAATATGCACCTTTACTACAGCATGCCTTCCACAAGCCTTTCCCACCTTGCTTTGAATTCCACATCATGCCCCAAATCCATATTATACACTGGTAGACCAGGATTTAGTATGTTAGATTCAATATCTGAAAGCTAGCTCAGACACTGTATGTCTTCAAAAAAGCAAATTAGCCTAACTCTTCTAATCTGCAAACTATTGATATCTCTGTGTAATAATAAGAACGGAATGACCTAATACATATATCTCAATAAGTTCTGTTATTATTAATAATGATCTGGTGCATGTTTGGCAGTTTAACATTTTTAGTTTCCATTGATTTTATGTCTACATAAACTCCAATTTTTTTTTACATGAATTGCTTTCAAGTTAGATTTCTCACATCTTAAAATTTTGTAACTGAAATTTTTTACATTTCTAAAACCAGAAATTTACGTTTCCCAGGTCTATTTTGGTTTTGGCAATTAAGCTCACAATACAAAGTATCTGAAAGAGTATGGATATTATTTTCTACATTGGCTATCCCTAAAATCATCATGAAATCTTCAGCTATCTTAGTTCCAATGCATCTTTATGGAGAACTTTCCACGTGTCAAGCAGTAAAATGGGCATATATAGACTAATGGAGTAGAAGTCCCAGAAACAAGTCCACACACTTTCAGCCAATTGATTTGACAAAGGGGTCAAAAACATACACTGGAAAAAAGATAGCCTCTTCAACAAATGGTGTTAACAAAACTGGTTAACCATATGCAAAAAACTGGAAATTAATCCCACTTACTCACCCTGCACAAGAATCAATTCAAGATGTATCAAAGACTTGGAAATTAGACCAGAGAGCTTAAGGCTCCTCAAAGAGGGCATAGGTCCAACACTGCAACACACAGGCACAGATAAAAACTTTCTCAACAAGACCCCAAAGGCACAACAAACCAAAAGGTGAATCAATGCATGGGATTTCATGAAATTGAAGAGCTTCTGTTCATCAAAGGAAACTGTCAAGAACCTCAATCAAGAGCCAACAGAATGGGAGAAGATTTTTTGCCACCTACCCCTCTGATAGAGGACTAATATCTAGAATATATAGAGAACTCAAGAAACTCAAAACTAAAAAAAAAATGATCCAATCAAAAAATAGGCAAGGGAACTAAATAGACACTCCATGAAAGAAGAAATTCAAATGGTCAATAAATGTGTGAAAAAATGCTAAATATCATTGGCAATCAGAGAGATGCAAATCAAAACTACCCTGAGATTTCACCTAACTCCAACTAGAATGGCAATCATTCAAAACATGAACAATAACAAATGCTGGTAAGGATGTGGAGAATTGGGAACTCTAAAACATTGTTGGTGGGATTGCAAATTAGTGCAACCACTTTGGAAAACAGTATGGAGAATCCTCAGAAGAATGGGAACAAATCTACCATTCAATCCAGCAATACCACTTCTGGGTATCTACCCAAAAGAATGGAAACCAAACTACCAAACTAATAAATGTGTATCTATGTTCATAGCTGCACAATTCACCATTGCCAAACTATGGAAGCAGCCAAGATGTCCATCAACAGATGAATGGATTACAAAACTGTGGGATATGTACACAATGGAATTTTACTCAGCCATAAAAAAAATACAATAGCAGTATTTTCAGGGAAATGAATGGATCCTGAGGACATTATGCTAAGTGAGATTAGTCAGTCACAAAAAGTAAGGAATCAGATGCTTTCCCTAATATGTGAAAGCTAGGGTGAATGGGATCAGAGGAGGAACTCCAGGTGAAAAAAGAGATCCTATAGAGGAGCAAATAATACAACCTAACTGTGGGATGGGAGGTGGGGAGAGGGAAATGCTTTAAAGTGCATCATGTACTTATTCATATCGAAGTCAACCACTAAACTAAGCATGGGAGGGAGGGATGAGGAGGAAGTGAAGTGGGGACTAGGTGGGGGCTGTCTGGGTGATGTGTGCATTTATGTCTACACAAGTTTTTTTTTTTTTTACCCCATTATGATGTAGAAATACAATGCACTAATAAATAAAATTTAAATCTAAAAAAAGAAAGAAATCAGAATTAACCGGGCATGGTGGCGCATGCTTGTAATCCCAGCATTTGGGAGGCTGAGACCAGAGGATTGTGGTTCGCAGACAGCCTCAGCTACTTAGTGAGGCCCTCTGCAACTTAGTGAGACCCTGTTTCAAATTAAAAATATAAAAATAGTGCAGGGGCTGTAGCTTAGAAGTTGCTTCCCCAGATCCACAAAAAAAAAAAAAAATCAGAATTAAAACAAATATCATTTAAAATGTTATAAGTGGGCTGCTAATTCAACAAATATTAAGCTCTTTGTACCTAGAACTGTGCTGATGATCTTTAAAGCATTATCTCATTCAACTTCAGTATATTAGACAGGAAATATTATTATACCTCCAATTTTTTTTTTTTGGTGGTACTGGGAATGGAACCCTTCTCCGGGCTATACTCCCAGACCTATTTTATATATATTTTTTATTTGGAAATAGGGCTTCGTAAACCAGTGAGGCTGGCTTCGAACCTGTGCAATCTTCCTGTCTCTGTCTCCCAAGCATGCGGATTACAAGCGTGTACCACCACGCCTGGCATTATTATACCCAATTTTTTTTGGTGGTACTAGGGTTCCTGGAAACCCTTCTACCTCCGGGCTACACTCCCAGACCTATTTTTTACATTTTTATTTGGAAACAGGGTCTCTTAAGCCAGTGAGGCTGGCTTTGAACCTGCATGATCCTCCTGTCTCCGCCTCACAAGCGAGGGGATTACAAGCTTGCGTCACCGTGCCTGACATTATTATATCCAATTTTAAAGATGAAAAACTAAGTCTATAAACTTGAATCTAAAATTCTTTTAATTATAAATATTAAGAGAAAAGGTTAAATTTTCACAGCTCTGTGGAAGATGAATGGTATTTGTGGCACGTGCTTAGAAAAACAACCTCATACCTTGTTTAAACTTGTTACAGTTTGTTTAAATTCTGTTTTTTTAGTTTAAATAATGATTTTACATTAATATAGATATAATTACAAAAATAAAATTGGGAAGATTATAAGAGTCAGAGAGATGTAACTTTTACTACTGTGTGTTCAAATTGTTCTATTTTTATTAGTTGCTATTGTTAATATTTTACTCTGTCCAACTTATAAATTAAACATTCTTATGGCCTATTAGGGTACTACTTCTAAAATTGCTTCTAAGATGCTCAAGATGCTTTCTTATAGGTATGCAAGTACAGGACAAATACAGTTTAGATAGAATTTGGTTTGATCTGTATTTACAGGCATCCATTGGGGGGGGGGATCTTAGAACATATCCAGGGCTAAATGTGTACAACTGTAATAATACTTATCTACTCTTTCCCCCTTCTATCACAAAAGAACATTTGATGCTTTGTTGAGACCTAGAAACATTTAAATTTTTGCAGCATACCCCTTATCAAAAATTTAGAAACTCTTTTAGATAAGGAAAGAAAAAAATAGTCATGCTATGTTGCTTTTTAATAATTCCACTGAAAACAAGCTCTCTTTCTTTGTGTTTCTAAGATACACAACCATCTGTTTGTAACTTAGGGTTTTTTTTCAGAAGCATTCTTTCGTAGGATGATGTTCTTGGTTCCAAAATATGTGGTATTTTGTGCTGATTTGGATACAAAGAACTAGATTATCTTTGCTAGTAAACTTCCTTCAAGGACTAAAAGGGGCACTTTGAAAAACTTCACTAATTCTTATGGCCTATTAGGGTACTACTTCTAAAATTGCTTCTAAGATGCTCAAGGAGTAAAGAGCCTTAATGACTTCAACAAGTAGTTTACAAAATGATATCTCGGTGATCCGTGGACACTGGATTTGCAGCCAGAGCAGACTTCACTGAGTCAGGCTTCCTGATTTCTAGGCCAGACTCTGTCATTAACTGGTTGTGTGACTGTGGGCAAATCATTACTTAAGTTCTGAGTTTCTGCATCCAAAAAGTAGGAAGATTGGATCATGTTATGCCTTGAAGTCCTCTTTTGCTTCAGAAGTCATGATTCAACACACACACACACACACACACACACACACACACACACACACACACACACCAGCCATAATAGCCAATAAAATCAGAGGATTACATAGCAGTGGTGTGTGTGTGTGTGTGTGTGTGTGTGTGTGTGTAAAACAAAAAAGTGTTAATATTTGTGGTGCAATAGTCTTAAATTTGTTACTTGAGACGGAGCCTCTGAATGATGCTTTTTTCTCATTATCTGTCCCAGTATTCTTTTATAAATCTGCGCCCTGTATCTGTCTTATCTAAAGTTCTTTGTATTAGACTTACCTTTTGACTGCAATGGTGAAACAACTACCCTCAGAAAGCACTTGCCTGGAATCTGTAAAAAAAAGAAAAGGTCGCTTTTTAATTCCTGGTTAGTTTATTATATTAGTTTTCATCTATCAAAGATTTGGGAGTGGCAAGGGCCCCATAGGATGGGTGTAAATTATGTATAAGTCTAAAGCAGTTAATAAGTAATAGTTGTATAACCTAGGAGTAGCTTAAGCTTATTAGATTATGAGAATCTTAGACTGAACTTCTGAAAACCATTGGCAACACTGATATCACTGTTTCTGAGACTCTGTCCAGGTGGCACAACTTGGCATTTCATTTATCTACACTCAGAAAGGTGCCACTCTTTAAATAATTACTAATGTACATGCTGTATATTCAGAAACATATCCAAGTCAATCACTGAGCCAAACATGAGAAGTGGGGAGGAGGGAGGGAATGGGGTGGGAACTGGGGAAGGGCTAAATGAGTGATGTGTGCATGTTTGCCTCTACCATCTTGTATCCAATTAAGATGTATGACTACAATGCACCAGTAAAAAAACTTTTTTAAATTATTACTACATTTGCAGATCACTGTGATCATTGTTCTTGTTGTTTTTAATACAGAGGGGTAAGATGGTAAAAGTATTTTGCATTCAGAATACTTAAGAATTTAATATTAGGAGCTGAGTATGATGGCACACATGTTTTAATCTCAGTACTTGGGAGGTTGACACAAGAAGATGGTAGGTTTGCAAGTAGCCTCAGGAAATTAGTGAGGCGGCCATTTTCAACCTAGCGAGACCCTGTTTCAAAATAAAAAGAAATTAAAAAATTAGAGCAAGGAGTGTAGTTCAGAGGTAAAATGCCCCAGGATTCTATCCCCAGAACAGCACACAAAGAATTTACCATTAGGGTTAACATGATGCAGTTTTCTGGGAAAAGAGGATAAATACTAGATTCTTTCATACCCATCTTAAAAGAATGAGCAATCTTTTCCAAATGGGTTTGTTTTAAAGTTCCTCCTTACCAACTCACTTAGGATTTTTTATTAAAAATTTAAAAGACACACTTGTAGTCCCAGTATTTGGGAGGCTGAGACTAGAGGATTCCATTCCACACACAGCCTCATCTACTTAGTGAAGCCCTTTGCAACTCAGTGAGACCCTGTTTCAAAATAAAGAATAAAAAATAGGGCTGGGGCTGTAGCTAAGAGATAGAAAGCCCCTGGATTCTATACCCGGTACAGAAAAAAATATTAAAAGAGCAGATCATGGAATGCAAGTATCATATTAACAAGAGAGTTTCAGAGATCTGGGAATGTATGGGAATGTATGAGGATGGAAAGAGGCCAAATAATCTTATATGCATATATGAATGTATCACTATGAATCTCACTGTCATTTAATAAAATTTTAAAAGAAAGAATTTCAGGAAAAAACATTACTTTGAATGAAATCCATGGTATAGTATGGGCATCTATGTCAAAGGCAGATACTAATACAATCGACAAGTAAACCTCCAACAAGGATTCCAGACCTGGCCCTGTCTTCATGCCAAACACAAGTTTTGCCAAGTAATGGCATCACCACTTGGTTCTCAGTAGTAGGAAATACTCAAAGATATAAACTGACCAGAGTCAGCATCTTGACGATCTCAGTTACGTGTCTGTAGCTTAGCTTCCATTTTAATAATTGCCAACCATTAGATTTGTTGGCATTGAGTTAACTCCACAATGGCATTGGCTACAGTACATTTAAAGGAAATTATGGAGTAGAATTTGTACAAATATTGAGTAGGAGAAGTAAGTGTTTCTAGCACACTGTGTGCTTCTATGTCCATCTGGTGTTCTGAAATAAGAAAAGCCAGGAGGTCTACAAAATGTGCTTGATGGTGCACTTGAAAAGGAGAAATTCAGGGGGATAATGCATATTTATACTTTTATTTTATTATACCTATTGGCAAAGGACACTGGATGGAATAGACTATGACTTTATTTTGCCTAAAATGGATTTTAGAAACATTTTCTTTCTCACTTGATGGAAGCAGAGATGTTGTTCCCACATGCATTTTTATTTAACAATAAAAATTCCAGTGAAATTATAACCCTAGAGGTGTAAGATGACCACCTTTCAGAAATCAAAATGGAGATAATTGTTACTCAGAACAACATTCATTTTCTCTTGCTTAGTTCATATAACATGCTTATATAAATGCCTTACTGAAATAACAAAAATAACTAAAAGATATAAAAATATAAGGGAAAATGCTTTTACGCTTATTCCCAAATGATTGTCAGTAAACATTTTGATGAATCTTCCCATGATCACATATATTTATGCATTCGAATTATAGGGTACTTTCTCTCAAAATATCATTTACATATTACTTTGTAGTCTGTTCTATTATTTGCTAAAAAACACGGGCATTTCTGCATGATTATAAATAGTTTACTTAAATTATGTTTATATACTGGCTTTAGAACAAGATTCTAACCTCATACTCCTCCCTTTATTTTTTTAATGATAATTTACCTCTTTGCCCATCCCACTGCCCTCAAACTGGGATTGGAATAGAGATATAAGTTCAGAAGATCTCCTGCAGGGACATGGCACCTGATGCACCTGGGGGGCTTCTTCCTCCTTGTGCACCCACTGGCTAACTAACAGGCCATGTGTGGCCAAAGCCCGCATCAGGTGCTGTTTCCCAGGACAGGATCCAGAATGACTGGGCTATGCCCAGAATCACAGAAGGACATTTCAGGTTTCAAACTAAGAGGCTGGTGCTCAGCTCACATCAGGACTATTAGAGATCAATTAGCACAGCCAGGAATGGAGAGAAAAGGTCAGCCAATCTGAGCAATGGTTTGCTTGGAAAAAGTTGATGTTTTAGTTTCCTCAACACCTCTGCCATCTTCTGAATGTCTGTGTGGCCCAGATTTATATGTTAAAATCCTAACTTCCAAGGAGATGGTATTAGGGAATAAGGCTTATGAGAAGTGATTATAATCACTCCACTGAAGATGGAGATCTCATGAATGAGAGTCATGCCTTTATAAACGAGACTCTTGCCCTTCAATCATGTGAGGGAGGGAGGACACGGTAAGCAGATGCCATGTGTGAAAAGAGAATGGTGCTCACCAGTCAGTGAATCTACTGACACTTTGATCTTGCACTTCCCAGATTCCTTAACTGTGAAAAAGAGTTTCTCTTTCTCATAAGCTACCCAGTTCATCGTATTTTTGAATAGCAGCCCCAATGGACTAAGACAATCCCACTGCTAGAAATGGCTACCACCCTAGAAGGACTGCAGCTGAACAGGTGAGCAGCACCTGCAGCTCCGCCTCAGAGCTTTTGCCTCACTTTGGTGTCTGTTCCCTTCCTTTTCCAGGCTCAAATTCCACATGCATCACAGAATATCCATATATTTGGCACAGACCATTTGGTATTTTTATTCCTATAAAAATATTATTGAAACAACGTGGCCTTTCCCACACATATTTTAAGTCTGCTTAATCATTATGCCTATCAAATCTTTTCAATTCTGCATTTCAATCCTCAGTCATAAGTTGTTTTTAAATTTTTTATTGGCACATTGTAGTCATACATCTTAATGGGTACAAGATAATAGAGGCATACATGCACACATCACCCAATTAGCCGTTCCTCAATTCCGGCCCCATTCCCTCCCCCTCCCTCCTTCTCATGTTCAGCTTAGCGAGGACTTTGATATGATTGTAAATGTACATCATGTACATTAGGGAATTTCTCTCTTCTCCTCTCCCCCTCCCATCCCCTCAGGTCACCTTATTTGTTCATCTGTAGTATCTCCTTCTTTGTCTAGAGTTCTTCCTATGACCCATTTTCTCCCTAGCTTGCACATATTAGGGAGAGCATCTGACTTCTTACTTTTTGTGACTAATTTCACTTAGCATACGTAATGTTCTCCAGTTCCATCCATTACTCTGTAAATGATGCAATTGTGTTCTTCTTTATGGCTGAGTAAAATTCCATTGTGTATATATCCCATAGTTTTGTAATCCATTTATCTGTTGATGGACATCTTGGCTGGTTCCATACTTTGGCTTTAAAGAGTCTCACTAACTTGCTGAAGGTCTTCACTGGCTTTGATCATCCTGTCTCAGCCTCCCAAGCACTAGGACTACAGGCATGCACCACCACGCCAAACGTTGCTTTGTTTTAAACTGCTAATACCAAGTACAGTGCCTGACTCACAATGGCATTTGAGAAATGTTTGTGAGATGACTGATTAAATGAATTTTTAAAAGATCAATATTTTTTAAAATGTGAATTTTTTAGTGCTGTAATGTCAGAGTTTTTGGTTTATTATTTTTTGAAATCTCTTAAAAGCAGTGTGCTGTTTTATGAGATTTTGTAGGATTAGACCTCAGTAGGCAGCATAAAGATTTCCAGTGTCCCTTGGTTAGCTCAAGTTTAGTAGTCCAAGATATTTTATTGCTGCTGAAGGCTTAAGACAACAATTTCATTCTGATGTTTTTTTTGTTTGTTTGTTTTTTGGTGGTGGTACTGGGGTTCCTGGAAACCCTTCTACCTGTCGGCTATACTCCCAGACCTATTTTATATTACTTTTATTTGGAAACAGGGTGTCTTAAGCCAGAGAGGCTGATTTCGAACCTGCGCGATCCTCCTGTCTCCGCCTCCCAAGCGCGGGGATTACAAGCCTGCACCACCACGCCCGGAGCATTCTGATGATTTTTTTAAACATAGGAATTTACTACATCCTAAGGCCATTTTACTGTCACCATGTCCCATGTTTGTCCAGGAAAAACAAAATTCATAGTTCCTGTGTGTCTACCAGAGGGCTTAAGAACACAGAAAGAGCTCCCGGTTTTCAATTTGCAAAAAGCAACGTGAGAAAATAGAAATACAAACCACTTCTCTGATTTTTAACCTTTTCTCCAAATTCTGGTTTCAATAACCTGAGAATTATATATTTTCTTTGGTGAACATGGAGGTCTCTCAAGCAGTCCACCCCCTTTTATTTACCACCATTGACTGTACTATGCCCTGTACCTTGCTTAATGTTTGCTCAGTTACTAATCCTTTCTACTGATACCAAAGAAATGGCCATGACTACATCATACTCACTATTATTTCACTTGTACCTATTATATAATATGAATTAAATAATTTCTTTTTCTAAGTGCTTTGTAGCCTGTTACCTCCTACATAAAAGATGAATTCTGGAGAACTTCTATTAAAAAGAAGATAGTTGCTTTTTCTTTTGTTAGACTACTTGTTATTAAAAATAAAAGTTATTCCTGTTGTTACAATAATTGCTTTCCTTTTAAACAGTTATTATTCTCCTTGAAGAAAATAAACATTGTGACTTGCTTTAATAGAACCAGATTCTTTATAAAATGGATATCACTATGAATCTATATTCATTTAATCTCTTTTCAAAGAATATTTGGTCAGGTAGAATCTTTCTCTTCTTTCCCAACCCAATCCTGGAAAATTTTTACAGATTTGTAACTTGTAATTTTTTAAAAGCATGAGTCATAATTATAGACATAGAATAGACTTTAAGGTATAGGATGGCAAAATCTCCAGAGGGGACCATGAAGATTCTAGCTGCTGCTATGATTTGGGTATGATTTTAATGTCCCCTAAGGGTTCATTATGATTAAAGTCTTGGTTCCCAAAGCAGTGCTATTAGGAAGTGGTGGTGGGAGGTGGATCATGGTGGGATGTCCTTAGGTTAATGGATTCACAAGGCATTTCTTGTGCAACCCCTTTGGTAATATTTGCAAGATGATTTTTATAAAATGGGAAAACTTGGCCCCGGCCATCTTCTTTTGTCCCTGATTCTTTTTGAGATGTGACTCTTTGCTCCTACACACACTCCCACAAAGATGTGCCATGATCCACCACCTTCACTGAAGGCAAACACATCCCTCCTTCCACCAGTCTAGGACTTTGAACCTCCAAATTTGTGAGATAAGTCAACCTTTTCTCTTTACAAAGTTAGCTTTCTCGGGCATTTCCTTGTAGTGACCCAAAGCTGACTGACAGACCAGCTTAATGTCTAATCTAGAATGTCTCATTTGAAGATAAGAAAAAGCAGAAAGGTTAAGTGTCTGGGTCTGATTACAGATCAGATCAATAAAGACCAAAAAGCTAATGTAACATAAAGCATTTTGTAGAATTGGAAGAAATTATCACAAGCAGAAACTTGAAAGACAGGAGAGGTTTTTTCTTCAATTCAGCTATACTTTCAATGAAAAGAACGCGTGGGGAAAAAAGTTACCTGGGTAACCATGTTAATATTGGTTAATCTAGTTCTTAAATAACCATCACCCATTTTTTTTAAATAAGACCAATTTGGGCGTTTCAGAAAGTAAATGTACACAGAGGCAAAACAGATTTAATCTGTAGGTAGGAAATATGACTTTTATTTGCTATCTGATCTTGTTGAAAGTGGTACATATATATGTATTTATATGTTGTCTAGCTTAAAAAATTTCACCAAATAACATGGGTAAGGTCTTAAAAAGTTTTTCAAAAACTATCAGAGCATGTACACTAATCTTTATCTGATGAGGATGCTCATGTGTCATTAGCATCATGTGAGTTACTTGTACCTTTTTTTTTTTAAGATTTAAAGGAGTTAATTAGAAAGATAGAAATACAGAGGATAGGTACAGCTCCATACCAGACTGGTATGGAGGGGTGACTCGAATGAATACACCCTACTTGTACCTTTTGAAATAAGAAAACCTCATTGTTTTTATGTTGATCTGGTGAAATAAATTTTCCCTCCTTGATTTAAAATCTGTTGCTCAGAAGGAGGACAGTTAAGAGTGCAGCAGCCCCGGTCACAGTGGCGATCGCAGCAGCCGATAAGGATAAGCTTTCCTCGGGGAAACCCTGGACACCAGATTTTGGTTGAATATAGAATTGGGGATAGGATAAAGGCTAATTGGAAGATGTGTGCTTGTATATTCTCACAAGTCTTGTATTTCATTGTGATGTGTGACTACAATGCACCAAAAAAAATTATATATATATCTATATCTATCTATATCTATCTATCTACCTATCTATCTATCTATATCTATATAGATATAGATATCTGTTGCTCAACATTGTAAAAAATAATATTTTTTGATTTTTCAATATGCTGCTATTTTACATGATGAACTCTAAAGTTAAAAACTAGCCGGGGCCCGGGTCGCGGGACCCTGGGCCCCGGGCCGAACTGCGCGTAGCACGCCAGACCCCTGGAGAAACCGGGCCCAGTAAGACGCTGGGTTCTGGGCGGGGGTCGCGCGCGGGGCACATCAGATGGGGCCCGGGTCGCGGGACTCTGGGCCCCAGGCCGAACTGCGCGTAGCACGCCAGACCCCTGGAGAAACTGGGCCCAGAACAGAAAAAGATAAAGAAAAATATCGGAGAGGAGGTAAGAAAGCCGTTATGGATGCCAGGACACTGGAGATGCAGACAAAACTTATCTAAATGCACTGGAACTTATGGAAAAATTCGCCGTGAAAGAGGACTGCTATTTCTCTATATTGTTAAGAATCTCAGACATCACCTGTAAGGAGAGAATTTAGCGGAGACCAAGGAGAAATGCGGTGTTGAAAGAGTTCTCCGCGATGGTGGTGGAGACTTGTATTCAGGAGAAGCAGAAACCGGATCCTACCAACTTTAGTTTTTTGGAGAAATTACACCAAATGTCGAATGCTACCATCACGCATGCTTAGGAACACTGGACAACATTCAGAGTGGAAAAAGAGCCTGGGAAGGATTTTAAACAGTGGAGGCAGTGGCAATGCCAGTGGCCAATCCTCAGGGGAGGCAGAAATCTGATACATTACACCTGGAACCTTTGAAATAATAACCACAGAGACAGTGATCGGAACCTGCTGAGGGGTTAGGCGGGCGCCGGGGCCAGTGGCCGACATCGGAGCTTGCTGTGAGACAAGGCCACTACTGAGGCCTCCGTGGCCGGAATTGGAACCTGCCGAGGGGTTAGACCAATGCTGGGGCCAGAGAGGCCGGCATTGGAGCCTGCCATGAGGCAAGGCTTATGCTGGGGCCTCCGAGGTCAGGTCCGGAACCTGCTGAGGGGTTAGGCCAGTGCTGGGGCCAGCAAGGCCAGCATCGGAGCCTGCCTTGAGGCAAGGCCGGTACTGGGGCCTCCGAGGCCAGGATAAGAGCCTGCCGAGGGGTTAGGCCGATGCTGGGGTTAGCGAGGCCGGCATCGGAGCCTGCCTTGAGGCAAGGCTGGTGCTGGGGCCTCCGAGGACGGGACCGGAGCCTGCTTAGGGGTTAGGCCGGTGCTGGGGCCAGCAAGGCCGGCATCAGAGCCTGCCATGAGGCAAGGCCGGTACTGGGGCCTCCGAGGTCAGGATAAGAGCCTGCCAAGGGGTTAGACTGGTGCTGGGGCCAGTGAGGCCGGCATCGGAGCCTGCCGTGAGGCAAGGCCGGTGCTGGGCCTCCGAGGCCGGGATTGGAGCCTGCCTTGAGGCAAGGCCGGTACTGGGGCATCCGAGGATGGGATAAGAGCCTGCCGAGGGGTTAGGCCGGTGCTGGGGCCAGCGAGGCTGGCATCGGAGCCTGCCTTGAGGCAAGGCCGGTACTGGGGCCTCTGAGGCCAGGATAAGAGCCTGCTGAGGGGTTAGGCTGATGCTGGGGCCAGTAAGGCCGGCATCAGAGCCTGCCGTGAGGCAAGGCCGGTACTGGGGCCTCCGAGGTCAGGATAAGAGCCTGCCGAGGGGTTAGACTGGTGCTGGGGCCAGTGAGGCCAGCATCGGAGCCTGCCATGAGGCAAGGCGGGTACTGGGGCTTCCGAGGCCGGGATAAGAGCCTGCTGAGGGTTAGGCCGGTGCTGGGGCCAGCAAGGCCGGCATTGGAGCCTGCCGTGAGGCAAGGCCGGTGCTGGGGCCTCCGAGGCCGGGATAAGAGTCAGCTGAGGGGTTAGGCCAGTGCTGGGGCCAGCGTGGCTGGCATCGGAGCCTGCCGTGAGGCAGGGCCAATACTGGGGCCTCCATGGTCAGGATAAGAGCCTGCCGAGGGGTTAGGCTGGTGTTGGGGCCAGTGGGGCTGGCATCACAGCCTGCCGTGAGGCATGGCCGGTGCTGGGACCTCCGAGGCCAGGATAAGAGCCTGCCGAGGGGCTAGGCCGGTGCTGGGGCCAGCGAGGCTGGCATCAGAGCCTGCCGTGAGGCAAGGCCGGTGCTGGGCCTCCGAGGCCAGGATTGGAGCCTGCCTTGAGGCAAGGCCGGTACTGGGCCATCCGAGGATGGGATAAGAGCCTGCCGAGGGGTTAGGCCGGTGCTGGGGCCAGCAAGGCCGGCATCAGAGCCTGCCGTGAGGCAAGGCCGGTACTGGGGCCTCCGAGGTCAGGATAAGAGCCTGCCGAGGGGTTAGACTGGTGCTTGGGCCAGTGAGGCCGGCATCGGAGCCTGCCATGAGGCAAGGCGGGTACTGGGGCTTCCGAGGCCGGGATAAGAGCCTGCTGAGGGTTAGGCCGGTGCTGGGGCCAGCGAGGCCGGCATTGGAGCCTGCCGTGAGGCAAGGCCGGTGCTGGGGCCTCCGAGGCCAGGATTGGAGCCTGCCTTGAGACAAGGCCGGTAGTGGGGCATCCGAGGATGGGATAAGAGCCTGACGAGGGGTTAGGCAGGTGCTGGGGCCAGCGAAGCCGGCATCGGAGCCTGCCGTGAGGCAGGGCCGATACTGGGGCCTCTGCGGTCAGGATAAGAGCCTGTCGAGGGGTTAGGCCGGTGTTGGGGCCAGTGGGGCCGGCATCGCAGCCTGCCGTGAGGCATAGCCGGTGCTGGGGCCTCCGAGGCCAGGATAAGAGCCTGCCTTGAGGCAAGGCCGGTACTGGGGCATCCGAGGATGGGATAAGAGCCTGCCGAGGGGTTAGGCCGGTGCTGGGGCCAGCGAGGCCAGCATCGGAGCCTGCCATAAGGCAAGGCCGGTGCTGGGGCCTCCGAGGCTAGGATAAGAGCCTGCCGAAGGGGTTAGGCCGGTGCTGGGGCCTCCGAGGCCGGGATTGGAGCCTGCCTTGAGGCAAGGCCGGTACTGGGGCCTCCGAGGCCAGTATAAGAGCCTGCCGAGGAGTTAGGTCGGTGCTGGGGCCAGCGAGGCCGGCATCGGAGCCTGCTTTGAGGCAAGGCCGGTACTGGGGCCTCTGAGGCCAGGATAAGAGCCTGCTGAGGGGTTAGGCCAGTGCTGGGGCCAGGGAGGCCGGCATCGGAGCCTGCCGTGAGGCATGGCCAGTGCTGGGGCCTCCGAGGCCAGGATCGGAACCTGCTGAGGGGTTAGGCCGGAGCTGGGGCCAGCGAGGCTGGCACCAGAGCCTGCCATGAGGCAAGGCCGTTACTGGGGCATCCGAGGCCAGGATTGGAGCCTGCCGAGGGGTGAGGCCGATGCTGGGGCTAGCGAGGCCGGCATTGGAGCCTGCCATGAGGCAAGGCCGGTGCTAAGGCCTCCGAGGCCGGGACTGGAGCCTGCCTTGAGGCAAGGCTGGTACTGGGGCCTCCGAGGCCAGGATAAGAGCCTGCCGAGGGGTTAGGCCGGTGCTGGGACCTCTGAGGCCGGGATAAGAGCCTGCCAAGGGGTTAGGCCGGTGCTGGGGCCAGGGAGGCCGGCATCGAAGCCTGCCATGAGGCAAGGCCGGTACTGGAGCCTCCGAGGCCAGGATAACAACCTGCCGAAGGGCTAGACCGGTACTGGGGCCAGTGAGGCTGGCATCGGAGCCTGCCGTGAGGCAAGGCCAGCATCGGAGCTTGCCGTGAGACATGGCCAGTGCTGGGGCTTCCTAGGCCGGGAACGGAACCTGCCGAGGGGTTAGGCCGGTGCTGGGGCCAACGAGGCTGGCACTGGAGCCTGCTGTGAGGCTAGGCCAGTGCTGGGGCCTCCGAGGCCGGGATTGGAATCCTGCCAAGGAGTTAGGCTGGTGCAGGGGCCAATGGCCAGCACCGGAGCCTGGCGTGAGGCAAGTTCACTCCTGCGGCCTCCAAGGCCGGGACCAAAGCCAGCTTAGGGGTTAGACCGGTGCAGGGGCCAGCAAGACCAGAACTGGGCCTCCCATGAGGCAAGGCCGCTGCTTGAGCCAGCGAGGTCTGGATCAGTCCACTGAGTAGCCAGGCCACTACTGGGACCATCAAGAGTGGGATCGGTACTTGCAACGCAGCATGCACAGAGAAATATCGCAGAAAATATAAATCAGACGCTTCTCTTAATCAGCAATAACTAGGAGGAAAAGGGCAACAGGAAGAGGTTGAGCTATAGAAAGGGCCCTATAGCGAAGCAACTAATGTGACCAATCAGAGGGTATGTAATACTGGAGGACGGAGCCTCTTTAAAACGCAGGAGGTACATAAACAAATGTATCAAAGTAAATCATCAAAGAAGCATGGGATGGAGGGAGGGGGAGGGAATGGGATGGGGGCTGGAGGAGGGCTAATTGGATGATGTGTGCTTGTATATCCTCTCAAGTCTTGTACTCCAATGTGATTGGTATATGACTACAATGCACCAATTTAAAAAATAAATTAATAAAAAATAAATAAAGTTAAAAACTAATAATAGAAACTTTAAAAGGTCACAAGAAGCATTTCTAATTCAAAGATAACATTCAAGTGACACAATGACATGAAGCTTGCTATGTTATTTTTATACTGAATTGTCCATTCAAGGATTTTAGAGATAATTATATATAAAATTTGGAAGGTTTTTCACATCAAAACATTTATTTTGAATAACATAAATTTTGAGAAATTTTTTTTTTTACTGGGGATTGAACTCAGGGACATTTTACCTCTGAACTACCCCCTTAGCCCTTTTTATTTTTACTTCTTTTATATTTTCAGAATGCTATTAAGTTGTTGAGAATCTTGCTAAGTTGCTTAGGCTGGCCTTGAACCTACAGTACTCCTGTCCCAGCCTCCAAAGTACTGGGATTACAGGTGTACACCACCACGCCTGGCTGAGATCATTCTTTTTTAATTGATGTTATGGGTCTTTCAAATGTTTCTTTAGCTCAAAGAGTTTTGATAAATAGAAAAACAAAGATTTTAAAAAACATTAAAGGTAGAAAAAATAAAGGTGGAAAATAATCTCTAATATCTATTTTCACAATTTTCTAATCTAAATGTTGTAGGTGAAGAGATATCTTCCACAAAAATAATCTGTAGTTATGCCTCCATTTTTTGCTGTTATAGGAATAAATTAAGCATTAAAATAGTTTTTAAAAAGTTATAACTACTCTCAAAAATACAAATGAACAGGGTGCTTTGAAGTTATTTAAAAATCCAGTAACTTGTTGCTGGGAACAGTTCATGGTAGATGAAATCTCTCCTTTTAATAGATTTCAGATGCTGAAATACATAAATATGTATCAAGCCAAAACAATTATAATTTTGGTCCCCAGATGGAAGTTGTTTATGAAAAACTAGAGAACATCCAGTTTATTTATAGTTCAGAAACCACTAACACTTGAAAAACAAAAAAGCAATTACTATATCTCCAACTGTGTAATGACCATGTTAGACAGAAAAATCATAAATTTAACTTCATCATTCTTAAATCAAAAGCTGGACTGTGGAGATTATGAATACATTTGGAAAATTAGAGAAAAATAACACTTTCAGAATTATAGCACACAAAAAGGACCATTAAACTGTGAGTATTACTTCACAGAACAATAAATTCTATTGAGAGAAGACATAAAAGAAAAAGTCATCAGAGAAATATGAAAATAAAATTAGCTACGTAACAATTATACAACAAAACATTCTTCCCTGTTTCTCTCTTTTATTTCCATGGTTGATATTTTCTTATATTTTATGTCTTATCACCTCTGTTTCAGAAATAAAACTCTTCCTCCAAGACTAGGGACCAACTACCTAACATCCTCAGGTCAAAGCAATGCCTTTTCCTCTATTTTCCTTCTCCATTTTAATTTTATTAGCAAGTCCTTTCTTCATTACTTTGCTTACATTTTACATTTTTTTTGTTTTCAGAGTCATAACATTTCTATTGTTTAAAATAAAATATCTTTATTTAAGTTTATAAATTAATTTAAATTATAATTTGATGTTCCACCATACTTTTCCTCTCTTCCTTTCTCTGTTTCTTTTCTATTTTTCCTTGTTTCTACAGAAGTATGACTATTCCAAAGAATCTCTAAGTAAAGTTTTCAGCTCTAAATAAAGAAGAATCTTCTAAATCTAAGCATTATCTAAAATGGACATTCACCAAATATTGTGAGCATTCATGTTTCTGTTACTCTGAATCTCATTATGATTTATAATTGTAGTACCCCAATAAAATTATATTAAAATAAAATGGGCAGAAAAAATGTTTCTGATAATAATGAGAAGAGAAGGGAGAGTTCTTGTCTGAAAGATTGTAAAGAATCCTTGCATTAAATAGATAAAAGGGTTGTACTAAGTAACCTCTATATTATGCTTCATCACTGACAGCATAGACTTCTACAATTCTCCTTCTCGCCCAAAACAAATCATGAAGCCAGACCATTCAGCCTTGCTTACAGAGCAAATGATCATTAATTTTTGTTTATCCCCTCTGTTTCAGAAATAAAACTCTTCCTCCAAGACTAGGGAGCAACCACCTAACATTCTCAGGTCAATGCAATGTCTTTTCCCCTATGTTCCTTTTCCATTTTAATTTTATTATTAAGTCTTTTTTTTTTTTTTTTTTTTTTTTTTTTTGCGGGTCTGGGATGGAACCCAGGGGCATTCGACCTCCGAGCTACAGCCCCTGCCCTATTTTTTATTCTTTGTTTTGGAACCGGGTCTCATTGAGTTACAGAGGGCCTCACTAAGTAGCTGAGGTTGTCCGTGAACCGCAGTCCCCTGGTCTCAGCCTTCCGAATGGTGGGATTACAAGCGTGTGCCACCACGCCCGGCTAAGTCCTTTCTTCATTACTTTGCTTTTCTCTCCTCTTGCCACATATCCAAATGTCCCCTGCTTCCCTCTTTCCTCATGCTCTTCCCTTTCTCCTCTTTCTTCTATTTTTCATCTCCTTTTGAATCCCTCTTCCTTCCAGAGAAGGTTTGTTTAAGGCCTTGTCATTCAGCTCCAGGGCTCTGATGCAATTAGTTATGAGAGAAGGAAAGGAGATACTCTCCGGCCTCTTTCAGAAAAGATTACTCCTCAGGCCTCTCTCCCTAGAGCTCCGTCTCGCCAGGTCGCTTTTCCCCTTTAAATATTGATGGTATCACACTGGCAGCCTACTAATGTAACTGGCTGGCACTCTGCTCAGGCGAGGGGAGGTGCAGGTGCTGCAGGTAAGAGACTTAGACATCTTTTCCTTCTATCTGTTACTTGCTCTTCTGCAGTCTCTGGACTCTCAAGCTTGCCAAGGACAAAGACACCTAGATGCATGTTCATAGATTTACTCCTCAGGGAGAAGAAGCTCCACTTCCTTCAAACTGTACATTTTCTGTTGTTTATCAAAAGTTTGCTCTGGCTACAGGAGGAGAGGTCAACCCCTGTGTGCATCAGGAGGGGCAACTGCATAGTCAAGACCTTACGCCCTGATGTGTGAGTGCTTCTGAGCTGGAGAAAGAAAACCCATTTGGTGCAGGGCCCTTGGCTTTGAGATGTTGCCCATTCCCATCACATCTGTATCAGCTACTCAGCCTGCTGGCTTGATGGCGCCCAGAATAAGGGCAGTGTGGTTTCTGAATTCCAGTGCAGCAGTACGAAGTCCTGGAGAATTATGAAACAGCTGAGTGCTTAAATGTGCACCACTTAATTATGTGCCACATGTAATTTCAGAGCAGTTCTATTTATAGCAGGACTTTATTTTTAAAAAGCTTATATTTCAGAGTAGGAGGCGATGCAAATCACTTTAGTCCTTGTAATGAGCCTTAAAATGCTACTCAACGGAGCTGTAAAATTGGCCAGCATATCAGATGGGTCACATTTAGATCGAGAAGGCAAAAAGTACATTAATAGCACAAAAAGAAGGCAGGGTTTGAAAACTGGAGACTTCTCTGGGTGTGTGTCTGTGTGTATAATCTGTATGCATGTCATAGAGTATAGAATCGTGTGTCTGTTTTGCAGAGAGGTGGTTACTTATTAAAGGCAACATATTAAGGTTATTTATTGGAGTAAAGGCAGACAACAAGTCAAAGGAAATTCAGGACATCTAAGATAAAATCAGACTATATATACATTCTATATCAAGAGGTCAGATTGAGTTAGATGAATATTCAAGATGAATTCTAAATGAAGGAGAGACAAGGAAATATAAGTACATGATACTGGGCCAGAGGTTCCAGTTCAGATTGCTGGAGGCAAACACAGTGCTTGTCTAGGTTGCCAATCACTAAAGAGTGGCTGGGGGAAAGGGAGAGCCTGAGCCTTGCCTACTAAGGCCAGTGTGTGTGCGTGTGTGTATATTCTGTGGGTCTGTGTGTGCATGTGTGTGTGCGTGTGTGTGTGTTCTGTGGGTCTATGTGTGCATGTGTGTGTGTGTGTGTTCTGTGGGTCTGTGTGTGCATGTGTGTGTGTGTTCTGTGGGTCTGTGTGTGCATGTGTGTGCGTGTGTGTGCATGTGTGTGTGTTCTGTGGGTCTGTGTGCATGTGTGTGTGTATTCTGTGGGTCTGTGTGTGAATGTGTGTGCATGTGTGTGTGCACATTCATGCACGTGTGGGTTCATGTGGGTGCTTTGTTGGAGGGGGGACAGAAAGTTTACTGAGGCCTTCAGTCTCTGTAGGCAGAATGATTCTAAGCGTTCCTTCCACGCTTGGATATGGATTGGATTATGATTAAGAAGAGAGTTCATTTTATATTTTATTAATTGAAGTCAGGAATAGTTGAGGCCTATAAATAATTTGGGGGCACCTAGCAGCCTGCCCCAAAATACACTGGTCTTTTCTAGAAGCAGTTGTAGCCCTCACCACCTAGTGAGGTGTGACTATTCACCTTTTCCTCCTCCTTGATCCCACCCAGCCCACATTATTTTTCTTTTTTATTACTGGGTATTGAATCCAGGGAGAGAATTATTCTACCTCAGAGATATACCCCTGCCAAGGCTCTCTTTGTAAATTCTGTTGTTGTTTTGAACAGTGTCTCACTAGGTTGTTGAGAGTCTCAATAAATTGCTGAGGCTGGTCTAGAACCTGCGATCCTCCCATCTCGGCCTCATAAGTACTGGGTGTGCCCCACCACAACCGGCTACGGTCTTTTTATAAAAAGGATTACAATCCCTATAACAATTTAGCTAAAAATACACAGAGATTGTGTATAGCTTTAGATTTGGCACCACACCCACCTCACTGCTTGATTCAAATATTTTATAATAGATCAAATAATGCTATATACACATAAAAAGTTATCAGTATCAATCTCAATAACGTATAGGGAGGGGAATGGAGCGAGATGGTATCTAGAGAGAAACACACCAAGTGCTCTGTACATGTAAGTTTTCATCACTTTGAAAACCTTTATGATGTATAATTACAATGTACCAATAAAAGCATATTAAAAAGAAGATGAGATTTCTGGGAAAAGTGGTTGTCAGTAAATATAATCCCAGCAGAATGAGAATCAGTTGCTGGACTGCTTCAATTTTCTGGGCCTGATTATTGCATTGTAGAGAGATGGCTGCAGTTTCCCCTTATGTTTACTTTCTACTCATTTGTGCAGCTACATGGAGCTGTAATCCTTACACCTACTCTCAGGCACAAGCACATGTGTAACTGGGGTCCAAGTGCAGCTCCGGAGCCCTGCCCAAGTCCCCACTACCTTTGCCATGAATCTTCACTCAGGGCCTTCCACTCATGTGTGTCAAAGCAAGCACATGTCAACAGAAGATGGAAAAAACGTTCAGTCCAACAACAGTCAAGAGTTTAGACATCTTTTCAAGATATAACTCATAATTTATAAAAATAACAATGAAAAGGCTGGTCCACAGCAAAATTAAATTAAATTAAAAGAAGTCAATATCTTTAGACATGGTTTCAAGACCTAGATTTATACTTTGAAAAGATTAACTCATACCTTACGAGTTATTACTAATTATTTTCCTATTAATAAAAATTTTAATATTTGCAAGAAAGAATATTAGTCTGAATATTAGTTATGAATTAAACTGTTACAAATATAACTTAGCAAAAATAATAATGTGGTAGTAATAAAGATTACTACTAATAATGTAGTAGCATTTTCTCTGTTTAAATATTAGGGCAGGGCATGTGTTCAGTAGTTGTGTAGAATGCATTAATAGGATATTCTGACTTTGTGTTCTCTTGGTCCTCATAACACTTCAAGGACCCTGTCTCATGCATGTCTAAGTCTTTTATGTGCCTGATTCTACAACTGGTACATAAATGACATCACAAATATTTGTTTGCTAAGTGATGAGTGGGGCAGATTTAATATTTGCTTTGTGAATTCAGAACATACATGTATGGCCTGGCCTTCACTTGGCATCCCACAACCTTCTACAAGAGCAGCAAACATGATCCGCATTACAATAAACAAATATGATGCCAAATATTTTTCATTAAATGAATATGTATTGGTCCCAGGCCAAATTTTGAATTTTGTGATTGCCAAGACTTTGTTTGGAGACTGATAGCAAAGTGCAGGAGAGCTTTCTTGTGCTGTTGGTGTCGTCTGACACTAAGAGGTATTCTGCCTAAAGACTGACATTCTACAAATTTGGCATTCGTACTTGGAATGGCTGTTTAATCTGGCCACTGATTACTGGGATATTGGTGACCTTTGCTTGAATAAAGAATTCCAAGTTTATTTGGAACTAATCTATGGCTTTGTTGTGGGCTTTGGTAGGTACTAGAGATTGGACTTGAGGCCTTATGCATACTAAACAGGTGCTCTACTAGGACCTAGGGTTTGCTGTCTCACTAGTCTCCTTGAACCCTGGTGTCTTCATCTTTAAATGTGCAAAGATGATAAGTGTCCTACCAACCTTATCTGTAACTGTGAAGAAGATATTGAAAGCACTCCATAGACTAGAAGTACTAAATGGAGTGCTAGTTGCCATTATTCTCTATAAAACGGAAGTCGCAGGAGAGTTATCTATCCTAAACATTGGTATGAAATCAAATGAGATAATTGGAAACATATTTTGGGAAGGAAAGATGTGTCCCTAATGAGCATCTTATTAGGCTGTTCACTTCAAGGACTTCGGCATCATTTTCTTATGACTAAAAATGAAGGCAGTTCTTTTCTAGAATTCCATGGCATTCCCACAATGCCACTACATGCTCCTTGATTGAGTGTTCCAAGCTGCTTCTTCAGTACCGGCTCTCTGTGAAGCGGTGCCATCAGAATTAGAAAACCCATATGTCAAATAAGTTACCAGTTTCCTTAGTATCACTTACGCTTCTCAAGGCATTGCTAAGGACAAAAGCTATCCCTTAGAACATAAGTCGCTGTAATTGGGGCTTTGAAAATAGCAAGGCAGCTAGGATGAGGGGTGAAGTATGATTGGAGAGGATCTTTAATATGCAGTTATGTTTCTTCTAAGGTCTTTCTGATAAGAAGTAATAGGTAGTCAAACAACACTCATAATGAACACATGTTACATGAGATACAATTGAGTATCAGTAATTGTTTAAGCAGCTAAAAATCCTTTTGTGAATAGATTTTAATTTGCCACAAGCACAAATTGCAAAAGTTGAGTTGATCATATTGGATTTACCTTCATAACTTTCTGAGTCTAGCCCTTTAGTTTTGAAAGGCAGATAACACGTGTTTATGAGTGATGCCTCATCGTTCTCACTGGTCCTGAGAACGCCCGAGGTTGCTTCACTTTAAGCTTTTTGGAAGGAGCACTTAGAGTAAAACCAGTTCTGTTTGACTTGGAGATCAGCACAAGTGTCTGACTTCATTCTCTTTTTAGATATACCTAGTTCTAAGGTGACCAATCAAATCCTTATTTAATAGGACAGAAACCATGGACACAACATGACTTAATAGACAATGAGCTCATTATCAGTGCTGAGATGTCTGAAAACATTTCTTCAACAGAGTTGCCACCTCTGCTAATGGTCTCTTCCCAAGGCATCATTGGAGGGAGTAAGAACAATGAACGTTTTGGGGTGTACAAAGCCTCCCTTCTCCTTTTCGAAGGCATTCAGACACTAGAACAATTTCAACTAATTTTATAGTGTCTGGAATTTACTTTGTAATTGAGTAAAGCTATTCTTATATATAAACAACATGCAAGCAAGCCATTTTTGATGGATTATATTGTTGAAGTTAATATTACCATGAAAAGTTGAGTTTCTTCTTTGATGTCTCCTTTGTTGGATTACATCTATCTCTGTTCCTTTCTCCCTTGAAAATTCGTTCTGAATTAGCTCCAGGCATACCTTCCAGTTCAAGCAAATGGCATTTCTCAGAACCCATGCCTGACACCTCTAAATTAGCTGCTTTTATCTTTGAATCCTGATCCCAAGAATCCTGAAAATGTTACTTCCCTGCATGCCTCTCACTGGAAACAGCTCATCAAACTTTGTTAATTCTTCTGCTTGTAAAGAATGCTTTCCTCAGATTCCGTATTTCCAGGCCTTTGCTACTCACTATTTTTCACTGCCCAGTTACCTAACCTGCTTCATCATGTCTGGAGGTTGGCTTTTATCCATTTATAATTGTAAAGTTACTGTATTAACATGTAGATAACTTTGGTCAGGGGTAAATAGGCTAGTTATATCTTTGAAGATTTGGGTTAATCAACACAGAAGATACCAATGTATCTTTTAGAAGGAAGAAAAAGTTTTTCCATTTGTATGTGCCATCTTCAATTTATTTTAGCAATGTTTGATAGTTAGGTATCAGTGAACAAGCCTTTTACCTCTTTGGTTGATTTCTTTCCTAAGTGTTTTATTGTTGTTGTTGTTGGGTTTTTGGGGGTCTGGGGATGGAACCCAGGGGCATTTGACCTCCAAGCTACACCCCCAGCTCTATTATTTTTATTCTTTATTTTGAAACAGGGTCTCACTGAGTTGCAGAGGGCCTCACTAAGTAGCTGAGGCTGTCTGCAAATCGCGATCCTCTGGTCTCAGCCTCCCGAATGCTGGGATTACAAGCGTGCTCTGCCATGCTGGGCTATGCTTTATTGTTTTGATGCCATTGCAAATGGGATTTTTACATTTTTAAAATTCGGAATTGTCTGTTGTTGGTACATAAAACAATCAGGTTTTTTTTTTCCTGTGTTGATTTTTCTCCCTCGCACTTTGTTGAATTCATTGATCATCTTTTGAAAAAGCAGAAGGTGTTTGCTTTCTCCAAATGTTAGTTCTCTCTCCTCAGTACCAACTGTGCCCTTTAGTTAAAGTAGTTTTTACTTCTTATGTCACTGAAGAGAATTTTTTACACTATGTTTAGAGTAGCACAATTCGCAATAGGCAAATTATGGAACCAACCCAGGTGTCCCATCAACAGATAAGAAATGTGGTATCTTATTTACTTATCCATAAAAAAGAACAAAACTATGCCATTTGCAAAAAAGTGGATGAAACTAGAGATTATTATGCTAAATGAGATCAGCCAGTCTCAAAAATTTAAGGATTGTATGTTTTCTTTCATTTGTGGAAGCTACAACAAAAATAAAAAGCAAAAGGGACTTCAGTCAAACCGGGAGAGAGACCAGGAGAAAAGTGAAAGGTTTGGAAAAGGGAGAGAGATTGTGAGGTGAAAAAAAAAAATCTTAGGAAGGAAAATATTTCAAATGATACTACTATGCAGTCTGTGAAGGTATTACTATTAATTTCACTAACATGTACAGAGAGGGAGGAGGGAGAGGAAGATTGGGATGTGGAAGGAAATATACCAGGCACTGTGTGCATGTATGCTTGAATCACATTGAACCTCACTTTGATGTATAATTGCAATGCACTAATATCATTATTAAAAAAAAGAAATAGTGGTATATACCCACAGTCTTAAATAAGGCAGTCCTGTAATATGTTACATCACAGATGAACCTGGAAGATACACTAAGTGATATAAGCCCTCCCAGAAGGACAAATGTTACATGCATCCAGTTATATAAGGCACCTAGATTCGGCCCACTTATGGAAGCATGACTTACAGAAGTTGGCACACTTATAGAAGCATGGCCGTTACCAGGGGTTGGAGGGAAAGGAAATAAGAGTTACTGTTCAGTGGGTGGAGCGTTTCAGTCATGCAAGATGAGGTTTTAGAGATCTTCTATACAGCAATGTGCATATAGGACTGCCCTGAGCACTCAACAATCTGCTGGGAAATTAGATCTCATATTGTGTATGAGTCTGTGTTTAAAAAAATTTATATTGTTGTGGTAATTAAATATCTGTTCACTGCTTGAAAATTTTGCTAAATAAACTTGATAGAGTATAGAGGAGCCAAAGCTGCTTTTTTTTTGCTTTTATGTGTTTATTTCATATTAAGAAATTGTACCCAGTTCAGAGCGTAGAACTTCTTGCCTTCTTACTGGCAGCTGATCCTGTTGCTTGGAGCTTTGCACATTGCAATTCTGAGGCAGCTGTCAATCACAAGAATGAGAGCCAATGATATTTAATATCACAAACATTTTCATAAATATTTATAAAAGTGTTTACCTTTAGAACAAAATTAATTTTTTTGTTTGCTTATAAGTTACTGAAAGGCTTGCCATGAAGGAGTGAGTAACTGGTAACCTAACTGTTGTATAAAAGCAACTTGGAGGCCACTGAATATTTGTATATTGTTAGAACAAGATGAACTGCTCAAAGGCTCCCCTAAGCTGGGGTGAGTTCAGGAGAGGGTGAGTCTGGGACAAATGAATTAACAAATACCTAGCACTGTCATCAGGGTTGATGGCTCCTGGCCAGGGATGAAGGGCTGCCTAGGCAGTCCATAGGACTTTGCCTGTGTTGGAGAAATATAATAATAATAATAATAATAATAATAATAATAATAATAATAATACAAACTCTCCCCAATCCAGTAATCCTCTCCACAGAGGTAGTAGAGACAAGAAAAGCTTATTATATCATCAATACTGAAACAGAATGTGATGTTCTTCATGGGCAATCTGCTTAAGAGATTGCAAAGGCAGGAAGGAATATCTCACTCTTTTATATAGCTAAGAAGATACAGCTAATTACGTACAGGTTTCGGGATAAACAGTAACGAGTGTCAGATAAGAGGACTTGACACCATCTTTTGTCACAGGATGTCATCCTAACTTTACATGGTTGTTGGGGTGGCCAGATATGTTAGCTCATTGCCTTTATACAGAAGGAAAGCTCGTCACACTTTCATGACAACAGGGGGCATTGTCACTTGGCAGACGAACTGGCAGAGCGAGACCCCTGTGTTCTAGTGGGAGCTCTGAATCCTTGCCATCCATGTTAACTTTTGATGAACATGTATTTTGAAGTAACATGACTTTGATTTCAAAAGGACTAGATCCTAATCCTGTCTAAAGCTGTATTTATAAGCAGTTATCTTACAAAATTTAAACTGGTACTAATGGGTTCTTTCTAAACTCCATCTTATGAAACAATTGAGCCCTAGCCAGTAGATTTTTAAAAGCAGTACTTGTTAGATAAGATTTGCTTGTTTTGTTCAGTCAGTTTGTGATAATAAGCCTAGCTGTCATTTGAAATGAGGGCACCTGACAACCTCGCCGAGTCCCATCTCCCTTGTTACCCAACACTACACCACCGGATCCAATGTTCAGTTACAGCATTTAACCCAGAGCAAGTGATAATAGCAGGTGTATGTATCATAAGGCAAGATCAAATTACATACCCTCATCTACAAACTCTGCTTTACTTTGGTTGTGGCCACTATTGGTTCATGATTTCCCACAGATCGAGTGGAGGTGAATGGTAGCTGTATCCAAACTACACTGTAAGTTGTCATGTGCAAAGCTCGAAGTGAACAGGAAAAGCTGCCCATAAGGGGACAGCCACTGGAAATTCTATTCTCTGAAATAAATACATGGAAGCATAAAAAACAACCTCCACTACTCTGTGCCATCCTGTATCAAGTTCATTTTGCAAAGGCTTTAAGCAGTGGGCAGGTATTTGGTTGCAAACCATCTTAATGACAATATTACTTTTCTAAATTGACAGGTTATGCATCAGAAAATGCAGTTATATTCTTTACGTTATTTCCTGAGTCTGAATCCCTTTCATTTTAATTCATGTATGTAGTCTTTCAAAAAATGATGTGCATTTGCTCCCTTCCCAAATGTGAATTCTCTCCTCGTTACCAATTGTGCCTTTTAGTTGAGGTACCTTTTATTTCTTTTGTCATTGAAAAGATTTTTTTTTGCAATTCATAGCTTTCAACTACATCCCTAATTTTTTTCTGTATTTGATTACTGATCTAATAAAGAATAATATTTTTTTTTGGTGGTACTGGGGTTCCTGGAAGCCCTTCTACCTCCAGGATACACTCCCAGACCTACTTTTTTACCTTTTTATGTGGAAACAGGGTCTCTTAAGCCAGCGCGGCTGGCTCCAAACCAGCATAATCCTCCTGTCTCCGCCTCCCAAGCGCGGGGATTACAAGCATGCGCCACCACTCCCGGCCTAAAGGATAATAATTTTAAGAAATTAAACACTGAATGATTCTCAAGAAATAAAATAAAAATATTTGATACTGTCAGTCTTTCTCTATGTGTTGTATCTTCAGATAGACTTTTCTTTCTTGACAAAGAATTCATTTTTTTTCACATCTTTCCTCTTCACACAAAGTCACTAAAACACTGCTTTGCCCCGGTAGATGTTAAATAAATACTGTTTTGACTGGACAAAGAGATCTCTAGCCTAACCCTTCATTTTATAGAGGAAACAACTCTGAAGGAAGTTGTAATAAAAATTTTTGAGATGATTAATTCATTAGCATGAATTGATAAGCTCATTAGAGAACTTGTTCCTGCATTCTATTATGAACATAATACGTTTATTAGAAACATCTGTCACTCAGCTTCTGGGAAGGACAGGGCAAGGAATGAAATAGTCTTTGATTATTACAGGCTTATTGAATTTTATGTAGCTGGCCATTTGGTTTTTGACTCTTAGTTTGACAGTACTAAATAGCTGACTGAAAATGTTTTCATGTGTCTGTTGAATACAGAATTCATTCAGTTTTAGATGAGAATTTTATTTTATATTTGCTTTTACTTTGGTCTATTTTTAGGTTTAAGGAAGGGTTGAATGATCACTTGGGAAATTTAAACTCTGGTATCTTTAATATATTATTAGCATGAGAGATGAGCTAGTTTCCTTCTTCTGCATCACAATACTAAATGAATCATCCTCACTATTTATCCATGTTGCTTTTCTTAATCAGGGAATGGAAGTCAATCTGAAAACCCTTTTGGCTTTCATGAACTTAAAACATTTTTTAATTGGGTTGATAGAAATTAAAAAGAAAATAATTTCTTTAATGGCCCTTTGACATTAATCATATAAAACTATAATTTGGTTTCTAATATCTTTATCCTGTTACTCTAATAAAGAAAAATATTTACTTTAATGTGGAGTTCATTTTCATCAGTGGTATGATAACTCAAAAACTATATGCATTGTTGAATTATTTCTTCTCTCACTTCAGCATAGAAGAAACAGAGACTGGTATCCTTTGTATAAAATATCATATAGGCAATCCAGAAAAGAAGGAAGATGAAGAATGCTAGTATTGACTAGACATTTCCATCAAATGAGGATTGTCCAATCCATTGCATCACTTAATCTCCTTTCAAAATGTTTTTTTTTTAACCAACTAATTTAGAGTGAGAAAGCAGGACCTCTAAATGGTGTCTGATGCTCTCTAGCTAGGAAAAAAGGGGGAGCATCAGAATTAGAATCTGGATTTTTCTAGCTCCTAAATAGTTCTACTAAATTCTGATGGTACAAAGATGATTCATCTAGGAGAAATAAGGTATGGATGGGACTGGTATAATGCAGACTAAAAATATGAATGCAGTGAAGAAAAATTCACATCTCAGCTGTACAAAGAAGAGGAGAACAGAAGTTGAGAAACATGATCTGCAATGGGAGATGGGAAACCATTCAAAGGGAGCTTCAGAAATTGTAGCAAGATGTGTGGAAAAAGTGTTTCCTGTGAATGGAGCAAACAAAAAAAAACCCCAAAATCTACAGGATATTATTGTGGGCAGAGGACACCTCTGGGAAGTGCTTAGGACAAAAGCAATTCTTACTTATTCACGAAAATGATTGGAGTCTATGGGAGATTAAATTTATGAATATCAAGGTGCTTACTCACCCAAGTGACAGTTCATGGTGGTATCTGATTCTCAATTGACTTTTTATTTGGAATAAAGAAAATGAGCTTGGAATCTGGGGCAGAAGTAGAGCTATCGCTGGGGAAAGGTCAACAGATTAGCAGAAACACACAGGTGAGAATATGGATTTGGTGTGACCAAGACATCATATTTCACAGAACGTCACCAACTTTAGCAGATTCCCTCTCTTAGAGCTTTAACTTTAGAGAACTTGGCATTACAAATCTTTTTCTGTTCCTTCAAGATGTAGATTTTTGTTTGCTTGTTTTGTTTTGTTTTGCTTTTGGTACTGGGGATTAAGCCCAGTGGCATTCTACCTCTGAGCTATACCCCCAGACCCTGCTGTTTCAGCCTCTCAAGTATTGGAATTACAGGCATTTATTTATTTTTTATTTTTATTTTTATTTTTTTGCGGGTCTGGGGATGGAACCCAAGGACATTCAACCTCAGAGCTGCACCCCGTGCTCTGTTTTTAAATTTTATTTATTTATTTATTTATTTATTTATTTATTTATTATTTTGGTGGTACTGGGGATAGAACCCTTCTACCTCCGGGCTACACTCCCAGACCTATTTATTTTATATTTTTATTTGGAAACAGGGTCTCTTAAACCAGCTAGGGGCTTTGAACCTGCATGATCCTCCTGTCTCCTCTCTCCGCCTCCCAAGTGGCGGGGTGGGTGGGGAGGATTACAAGTGTGCGCCACTACACCCGGCAGGCATTTGATTTTTAAAAATATCTTTTGCTAGTTTCACATCCCAGGATTGTGGTCCTCACAGATCTGGGAACCAACCTTTTGAAAAATAATCACTAAGAATAACAACACCCACATTTCCCAGCTTCTCTAAGATGATAGGTGGTACTGGGGTTCCTGGAAGCCCTTCTACCTCCGGGCTACACTCCCAGACCTATTTTTTATTTTTGAAACAGGGTCTTTTACGCCAGTGCGGCTGGCTTCGAACCTGCGCGATGCTCCTGTCTCCGCCTCCCAAGCGCGGGGATTACAAGCGTGCGCCACCACGCCCGGCTCTAAGAGGATAGGAGTTTAACATCATTGGGCAGCCATGCTCCAAGGTGTAAAACTACTTTCTGTTATAAAAACCAACAAAAATTTACTTTTTCTTTAGGTAAGCCAATTGAAAAACATGTGACCTAAGATTTTTTCACTCCATCTCTTAAAAACTCCCTAAGCTTTTAGATTTTTCTTAGACCCAGATCTGTTCCTCTCTCCTCTGATGCAATATTCTTGAATCAAGTCATCTTTGCCTCCTTAATATTGCCAAGTGGAAAAGTTATTTTGAGATATTATGAAAAATCTGCTGTTACACCTAAAGAATTTCTGAAAAATTGAGAAAGTAGAAAAATTGAGAAAATCAGAAAAATATAACTAAAAACACTATATAATTTGTTGGGGAGTTGTCATTGAGAAATTGTATCCTGTGTATTTTATCTTTCAATTAGATTTTAATTGAGTTGATATGATTCTCACAACATGTCATCTGTGCTAGTTCCATGCTGAAAAGACACACAACATCATTTTGCTTAAAGTGCGTGGCTTTTTTTTTTTTTTCGTGATAATTTGCATGTTTTTAGGCTTTCAAATTCACTGAAGCATCGACTGTGTATTTGGAGAGAGAAAAATCATTCTGGTAGATAAGATCATTTATAAAATTAACTCATTAATCGATCATCAATATTTCATACAGTTTACAATGTAGACATGAAGCTGTTTTTCAATTCAGTGAGAGCCGCATGGCTGAATATTCTGCTTTTTACCATTTTAATTGTCTTTCAGTTCTATTTTATCTTTAGACACAGAGTCATGTCTAAAGAATTACTTAAGAATTATTTTGCAAATACAAATACATTATTGCAATATTATTTAGCCTAACGTCTCAAATGACAGAAATTATTCTTAGTTTCCTCTGGGTTCTTTTCACTTTGGTTTCTAGGAGTTCAGAAAAACTGTTATTATTATAATGGCTAAAACATCCTTGATTTCTTGGGTAGACAAGAAATTGGCATTCCTAGCGTTGAATCTCAGAAGTAAGATGCTGCTGGGAAGCCAAGAATTATGGCACATGCCTGTAATTTCATTACTTATGTGTCTTAGTAGGATCACAGTTTAGTGGCTAGCCTCAGGAACTGGGCAAGATGCTCAGCGATTTAGTGAGAGAACTTGTTTCAAAATAAAAATAAATAAATACAGGGGTGGGTGTGTAGTTCAGAGATAGAATGCCCTTGGGTTCAATCCCTAGTACCCTCTAAAAAGATGATCTTGGGGTAACCCTTTTGTTCAAAACTGGGTCTCCATTGAACTTTTGGGATTAAGGATTAGCTCTAACTAGCCCATGTATTTTATGTATTCTCTGTCACCAATAGTAACAATTAACTCACTTCTGTAGAATAGAAGTTCTAGGACTGGTTTTGATTTCAGAGTCTGAGCTTTAAGACTGTCTTCTGCTGGAAAATTCTATTCAATTGACTCCAAGTATGTTTAGACAAACCCAAAGGATCTATTGGTCAGATATGGATGATTAATTCAGTCTCAAGCCATTCAGTCTCCATCTTTGGGCTGGGTCTTCCTCCCTCTGAATGTATTCTAAAGCCATGGAGGTTTCACCACCAACAGCTATGCAACTTGAGGTTGTAGTGATACCCAGTTTCAACCACCATATCATTAGGCCATGGAAACAGTCCTATATGGAGAGGTCGTTTGGCAAGAGATGGAAGTTCCAGACAACAGCCACAGGAGTGAACTGTCTGGGACAGTTCTTCAGGCTCGGTGGAGATGCCAATGACCTCAGCCCTAGTCAGAAGCACTACTGTGAACTTTAAGGTACCACTGAGTCAAAACCACCCAAGTAAGCTGCTTCTGGATTTATGATTCACAGAAACAGCAAGATCATAAGCATTTTTATTTTAAGCTATTAAACTTAGAGCTAATTCATTTACAGCAACAGAGAATGTGTGTGTGTGTGTGTGTGTGTGTGTGTGTGTGTGTGTGCGTGCTTGTGTGTTTTCTCTTTCCTGTGGTGGATGCTTCACTATTGGCAGATTATTCTCCAGTTAGGGGTGGTACTGAGTTTGAGAGAGTGAGTACAAATAGTTAAATACGTAATGTTTAACAAATAGTTAAAACACTATTATTATTATTATTATTATTATTATTATTATTATTATAGTTAAAACACTATTATTATTAATTATTAAACACTACAAACATTATTATTATTATTATTATTATTATTATTATTATTATTAATCTTGTACTAGGGATTGAACCCAGGCATATTCTACCTTGGAGCTACATTCTCAGTCCTTTTTTAGTTTTATTTTGAAACAGAGTCTCACTAAGTTGGTGAGGGTCTGGCTAAGTTGCTAAGGCTGGCCTTGAATCTTTCTGTCTCAGCCTCCTGACACTGGACCTATAAGTGTAGGTCTCCATGCCTGATCTTATTATTATATTGTTACACAATATGATATCTCTGAAAGAGTAGAAGTAATGATCTTCAATGTAATAATGATGACACTATTAGACTAATTTTTCACATTGCAACTTAAAAGCTCTTACACACACACACGTGTGTGTGTGTGTGTGTGTGTGTGTGTGTGTGTGTGTGTGTGTGTAGAGAGAGATAAGCACTATATATATAGCTTATATCCCCTTAAAGGTCAAAGACAACATCCATAAGTGGTTGACAAGACTTCATTTGAGCTTTTCTTACTTTTCTTGCCACTCCTACCCATGCCTCACTAGCAACTCTTATCTTTAATCTTGCTGGGGACACCTTCTAGAATAATCATGACTAATCTCACTTGTGAGCCTTGTCTAGGCTTTTTCTTTTGCATGAAATTCCACACTCTCACCCTGCCTTCTAGCCAAGTAACAGTTTCCTTTAGAACTTTCCAGACCCCCTAAAGTGGGTTACATGTTCTTCCTCTAGGCTGCCATAATATCCTTGCTTACACCTGAAATAGCATGCACTGCTGAACATTAAAATTAATTAAAGGAGGCTATTATCTGTCTTGCCCAACAAAGGATGTGGAATCAGAAGGCAAGGATTGTATCTGGTTTATTGTTGTAATTTCAGTATGGTTTTGGAGAAATTATTATTATTCAACAAATGCCTAATGAGTGGATTAATTAATGAATGGATGGATGAATGAACACAAAAACATGTCCCAAGCTAGATGTATAAAACATAAAACTTTACAAAAATATTAATAAGAATCATTATTTCTACTTTTAACATATAGCATTACAAATGCGTATTGACCTTTGAGATTATTTAATTAGCAGTTAAGTCAAGATTGTAGTCTTTAAGCATCATTAAATCTTTTAAACAAATGTGATATTTCATTTAAAATTAACTTGAATGTTAATGCTGTTGTTTATAAAATGCTTGAGTGATTTTGTAGCATTACAAATGTCTGTATAATAAGCCCCGTCACTAATAAACATGCTGAAGACATAAGAGACAGCAACATCACTTACTCTGTTAGGGATCTATTAAGTTGGTGGAGTAGGTGGATGCATGGCCTTAATGCAACCGCCATCATGAGCTCCAAAGAGCGACAGAAGGAGCCTTTCCATCAGGTGAGCTACCTGTAGCAAGGGTCTAGGAGGCACATTTTTATGGCCACCATGGAGTGTCATTCTTACTTTACAGGTGGGAAACTGCATTTCAGAAAGTTTAGGAAACATGAATTTCAATAATAATAAATGGAAGAAAGAGAATTCTGCATCAAATACTTTTGTTCAGACCCCCATGTCGCACATCACCCTAGTAACAGACAAGCTCCCTGAGCATATGTGCCAGTGTTTCTGGTACTTTAAAAGAATTATTTACCAGATGTGGTGGCACATACCTGTAATCCCAGTATTTGGGAAGCTGAGACAGGAAGGTCGGAGCTAGATTCAAAACTTTATGAGGCTCTCAGCGACTTAGCGAGATCTTATTTCCAAATAAAAAAATAAAATAGGGCTGAGGGTATAGCTCAGAGGTGGAATGCACCTGGGTTCAGTCCTCAGTCCCAATAAAATAAATAAAAAGTAAAAAATTAAAGAAATCTCGGAATGTGTGGTCTTGCCAATTCCCCTTCTCTGTGTGAGTAAACCTTATCTTGTCAAGTAGAAATGAGGGATTCATGGAGAAACTGATACAACTCTGAATGGTGAATTTCATGTACCAGACATTTTGAATTTAGGTATTCAACAGAGCCCAGATATGTTTATAAAATATTTCCCTAAAATGAAGACAATTGCAAACAATATTTTGGATTATTTTCAAAGTTTTCTTCTTTGATATTAGTTGAGATGCTAGCTTTATCCATCTCCCAAATCAAAGACTTGTTATTTGAATCACCTACATTGCAAAGAACACGAGCACTGTTTTGCATCTTATTGAGATGAATTCACTCTTACCTTCCTTGCCAATTCATATATGTGTACACAGGACATAATTATCTATTGGATTCATAGTGATTAGTCTATTCTAGTGGACGAGTTTCATATATCTTCACTGTATCTACTGTCCTTGTGATCAGAGTTTGGGATAATAGGCTTTCCCTACAACACTTTGAAGAATGCAAGTTATTAATATTGCTTCATGACAATAAAATGATATAGTAATATTTGTTTCATGATTTAGTGAGTGGTAGGCATCTCTGAAAGGATGCTCAATGATGTCCACCTGCTGGTAGTCAAATTCTTGAGTAATTATCTCTCCTTTAATGTGGACTGAACTTAGTGACTTCATTTAAAAAGGCAAAATAGATGGGCATGATGGTGGGTGCCTGTGATACCAGTACTTGAGAGGCTGGGATAGGAGGATCTCAAGTTCATGGCTAGTCTTAGCAACTTAGGCCCTCTGCAACCTAGTGAGACACAGTTTCAAAGACAAAAAAATTTGAAAAGCTGGGAGTGTAGCTCAGAGGTAAAATGCTCCTGGGTTCTATCCTCAGAAACAACACACACATACACACACACACACACACACACACACACACACACACACACGGGTCAAAACAAACATGATGCATTACCACTTCAGACATTACATTAGGTTCAAAAGGAATGCAGCACCGTAGCTCCCATTAGCTTGCTACCCCTTACTCTTTCTTTCCCGAAGAGCTCACTCTTGGAGAAGCGAACTGTCCTATTATAAAGAAATCCATGTGGAAAGAAAATGAAGTCTACATCAATAACGAGGGAAGAGATGGAGCTTGTGAACAGCCCCATGATTCAACTGGAAGGGAGAGCCATCCCAGGTCTTATTTGGGGTGACTATGGTCCTGACTGACACCTTGATTGCTTGGTTATGAGGGGCTGTGAGCTAGAGAATCCAGTTAGTACTGACCATCATCCTGAGTCATAGAAACTATGCCATAATAAATGTTTTAAACCTCAAGATTTGGGGGTACTTTGTTATACAGCAAGATGTAACTAATATATGTAGGAAAGAAGACAAAACGTTTGTGATGTGAAGAACTGCTACAGAATCATAAAGAACTCAGGCAAATATTTAGTGCTATTTCCCTTCCTCAGTACCACCCACGGATATGCAACAACCAACTGGGAACAGGTATTGTTGTTCTTTAAAAGCTTAAAAATATTTACTAGGGATTTTCTGAACATTTGACATTAAGAAATTTCTATTATTAGTTATTAACTATATCTTTTGTCATGATAAACTGGAAAATGGGATTCTGTAATGTATTTGTTTCTATGAAAATTAGAAAAAAGTATAAACTTCTATTTTGGAATCTTCAGTGGAAGTATGAGAATTGTTTGACATTTCAGTTGCCCCTGGTGTGTTCAGTAAAGTGTTTTTCATGGAAATACATTTGTTCTATCCCAACACATGGTATGGAATAATGTAATACAAAGTACAGTAGTACCCTGTAAAATACTATTAGTGGAATACTCACTCAACATTCATTCATCTGAGCATAAATTAATTTGCACACTTTATGACCTGTTTCATGTCATCTACATTCAGCAAAAAATAGTTTTAACGAAGCCATGAAAATTCTAGTAAAACTGAACAGTTTTCATTCATTAAAGACTTGATTCAATATAACAAAAAGACTATGAAGTCAGACAGACAAAGAATTAAATACTGGCTATTTCATTTGATAATCTGTGTGGCACTGGACAAGTCACTTACTCTCTATGACCCAACCCTGTTTTCTTGTCTATAAAGTAGTGATACTAATGCTAACCTCATGGCATTCCCTAGCAAATAATGAGATGTTCTTTGTGGAGCACCGGGGTATGCACATTGCAAGAAATGAAAGCTATTACTATTGCTGTTATTGTTACTATTGTCCCAAACCTATGAATCAGCATAAAAACTCTTCTAAAACTTTTCAGATGTAGTCATAGAAGGCCAAGTACCTCCAAATTACATGACCTACCATGCTACCTCTATTTCGTCGACACCGTATCTCTACATTCTACTGCTTGTCAAACACAAAGTACAGGGAATGTAAACATCTGCCCAGACTCAAAATCCACATTTATTCACCCTTTCCTGGGAAAAGTAACCAGGAAACAGACCTGAAATATATTGAACAAGATAACCTTTACAGTTTTAGAGTAAGATTTATGCACCAGTTTAATTTATGAGCCATTTATTAATGCATTTATAAGTGTGATCATTTGTATTTCACCTCATATCACTAATTGACTCCAGTGATATGTTATGTTCACATTCATTCTATTAATGAGAAGGAGGTTAAAATTTAAAATCTGAATCAGCTTTGATGTGATTATAACATACATAAGCTGTTAAAGAATTTTGAGAATGAAGCATACTTTTAGCTCTCCCCCTTCTGTCAAAAAGGATTTGATAAAGCTTAGTCTCCCATGACCCTCCTCTTCACTTTGAACTGGTCCTCACCATTATTCTCAGCAACTGTAATTTATTTCACGGCTAACGGCAGAACTCCAAGTTTGGAGTCCTTCCTTCCTTCCTTCCTTCCTTCCTTCCTTCCTTCCTTCCTTCCTTCCTTCCCCTTCCTTCCTTCCAGATTAAATCCAAGGGTTTTGTATCTCAGAACTACACGCCTGGCCCTATTTTTTTTTTTTTTTAATTTCAAAACAGTCTCACTAAGTTGTTGAGGGCCTGACTAAATTGCTGAGACTGGCCTCAAACCTGTGGTCTTCCTGCTTAGCCTCCCAAGTAAGGGGATTATAGGTATATACCACCACTCCCAGTGTGGAGTTTTATTTTCAATCCTGGTTGGTATCTTCCATAAAGTTCCAAGCTCTAGCAAGACGGGGGTTTTTCAGGGTTGTTCTTTCATGCCATACTAAGCCTTTAGTACAATACTCAATATTTGTTGACTGCTGAAGAATAGATACTTTGTGTTCATGAACTAGCTTTTACTGATTTACTTTTATATATATTTTCAATACTGGTGGTGAAAATTTTATAGCATTCCCTCAATATCGGTTCTGATAACTACATATAATTATATATATACACATTTATAATTATATATGCAACTATATGTATAATACTATAATTCTCTCTATATCTCAATTAGTTGAGGAAATTATATATTGATCCAAAGTTTAAAAATTTTCCATTTTCCAATTGCTTGCTTTAGAAGGGAAATCTTTATGAATGCCATTCTCAGTCTGACATTAAAACCTATGGCAGATGTTATAGTTCTTCTTAAAGTCTTAGTACCAATATATCAGATGATTTTGAAAGTGCTTGTTCCATCATTGAGTCAATTCCTGGGTGCCATGGAGGAATTGAATTATTAATTCTAATTAATATACCTACATGTGGCTTTTTGTCTTATTTGCTGCCATATTCCTAAGATACACAGCAGTGTCGAGAACTTGGAAAGCACTCACTAAACAACTGTCAACTATACTGCCCAGACTGTAGATTATTTGCTAAACTAAAACAAATTAACAGACCTTTTCTGTGTTGTCTCAATTTAATAGGTAATTTTGATGATGGCTTTTTTTATTTTATTTTATTTACTTATTATTATTATTATTTTTTTTTGCGGGTCTGGAGATGGAACCCAGAGGCATTTGACCTTTGAGCTATACCCCCTGCCCTATTTTTTATTCTTTATTTTGAAACAGGGTCTGACTAAGTTGCAAAAGGTCTCACTAAGTAGCTGAGGCTGTCTGAGAACTGCAATCCTCTGGTCTCAGCCTCGCACAAGTGTGTGCCACCATGCCCAGCTTTTATTCTTTTATTGATGCAGTATAGTCTCACATTATAATGTAAATCATGTTGACAATAACATAAATGCAGACAGTACTTGGCTGGTGCCCTCTCCCTGGCTACCTCCCCATCTTCCTCCTTCCCCATTGAGAGTACTGAGAGTGACATTGGTATTTTCACATATGTACACATAGCTGATAGTGCATTGTAATTATTTATTACCTGATAGTACCTTGTAATTATTCATCATAATAAGGTTCAAAGTGATAGAAACATATATGGACACAGCACTTGGTGTGTTTCTCTCCTGATCCCATACTGCTCTCTCCTTCTACCCATAAATGATTTTATATATCTCTGGATTAAAAGTGACATATCCAATAAATAATCTTCAATAAGACAAATTAATTCTAGAACAATATATTAGTTTTCTAGACAATGAAGGAAAAGTTTTGTGCACTAGTAGCTTCTAGTTAACTGGTTAGGAAACATGCATGACATTTCTTATTATAATGCATATTACCTGCCAATTGGGGCAGAAGACATTTAAAGAGACTGCTCATTGCACATAAAGAAGAACTCAAAAGATGACATCGTTTTTAAAAATACAAATGGTTTTAGACAATGTGTTTGCTTCAGAAAAAGAGAAAGATTATTCACAAGCTTTACTTACCTTGGAGAGATATAGATCATTTTGACTTCTACAGTCTTGCATTTTGAGTATGCCAGTCAAAAGAGTCCCACTGAAATATAAGAATTTTAATATCAAATAGTGTTGACAACAGACATCTAAGACTCATGCTCCATATTTCACCACCTCTCCATTCTCCACCCCCAGTAAAGGAGGACTTGAACTTTTTAACTTAAAATTGTCTATATTGTCAGGATTTTTAATAGGCATGTGTTCATTTTCCAACTAGTGTTTTATGTAAATTATTTGGTTCTTAGTCTGTAAGAACTAACTTATTTGTTCTCCATGATTGTAATTTTATGATATTGATGATAATGCTTATTTTATTGATAACAGAGTAAAATTAGACTTTTAAGAATTAGTTTAAAATCATATAAATAAGATCTAAATATGTTTTGTTAAAAAATAAGCAAAACCCTGGCTTTAGCTAAAACGCTCACTGCTCTTAATTTCCGTCGCTTCCTTAGAAGTAAAGATAGCTATTTGTGTGGTGGAGATCCTTCTGTATTTTGAGTTTCCTGCATATATACTTTAACATTTCTGTGTGTGTGTGTGTGTGTGTGTGTGTGTGTGTGTGTGTGTGTGTGTTGCTGGTGATTGAACCAAGGGGCATTCTACCTGCAAGCTATACCTCCAGCCCAATTTTTTGTTCTTTATTTTGAAACAGGGTCTTATTTAGTTGCAGACGGCCTCACCAAGTAGCTGAGCTGGCCGTGAACCTGGATCCTTCTGTCTCAGCCTCCCAAGTACTGGGATTACAAGCATGCATCACCACCACTCCTGGCATACTTTCACATTTCTATTTTAAAATTTCAGTATATTTGACAAGATTTCCATGTTAGTACTTATAGATGAAATACTAGAAATTTAGTTGAGTATTTATGTACAATCTTATACTAAGAAAAGCACCACCTTTTTGCCCAAACGGTCTAGGCTCTGTCCTTTTTAAACAGGGTGATATTGAAAGTAACCTAGTTTTATCATGTAAAACATTTATATTAATTTATATTAATAATATCTTATCCATAAGATAGTGGTTATTATCAGTAGATACAAAGGACTTTGCACAATATCTGACATGGAGCAATTACCCTAAATGGTACTAATTGCTATTATGTCATTTTAGTGTCAATTTACAAGACCTCGACAAGCATTTTTCTTCTTGTCTTCAGTTCCAGATGTTTAGCCTTTTCTCCTGGGTTGGCCTCTATCGAGTTCCAGGAAGCCTGTTTAATGTACTCATTTGTCACTGACACATGACAGATTTCATTTAGATACCTTGAGGATGAGGGGAACCAGTCGTAACATGAAAATTGCTTTAATCTAGTTATTTATACCTTAAAAGCATAAGATTTACTCCTAGGATATACTATCAAACACATGGACTTTTTAGAGAGAAAAATAATTGAGAACAACTTGAGAATAAAACACATGCATGCATTCATGCATATACACTCACTCTTATGCCCCAAATCTTATTTAAACAGTTCTTCAAGAAATTGTGTGGTGCAGACATTATAAATGCAACATATTTAAAACTTGAGCACTTTAGTCTTTCTTGGGGGTAATGTTGCTTGTGTAATTCTGTTCCTTGGTGAAATTGACCATTGGAGGGGTGATAAGTTTGCCAGCCTCAGCAAGCAAATAAAAACCCAAGATACCCAGTTCCATTTGAGTTTTCTGGTACATAATAAGCACTTTTAAAATTTAACAGTGTCCCAGGAAATATTTTTACCTAATTATGAAAAATTACTGTCTGTTTATATGGAATTCAAGTTGCACTGAGGATGATATGTTGTATTTGGTGATCTGAGAAAGGAGGCGCATGGTATCTGCCAGGAGTGTTTCCTTGTGTGGCTACAGTCTCATGTCCTCACTTGCAATTTCCATAAAAGCCCATTAAGATAAAAATCTATGAAGATAAGAATATTTTTAAAAATAAAACTGAGACTTTAATTATTAAAACATGAAAATGATACATATTCCTGGGGTACCATGTGGTGTTTCAGTACATATGTACATTGTGTAACGTTTAAATCAGGGTAAGCATACCCACCACCTCAAACATTCATCAGTTTTTCATGGTGAGAATATCCAAAATCTTTCTTTTAGCCGTTTGAAGTGTGCAGTATATTACTGATGTCTCTAGTCACCCGACTGTAAAACAGCACACCAGAATCCCTTATTCTTATATTACTATAACTTTGTACCTCTGATAAGTCACTCCTCATCTCCCTTCCTCACTCCTCTCCCAGCCTCTGATAACCACCATTAAACTCTCACCTCCTATCCCCCTCAACTTTTTTATATTCCACATATGAGTGAGAGTGTGTAGTTCTTGTCTTTCTGTGTCTGGATTTATTTCACTTAATGTAATGAGGACCTCTAGACGAATAAGGAGAAGCCATAGATGAGCAAATAAGGCCACCTAACTGAGGGGGATGGGAGAGGGGAAGAGAAAAATTCCCTAATGTACATAAAATACAGTCATAAACATATCAAAGTCAATCGCTAAGCCAAGCATGAGAAGGAGGGAGGGGAGGGACTGGGGTGGGAGTTGGGGAAGGGCTAAATGAGTGATGTATGCAGGAAGCCTCTAACATCTTGTACCCCATTAAGATATATGATTATAATGCACCCATAAAATTGTTTAAAAGTAATGATTTCCAGTTTTATTTATGTTGTTGCAGATGAGAGGATTTGATTGTTTTTATGGATGAATAGTATTCCATATACTACCTTTTTAAAAATCCTTTCTTAGGTTGATTCCACCTAGCTGCTGTGAATAGTGGTGCAGTGCACTTGGAAGTGCGAGTGGCTCTCTGGGACACTGATTTCGTTTCTTTCCTTTGGACATATACCCAGCAGTGGGACTGCTGGACCATATGGTAGTTCTAGTTTTAATCTTTTAAGAAAACTCCATACCTTTTTCCATAATGGCTGTGCCAATTTACATTCCCACTAACTGTGCAAGGCTTCTCTTCTCTACATCCTTGCCAGCACTTACTATCTTTAGTGGGTTTTTAAATAAACTATTAATCTGACAAGGAGTTGACTAATATCCAGACCAAATAAGAAACTCCCAATATTCAAGAGAACAAAAAACCTCTGACATAAAAAATGGCCAATAGACCTCTGTAGACATTTCTCAAAGGAAAACATATAAATTGCTAGCATGTTTGTGAAAAAAATGCTCACTATCACTAATTAGGAAAATGCAAATTAAAACCACAATGAGAGATCACTTCACCCCAGTAATATTGGAAAACCATATTTAACATTTAAATTTACTGTGGCAAATAGCTCTACCATACCCATAACCCAACACTATCATGTTCCCCGCTCCCTGGGCTTTAGCTCTGTTTTTATCCCTAGTCTAGTACCATTTCTTTTTGTCTTTTTTGTCATCTGTTTTTCTTTTAATGATTGCTCCTCCTCTTCCTCTTCTTCTTCTTCTTCTTCTTCTTCTTCTTCTTCTTCTTCTTCTTCTTCTTCTTCTTCTTCTTCTTCTTCTTCTTCTTGCCCTGGGGATGGAACCCAGGGGCATTTTACTTCTGAGCTATATCCCCGGCCCTATTTTCATTCTTTATTTTGAAACAGGGTCTCACTGGGTTGCAAAGGGCCTCACTAAGTAGCTGAGGTTGTCCGTGAACCAAGATCCCCTTGTCTCAGCCTCCCAAATGCTAGGATTACAAGCGTGTACCACCACACCAAGCTTACTTTTCTTTTCTTTTCTTTTTTTTTTTTTTTTGTGGTACTGGGGTTCTGGAAGCCCTTCTACCTCCGGGCTACACTCCCAAACCTATTTTTATGTTTTTTATTTGGAAACAGGGTCTCTTAAGCCAGAGAGGCTGGCTTCGAACCTGTGCGATCCTCCTGTCTCTGCCTCCCAAGCGCAGGGATTACAAGCGTGCGCCACCACGCCCAGCTACTTTTCTTTTTTGAGTGACATTATTTCTCATGCATTACTGTTAGGTCCCAGAATACAAGTATGGAAACCAAATACCTAGAATAATCTTACTGAGCCTAGAAATTACCAGTAATTTTAACCAATCTCTTCCTACTATTGTTTTTGTCTTCATCGGCTTGTCTTTCCATTGTCCCAGATAGATCAAATGTAAGAATCAATACAAGTGATTATGAAAATTATGAAAATTAAAGCAGAAACTCACAATGTGTATATTGATGCCTCAATGTATTAACAGTTTCCAAACAAAAATATGTATCCAGATCTATGCAGTACTGTTCTATCAGAAATTAGGGTGTCTTCAGGGCCATACTTCCTCCAGAAGCCCTAGGGCACAATCCAGTTCATCTCTCTTCTGGCTTCTGGTCATGTTGATATTTCTTGGTATGATTCTTAGTTATCTGGGTCAAGTTGACCAGACTATAGTCACTGGTGATTTCATCACACACTAATTGAAGTATTGAGCTGAAGGTATTTTGTAGATATGATTAATATCTACAATCAGTTGACCTTAAGGGGATTGCTATAGTAGGTAGAATAATAATATTATTTTCAATTAGGAAAAAATGTTAATGTAAATGGAGCTTGTGCACTAAATCTCCTGGAGTTGACTCTTGCTTTCATGATTTCTGATTTCCTTTCTGACCTGAGGCTTTTCTCCAGCCTATGTCACCCATAAGCTCCCCATCATCAGAGGGCCAGTGTAAGAAAGGCCAGTGCACTAACCCTCAAAACATTGCATAGAGAAATTATAGTAGGTCAAATAAATGGAGAGACATGTGTGTTCATAGTGTTATAGATGATAATACATTCTCAATAGAAATCTAGTGGGCTTTTTGTGTAAACTGACAAGCTGATTTTGATATTAAAAAAAAGACAGTTCTATTTTGATAGAAGAAATATAAAAATGTGATTTCAACATCTCTGGTCAAATTTCCAGGTCTTTGATCTATCTTGAGTTAACTCAAGATGAGTTGGGGTGAGAAGCTGGGGTTTAATTTCATTTATTTACAAATGGATAATCAGTTTTCCCAACACCCTTTGTTGAAAAAGCTGTTTTTCTTCAGCATATTTTTGACACCTTTGTCAAAGATCAATCAGAGTATTAGGATTTGTTTTTGTATCTTCTATTCTGTTCCATTGGTCAATGTGTATTTGTGCCAATTCCATGCTGTTTTTATTGCTATAGCTCTGTAGTAAAATTTGAAGTCAGGTATTATGATGCTTCTGCATGGTTCCTATTTTTGAGAATTGCTTTGGATACTCTGGGTCTTTTGTTTTTCCATTTGAGTTTTGGAACAGATTTTTCTATCTTTGTGAAAAATGATATTGCTATTTCAATAGGGATTGCATTGAATGTGTAGATCACTTTTGGTAGAAGGGCCATTTTAATAATATTTGTTCTGCCTATCCAAAAGCATGGGAGATCTTTCTCACTTCTAAGATCTTTTTCAATGTCTTTTCGTGTGTTATAATTTTCATTGTAGGGGTCTTATATATCCTTGGTTAGATTATTCTTAGGGTTTTTTTTTTTTTAGGTCTCACTGAATTACAAAGGACCTAAGTAGCTGAAGCTGTTTGTGAACCATGATCCTCCTGACTCAGCATGTATCACCACACCCAGCTACATTTTTGAGTACTATATTGAACAGGAGTAGTGATAATGGGCATCATTGTCTTGTCTCAGATTTTAAAGGAAATTTTTGGAATTTTGTTCCCCATTTAATATAATTCTGGTTTGGGTTTGTTGTATATTACATTTAGGAACAACACTCCAACATATAGACATTGGCAGAAACTTTCTCAGTAAGACACCCAAACCTCAGAAAAGTAAAGCAAAAATTAATAAATGGGATGGCATTAAATTTAGAAGTTTCTGTGCAGCAAAAAAAAACTACCATGAGTCTACACAGAGAACCTACAAATCTGGAAAATCTTTGTCCTCTATTCCTCTGATAGGGAACGAATACCTAGAATGTATAAATAACTTAAAAGATTAACACTGGCTGGGAGTGGTGGGGCATGCTTGTAATCCCAGCATTCGGGAGACTGAGACCGGAGGATTGTGGTTCGCTGACAGCCTCAGCTACTTAGGGAGGACCTCTGCAACTCAGTGAGACCCAGTTTCAAAATAAAAGAATAAAAATTAGGGCAGGGGATGTAGCTCAGAGTTTGAATGCCCCTGGGTTCCATCCCCAGACCCACACACACAAAAAAAGATTAACACTAAAATCAAACAAACAAATAGCCCAATTAAGAAGTAAGCAATTGAACTAAATAGATACTTTACAAAAGAAGAAATAAAATTGCCAGGCCGGGCATGGTGGTGCACGCTTGTCATCCTAGCATTCGGGAGGTTGAGACTTGAGGATCACGGTTCGCAGACAGCCTCAGCTACTTAGTGAGACCTAGGCAACTCAGTGAGACCCGGTTTCAAAATAAAGAATGAAAAATAGGGCAGGGGGTGTAGCTCGGAGGTCAAACGCCCCTGGGTTCCATCCCCAGACCCGAAAAAAAAAGAAATACAAATTGCCAATAAATATGTAAAAAAAAATTCAACATCATTAGGAATCAATGAAATGCAAATCAAAGCTACACGGAAATTCCATCCCAAAAAGGCAACCATCAAAAATCAAACAACAGTAAATGCTGGCATGGATGTAGGAAAACAGGAACTTTTACACTGTTAGCGGGAATATACACACAATGAAATTCTACTTTGTTTTTAGAAGAATAAAATTATGACATTCATAGGAAAATGGACAAACCTGGAGAATATTATATTCAGTGAGATTTGGTATTTTCTCTCATATGTGGGACCTAAGAAGTAATCAGGATACAAGAGAGACATTAGGTGATGAAGGAAAAACCCCATTGGAGCAAGAGTGATGAAGGAGAGAGGGAAAATTAATGAAGGAAACAATTCCATTGACATATGAAAGCATCAAGGCCAACCTCAATGTCATGTATGGGAAAGGAGAAGGAGTGTGGAGGCAGCCGAGGAAGCTCACCAATTGCTATGTGCATCTATAAACTACAATATAAACTACATTATGGTGTGAGACTATAATGCACCATTGAAAGTGTATATTTAAAAAAAATATATATATAAAATGTAAAGCCTAAAACTACACTTTCTACCCAGGAGAAGGAGCTAGTCTGTAGTGAGAGAATAGACCTGGCTGACAAAGAGAAGAACCTAAGAAAGCAAAAAACAAAAACAAAAAAAATTATATATATATATATATATATATATATATATATATATATATATATTAGTGACCTGGTGGCCTCCACTCTTTCTCAGCTTTTTAACTGAGCTGCATCTCTGTTTATCCCACTGTGTGTAACTGAACTTGTGAGAGTGCAGGATGTATTTTCCCTTTCTTTGGTTTTGACAGCCAGCAGCCTGAAGGGCTGAGGTTCTTAGACAGCATCCTCTGAGGTGGGGAGACTATGCAGGACTTTTGCTACAGTGTACTCTTGGGATTGAAACCTGTGGATGGGAGGAAACAGGAGTATAATTGGCTATAAGGAAAAATTGGAGGGTAAGCAGTCTTCTGAATGAAGACCACAGTTGACCCTACAGAAATTCTGGGAGCTGTAATGTTGCTTCAAAGCTATCCTAATTTGAGACAGGGGATGTTCACCCGCCCCCCACATCATCATCATCATCGGTCAATAGATTCAAACAGTGAAGGGAAGGGTATATAATCTATGGCAAGGTGATTGATCACAATCAAGGCAACTGAAACAGGGTAAAAATTGAGGGCAATTTGGGGAAGATATTTCTAGGAATTAGGCAAGTCCTTCCTTTCTAAAGTGAGACCCAAGTGGCCCATTCCAGCATCCTCATATATTATCTACGTCTTTTCCATCTTCATTGGTTTCAGTTCTGCAGAATAAGGACTGGTGTCCACATAAGACTTACAAATGTTTGTTTGTATCAATGCAGACTACTCCAAGAGTAGTTATTAGAACTGAATGTTTCTTGCATTTTGTGTTAACCTGTTATCTTATATGCAGGTTCATTTTCTCTATTTAGTTTCAAAGCAAAGATTTTCAAATCTTGTCCCAGAACTCTGAATACTCTATGGCATGTGCTAAAAGTACAGACATATGGGCTACACTTGGGAGTGACTGAAGCGGAAGTTCCTGAGTAAGGCCTAGGAAATGGCTTTTTTTTAAGCATATAAATGGCTCAATTCTTTTGAAATACAGAATCAACTCCTAGATATTAGTTTTCAGCACTTGGTTCTATTGATGTATTGTCCTTTAAACTACTTAAAGAGACAAGATATTCAAATGCACAGTTTAATAAAAAGTCAACTAGTGTCTAAAAGAGACACCAAAGGTCAACAAGTAAAGCAAGAGCCCTGTGTCTCTCACTTAAATGCACAGAAAACTTCTAGTCCCAGTTGTTTTAGAGTAGCTGCTCTCTCCCTTCCTGCTTTGTTTCTTGCTGTATTCACTGAGAAGTTGCTTGTGTTGGACATTATCACACTCTTGGGGGCTGCTTACGCTTACACAAGGTATTAACATTCCAAATAGGCACCGTCACCATCTCCTCTTGCAGGGATCGCTCTTTTCTCCAGCCTCTGCTGATGGGACTCCACAGTGCGCACACTAGTTACTAGGGGCACAAGTAGTACCATGAGTAATATTTTATCTTTCTTGTCACCTCTTCACTCAAAGTGAAAATCTAGCTGGGACTTTATGTCTGCATATGTCAAGCATTATTTGCACGTGAACCTGTATGTTTTCTGTGTTTCATCTAGGTTAGTTTTATCTTTAGAAACATTCTCCTAAAAAGGTGGCAAAAATGGCCATCAATAGTTGCGAGCTTACATTTTCTTCACAAGCAAGAAGAAATTCCTCCTGGTTATTTCAGTAGCTTCCTCCCCTGGGAGGAAACACTTTCCACTGGTAAAGCTTGTGTACCAATTCAATTTCTGAGTGCAATTTTGCGTATATGTGTGAGGTGCTGGAGATCAAACCCAAGTCTTTGTACTACTGAGCAGGTCTGTCACTGAGTTATATCTCAGCTTCTGAATGCATCGTTTTTTGTGTGTGGGGGTCTGAGGATGGAACCCAGAGGCATTCTACACCCCCTGACCTATTTTTTATTTTTTATTTGAAACAGGGTCTCACTAAGTTGTGGAGGTCCTTACTAAGTAGCTGAGGTTGTCCGCGATCCACGATCCTCCACTCTCAGCCTCCCAAATGCTGGGATTACAAGCATGCGCCACCATGCCCGGCTATGAATGCATCTTTTGACAAGAAGATAAAAACTCTCTCTTTGTTCAGGCCTCAGTTCTATGCTCACTCTTGGTTCAGCTCCATTCACTCCTAGACAAGAATGGAGTAAGTGTGGTTGACCAGAGACAGGCTGGACAGACAAGAAACATACGTTTGTGGAATCTAAAAAGCAAATTCTTACAAATAGAGAATAGAATGGAGTTACTAAGGGCTGGGTGTGAAGAGGATTGGAAGAATATTGGTCAAGTGGTACAAAATTTCAGTTAGGAGGAATGAGCTCAAGAGAACTATTTGCACAACACAGGAACTATTGATGATAATAATATATTGTATTGTTGAAATGGTAAGAGTGTCCTCATCACAAAATTAAGAATGTGTGGTAAAGAGCCGGGCGTGGTGGCGTACACTTGTAATCCCGGAGCTTGGGAGACAGAGACAGGAGGATCACGCAGGTTTGAAGCCAGCCACGCTGGCTCAAGAGACCCTGTTTCCAAATACAAATATAAAAAGATAGGTCTGGGAGTGTAGTCCAGAGGTAGAAGGGTTTCCAGGAACCCCAGTACCACCAAAAAAAAAAAAAAAAAAAAAAGGCATGTGTGGTAAGGAATATGCTAATGTGGTTGATATAACCATTTCACAAGGTATGCATATTTCAAAACATCATTTGTACATGATAAATGTATATGATTTAATTTTGCCATTTAAAAATAAATAATTTCAAAAAAAAAAAAAAAGCCTATGCCATCTATGCTGAGTGTAGAGCTGCCCGAAGACACAGCATTTCTCTGTCTGAATTTGTCAATGTAACGTGGTAACGGTACGGGGCATCTTCTTCAAGCAACGCCTGTCCACACGCACTGGAGACTGGTTGCTCTACTGCTCCTTACCATCTGCATGGGAACACTGCAAAGGAGTGCTCAAATGAATGCAAAAACATCACACCTACATTCCATACATATGAAAACATAGGATGCTATAAATGCAAAGAGGCAATCAGCTGTCTTATCTTTTCAATTTGGAGAAAAGTTGTACTTTTCTAGGGGGAAGGAGAAAAACATGTTTATGATTTTTATTGAATAATATTCTGATATAGCCCTTGGTAATACTTTATTATCTTGATTTTATCCTTAGAAATATCAGAAGTGTCTTAAAATTCATAAGTTTCATGTTATTGCTTTCATAAGATAACATGTAAACTCAGGTTCCATTGTTCTGTCTTTAGTAATGTGCATACATTGGTACTGGGGTTTAAACCCAGATGCATTCTAGCTCCAAGCCACATCTCCATCTCTTTTATTTTATTTTATTTTATTTTACTTTACTGTGGGCCTGGGGGTGGAACCCAGGGGCATTGGACCTCAGAGCTATACCCCCTGCCCTATTTTTTATTATTTTGAAAAAGGGTCTCACTAAGTTGCGGAGGGCCTCACTAAATAACTGAGGCTGTCCCTGAACTGTGATCCTCTGGTCTCAGCCTCCGGAATGCTGGGATTACAAGCGTGTACCACCACACCCATCTCTTTTATTTTTAAAACAAGATCTCACTTAGTGGCTGTCCTTGAACCTGTGATCCTCCTAACAGCCTCCCAAGTACTGGTCTTACAGGTGTGCATCACCATCCCTAGCTAGTAATACATTTATTTATTTAGTTGGTTATTTATTTATTTACTTATTTATTTTGTGGTATTGGGAATTTGACCCAAGGTCTTTCTGTCTCTGAGCTGTACTCTACCAATTTTATTTTTTACTTTGAAACAGGGTCTCACTAATTTGCTGAGGGTCTTGCTAAATTGTGAATTTATGATCCTCCTGTCTCAGCTTCCCAAGTACTGAGATTACTGGGATTAAATGCCAGGCTACTAATACATTTTTAAAGAAGAAAAGTGATGGATCTTCACTCTATTTCAATACCACTATACACACTTGTCTATATCATTGAGTCACAAAGTCTTCCATCAAGCCTGTTTTTCAAGTGCCATGTTCTTGTTCCACTAAATTTTCTTTATGTTTTATTTTTTTTCTACCTTTGGAATATTTTCTTTGAACACCTTAACATTTCTGAAAACTCACCTTCAGGACAGAGGGAGTCTAAGCCCTACAAACCTTCTTAGCAACTAAAAATCCCACTAATGTTTTCCTTTGAAACATGGCCTCACTAAGTTGTAGAGGGCCTCACCAAGTAACTGAGGCTGGCTGCAAACCCGTGATCCTCCTGTCTCAGCCTCCGAAGTACTGGGATTACAAATGTGCCCCCATGGCTCCCAGTAATATTTTCAGAAGAGATAAAGGAGCACAGGTTCTGCATATCAGGTTATTTCAGTTTTCTGAGGAAGTGCTAACACCCTCCAGACCATCTGGTCAAAATTTAATTGCTAAGGGATGAGCTGAGGTTTTTTTTTCTTTTTCTTTTTCTTTTTTTAAAATTAGACCAGGATTTTTGAGAATGCCTGGCACAAAAGAGCTGCTGTCAAAGAAAGCTAAATAGGATAGTGATAATTTCAGTACAACAAATCCCAAAGTACATATTTTCATTTACTAATGGATGAAAAAGACAGGGTCACGTATGTGAAGCGTTTTCAAATCTGTGTCTTCCCCTCCTCCAATAACACAGCCTTGCTAATTAAAATGGATTCAATTTCTTCTAAAAACTGAGTACCAGCTAGGACTCAAAAATTTTTTTCCCTAAAAAAAAAAAAAAAAAAAGACACTGTAGCTTTAATTGTGCATGGCACCAATGAGGTTGTCATGGAGATGGGAGTCTGTGACAAGGCTGCTCCACTTCTTTGGCCTTGTTCTGAGCCTGAAGTGGAAGGTTCTATTGTTCGAGTGGGATTTCAACTTCTGCTAATGAAACCTGGGCTTTGACATTTTCAATACAATTTTGTTCCTGTTGCTTTTTTTGTTTCATGTAAACAATGCGGGTTCTCCAAATGACAACGATGAGAATGTTTTAGAACATTTTGTTAAGGATTTCTGGAGAACACAAAAATGGTGTCCAGCAGGCTCTCCAGGTCGCTGCAGGCGCCGGCCATAGTTTGGAAGCGTTTGCCACCTAGTGGTGGCACTTGGGAGATGCTGAGTAATCGTGCTGAACAGATTCTTGGTTTTAGATACTAGGAAGCACAAAGAAAAAAACTACTTCTATGAATAGATTCTTCATTTTTATTAACTATATAAGAACTAAAAATTTCCAGTGATTCCTATTTTGTTTTATGTTTTGTTTTCAACGTACTTGTTTATTTCACTTACCTTTTGAAATTATTGACAGCATTGTTTATAATATCTTTGAATATCTATATATCTACAGCAAAGTTACTTTTTTGCCTCCTGGTATTAATTTTGCTTTCTTTTTATGTATTCTGAGAGAATATAATTCTGTTATATTTTTGAATAAGTAACTTTTTATTTTTTGACTTATAGTATGTTTTCTATTCATTGGGCTTCTGAATGTGTCATTCTTTTTTTCTTTTATTTTCTTTCTGTGTGTGTCCGTGTGTGTGCGTTGTGTGTGCGTGCGTGCATGCGTGCGTGTGTGTGTGTGTGTGTGTGTGTGTGTGTGTGATACCGAGGATGGAAATGGAACCCAGGGACTTTCTACCTTCGGGATACACCCACAGACCTATTTTTAATATATTTTATTTGGAAACAGGGTCTCAATAAGTTGCTGATAGTCTCACTACGTAGCTGAGGCTGGCTTTGAACCTACGTGATCCTTCCTGTCCCAGCCTCCCAAATACTGGGACCACCACGCCTGGATCTCTTCTACTGTTTTTGGATTTAACTTGAGGGTCATACAGCCTCTTGAAGTAGATATATAGAGTTTTGATATTATTCTTTATTTTCTTATAAGTGGACTTAATCTAAGTTTTTGTCTATGCATGTTTTAGTTGCATTTTGCATATTTTGATATGACAATTATGTCATTTGTTGCGAAGCATTTTTTAATTTTTTATGGTGGAGAACTCACCACTTGACTCTCCATCCAGACATCTCCTTTGGAAGGAGGCGGTGTCTGAGTCCTTACCCAGGTGACACATTCTTTTTTATAGTATTCTTATTCTTTATGTGTTCCATACTTGTGACTTTAGTTTACCTGTGTAATTATTTTTTATTTACTGATGCATTGTTTATAGAGATTATGGGGAGCCATTAAGGTGTTCCTCTAAAAGAATATTTCTGAATCAGCTGACCGTCCTTCGCCCAGGGTCAACAAGGTTTGGGGTCATGGAAAGTTCAAAGTAAAAGGTCTGAGAGAAGATCAGGTGGTGATGGCACGAGGGTATTGATTGACCTGCCTGTGATGTATGAGGATCTGTCTTTATTGTATTCAGGTGGTGATGGCACGAGGGTATTGATTGACCTGCCTGTGATGTATGTGGATCTGACTTTATTGTATTCAGGTGGTGATAGCACGAGGATGTTGATTGACCAGAAACTGTATAAATACCTCAAAGGAAATAAACCTGGGATTGGCCAGTGGAGATATCAACCTGGGAGTGGACTGGCGATCCTCCCATGCTTGAATTAAATTCTTTCTTCTTTTTTTTTTTTTTGGTGGTATTGGGGTTCCTGGAAGCCCTTCTACCTCCAGGATACACTCTCACGGGCTACACTCCCAGACCTATTTTTTTAAACCTTTTTATGTGGAAACAGGGTCTTTTAAGCCAGCGAGGCTGGCTCCGAACCAGCGCGATCCTCCTGTGTCTGCCTCCCAAACGCGGGGATGACAAGCGTGCGCCACCACGCCCGGCTTGAATTAAATTCTTTGAATCAAATTCTTAGAACTGAATTTTTTCATCATCACTCTGCTCTTCGGAACCCGTACTTTTGCTGGCTGGCTCGGGCAAGATATGTAAGTTAATATCAAGTACTAAGAGTTTTCTTGTATTTTTTGTTACTAGTTCATTTCTAATTTTTGTGGAGAACATAATTTCCCTTGAAATGTTAAATATATAGTTTCTTCAAAAGAATTATTATCAATGTTTGTAGTGCTGCAGATTGAACCTGAGGCCTCTGGCCTGATAGTCAAGTGCTCTACCACTGGACTACAACACCTCCAGTCCCAAGGGATTTATTATTTAATAGATGAATGACAAATATTTATTTTCTTCCGGCAGTTGTCTGCAATACCTTTTTTAAAACTCAGCTCAAATGTTAGTTGCTCAATACCGTCTTTGCAAATTCCTTCCTTTGTATGCCTTCTTAATAAAAAATAATCAGTCCTTCTATTGTGTTCCCATGATATCTGTTCTTACTACTATTACATTATCTTATATCTAGGTGTGTGTGTGTGTGTGTGTGTGTGTGTGTGTGTGTGTGTGTGTGTGTGTACCTATGTGCTCATTTTCTTACCTGATTAATTTTTTAGAAAAATGCCTTATATTTTTATTATTCCTCTCTACTATATTATCAGTAAGAATATAGTGAATTCTCAATAAATGTCTGCAAAGTTAGCAAATTGTCTGCCTTCACCCTTCCAGCCTCCTCTTGAACCATACTGGCCCTCATACTTACTCTCTTTGTCCATTGCTCTACCTTTATTTCTTCCTCATCAGGATAGTATCTCCTGCTACCGGCCTGTGACACATGTCAGTTTCCTCTGTTTGGAAAGATTTTCTTCTCCCTCCTTTTCAGCTGCACCTCCTTAACACCTACTCACCGCTTGACTCTCTGTTCAGACATCTCCTGTGGAAGCAGGTGGTGTCTGAGTCCTTATCTGGGTGACACATTCTCTTTTATAATCTTATTCTTCATGTGTTCCACACTTGTGACTTTAGTTTACCTGGGCAAATATTTAATTCTTGCCTGCCTTTCATAATAGCATGGCTGGTCTTTAGTGATTGTGACCCATCAAACTTCGCTTCACTGTGGTGTCTTTCGTCCTGAAAATCAGTATATGGCTCTCTTATTCACTATGATTGAATTAAATATTACCTCATGATTACATCTTTAAGTTTTCACCAAAAAATTCTAAAAGAAGAGCTATAACATTCATTTGAGAGCTTCCAATTTTACTTAAAAATATACCATTTGACCAAATGTATTTGAAGAGAATCTTCCTCGATTGAATAAGTTGTAAATCCAAAACAACAAACCTTACATAACTGGCTAGCTATCATCCATCTACTTGTCTTTTTTCTTTAATACACTTAGGTGTTTTCTTGGTGGGATTCTCACAGTTTCCCTTCAGTTAGTAAATGCACAGTCAGCCATGTCTATGGGCGTGGGTTGTTACAGTGTGAGCATCAGAGGCTTTGGGGCTAGCTCTGTTTTCAAATACCTTGGCTATTTCCAAAATACAAGATCTTGATGACACAACCTTTCAGAATTTCAGTTGCCACATTTGTAAAATGAGACTGAAAAAATGTTCTGTAAGATAATTGCATAGATTGGCATGCTCTTATTTTTAAAATCATATTTGTTAATCCTTGCTAACAAGGTAAATATCTGCTAGGTGATAGGAATGTAAACATAAATGAGATATTATCCTGGAATGCAAGTAATGTATGATGGAGTTTGATACACAAATCAATGATCATTAGAATGAGTGGTAACACTTGCATAAATCAATAGCTGCAGAGAGTGTCAGGAGCTCCTACAGGGTGGGCAGCGTGGAGAAGCCTGGTGCTCCTAGTGGTGAGGGAGAAGGAGGAGGTGGTGTCTCCAACTCTCTTTTACATTTATGATATATTGGTTATTTCGTGCTCTATCACCTTTTTGGGCTGAATCTCGTCTGTTAGGTATGTGATTTGGGGCCATCTTTCAATCTCTCTGCCTCAATTTCTTTTTATCTGTATGGACAGTAGTAGCTAAAACTTAAAAAGCCCTTATTATATCCCAGACAATCTCTAAATTCCATATGTATCTTAATTCCCTTGACCCATAAAGTTTCTTTACTTTACAGAGGAACTGAGGCTTGATAAAGTTAGGTAACAGGTATCTTGTCCAAGGTCACAGAAATAATAAGCATGACAAAGGCGAATTCAAACCTAGGCAACCTGGCTCCATTTCCAGCCAAAATCACAATTGACTCTAAAATATAATTCATATATAATTCATAATAATAGCTACATATCCAACAACACTTTGCTGGCTACAAAGAAAACACTCGATAAGTTTTAGCTGTTATTATTCTTAATCTAGTTAGTTAAAATATTGGTTTAGCTTAAAGTATATTTTTAATTTAGTTAATTCTCAGGGAAATATTTCAAAATCCTCTTTTTCTAGTTTTACCAATAGATGTAGGCAAATCACTCATTATGTGAAGTATTTTTGCCTTGCAAGAGCCCTCTTGTGGAAAAGCGTAATAATCCAGAGTAGCATTTTTATTTATCTAAAGATTGTCATATGCATGGGAAGAAATACTAAATTTAAAGAAAATCAAATATTTCTTAATCTGCCATTATCTTTCATTTCATTAAAGGTAGCAAATATATTACTACTGACTCACAATATAAAATTACATAGGTAAAATATGGCAGTTTTGTAAAAAGAATTAAAAAGCAATTTCATAAAAAATAAAATCAATTTAATAAAGCACTGAAAAGCAAACTTTGCATGGCATCACAAGTAGTTTCTATTAAGCTTTCAAACTGTCAGACTCTTCAGTAAAATATTGCACGTTAAAGTCTATTTATCTAAGGAAAATAATTGGAACATTAGCATTTAATATGATTGATAATATGCTTCCTCTGCATTGTTTATTAATTTTAAAACAAGTTTGACTAAGAAATTAACCTTGAACAAAGAATAGCCCTGATTATGTTTAAATATGCTATAGAATTTAAAAGGCTCTTGGAGCAATTAAAGGCAGGAGATGATTAAATATAAGTGTCAGGATGAATCATTTATTAGATGACTGTTGTGAGAGTTTAATGCATGCCTTTTATTGTAAAAATATTCCCTTGGCAACAAGTATTTATGTATTTGTCTCTAATGTTATCTGGCTTGATATTGCAAAAATGTGTATTACTGTGACTTTATCTCTACTTTCATTTTTTTTTAAATGATGCTCTTATCTGCTCTCAAAGCAGGGAGGCAGCTGCATGTCCTGAATCATAATAAATAGTTCTTATCCTTGTGCTTTCTTTCTTTTTAACCATCTCCATTCCAAAAATAGAAATTATAGGAAGAACTTACAATTCTTTCCAAAGGAAAATGCACCTGGTCAAAGATCCATTCAATATGAGCTTACTAGTTATTTCCCAAACCTCAATGATTTAAATCATTGGGAAGAACTCTATGTTAACTTCTATTAACTTCTAACAAAGATGTTTACTGAGTATCTTCTCTGTTATTTGGGTAAGTATTGCATTCATTACCTCTTTTTTCTTTTCCTTTTTTTTTTTTGTATGTATATGTGGCACTGGAGATTGAACCCGGGAGAATTTTATATCTGACCTATACCCACAACCTTATTTATATTTTCTTTTGAAACAGTCTTAGTAAGTAGGTGAGGGCTTTGCTAAAATGCTATGCTGGTTGAACCTGTGATCCTCCTGCCTCAGCCTCCCAAGTACTGGGATTACTGGTGTGCCCCACCCCTTAGTCAATACCTTTGCACAATAAGGGATCACTGTCAATCCAGGCACGTGTTGGGGGGGTTGTGATGAGAGGTGTCTGACCTGACACAATTGGGGTCTCATCATGCTTCAGAGAACATTTTATGTTTCACTTTTTAGAGTTCTCTGAAATATCTTACTTGACTAAGTAGTTCTGCAACTAAAATCCAGTTCAATTCTATTTGAACTACACATTCTGCCTTATTTCTCTCACAATAGGGAGGGATGAAATTTCCCTTCGGTGACTCTATTTACTAACACCTCCCTTTGCACTGTCCTTGGTCTCCCATAAGTCTTTCTGAGTGCTTATTTAGTTTAGTCTTCTAGTATAATATCCACATTTGGGCTCTACCCATGTCTCTGTTCCAGCTACACTCATGGTGCAAGCTTAGAGAGAATGAAGAAGTAGGGCCCGATGGGAAAAGAAGCCCAACCCAGCAACCTGAGTTAAGCACATCAGCATCAGCGTTGCTGACTTGGCACCTCTGCCACCTTCCACCCCACTGGCCCTGCCTCCTTCTCATTAGCCATACCTCCGTGTTTCCATCTCATTAGCTTTGTAAAAATGACCCTTCAAGTACTGTGAATTACTTGAGTGATGGACAAGAGCTGTTCCAAACAAAGAATTGATAACTCTAAGACAGAGTGGTAGAGACCTCAGACCTCAGCTAGTAGTAAACATATTTGGGGCTGGAAAGAAGCTTATCTCAGCTGAACAGATTTGTTTAGCAAGGGTCTCAATTACAATTTGGGAACTTGGAAACAAAATTTAAAAAACATAACTGATTGAGAGTTTTGTGTAGTCAAAGTGTACAGTTTATTTTTCTTTCTGTGCTGGGGATGGAACCCAGGGGCATTCTAACTCCAAGCTATACCCCCAGCCCTATATTTTATTTTTCTTTTATTTTTGAAACAGGGTCTCACTGAGTTGCAAAGGGCCTCACTAAGTAGTAGCTGAGGCTGTCCGCGAACTGCGATCCTTCTGTCTCAGCCACCCAAATGCTGGGATTACAAGCGTGCGCCACCACGCCCGGCTCAAAGTGTACAGGTTTTGTGTAGACCAACACACCTAGGTTCCCAGACAAACTGGAGTACTCAGCTGCTATGGATGTTGGGTAAATTATCCCTCAATGGCCAGTTTCTTTGTCTATAAAACGGACATAGTGACACTGATGTTATTTTGAGTAATACATCAGCACATAAAGTAACATAATGAAGTACTTAATGAAGATTAAAATATGAAAGTCCTTCCCTAATTGTCATGTCAATAACAAACTTGAGTAATTTACTAAAAATTTGAATCATTTACTTAAAAGCTACACTCTTCCATCTCACTCCCTAGCATTCCCAGGTGAGCTGTCATTCCTCAGTCTGTGCTCTGTATATGTCTTACTCTTTCTCTGTTGGGATTCTCCTATTCAGTGCTGCCCTTTGTTCAGCATTGAATTGCGCTTCATTCTTCAAGACCACTAATATCTTAATTACTTCACTGGAGTAATGATTTTTAAAGAATAAATAAATGAGTCACTCACTCATTTTTTTTTTTTTTTTTTTTGGTGGTACTGGTACTGGGGTTCCTGGAAACCCTTCTCCCTCCGGGCTACAATCCCAGACCTATTTTATATTTGTTTACATTTGAGAACAGGGTCTCTTAAGCCAGCAAGGCTGGCTTTGAACCTGCGTGACTCTCCCGTCTCCACCTCCCAAGTGCGGGGATTACAAGTGTGCGCCACCATGCCCAGTGAGTCACTCACTCTTTAAAAACATGTTTCTGGATTCCTATAAAAATCAAGGCACAACTACTTGGCAGTTCTGATTTAAACTAGGTCTTCAAACCACAATATATTAATCTTTTGGACAAATGTATCACTGGTTGTTTACTATCTACCAGACACCAGGAGAGAGTCTGGGGATACAAAAGTTAGAAAACTATAAATAACAAAAAAGGTGGTCAATGATTACAAGCCTTCCTAATTTATATCACAATTAGGGAGTGGGATGGTGATACCTCTGTGGGGAGCTGAGTAATTCATGCTTTTACAGATATCTTACTAAGATCTGAATTTTTCTATTTGTTGGCTTGCTTTTTGCCTAACTACTCTCATTAAAATATACCATACCACAAATATCAAGACTCATTCATATACTGCTGACTATGGTAGTACACTCCTGTAATCTCAGTACTTAGGATGCTGAAACAGAAAGAGGCCAAGGCCAACCTCAGCCACTTAGCAAGGCCCTCAGCAGCTTACTGAGACTCTGTTTCAAGATAAAAAGTAAAATAAGGTTGGCAGTATAGCTAAGAGAAATAGAACACCCCTGGGTTCTATCCCCAGTATCACAAATAAAAGAGAGAGAGTGTTATTCATCTAGTGAATGAGAAGTAAGATTACTTATTGGAGAGAAGGCTTCAAACAGAATAATCTTTGAGGAAGAATTATTGAGGCCAGGACTTCAGGCCAGGAGAGGTAAGGGTTGAGGAAGAACTGAAAGAAGACTGGCAGGCAGGTGGGATCCTCATGATCAGGATAAAGAATCTGGGTCTTATCCTATGTATCTCTCTAGCATGTTATCCTCAGGTCCTTTTACTTTTTGATTTACTTCTAATGGAACTAAAAGAATAACAAAACCCCTTGGTCCTAAGAAAAAACCTTATATTTAACTACTCAGAGCTACTGGTGTTGCTTAGGAAAGTCTTGAGCTCATTCAGGTCTTTTCTTTTCTTTTTTGCGATGCTGGGGATAGGACTCAGGGACATTCTACCTCTGAGCTACACCTCCAGCCTTATTTTTTATTCTTTATTGTGAAACAGGGACTCACTGAATTGCAAAGGGCCTCATTAAATAGCCAAGGTTGTCCATGAACTGCAATTCTCCTGTGTCAGCCTTCCAAATGCTGGGATTATAAGTGTGCGCCACCACGGCCGGCTCGCTCAGCTCTTTTTTAGTGCTTTCGTTCACAAAACATGACTTTGTGGCTAAATGCCTGACCATGCTCCTGGAGATATGCCATTGAGACATAATTTAATATTGCCTTACATGCAATGACTTTGAAATTTGCTTTGGAATTTATTTCTTCACATTGAAGAGAATAGTGGCTTTGCTGTCAGTTGCCTCTTACTTCTGATTTTCTAGTGCCAGGCATATCTTCAAATAGAGTTGTTGTTTTTTTTTTCTTTTTTTAAAGAAGCCTTGTGCATGGCAGTTTTACTACTTGGAGGCTCAATTTGTTCCAGGGATAAATCTCTGCGTAAAACAAATGGTATGTTTTCTGAAAAGCCTCATAATGATCATTTTTCTTCTTGTTTGTGTCAGAAGAGATGAAGCTGGATTAAAGTGCCTCGGGAATCTCGACACTTAAAGTCCTTGCCTACTGGCAATGGGATTAAATAAATTCTCCAAAATTATGGTAAGAAAGTTTAATTGAATTAAGAGATATGAACAAATGTGCATGCTATGGGTGGGAGTCCAAGGGGAAAATGTTGAAATTCTTTTTCATCCTACACTTGTTATCCTGTGACAAAGGTCCTAGGGATCAGTTGACTTGTGTGTTAAAGTGGCCAAATAGCCCCTTGATTATGGGAAAGAGATCAGCAGATCTGGGTGACAGAGTGACCCCAGTGTGGCACTAGGAATGCTCATTGTTCTTGTACTCTTATGTGGAAATCCCTTCTGCTATTTGTTAATACCATATTTTGTCTTGTTTTCATTCATACAAGCTAAAGCATGAGTACCACATGTAGATAGTTTGACATCCTTAGAAATAAGCAATTCTATTAGAGGGATCAAGTACAAAGTCATTTTGCCCGAGGGATTATTATTATTATAATTTTTTGGGTGGTAGTGGGGTTCCTGGAAGCCCTTCTACCTCTGGGCTACACTCCCAGACCTATTTTATATTTTTATTTGGAAACAGTGTCTCTTAAGCCAGCGCAGCTGGCTTGAACCTGCGCGATCCTCCTGTTTCCACCTTCCAAGCACAGGGATTACAAGTATGCGCCACCACGCCCAGCGTGGGATTATTATTTTTAACAGAGAGCTGTCTTTGATATTTGCTACTCGTCTTAATGTTCTTTAAACAATGTTCTGCCAGATAAATGTGCGTATGACTAGTTTATAATTGTCTGTCTTGTTTAAATCCTATAATGATGTGGTAAAATAGCTTTAAGTCTTACTTGTGTATATCATGACCTCTGGGATAAATCATTGCAGTGTACATGAAAAATTAAAGAGAGATGAAATGAAATGGTAGGCAGAGATGAAGAAAAAAAGAATGGAAAGAAGAAAGTAGAAAGAATATAGAACATATCTATATCAAAAGGTTAAGCATTCTGGCAAAATTAGTAGAGTACATGATAAGTTTCAAAATTATAAAATTAGGTGGAGAATAGCTCTCACCATTGTCTATCTACCAGGCAGTCAGGTATTTAAGTATATTAGTTTCTATCTTTACAACAGCCTTATAAGTTGTTATTATCTTTATTTTTACAAATAAGAATACTGAGGCTTGAACAGGCCAAGGAAATTTCCCATGGCAATTGAGCTAACAAGTGTTGGATGAGAGTCAGCCCTCTTTTCTAGAGCCCACAATATGTTTTTATCATGCTATGGAGCCTCTGAAAAAGGCCCCAGGAATGACTACAGCTGCTAAAATCAGCCAAAGGAAATTGTGATTTTAGCATACTAGATTAAAACAAACAAACAAATACACCCATGCCCCACTTGCAGTTATCTCTTTTCAGGCCAGTCTGTGTATTTGCTACCTCCATCCCTTATCAGCATCCATCATCAATACTAACATTAAAGAGTGTAACATGAAAGCTGAAAGTGAACTATCACTTTCTACTCCTTGACAGGGAGTCGCCTCCTCAGGGAAAGAAACATACTTGCTGTTGTCACTCATTACCAGAAAATATAACTGAGTCCCAGGTTTCCAGAGACAAGCAGCCAGTGAGAAAGTGGTGGCAAGAGAGCGACAGCTTCACATTCCAGCCCAGACTGTTTTAAAGTAAAAAATAAGGCTGGGGGTGTAGCTCAGATCCATCCCTAATGGCACACACACACACAAACACACACACACACACACACACACACACACACACGAAGAAAAGAAAGGGGAGAGAGAGAGACAGACAGAGACAGAGATAGAGACAGAGACAGGAGGAATCGCAATACCTGACTTTAAGCTATACTACAAACCCATAGTAATAAAAACAGCATGGTACTGGCACAAAAACAGATACATAGACCAATGGAGCAGAATAGAAGACTCAGAAACAAATCTGCACATTTATAGCCAATTGGTTTTTTTACAAAGGAGCCAAAAACATACACTGGAAAGAAAGATAGCCCACTCAACAAATAGTGTTGGCAAAACTGGTTATTAACCATATGCAGAAAAATAGAAATAAACCTCACTTTCTCACCTTGCACAAGAGTCAATTCAAGATGGATCAAAAACTTGTAAATCAGACCAGAGACCCTGAGGCTCCTTGAAGAGAGTATAGGTCCAAGACTGCAACACGCAGGCACAGGTAAAAATTTTCTCAACAAGACCCCAAAAGCACAAAAAACTAAAAGATAGATCAATACTTGGGATTACATTAAACTGAAGTTTCTATACAGCAAAGAAAACTACCAAGAACCTCAACAGAGAGCTGACAGAATGGGAAAAAAATTTTGCCAACTATTACTTCAATAGAGGATTAATACCTAGAATATACAGAGGACTAAAGGAACTCAGCACTAAGAAAACAAATAACCCAATTTAAAAATGGGTAAGGAAACCAAATAGATGCTTCACAAAAGAAAAAATTCAAATGGCCAATAAATGCATGAAAAAATGTTCGACATCATTAGTAATCAGAGAGATGCAAATCAAAACTACCCTGAGATTTCACCTAACTCCAATTAGAATGGCAATCATTCAAAACACAAACAACGACAGATGCTGGCGAGGATGTGGAGAAGTAGGAACTCTAAGACATTGTTGGTGGGATTAAAAATTAGTGCAACTACTTTGGAAAACAGTATGGAGGATCCTCAGAAGAATGGGAACAAGCCTACCATATGATCCAGCAAAACCACTTCTGGGTATCTACCCAAAGGAATGGGAACCAAATTAACGCATGAGTATCTATGTTCATAGCCACACAATTCATAATTGCCAAACTATGAAATTACCCAAGATGTCCACCAACAGATGAATGCATTACAAAACTGTGGGATATGTACACAATGGAATTTTACTCAGCCATAAGGAAAAACAAAATTACATCATTTACAGGGAAATGGATGGAACGGGGGAACATTTATGCTAAGTGAGATTGGTCAATCACAAAAAATAAGAAATCAGATGCTTTCCCTAATATGCAGAAGCTAGGGAGAAAATAGGTCAAAGGAGGAACTCTAGACGAAGGAGATACTACAGATGAGCAGATAAGACGACCTAACTGAGGGGACTGGAGGGGGGAAAAAGGGAAATTCTCTTATGTACATGATGCACGTTAACAAACATAGCAAAGTCAATCACTAAGCCAAACATGAGAAGGAGAGAGGGGGAGGGAACAGGGTCAGAATTAGGTAAGCGCTAATTGGGTAATATGTGTGTGTATGCCTCTACTATTTTGTAGCCCATTAAGATGTATGACTACAATGCACCAATAAAAAATTAAAAAATAAGTCAATATAGATATGCAAGTAAAAAAAAAGAAGAGAAAGCAGAGAAATTCCCAATTTTATTCATAGCAGATATGTTTGAGATTGGCAACCTGAAAGATTCCTTTGGGTTGTCATAAGATTACCCACATAAACCAGGAATTTGCCATTTAGAATGATTTCTTTAAAACTTGAACATCAAAGAAAAAAATTGGTAAAATATTTCTGTCATTTGTCATAGTCATAATTGCATTTTCTCTTTTTCCATGTATATGTGTGATTTTTCCCCCCTTGTTCTATTTCTGGAATGTATTTTAGATATGGAAAAAATTGCAATTGCTGTGATAATATCATCTGATTTTTTATGAAAAATAGGTTATCTGTTACCTTTACATGCTCTTGTTCTTTTTCCTTTAATTATTGTTAATAGTACTAACTTAGGAATTTGGATTTTTAAAATTAATTAGTATACTTTTGTTTTGTTCTTTTAATTTTTTATTGTGCATTGTAGTCATAATTTTTTTTTTGCAGTACTGGGGATAGAACCCTTAGGCATTCTTCCTCTGAGCTACACTCCTAGCCCGATATATATTTTTTATTATTTATTTTGAAACAGGTTCTCACTGAGTTGCAAAGGGCCTCACAAAGTAGCTGAGGCTATCTGTGAACTGCGATCCTCCTGTCTCTGCCTCCCAAATGCTGGGATTACAAGCATGTGCCACCACACTCGGCTATAGTCATACATCTTAATGGAGTACAAGATGGTAGAGGCAAACATGCACACATTGCCTTTACCCATTTCCCACACCATTCCCTCCCCCTTCTCTTTTGTCTGTGTTTGGCTTAGTGATTGACTCTGATAAGTTTGTGAATGTAAATCATGTGCATTAGGGAATTTCCCTCTTCCCCCTCCCATCACCCTCAGTTAGGTCACCTCATTTGCTCCTTTATGGTTTCTCCTCCTCCTCCTCCTCCTCCTCCTCCTCCTCCTCCTCCTCTTCCTCCTCCTCCTCCTCCTCCTCCTCCTCCTCCTCCTCCTCCTCTTCTTTTGGTGGTACTGAGGGTGGAACCCAGGGGCTTTCTACCTCCAGGCTGTACTCCCAGACCTACCTATTTTATATTTTATTTGGTAACAGGGTCTCACTAAGTTGCTGAGAACCTCACTAAGTAGCTGAAGCTGGCTTTGAACTTATGTGATCCTCCTTTCTCAGCCTCACAAGCACAGGGATTACAAGCATGTGCCACCACGCCCGGCATTGGTTTCTTCTTATCTAGAGTTCCTCCTATGACCCATTTTCTCCCTAGCTTCCACATATTAAAAAGAACATCCCATTTTTTTACTTTTTGTGACTGATTAATCTCACTTAGCATAATGTTCTCCAGTTACATCCATTTCCCTGTAAATGTTGTAATTTTTTTCTTCTTTATGGCTGAGTAAAATTTCACTGTGTGTATGTACATATTCCATAGTTTTGTAATCCATTCACCTGTTGATAGGCATCTTGGCTAGTTCCATGGTTTGACAATTGTAAATTGTGGGGACGTAGATACACATGCATTAATTTGGTAATTTGTTTCCCATTCCTTTAGGTAGATACCCAGAAGTGGTTTTGCTGGATCATATGGTAGGTTTGTCCTTATTCTTCTGAGGATCCTCCATTCTGTTTTCCAAAGTGGTTGCATTAATTTTCAATCCTACCAACAATGTGTTAGAGTTCCTAATTCTCCACATCCTCACCAGCATTTGTTGTTGTTTGTGTTTTGAATGCTTGCCATTCTAGTTTGAGTTAGATAAAATCTCAAAGTAGTTTGATTTGCATCTCTCTGATTGTTAATGATGTCGAACATTTTTTCATGCATTTATTGGCCATTTGAATTTCTTCTTTTGTGGAGTGTCTAGTTCACTTGCCCATTTTTTAATTGGGTTATTTGTTTTATTAGTGCTGAGTTTCTTTAGTTTTCTGTATATTCTAGATATTAGTCCTTTTTCAAAGAAAGAGTTGGTAAAAATTTTCTCCCATTCTGTTGTCTCTCTGTTGAGGTTTGTCATAGTTTCTTTGCAGTTTCATGCAAAGTCGCGTATTGATCCTCTTTTACTTCTTGTGCCTTTGGGTCGTGTTGAGAAAGTTTTTACCTGTGCTTAGGTGTTAAAGTGTTGGATCTATGCTCTCTTCAAGGAGCTGCAAGGCAAGATCTCTGGTCTGATTTCCAAGTCTTTGATCCATCTTGAATTGACTCTTGTGCAGGGTGAGAAAGTGGGATTTATTTCCATTTTTCTGCATATGGTTAACCAGTTTTGCCAACACCACTTGTTGAACAGGCTATCTTTTTTCCAGTGTATGTTTTTGACTCCTTTGTCAAAAATCAACTGGCTGTAAATGTGCGGATTTGTTTTTGAGTCTTCTATTCTGCTCTGTTGGTCTATGTGTCTGATGCCTACTCCATGGTTCTTGTTGCTGAGAACTACTTTGGCTATTCTGTGTTTGTTTGTTTGTTTGTTTGTTTGTTTGTTTTTTCCAACTGACTGTAAGGACTGATTACTTTATATCTGTGAAGAATGACCTTGGTAATTTAATGGGTATTGCGTTGAATCTGTAGATCACTTTTGGAAGAATGGCCATTTTGATAACATTTATTCTGTCTATCCATGAACATGAAAGATCTCCCCATCTTCTAAGGTCTTCTTTGATTTCTTTTTTCATGTTTTATTTTTTTGTATAGAACTTTTACCTTCTTGGATAGGTTTATTGCTAAGTATTATAATTTTTTGTGGAGTATTCTGAGTGGAAGTTTTTCTAGACTACTTTTTCAGTGGGTTTATGGTTGACACTTTGCTGGATTTGTTTATCAGTTCTAGAAACCTTTTGATTGAGTTTGTTGGGTCTTAATAATACTTGAGTATAGTATGTCATCTGCAGATAGTGAAAGTTTGAGTTCTTTTCCTTTCTGTACTCATTTGATTTCCTTCTCTTGCCTTATTGCACTGGCTAGAGTCTCAAGTACTATATTGAAAAGAAGTGGTGATAATGGACATCTGTGTCTTGTTTCTGTTTTTAGGGGGAATTCTTTCAGTTTTTACTCATTTAATATGATGTTGGCTGTGGGCCTATTGTATATTGCCTTTATGTTGATTGGGTATGATTTTTCTATTCCAATTCTCTCCAGTGCTTTTAATATGAATGGGTGTTGGGTTTTGTTGAATGCTTTTTCGGCATCTATTGAAATGATCACATAATTTTTGTCTCTGTTTCCATTTATCTGATGAATTACATGGATTGTTTTTCATATGTTGAACCAGGTTTGCTTCCCTGGAATGAACCCTACTTGGTCATGGTGTATGATTTTCTTGATGTGGTTTTGAATGCAATTAATATATTTTGAATCACACTTTTCTGCATGAGAGGGAGTACTGAGGATTGAACCCAGGTGCATTCTACCTCTCAGCTAAACCCCCAGCCCTTTTGATTTTTTATTTTAAAACAGAGTCTCTCTAAGTTACCATGCACTGGCCTCCCACCTGTCATCCTCCCATCTCACTCTCCCAAGTACTGGGATTATAGGCCTGTGTCAGTGTCCAGCTCTGAATCACATTTCTAAAGCAATTTGTTTTCCATGAATCAAATTAAGTATTGGAATTGATAAAGATTTTTTATATTTAAAGTAAAAAATGTGAAAAATTGTATTTAAAATTTTTAGTTAATTTTAGTTAATTGCCGGCTGTGGTGGCACATGCTTGTAATTTCAGCATTTGGGAGACTGAGACCAGAGACCTCAGATAGCCTCAACAATTTAGCAAGGCCCTTCACAACTCAGTGAAACACTGTTTCAAAAGACTAAAAAAATAGGGTTGGGAGTGTAGCTTGGAAGTATAATGACCCTGGGTTCTATCCCTAGTACTGCAAAAAAAAAAAAAATTAGTTAATCATATTTTCCTTTTTTTTTTTTTTTTTTTTTTTTTTTAGTGCTGGGGATTGAACCCAGGACCTTGAACATGTTAGACAAGCAATCAACCATTACTCTATATGCACCACAATTTATGGTCAAATATTTTCTATGAACAGACTTAGCAAAATATATTTGTTTAACTTGTCTGCAATGGTTTTAGTTTTTGCTTTAAGAAATATTTAAAAGATTGTTTTATTTGTTTTATTTTTTCTAGATAATCAGTACTTAAATTTCCTAAATCCTATTGCAAGTAAACATGTGAATTAAGATGTATCCTTCAGAATTTGACTTTGCCTTATTATTCCCCAAGCCTGTTAGGAATGAGGGATGGGGAGCATTACTGAGAAGGAGAAATAAAGTGGCATTTCAAATAATCATATTTTAAAGAGTTTTCTGTAGTGATATAAAAAATTCTTGGTATATATGTATAAAATACATATACATGTATACAAATATACAAATAAATGCATATTTAAATACACATACATTTTACTAATTTCCAAACAAATAGAAATCTATCCAGTTGCCTCTGAAATGTGACCAACAAAAGCAAAATTCTCATTAATTATAAATAAAAAAGACAATAGAATATTTAGCCATCTAAGCCAGAAATAACAAATAATATTTTACCCTTTTAATATCTTCTTTAGGATATTTGATATTGTAGGGGAAGAATAGAAATTTCTGGCTGTATAATTTAAAGTAATCCTTAAGTTTTATATTTTCAATATGTACTTATTTAGAAAGAAACTACCTTAGTATTTTTGTATTAAATTTTGTAATATAAATAATATGTTAAAATTTTATCCACAAAAATTAATATGTTGCATTTGTAAGACTATTGTTTTTTTCTGAACTTCAAGGGCTTAATTTTTGTTGTGTATAAGCAATGAATTATTAAATAATGGGAGTTGGGCTAGTACTTTTATTTACCTTATCTGATAAATTTTATTGGCATTAGATTTCATCAGCAAAAATTTCAGCAATGCTTTGTTTGAAATATACTATGGATAAACAATAGACACTCAGTAATTATTACAGCTGCTTTGATTGCTATCAACTAGACCCCAGGAGCTTAGAATATGTGATTTTTGTTCAATAATCCTCAGAAAATTTCTAAGGTAGATATTAGCCTCAGCTTACAAATGAGAATAGAACAAGATTGACTTCAAAGCTGGTGCTTTTCCCCCTAGTTTTTCTCTTGTGAGAAAAACTTTTACTTTCAGCCAGCGCCAACTTGTTTATTGTTAATTGTAGATTACATTGCATGAGGTCAGCCTCTTTTCCACATGGATCAGACAGGAGAGACGGGGATTTTCTGTGTTAACAATTTAACCCTGAAGTGTCGATAGCTTTACATAACTAAGGTTTATTTCTACTGACTCACATGAACCTTTTAGTTGATGGTAGGCACTGAAGATGCCACGATGACTGAAGCTTTGCCTTCTGCAAACTTACAGGTGCGTCGACGAGAAGGAGCACAGGGGTATGGGACAGATCTTGGCCTAGAGACCGCTCAGGGCTCAGCCTGCATGGACACAGTCATCTCTCCTCTCACACCATTGGCCAAAACTCTTCCTAGCATCATATAAAATGTGAGGTCTTGGGGTTGTATAGTTTTTCAGATTCAGGGGAGATAAGAGACTGCTAATTGGAGAACACTTAATTTCTGGTATAGCCCTCATTCGCTCTCATCTTATGCTCTAATTATGTCTAAGTCTCTAGATATTCATTGATGTCATTAAAAAAAAAGATTTATTCCTAACAACAAGAAAAAAAAGAATAGCATGAAGTGCATGGGAGACTATTAATATAAAGGAAGAAATCAGGGGGAAGGAAGAGATAGAAAAGGAGGTATTGGGGAAATGAAACTAGTCTAAATATGTTTATGTATATACAAATATACCACAAGGAAATTGCCATTTATTATAATAATATGTGCCATTAAAAAAGATTGTGTTTTCTTCTACATTAAGAAAAGCACATGGACTATGTAACAAATAATAGATTATATTTTTTAAAAGGATGCACAAAATATGCAGACAAAAAGAACTGAAAGAATGAGTTGAGTAGTTTTGTGTGAGTCAAATATAGGCAAGAAGGATAATAGAAGAGAAAACCAGAAATGCTCACAGAGGAGCATGTATTATCTTCAATGGCTTCACTGAAAAATAGGAAAGAATTAAAATCAGTTAATTAAACATCCAAGCCGAGGAACTAGGAAAGATCACAGAAGAGACACGAGGAAAAAGACAGATGTGATTTAATAAAAACTATTAATGAATTTTGGAACAAGAGGGCGAGGAGTAGAATTAATCACAAATTCTCCAGGTGTGGTTCTTGGAAAAACAGCAGGAGCTGGGGCCACAGCAAGAGCCAACAGTGAAGGTGAGGATTTCAGGAAGAAAACAATACCCCCCTTCGAGCTCACAAGAAGAACACAATGGTGTTTGTGTTGCTTGAATCTCATTATGATTTACAATTACATTGCACCAAGAGAAGCATACACACATGGAAATTCAGTTACAAGAGATACAAGAAAAATTAAGAATAAGGAACTCACACTTCTCTCAATGAATGTACAGTGTCCGAAATCCAGGATGAAATGATATTCAAGTAAAATATAAATTATGTACTTTGACCCAAGAAGAGAAACATATCTATCGTCCAATGACTGGAAGATTGTTTCAGTTTTTGAGAAAGTTCTTCTGAGAGCTCCTTGAACAACATCCAGATGATTTCAACATCAATAGACTTAAAAGTGCCTGTGCTCAGAATAAAAGGGGAATATTTTTCATTATTTTGTGAAGTGAGCTGTCCTGGTTCTGCTCTCCCTCCTCACTCCCAGCATCCAGGGTAGGTCATCATCTCCATTTTCCCATTCATTTATTTTCAAACAAATGTCAAAATTAATTATTCAAAATTTTAAAGGTATATAAATTCAGGATAAAAAATTCATATTAGTGGGGATTTTCAAAAAAGTTCTCTGAGCCATTTTAGTTATTCCATAACTTTATTCATGGATATATTGCAAGAGAAATATCTTTCTCTTTATCTTCTCTCTCTCTCTCTCTCTCTCTCTCTCTCTCTCTCTCTCTCTTTCTCTCCTCTCTCTTTCTCTCTCTCTTCTATTTCTGACCTACCTCCTCAACCATTTATTATTATTATTATTATTATTATTATTATTATATTTTGTTTTGTTTGAAATAGGGTCTTGCTAGGTTTCTGAGACTCTTGCTAAGTTGCTGAAGCTGGTCTCAAACCTGTGCTCCTCCTCTCTTAGTCTTTCAAGTACGGAGACTACAGATGTGCACCACCACACCAAGCTCAGGAAAATATCTTAACAATATCTCACCAATTGCACAATTTCAAAATTTGGAATCTAGTATAGTTTCTGTGTTAAAATAGAATCACCCCTTTATTATTTTCTTAATTTACAATCAGAACAATTAATAGCAGGACATGATACAGAAGCATATGTCTTGATTTGAAAAAAAATTATGCTGTTTTACAAGTAGGGTTTTCTTCAGGTAATCACCTTATAAGCATGTGCATATTAAAATGTATTGTAAAACCTTGGTACTTGCAAAGCCTTGACCTCCCAGGAGCAGCATTGCCTGGGGACTAGTATGCAATGAAGAATCCTAAGAAACACTCAGACTTACTGAATCAGGGTTGAACTTTCACAAAGTTTCCATGTGATTCTTCCCAACATTAGTATTTTAGAAGCAGTGAACTACAGTATCTTCTAGAGAAGTCCCTGCTCACTCTCTGATTTGATGTGCGATACATATGTATGTGGGATACATATATAATGGAAAATGAGAAATGATAGGGAAAATTTGCTCTTCTTTTTCCATAACTAGCTTTATCAAGTATCAGCTATGATCACCCCCCAAAAATAAATGTTAATATTATAAGAAGCAGCATATTTTTATTTTTTCTAGGAGAAACTATATTTTCCTTTTAATCATCCTTTATTATACTCTACTGTCAACTCTGGCCTAATTTTTTCTGTTGCCAATGACACCTTTTTTAAAAAATGATAATTTAAAGCATTGTGTAAAGATGAAAGCATTGTAGTAATTTGTTTTCATGAGTAAGATGAAAGCATTGTAGCAATTTGTTTCTGTGAGTGTGGGGCTGTGGAACTTCCTGTGACAGCTATTATCTCTGTGGGCAACTCTGTTTCTACAGTTTTCAAATGACCTTGAAAGTATGAATAACACATATTTGAATTTTGCATTCCAAATTCTGAGACGATGCCCCTAAATTTATCTATTTTATACAATTCCCCCACTCCGGGAAAGATAGTTGCTTCCTCTTCTCATGTTATTCCTTCAGTCAAAGGAAACTTTAATACAATTATGGGTATGCTTTTCAGGGATAAGCATTTTCTAATCTTTCTCTTTTTGTCACAGCAGGAAATTGCTTATTGATATCATGTATTTCATTTGAAAGTAGATGATCTGCTCAAAAAGATAAACCATGGCTGTATGTTGGCCGTCTGGGGAAAATAGCATAAGCAGAAAACATGTTGAGAAATTCAGGTACTCACTAAACCTTCCAAGTTGCCATTATTTAGAAGTAATAGTAAGTGTAATATGTATGGGTGCTCTGCTCTCAGATCTCAGAGTATACGGTGATTTTTATTTCTTACAACAATGACCCGGGTCTGTCTTTCATCCAATAGACAGTTTTCCCAGCGTGTCTTCTGAAAGAGTGAAGACCATCTTTGTGTTGCTTAGGAAAATGTCATACTGAGCAATTCCTATAGAGGAGACACAGGAACTTTAGGGATGAAGGAAGGTGTGGCAGGTCTCTGAGCCACTGTGTAGTGGTGGTACCATCTGGGATATCACTGTGAGTTCTTGTTCTTAGCTAGTTTAGGAAAAAAAAAAATAGCCAGAACTGCACTACTCCAAGTTTAAGCAAAATTTTATTATTATAGGTAGAAAGAGAGGACAGAGCAATTAAATCACTACATCAGAGACAACACGGTGGAGTTCCTTGAAAGTAAGACCTTAATGTCTTTGAACACTTAAATTATTTTAAAGAATTCATTATCTCCTTTTTCTTGTTCTGCTTAGCCAATTTCTCTTTTTCCACCAAAAACAGGCCCGCCTGTTATCTTTTCTGTGTAAGCCTTTAAAAAAAATTTTATTGGTACACTGTAGTCATACATCTTAATGGGGTGCAAGGTGGCGGAGGCATACACACACATCACTCAATTAGCTTTACCCAATTCCTGTCCCATTTCCTCCCCCCTCCCTCCTTCTCATGTTTGGCTTAGTGATTGACTTTGATATGCTTGTTAATGTGCATCATGTACATTAGAGAATTTTCATTTTTTCCTCTCACATTCCCCTAAGTTAGATTGCCTTATTTGCTCATCTATAGTATCTCCTTTTTCATCTAGAGTTCCTCCTATGATCCTTCTCCTCCCTAGCTTACATATATTAGGGAGAGCATGCAATTTCTTATTTTTTGTGACTGACTAATCTCAGCATAATGTGTAAGCCTTTTCTGTTAGCCTTCTTAGTTCATCCTCACGGGGACAGAAAAGTGTGACATTACTGATCAAAATGTGTTATTTTGGGTAGCAAGGTCAGGGAGCTGAATGGTAGAAGCCCACTTTGTTTTTGGTTTTATTTTTATTCTTAAAGTTTAAAGCATGTATGGTCCACCTGTGTCCTTGGTGAGTTTTCAGCTTCTCTTTATCTCTATTTGCTAGAAGTTACTTATTATGTTGAAAACTTGTTTCATAACAAAGAAAAGAAAGACAAAGTAATATATGTAGTCTTTTAAAGTATGGAAGTTTGCCTGTCATGGTGGCACACGCTTGTAATCCCAGCATTCGGGAGGCTAAGAAAGGAAGATTGTGGTTCGCAGACAGCCTTAGCTACTTAGTGAGGCTCTTTGCAATGCAGTGAGACCTTGTTTCAAAATAAAGAATAAAAAGTAGGGCTGGGGGCATAGCTTGGAGGTAGAATGCCCCTATGTTCCATCCCCAGTACTGAAAAAAAAGTATGGAGGTTTGGGAGCTATAACTATTTTGTGTTATTAATATTTAACATTGGGTTAATATAGCTTACTTTTCCTTCTTTTAACTTTAAACTTTTGTGAGCGTCTTTTTCTAAGTGCAGGTGTCTGTGTTTTTAACATTTAGTGCTCAGGTCGGCCAACAGCCAAGTTTTAGCTGATCAAAGTCAACTTCGGCTAGAGCTTTTGGCTGACAACTTAGAGACAGAGAAAAGAATTTTATTGTGCTGCCTATATTTGAGAGTTTATTCTTATTATTAGCAATTAATAGGGGCCTGATGCTCATCAGTGGTGCTGAGTACCTTTAGGGGAAGAGGGGGAGCCACACAAGAGGCAGTCCCAACTCCAGCTCTTGGGTCCCACATACCATGGGAAATTTAGGATTACATGCTGCCAGTGTTTATGCAGATATTTGCAGATTGAACACCTTGCTCCAAGTAGAGACAGAGATAGCGCTGCATAAGACAGAAAAAGATTGGCCCTTGAGAAACTAGTATTCTAGTGGAAGAAGACAGACAAGACAAATACACACACACACACACACACACACACACACACACACACAAATGCAGAATATTAGGTAAGATGTGTTATGGGAAGAGAAGAGCAGAATGGGACCCCGGAGTGGTCTCATTAAATGTGGTGGTCAGTCAGTCACGCTTTAAGAATCAATTTGAAGCCAGTCATGGTGGTGTGTGCCTGAAATCCCAATACTTGTGAGGCTGAGACAGGAGAATCACAGGTTCCAGGTTTGAGACCAGCTTCAGCAACTAGTGAGACTCTCAACACCTTAGTGAGACCCTATTTTTAAAAAAATCTGGAAGTAGCCAGGTGTGGTGGCGCACGCTTGTAATCCCTGAGCTTGGGAGGCAGAGCAGAGAAAGGAGGATGGCGCAGATTTGAAGCCAGCCGCGCGCGCTGCCTTAGGAGACCCTGTTTCCAAATAAAAAATGTAAAAAATAGGTCTGGGAGTGTAGCCCGGAGGTAGAAGGGCTTCCAGGAACCCCAGTACCACCAATAAATAAATAAATAAATAAAATAATAATAATAATATAAAATAAAAAATTAAAAAATCTGGAAGTATAGAGGTAGAATTCCTTTTGGTTCAATCCTTAGCAGCAAAAAAAAAAAAAAAAAAAGGAAGAAAAGAAAAGAATCAGATAATCAGTTGTACATTATTAAGTCTGAGTTACAGGGACAATTTGAGAAGTCTCTCTCTCTCTCCACATCCGTAGGACCCAGGATTCTCCCTCTCCACATCTGTAGCTCCTTTGTTGAGGAACTTCTATTCCATTATTTACTTATGTATCTATTCAACTTTTTAAATAAATATATTTAAATATGTATATGTTTTACAAACTTGGTTGTAGAGTATCTCTCCTCACAACCATTAGAGGGTTTGCTGTCTCTTTGTAAAAAATCCAAAGTCCTGCCCATAGACTAGAAGCCCCTTATGTGTTCTCGCCTGCTGCCATCTCTAACTTCATGCTCCAGCTCTCCTCCTCGTCACCTCACTCTAGCCACATGGGCTTCTCTCATCCTTGAATATACCAGCTCCTTCCTGGAGGCCTCGTACAGCTGCTCTCTGTACCTTGAAGGCTCATCCTCAGCATTTCTAAATGGCTTTTCTTAGTTCTTTCCTCAATGTGACATCTCCAGAGAAGTCATCCTCCAACCTCCTGACCAGAACAATCCCATTCCTGCCTTCACTCATCAATTTGTCCTCATGTTGGGGTTTCAGTTTCACTAATAAATGGAGATTGGGTTGTTATTTATATTCTTAAATTGGATGGTCCCTTAAGGACCTTTTCATGTAGGGGACACCTAAGCTGAAATCCAAATGATAAAGCTACTTCCGTCATGGTGAAATCAGAAGAAATGCTCTCTAGGCAAATAAAAAGGGATACAAAAGGTCTAATGTGGGAAATGAGCTTAATGAGTTTGACTTACAACAAACATCAGCGTGGTTGGAGTGAGGACAGGAGGCATGGGATTTTAGATGAGGCTAGAAAGGCAGGCAAGGGCCGGACTGTGTAAAAGCCCTTAGTTTACAATAAAGATTGCAGGTGTTATTCTACATCTGTTAGGAAGACATCATAGGATTTCAAGCAGAGCGGCAGGTTATTTAGGCAGGTACTGTGTGGAGTCACTTTCAGTGCATCTAAAGAAATGAAGACTAAAGGAAGAACTTTAGTGGAAGAAATCAAAATTTTGCTTTGCACTCTTTAGTTTGTTCTAAAATATCCACACAGAGACATTAAACAGGCCTGGAGTTCTGAAAAATGCCACAGCCACAGTGCCTCAATGTCAAAACTAAATGATAGATGTCAATTAAGCAAGAGGTATTTATTAAACAGCTTCAGTGTTCTTCACTCTGTAAGAATTCAGAAGAATACAGAAGATATATTAGACATAGTTCTTTCTCTAAGAAGCTTAATAGCTAACTAGAAGTATTATTAAAGTCATAAATTAATTGTAGTGCATTTAAGTGCCAAGTCGCTGACTTTACCTGTAAGTACTAGGAGAAGCGGATGACCAGTATCAGTGTTACTTATCAAATAATAACTCATGAGCTTTTGATAGATTTTTCTACTTTAGTTACTTTCAACTGTAAACCCATCCATTCTTTCTAAGTGGAACATAATGTTCAGCAAAACAGACACAGCATCATTCCTCATAAAGCTCAGTATAATAAACGATGAGATTAAAATATTTGCACAACATCTCTAATGATTGCTACAGATAAATTCTCCTGGGTTCTATGGAGACTTTTGAATTACATAAACTAAAGTTATCAGGGAATATTTATGTGCTCAGATGGCCTCTGAGTTGAATCTGACTGAAGAGGAGAAAGAGAAAAAAGGTATAAATGTGAAGGGAAAGGCAGTGGACCCAAGGAAACATGGGCAAAAACCCTGCACTAGAAGATGGAAACAGGGTACACGTGAGGAATTCAGAGAGAGCCATTGCAACTGGCTGGCTGAGATGGCTGTCTAGAGAAGAAGAGCCAGGCAGAGACCAGTTTAATAAATAGGTACTGGCAAACATGTCAAGGGCCAAGCAAAGCTCTGGAGGGTTCTAAACCGGAATGCAATGATCAGATGCTCATGCATTAAGGATCCTTTGCACCTATGTATAGAGTGGGCTTGGAGGAGAGTGAGGCAGGTCCAACAGGTGTAAGAGGTTTTCACAGTGGGAGAATCTCTGGTGGACTAGAATGGGAGGCTAGTGTAAGGATATTGAAAAGTAGATGTATTTCAGATCACCTAGATCAATGATAGGTATATGTGGTAATGTTGACTAGACTTGGGGTTGAATTACACAAAGTCTGAGAAAAATGGAGGGGTCAAAGATGATCAACAGGTTTCTGGTTTGTATAACCCAGAGGATGGTGAAGTAATGTCACATTGTTTTCTAACATAGTGTGTTGTCCTGGTCAGTACAAAGTGAACCTATGAAGTCTAACAAGGTCAAAAGATCATTCTATAAGAGAAGATTTACTTTATTTTTAAGGATATTTTGTTTTTGATAAAATGTTCTTCATTTAAGCTAGATAGGTACTCTATAAAAAGAAACTCTTTTAGCAGGGTGTGGTGGCACACACTTGTAATCCCTGTGCTTGGGAAGCAGAGACAGGAGGATCATGCAGGTTCGAAGCCAGCCTCACTGGCTTATGAGACCCTGTTTCCAAATATAAAATGTATAATATAGGTCTGGGAGTGTAGCCCGGAGGTAGAAGGGCTTCCAGGAACCCCAGTACCACCAAAAAAAAAAAAAAAAGAAAAGAAAAGAAACTCTTTTAAACATTTGGTTGATTTTTTTACATAGTTATTCTATCCAAGGTTAGCAAATTAATTTTGTTAATTTTCCTCACAAAAGCATATTGACCACTACATTCTGAGCCTGAAAATATTCTACAAGTCTTTTGTTTTTGAGACAAAGGGAAAATTTTCTTCAATGAATGGTGTACATTTGCAGCTTCCTCCTATTAATCTCTAGATAATAAAAAACAAAACTTAATAAGTTTGAAATTTCATTTTTCTATTTTATTTTTCCTACATACTTTCTTGATGGTATGTCTTTTAAACAAAACTAACCATTTAAAAAGAGAGAAGTGAAAATTATTTAGTATATTTGCAATGTTACCCCACTATTACTATAACTATCAAATTCCAAACATTTTCATTACCCCAGAAAAGAACCCCAGACCCATGCTTACTTTTAAATATAAAAGTGTTATATTTCTTTAAAATATACCTAACACTTAAAATATAAATGAAAAATTTTACTGTATAAACTTTTAATATCTCACTAGCATAATATTAACTTCTAGATCTAAGAGGCAAATTATAATCTTCAAATTGTCTTAAATATTGAAATTTGTTCAATACATACCAACTGAATTATCTTATACACGGTAGAGATTATAAGGATGAAAAGAAGTATAATATATTGTCCTTGCATTCACTGAAAAAATTTGAATACACTTATTTTGAGTTGTAACTTTAAATTCAGTCACTGGTAAGTTTAAATTCAGAATTCATCTTATTTCACTGGTGGAGAAACTGAGGCCCATATGCTAGAAATTTTTTCTAAGCCGTGCTCTGTCCCTAAAAGAAGCTATTTTGTTAACTTGGGGTATGGGTGTTTTATTTGGCTGAGTATATGCAATGGAAGAGGGCCAATGTATTGAGTGTGCCCGGAAGACTATTCTGAACAGGATTTGTTTTGTCTGGTATATAGTGGGAAAAAAAGAACTTGATTGTCTACAGAGGAAGTTATAGTTTGAGTGCAATATTGTATGTTCTAAATAAAATGTAAATGCTCCTGCAAAGGAAAGTACAAATTTATAGTTGTATATAGAGATTCATAATTTTTTTTTAGTTTGAATTAACTACTCTGTCACTTTTTAATAAAATGGGGGAGGGAAGTGGAGAAAAGTTATTGGTGTTATTGGCAGAAAATAATTAAGAGTCTTCAGTAATTTAGAAAAAAACTGAACAGTACTTAAATCCAAAGACTTTTAGGGTCTATGACTTTACTTTTTAAATTTCAAATTTCTAGAGGGAAAATATGATATTCTTGGCTTATATAACTTATCTGCATATATATATATATATATATATATATATATATATATATATATATATAATTTTTTTTGGTGGTACTGGGGGTGGAACCCAGGGGCTTTCTACTTCCGGGATATACGACCAGACCTATTTTATATTTTATTTTGAAACAGGGTCTCACTAAGGCTGGCTTCTAACCTGTGTGATCCTCCTGTCTCAGCCTCCGAATTGCGGGGATTACAAGCGTGTGCCACCACACCCAGCAAGGATTGATTTTTTTATGGTAAGACAGGATTCATCATTTGTGGTAAGGGTTAGAGAGAAAAGAAAAACAGACATGGCTCTGGAAAGAGTAGATTTAGTACAGATGTCTTTTTCATAAAGAGGAAATAACATTAGTAGGATAAATAGTTCGTAAAGGTTATCTGTTATGAAGATATTAGCATTTTTTTCTATGTGCACTTGGAAAATATATTGCCTTAAAGGATATGATGTTAAGAAGCATCTGACAAACCACATTTCACAATTAAGAAACCTTAACATCTAATAAGGAAAAGCAAAATAAAATAGAGTCAAAGCTGCCTTACACAATCACCAAACTTGTCAGAGATACAGAATTGCAATACAGTGCTTTAGTACTTTTTAGCTAGGTAGTTTCTGTTTTTCTTATAGTATTTGTAGATTTTAAATATTAGAATATAACAAAAGAATACTAATACAGTTACAGATTATGAAGAGACTTATATGATTAATTAAAGAAATGCTGCAATATTCTTATCTGTTTTATCTCCTGTGAAAACTGTTAATTTCTTCTACATGATCTGATGTTCTACTCAGATGAACTGATCAGGATAACCTGTAAGCTTAGAGGCTCTCTCCTTTGCTCAAGAAAGAGATCTGAACAATTTTGTCTTGGTTAACATTCTTGTTGATGTAATCCAAGGGGACTGACCACACAACTTAGAGAAAGGAAGATTTATTTGCTCACAGTTTCATGGAGAATCTGGGTTCAGTCCATGTGAGACCAGGGTCTCAAGGCATGACAGGGAGAAGAAGAAAGAGGAAGAGGAAGAGAGAGGGAGAGAGAGGGAGGGAGGGAGGGAGGGAGAGAGAGAGAGAGAGAGAGAGAGAGAGAGAGAGAGAGAGAGAGAGAACGAACCTGTTCTCACATCATCGGGGACCCAAGAAAGTGAGAACAAGCAAGCAAGGAGATTCACAGTCCCTAAGATCACACCCTTAAGGACCCACCTTCTCCAGCCACATACCCCTGGCCTAGGTTGCACCCAGATAGATCATTATAACCCTCATGAATTAACTATATCAACCCTGAGTTCTTCAGGGAACATTCTGTATCTGAACCTAACAAATTTCCTTGCTTACCTCCCCTGAACCTAAGTCATGGTGAGAACCAGAGGGTGGGATTCCTGACCCTTTGAGCCTGCTTCAACCAAGTGTCCCCAGCTTTGCTTGTTTTGCTTCTTATTTTCTACTTCAGGCTCAGTTTGAAGAAAGGGGTCTGCTGCTAAAATCGTCCATAGATCATTGAAAAGAGGAATGTTGTAGACATTTTCATGAAGGGAGAAGAAATTGAAATGAGCTTTGATAATACAAATAATTTAAAAAGGTTACAAGAAGGGGAAACTTAACTTCAGGTGAAAGGAAGAATATGAATGAAAACAAATCATGCTGGCAATGTAGAGATATAGAGATGTGAGACGACTTCACAAAGCATCCCCAGTCAGCCTCTGTATCAGCATTGTATTAATGCTTTTCCTTTCTTAAAAAAACACCTGAAGCCTAAAGGAAAGAAAAACAAGTTGGGCCTGGGGCGAGAAAACCAGGGCTTACATATGGTTTGACATATTTTCAATATTTGATAAATTATTTACCTCTGTATACCTTGCTTTTTATCTGCAAAAAAAGATTACGATAGATCCTAATTTTATTAATCAGGCTGCTATTATAAAGCTTACACCCTGTAGGGGAATAGGTTAACAAAAATAAATAAGTAAATAGATGTAAATCATGTTCACTGGTGACAAAGACCTTAAAAGCAGAGAGTAGAGGTGGTTTAGTTGTGCAGGGCAGTGTAGAGGTGTGTATCCTTTCATAGGTAGTGATCAGAGAGATCCCCAAAAGGATGGCACTGGAAAAGATGCTTGAATAAAATGATGCACCACACCATGTGGTGTTCTAGGGAAGAGCAAATACAGAAACCCTGAAGTGGAAGACTACTTAGTACAATCTAAGGACATCAGAAAGCCAGGTTGCTGGAGCAGATTGGCCAAAGATTGAAAACTGGACGAGAGGAGCTGAGCTGAGATTACAGAGACAGATAAGATAGGAACTTGTTTTTGTTTGTTTGGTGATACTGGGTTCCTGGAAGCCCTTCTACCTCTGGGCTACACTCCCAGATCTATTTTATACTTTTTTATATTTGGAAACAGCATCTCTTAAGCCAGCAAGGCTGGCTTTGAACCTGCACGATCCTCCTGTCTCCGCCTCCCAAGCGCGGGGATTACAAGAGTGCACCACCACGCCCGGCTAGGAACTTGTATTTTTTTATTATTATTATTTTTTCAGTACTGAGGATGGATCCAGGACATTCTACCTCTGAGCTACACCCCCAGCCCTATTTTTTATTCTTTGTTTTGAAACAGGGTCTCACTGAGTTGCAAAGGGCCTAAGTAGCTGAGGCCATCCTCTGCGAATTGTGTTCCTCCTGTCTTAGCCTCCCAATTGCTAGGACCTTGTTCTTTATAGTGAGGACTTAGGATCTTATCAAGAAACAGGAAATATGAAAAGCTGTTAGGACATTCTAGCAGAGAAGTGACATGGATTGAGAGATGATTAGCTCTGGTCTCTGGAGAGCAGGCACCATAGTCACAAGAGGAAGCAGGGGACAGGTAGAAGGTCCACATCAGTCCAGGGGAAACAGTGCTGCTCTACAAATATTACTGCAAACAGTAATATAAACATCTATTTTTATATTTTTCTTTTCCCCCATTGAAATCCAAGAAACCCAGTTTAGCCTGGAATATCTACCTCCTTCCCCATTCTTATGAGATCCAGGAAAAGTGGCCCACAGAGTGCAATTCCCAGCCAGACTACTCTTCAGATGCCTTTCTGTCCTTGGGCAGGCCCTGGTTGTTCCACTGGACCATGTTCCTATACAGAAGTGGCTGGGATGTCAGATACCAAGAAGAGCTACCTGAAAGTTTAATTTTCTACTTCAGAAGTACAGAATTTTTCTTTCATGGGCAGAGACAATTCAAAGACCTAATTTCTCTTGGACCAGATTCCTTTAAGACATGCATCTGCAGGGAAAGTACCTTGATGAGGGAGGTCATTACTTTAGAAAACTGGATTCAAACTGGATTAAAGAACATTTTACCATAAACGTTTGGAAAATATCACTAGCTTAAGAAAATACAGTATAACCAGATGTGGTGGTGCACACCTATAATCCCTGTACTTGGGAGGCTGAGATAGGAGGATCACAGGTTCAAAGTCAATAAATAGTACATGGCAATTTAGTGAGACCCTCTTTTGAAATAAAAACATCAAACAAGGCTGATAGATAGCTCAGAGGTAGAATGCCCCTGGCTCTTCAACCCCCAGTAACTAACACACACAAAGACACACACACACACACACACACACACACACACACACACACACCTGAAAGGAAGAAAAGGCAGATGAAGAGAGAAGAAAAGGAAAAGAAAGGAAAGACAAGACAGCATAACCCCATAACTGTAAAAATATTACTTTGCTTTACTGGGTTGTTGTGGCATAAGTACAAGGTATTGTGCTGAGGCTTATTAATACAGTTATTCAAAATTGAAAGCATGACAATCTTTATAAAATGTTGCTTCTTTTCCTTATCTCCAAATACCTACTTTACTATTCAGTATTTTGTGAAGGTGAACAATGAAAGGATTTCTTGGTAATATTTCTTTGTTTGTAATGTCTTCTACATAGATCTGAGTAGAACAAAAGCTTTGATCCAGTAATGGCTCAAATGCCACATATTTAGGGGGAGCAACAGCAAGAACTATTATTTTGGACACAATTTTAAAAACTGCATATAATTCTATTTTTGTCAAAACAAAGAATCACCTTCTTTTTAACAGAAGGCAGAGATTTCAGGACTGTTATTTTCCATAGCCTCTCACCACTCATTTGCTCTCAGCCCGCCACCTCATCTTTCTGTGTTACAGAAAACCACACTTCTAAAAAATGTCTTTTACTGAATTTCACTAAAATGATTCAGTTTCCACCTGAGTTTTCTGATTTGGCTGCCAAAATTCTCTCATTTGTCTATCATCTCCTATGTAAAAAAAAAAAAGAAAAAGAAAAAAAAGAAACTTAAATCTACAGAAATTTTACTTCTACCCCAATAACATTTATATAATATTTACTGTTTGATGCACTTTTAAGTAAATAAAACCATAGATGATATAAGTATACATGGGGAGGAATGAAAGTGTAGGAGTAAAAATCAAGATAAAGAGAAAAATTCAGTAAAGGAATCAGTATATGCATGCACATTTCTATTTGCATTTTCTCATAACAAAGCTAACATAAAAAGCTCAATTTGTTTTCCAATATATGAAGCCTGTAAAACTCAATGAGAAAATTGACTATATTTTTAATGTTTGGGAGGCCTTAGGAATTACAAATGTTAACATTATAGTAAATAATCTTAATGCATATATGCTCTGCATCTTTTATTGCATCCATTGACTTTTCTTAATGATTTCTATATAGAAAAATCATATAGGATGATTGCCGAGAGATATAAATTGAAGGCTAGATATAGGAGGCTTATCAAATTTACTTTGATTTTTTTTTGGTGGTACTGGGATTACTGGAAGCCATTCACCTCCGGGCTACATTCCCAGACCTATTTTATACTTTTTATTTGGAAACAGGGTCTCTTAAGCCAGCGCGGCTGACTTCGAACCCGCGTGATCCTCCTGTCACCGCCTCCCAAGCGCGGGGATTACAAGCATGTGCCACCATGCCCGGCTTACTTTGATTTTTAATCAAATTAAATTATTCTTTCTACCTATTTTTAGAGTCTATGCTTATATAAAATGTATTGATATCAGAAAAATATCACAAATCCTTCGTTTTATTATTACTTTTTTCTTTCTACAAATTAACAAATGAATTCAGGAAGAGAAGGGCAGAATTATGAAAAATTAGGAGGACAAAATTATTCTCCAAAGACCCTAGACTTGATTGTGTAATTGGTATACTATTTAGATTATTTCTAGTAAACTTCAGTTAATTATGCTTTCTTAAACTAAGGTACCTAAAAAAAGAAAAAAAATGTCTTTCTCTTGTGGATAGAACAGCAAAGAAAAAAAAGGCAGGCTTCATGATAAATTATTCTCCTTTAATTTACATGTATTAGAATCAGAGACTTATATCTTACTGTTTCTTGGTGATATCTTTATTATTGTTTGGAAATATTTTTTCCTTTCTCACACTCACAGCATCTATGGGAGTGAATACTTCTTTAACCCCCAAATATTCTGTGACCATGGGAGTTGTTCCAGCCAATAGATGGGAGAAAACATGTGCCACGGCCAAACCTATTCTTTAAGAGACAGTCTGGGAGCTTCAGATCTCCAGTAAGAGAAAAATATGTCCCGAGTATTTGCTGGGCCTTCTTTCTGGATCTCAGAATGAGACCCGTGGAGTATAGCAAATTTATTAGGTATCTACAGAGCTGCGAGCAAGTCGTTATTGTTACATGTTGCAGATTCTGAGGAGTTTCGTTAGTCTGTATGATGACAGCAGCTGATCTCGCCACTCACTGCAATGATCCTAGTAGCTCCTGACTAGTTCCCCCAGTCTAGTCTGTAAAATAGACAGCTAAAAGACAATGTTAAAAATCTCCAAGATAGACAATAGTACTCCGTTCCTTTATCTTTGTGCAGCAAGAAGTTGCGGAAAAGGAGATTAGACCCTATTGGTTTAGAATTGGGAACAGTTGAAAGAAAAAAAAAAATACAGTAGATAACTCAGTCTACTTCTGTGGGAAGATGTAAAAAAGCGGGTGAAGCATGAGGGTATTAGAGTTTGAGGACAAACCTTCCTTCTGAAATCCAGAAAAATTAGAGAAGAAGCACACCCTCTCTCTCTCTCTCTCTCTCTCTCTCTACACACACACACACACACACACACACACACACACACACACACACAGAGTTTTCTTTGTATATTGGACTTGACTATTGAGCTGTGTTTAAGCAGAGAGGTGACCATGTTCCTTGGAGGTAGAAGTCAGCAGAGCTACTAGGCAGCTCTGCTTCATGATGCCATTCCCTCATTCAATCACTGACTCAGGATCCTTCAAGTAAACAGTACAGATCTTACCCGGGAAGTCTGAAAAGGGTAAGTGCTACACATTAATTAAATTGAATGCAAGGCAATCCTGTGCTCAAAGCCAAACCTTTATTCTTAACTTATGTCTTCTTTGAAATGATGATAATTCATGTGGTCCAGAATAGCAATAAAATTAAAATATTCTAATCATAAAAGGAACTCTTCTAGAGATGGGTCAAAATTTTGAACATATACTTCATTATATTATCATATTCCCAAGGAAAAGTTCTAAAGATTACATTTTCTTATAAGTTCAAAATTAAGTCTAAAACTAACTAATTAAAATCTGATATTGTATTCTCAGGTTTATGTGTAAAATGTTCAAAAAAACATCTCAGTTGCATCCTCTAAAATGGGTTTATTCTGGTCAGCATCAAATAGAAACTTTATGTAGAATGGAGTTGAGGCTTCTTTAGCAACTGTATCTGGGACTGAGATTGCCTCTTAATAGAGCTGGTGACTATTTCAGGGACTCAAAAGTCATTTTGGAGTCATTGACTTTATGTTAAAAAAGCTCAAATATTTAAAGAAATATCCAAGACTTTAGAGCTATGCTCCCACACTCAGCAATCCCTAAAGAGCATCAAGCAGCATTACAATCTTGGACCCCACTTACTCTTAGTGCAGTCCATAACGGTAGCAGAAAGCTCAGTAGTAGACAAATAAAAGAAGCAGATAAAAACAAATAGTTTTAGCATTATTTCAAACCAGTTTGTTGAAATTGATAGCCAGTGAACCAAAAATATCTTGGAAGAAATCTCCCTTAAGGAGATAAAATTTGTCATTATAAGAGTCTCATCTCCAGGACAATGAAAAGTTATACTCTGTAAATTCCCTTTATTTTCACTTTGTGTTGAACAGGGAGCTTCTGGCACTTTCATGCTGAAGTTAAGTTGGGCTCTGTTATGGTTAGATATAGAATATCCTATGGAGAGCTTATATATTAATGTTCAGAGTTTATGTATAATTAAGTCACGAGGGCTGTAATTTCATCAGTAGATAAATCCATTCTGATGGGTTACTAGGTGGTAATCTAGGCAGGGGAAGTATGGTAGAGTAGGTGAATCCTCTGGGTGTGATCTTGAGGCCTATGCTCATGTTCTTGAATTCCCTTGCTTGCTTGCTTCTGGCCTTGACCTTCATGATGTGAGCTGAGCCCTTAGTCTCTGTTCTTCTTTCTCTTTACCTCCTGAGCCATGCCCTGAGCTCCAGAGTTCTGGCTTGAAATGAATGGAACCTCTGAATGAAAATCTCCAGAAATGTGAGCAAATGAATCTTCCTTCCTCTAAGCTGTGTGTGGTCAGGCATATTGGATCACAGCAGTAAGAATGCTGACTAAAACAGACTATAGGTATACACACTCTCTAAGTAGCCTTTCACCATCCTTTCTACTACCATGACTATTGATGCTGCCTTTCACATGAAAATGCTTACACTTTTGAAATCGTTCTCCTGTGAATGTTTCTTCTTCATCCCTGCATTTGTCCAAATGGAAAATCCTTTTTTTAGATTTTTAAATTATAGCTTCTGTGGATGCTTCTGAAGTTGTATCCCTGATAATCCTGAGAAGAGTTAATAAAACTCTGGCACATGTGTGAAAACTAAACACATTACACTCATAAAACCTAAATATGAGATCAAAGCTTTGTGTAATTAACCCAGATTAATTAAACTGCATGGTAGGTCTCAAGCCTTTAGACCAGATTCTTGCATGAATCCAAGACTGGCCTTGTACAGGATCATGAATTTAGAATGGGATATGGAGAGATTTTCTAACACTCTTTTCTAAGCCAACCACTGATTATTTAGAACCACAAACTCACTAGTTCACAGGGACAGCTGATGTCTTGCAATAAGCCAGCAACTATCTTGCTCCATAGCAATGTTTGAAGAGAAGCTGAATCTCACATCAGCATTCCCTGCAATGCCAGGCTAGGCAGTCCCCTTGGGGACAAGGGAATAAGCTGCTGACGCGTACGGGCTGTGAGACAAGTCTGCCATTGGTTTAAGAACATTCCCCACAATCCTTTCTACATACAAGTAGCCACTCACATCTGGGCAAACAGTGTAACCTATACAAGGTAAAAATTCTTCCTAATTTGGCTGCTTGATGCCCAGGGCTTAAAACTATTGGTTAAAGATGCTATCACTAAGAGCCATGGGTAATCCTGTAAAATTATGTCATGATAGACACCAGTGCCACCTACAAAGGTAAAATTTCACGTGCTTTTACTTAGTCAAGCATTAACAAAGCCTGAAGATAACTACACAAAAAGACTCTAATTCCTTTGAAAGCCAATGCTGGAACCTGTAGATTTTTCAAAGATGTTGGTCCATGCATCAGAACTCTGCTAGTTTATAAGTCAATGTTTTTTTTTTTTTTTTTTTTTTTTTTTTTTTTTTTTTTTTTTTACTTTTTTTTTTAACTACTGAAAGCCTCATCCAGCCGGGGGCAGGGAGCAGCAGACAAAGGGTATCTGCTGGAGGCACCTGGTATTTACTGCCAGTTTCCTGAATGCCTGAAAAAGCAGCCTGGCCCAGCATTGCAAGGAACACTGGCTTGGGATTCAATTTCTCTTTGGATCAGAGTAAGCTTTCTGCAGAGAAACCAAACTTTAATGGAAAAAGAGAATGACTGGATGACTGGGGTGCCAACCCAGTTCTCCCTATCATACCCATTAGTGGGCTATGAGATGAGATGAGGTCATAAATATTTAGTAAAATTCAGAAGGATGGGAAAGGAGTCTTATTGATCCCTCAACATTATGAATTTACTGGATTTTTTCCTAAGTATCTTTTATTAGAAACAAAACAAATCTTCCACTGATTCGAAGTACTGCTTCTTTTTTTTTTTAATACTTTTTTTTTTTTTTTTTGGTGGTACTGGGGTTCCTGAAAGCCTGTCTACCTCCGGGCTACACTCCTAGACCTATTTTATTTTTATTTGGAAACAGGGTCTCTTAAGTCAGCGCGGCTAGCTTTGAACCTGTGCGATACTCCTGTCTCTGCCTCCCAAGCTCAGGGATTATAAGCATGCGCCACCATGCCTGGCAAAGTACCACTTCTTTAATTACTGTCTGTAGCATTATTAATGGGCCTGTAGTTTTCTATTGTTTCAGAAATTCCAGACTACTTAAGTTACAAAAATGTTGAAAATTTTATTTAATTTTTTTATACTGTGAACTGAACTCAAGGGCATTCTACCTCTAAGCTACACCTTCAGCCTTTATTTTATTTTATTTTTTATTTTGAAGCAGGATCTGGCTAAATTGCTGAGGATAGCCTCAAATCTGGGATTCTCCTGTCTTAGTCTCCCAAGTACTAAGATTACAGTCATGTACTACCATGCTCAGCTTATTGTTATTTAGCTATTTTTCCTTCTTGCTTTTCTTCCAGTTTAATTTTATGAATATTTGTGGGGTAATCATTTTTCCAGATTAAAAAAAATTATTTTCTGTTACTTTGAAATTATAGCTTAGATTTGGCCAGAATTATGATAACATAATTAAAAACTTTATATCACTTACTTATTGGTATGTTTTTACTTTTATTTATAAGCAAGTGGAACATATTGAAAATGGTATACATGTAGACTGTGCTTGGTGCCCTCTTCTTTCCCCCCAGCCCGCCTGGTTTCCCTTCGTCCCTCCCAACAATGAGTGTCCAAATTAACCGTGCTATATTCATACTTTTACACATATTCAGATGTAGCTCCTTTATTAATCAATCTCAACCTCCTTCCTCTCCTATCCTTCCATTCAAGCTTTGCTGAGATTTCCCCTCCATTTCCTGGAGTCCCTCTGGTATCCTCACTGTTCCCTAGTTTTGGCATATTAGAGAAAACATATGTCCCTTCTCTTTCTGTGCTTGGCTGACCTCAACATAATGTTCTCCAGATCTTTATATCTTCTTGCAAATGCCATGATTTTGTTCTTCTTTATAGCTGAATAGAATTCCATTGTGTGTATAAAGAAATCAAATAACAACAAATGCTGGAGTGGATGTGGGAAAAGAGGAACTCTTACACTGTTGGTGGGAGTGAAAACTAGTTCAGGCTCTATGGAGATCATTGTAGAGATTTCTTAGAAAACTGGGAATAGATCCAACACATGATCCAGCTCTACCACTCCTGGTATTTTTCAAAAGGGGTTTAAATCAGAGAACTATAGTAACATATGCATACCCATGTTCATAGCAGCACAATTTGTAATAGCCAAAATATGAAACCAACCTAGGTCTCCATCAACAGATAAACAGATTGCTAAATTATGGGAAATATGTATTGGTATTTTTTCAACATCTGAGTTTTGAAGGCCAAAAGGGCAGGAAGCATTAATTTCACCTTTGCATTTCATACAATGGTTCCTACATATTTTAAATGAAAATAGCAATGAATTTTTGTCAGATACTCAGTACTTTTATACTGAAATGTATCTTTCAATTAGATTCCATGCCCCTATCTTTTCTGACTGCCATATTCTGTTTATTTTTCCATACCTACATGAAATGTCAATTCCCCTGAGAAAACAACACTAATACCTGCCCAGGTAGAATCTTAGTCTCTCCTGTATGGTACTGTATTTGTATTTGTTGGTCTCTATTATGTCCCCAAGAATTTCTGTGTATATATTATATTCATTGCTGTTTCTAGTCATATCAAATTAGGCTTAATCATAGAGCAACAGTGATACTCATCTTTTTATCCTGCATATTTTCTGATGTTTAAAATGACATATATATGAAAATAAAATGACTTGTAATACATGTTTTTATAAATGAATAAACAATAGTCTTATAATTGGTTTTACTTTGTAATACCTATCACAATTGGAAGTAAATATTTTTGCGTAATTATTCTACTTTTTTCTATTAAATTTTTTAAATATATATTTTTATTTTCACGTGGAACATATTGAAAATGGTATACATTCAGACTGTGCTTGGTGTCTTCTCCACTCTGCCCCTACTTCCCTTTCCTCTCCTCCCAACAATGAATATCCAGGTTAACCATGCTATATTCATACTTTTACACATATTCTAATATAGCTCCTTTATTAATCAACCTCAGCCTTCTTCCTCTCCTATCCTTCCATTCTAGCTTTGCTGAGGTTTCCCTTTTGGTAGTCCTAATGCTCCCTAGTTTGGGCATATTAGAGAAAACCTATGTCCCTTCTCTTTCTGTGCTTGGCTGATCTCACTTAACAATGTTCTCCAGGTCTTTCCATCTTCTTGCGAATGACCTGGTTTTGTTCTTCTTATAGCTGAGTAGAATTCCATTGTGTGTATTTCCCAAAATTTTGCAATCCATTCATCTGTTGATGGAGACCTAGGTTGGTTTCATATTTTGGCTATTACAAATTGTGCTGCTATGAATATAGGTATGCATATGTTACTGTAGTTCTCTGATTTCAACCCCTTTTGAAAAATACCCAGGAGTGGTATAGTTGGATCATATAGTGGATCTATTCCCAGTTTTCTAAGGAATCTCCATACTGATCTCCATAGTGGCTGAACTAGTTTGCACTCACACCAACACTGTAAAAGAGTTCCTCTTTCCCCACATCCTCTCCAGCATTTGTTGTTATTTGATTTCTTTATGCTTGTCACTCTGAATCAAGTTAGATGGAATTTCAGCGTAGCTTTGATTTCATCTCACTAATGGCTAATGATGTTGAACATCTTTTCATACACCTACTGGCCATTTGTATCTCTTCTATTGTGAAGCATCTGTTCCATTCAGTTGCCCATTTCTTGATTGGGTTAATTGTTTTTCTAGTACAGAGTCTTTTGAGCTCTTTGTATATTCTGGATATTAGCCCTCTATCAGAGTGGTGGCTGGTAAAGATCTTCTCCCATTCTGTAGGCTTTCTCTTGCAGTTCTTGATGGTTTCCTTTGATGAGAAAAAAAAAACATTTTAGTTTGATGTTATCCCATTTTTAATTCTTGTTTTAATTTCTTGTACTTTGGAGGTCTTGTTGAGAAAGTTATTGCCTGTGCCTATATGTTGTAGTGTTGAGCCTATGTCCTCCTCTAATAACTTCACAGTCTCTGGTCTAATTTGGTGTTTGATCCATCTTGAGTTGATTCCTGTGCATGGTGAGAGGTAAGGATTTAGTTCCATATTTCTACAAATGGATAGCCAGTTGTCCCAAAACTATTTGTTGAAAAGGCTTTCTTTTCTCCAGCATATGCGTTTGGCCCCCTTTGAAAGGGGGCCAAACTCATTATTGTGCTTTTTAAAATAAATTGTTGAGGCCAAATAATGGCTTTGATTTTAAAAGAAAATAAGAAGGTGATAAATTCTGAGCTGAATTTGAGTGACTCTGGCCTGGGAGTACAGATTAAAGTTATCTTGAAAGAAGTTGTAACCACTTTTATAGACAGAGAACAAAGGTAGCCACAAATCAATACAGCTCGTGAGTTCATTGGTGGGGCCATTGCTTAGGCAGATTAGGGTGAGGATTTGGCCATTAGGCTGAAGTGATCTCTGCTGCATTCTCAAATTGATCTATTCAGGGGTCTTTGTTTTGTCCATCTATGGATAATTAACCAGGTCAAACCTGCATCCAGAAAGTTTACCTAACAGTTATGAGAATGTTGGATCAGGTTAACAAAGTTAGGAGCCGGGCGTGGTGGTGCACGCTTGTAATCCCAGCATTCAGGAGGCTGAAACCGGAGGATCCCGGTTCATGGACAGCCTCAGCTACTTAGTGAGGCCCTCTACAACTTAGTGAGACCCAGTTTCAAAATAAAGAATAAAAAAAAAAAAAAAAAAAAACAGGGCAGGGGGTGTAGCTCAGAGGTCAAATGCCCCTGGGTTCCCAAACCCGCAAAAAAAAAAAAAAAAAAAGTTAGGAATAATGGCCTTATTTTTTTTTCTTATTGGTGCATTGTAGTCACACATCTTAATGGGGTACGAGATAGAGGCATACAAGAACACACACTCATTCTAAAGAGCTGAAGGAGCCCTTATCTCATGGGCCTCTCCGCACTTACCTGTTGTGTCATCTCCTTTTGAGAAGAAGCAGTCCATCTGATTCTTGCTTGAAAAGTTCTATTATAATTTAGTTTCTTTGGAAAGGCTTAAGTTCAGAATATTGTTTTAATTTTTTTAAATTAGGAGATCATTAGACTGGGGGAGGGGCAGAGCCCTAGCTCTTCAGGCTTTTACAAAAGCAAATGGAGCCCAAAGGAAATAAAACTAGAGACTTTTTAAAGGCTTACTTTTGCAAATACTTTTTATGTTTCCTCTCTTTCCCCTTCCTGTAGAGTGCAAAACTGTTTGCAGTCTGGTGCTACCCAATTCATGAATTGCTAAATGCTTAAATTTAACTTTTAAAATTGAGTGTGCCTACCTTGGGATGTAGCTCACTGGTGGCATGTGCATAGCACGTGTTGAGTTCAACTCCCAGTGCTAAATAAAGTACAATAGAGCTACCTTCCTCATTTTTATTTTTTTATTTTTTTTTTGGTGGTACTGGGGTTCCTGGAAGCCCTTCTACCTCTGGGCTACACTCCTAGACCTATATTATTTTTGGAAACAGGGTCCTTAAGCCAGCGTGGCTGACTTTGAACCTGTGCAATCCTCCTGTCTCCGCCTCCCAAGGGTGGGGATTACAAGCTTGCACCACCACACACGGCTAACTTCCTCTTTTTAAAAATGTACACGTATTAGTGCATTGTAACTATGCATCATAGTGAGGGTCAACATATTACACACATACACACAGCACTGGTGTGACTTTCTCTGGGCCATCTTTTTGTTTGTTTGTTAGGTACTGGGGATGGAACCCAGGGGCATCCTACCTCCAAGCGACACCCCCAGCCCTACTTTTGATTCTTTATTTTGAAACAGGGTCTCACTGAGTTGCAAAGAGCCTCACTAAGTAGCTGAGGCTGTCTGTGAACCGTGATCCTCCTGTCAATTACAAGCGTGTGCCACCACACCATTCTGGACCATCTTTACCAGTGTCTTCTCCTTAGAATGTACACTCCAGGAGGCCATGGACCATGCCAGTCCTCTTTACCAATGAGTTTTCAGGATTTGGCACAGGGTAGTTTGCCAATATTTATTGAGTAAATTATTCCCAGTGATGTCATGAGACTTTAAGCAAAGCTTTCTATTAAAGGAATGCATAAAGAAAAATGTCATATAAGAAATCAATAGATATTTCAGGAAAATAAGTAATGTTGCTTTATGATGTTCTGAGGATTTAAATTTCTTGTTTTAAAAGCTATCATAGAGGCGAGGCGTGGTGGTGCACACTTGTAATCCCAGCATTTGAGAGGCTGAGACAGAAGGATCGCGGTTCGCAGACAGCCTCAGCTACTTAGTGAGGCCCTCTGCTACTCAGTGAGACCCTGTTTCAAAATAAAGAAAAAAAAAAATTGGGCAGGGCGTCTAGCTCGGAGGTCAAATGCCTCTGGGTTCCAGCCACACACACACACACACACACACACACACACACACACACACACATACACACATAAGCTATCAAAGAACTATGCTCACAGGAGGAAATGTCCTTCAGCTAAGTGATATCTTTATTTTGATCTCAGTCAAAATATGATGGGAAATCTACCCATAAAACATTTATACAGTGCATATAAATAGGCTTTTAGAAACAGAAATAGCAGCCAACAGGTTTATCCTGTCAACAGCAATTTATTAACATGACAGATAGATAAAATCACAGAAAATGAGCCATAATCGTATTTTGTTTTCATTTCAATGGTCACTTCCAGAAGAAATCTGTCATTATTGCATTTAAATGTTTTTATTAAATATTAATAGTTTTATTTAATAAAGATGGGTATGAAAAATAATTAATGTTTTTAAAATGACATTCCATGGAAATGTATCCAGAAAAACACATTTTTGAAGGAAAAATAATTCTGAAAATATAGAAATTATCAGATCTGCATGATTAAGGCAGAGAAGATATAGATGCCATTACTGAATAATGTAATGGCCATGAGTTGATAGTAAGATAGCATGTCTATTTGTTATATGTTTATCTGTCATACACACACACATGAGGAAAACAAGTTGATTAACAAATATGTTTCATATATACATGAAATAAATCTGGAAAAATAAATCTCAAAGAAGTGCCTGAGAATTCAAACTTAAATAACCTTCTTTTCCTGTATAAATAGAAAGGAGACCTCCAAAGGAAGGCAAGTTCTAAGGAAGTAAAGAAAAAGGTTTTGTAAAACAAGAGTAAGGTTTGTGGTACAGATATATAGATTTTTCAACCCTTTCCACTGATAACAGATTTTCTTGAGTTTTCTTCTCTTTATAGTTCAGAGAGGGAGACAACCTTACAGATGGAGATTTCCTTTTATAACTAAATTTCTCTTTAAAAGGGGCAATGTCTCTATATGCAGGGCTTCTGCTGTGTCTGTATATGAAAATAATCAGCTCAAAATAATCTTTATGCCAAAAAGATTCATTTTGGGGTAGCATATTCTGTTGTTCTTACAAGATTATCTGTACTATACTTGTATGAAGAACTTCAAATATAGATCCTAATAATAACCTCTAGCAACATTTAGTTTTAAACAAATCTCTCTCTATATTATTAAGAATAATTTTTTTTTTGCGGGTCTGGGGATGAAACCCAGGGGCATTCGATCTCTGAGCTACACCCCCTGCCCTATTTTTTATTTTTTATTTTGAAACTGGGTCTCACTGAGTTGCAGAGGGCCTCACTAAGTAGCTGAGGCTGTCTGCGAACCGTGATCTTCCAGTCTCAGCCTCCCAAATGCTGGGATTACAAGCGTACGCCACCACGCCCAGCTAAGAATAAATTTTAAAGCTGCTCTGCAAAACTTCTTTGGAAATCTTGGCTAGGATTCATTAACATCAATTATAGCTAATATTTATTGAGAATTCATTATATATCAAACATGAGTCAAAGTAATTTTCATACATCACCTCATTATGTGGTCCATGCTCCCACCTTTGAAATAGGCTCTACTTTAAATTACCCTCTGAGTTGGAAGAGATCAAAAGCAGAGTGGTCAGTCACAGTGTCCGTGTTACCACAGTGTCAACAGTTGGTTTTTTTTTTTTTCTATAGCCAAAGACTAGATTTTAACTATACTGCTCTGTTTTGTAGGACAAATTGGTGGCATAAGGAATAAATCTGGCTGTAATATTGGCCAGGAGATAATCACAAATATATTTAAATATGAACATATTTTGGCATGACATCACTTTGCAGATATTTACATGTTGGCACGTTCCATTTATTTTCTGTGTGTGTGTGTGTGTGTGTGTGTGTGTGTGTGTGTTACTGGAGGTGGACGTCCAGGCTATACCCCCAGGTCTATTTATTTTTTTATTTGAAATACGGGTCTCACTAAGTTCCTGAAATCCTAAATTGCTGAGGCTAACTTTGAACCTGTGATCCACCTGTCTCAGTCTCTCAAGAACTGGAATTACAAGCATGTGCCACTATGCCTGGCTATGCATTCTATTTTATTATTAATCACATGGTTTTGCTCAGTATAGTTAATCTCCCTAGCCACAGAAGACAGTTGATTTTTGAGACTTCTGTTCTATTGCATCAAAAGTGTAACAAAATAGTAAATATTGAGTCTGTGAGGGAAAATGAAAGAATCTAGAATTAATAAAACTAAAACTCAGCTCAACTATACCTCTTAGGCTTTAAATAAATCCTATATCTATATCTGTCTTTATTCTCACTATCCATCTGAATTGGGTTCCAGTGTAGACTTCATTTAATTTTTACATCATGTTTGTAGCGACTGCATGTGCAGATACCTCAGCTGGCAAGCACATAAAAAGGAGTTAATGCAGCCTCACATGGCTTAAAAGACCCTGTTTCCAAATAAAATATTAAAAAGGTCTGGGAGTATAGCCCAGAAGTAGAAGGCCCCTGGGTTCCATCCCCATCCCCAGTACCACCAAAAATAAAAAAATTTAGAAAAAGGAGTTAATGTAAAAGACACAGACCTCATTGACCCCAGGAATTTTGTGAACTAGATTAGGAGACTTCTGGTAGGAAGCAACTGAATAAAAGCATATACATATGACTTAACTTTGTAACAGAATTTTATAGCAGAAAAACACAAGCTTTGTTGTCAGGATGACCTGAATAAAAACATCCAGTTTCTACTTAATACCTTTCATTTGGGGAAAAATACCTGAACTATTTTTTTAAAACTTTGGCCTATCCTGAGATGAGAGTAGAAGAGGAATTCTGCCATTCTAGGAAGAACTTACAGGGCCAATAATATAATTTGTTTACATTGTTGGTATCTTTCTGAAAGGTTTAACAAATATATTGTTTTCCCAGGCCCTGTGGTGCACACCTGTCATCCCAGCACTAAGGAAGCTGAAACAGGAAGAAAGAGGGTTTGAGGCCAGCCTCAGCAATTTAGTGAGACTGTTCAAAAATAAAAAATAAAAAGGGTTGGGGGTATAGCTCAGAGGTAGGATACTCCCGAGTTTATTCCCCAGTACAAAAAAAAAATGTATTTCTTAAATTTTAGGCCCATAGAGTGATTTTTTATATCTTTATTTTTAGTGTTACCATTTTCATTTTCTTATATTTTTTCTAAAATACTCTACCTGTTCATACTTATTGTCTACATTTTACATTAAACACTTTAAAAGATTTATAATATTTATGCTATTTGAGGTTCTTGTCTGTTAATTATAACCTCTGAGATATCTTTGAGTTTGAATCTATTGATGATTCCTTGATCACAGGTCACATTTTCATGTCTTTGCATGCTTTGTAATCTACAATCTGAATATTGGTATAAAATAATAGTACAGCCATAGGGAAGCAATACTCTATTGAAGGGCATGCTCCTTCCTATAATTTTTCATTAAACTGATTCTGGGAAGGGTTACAGTTAGGGCAAATGTCAGGGCACCACTGGTTCCGAGTAATTTGAGAGCTTTTCATCAAGTAGGACTTAGTTTATTTAAGCTCCAACAAAATTCTTAATATGACTCAGTGCTTTATCCTCTATTTCTCACACCAGCTTTTATCATTCCACACGTCTTTCTCTTGCTTTCTTATTGGGTAAGAATTTGCAGGTGGGCTCAGGCTCTGCCTCTGGAGCTTCCTAAGGTTTCAATCTGTCCTACCAGCCTGGGTGTGCTTTTAAACGTTTGGCTGGTTTCTTCTGACCCTATAAATTACATCATGTATATTGGGCTATATATTCTCCAACAGTGCTTCTATGGAAGAGCTTAGCAGGAGACACCTTCTTTACTGCAGGTCTAAAGTTTAGGGGTTTTTTTTAAACTGTTGTGTGTACCTCAGCTCTCTGATGAGTGTAAAAACGTAAATTTTTATAGTCTTGCCATCTTTTTGGTTGTTCTGTTGGAAGCAATAATGTCTAGTGATTTTTCTCATTCTAACTGAGGAAGGAAATCTTACTTTAACCATTCTTAGTCACTATTTTGTCATCTCTAAAAGGAGAAATTTTATCTGGATTCAAATATAGCATGTGAAAATTACTTGGCTTGGTGCCTGACATTGGTAGATGCCTGATAAATATTAATGTCCTTTCTCCATTAAGTTGGATAGCAACGGATGTCAAGGAGAGAAATAAACAGCTGTGTGTTTGCATGAATAGAATTTAGAAAGGGTTAATTTTGAACATACAAAACAAATTTACAAAAAGGAAAAAGAAAAATGGAGGATTTCTTGCTTCATTTATTTCTTTCCACCAATGCATATAGAATATTTACATATATGTGGACTGTGCTTATGATAGTCATGATTCTAAAAATAGACTTCTAAACCAGAGATCTTGAAATTACCTCTGATTTTTAAAAATGCATAAATGTAATCACTGTATTCTATAGAAATAAGTATATTTATTTCTACTTAGATTAAAAAAAGAAAACCGGAATGGGAGATGCAGTGAAATTGTAAAAACATAATCAAATCTGATAGAAGAATAACTAAATGGAGGAACAGAACAGGCACAATGAGCAACCAGTTAAAAGAGGAGTAAACCTGTAATCAAGGACAGCAGACAATGGCTGACAGTGCTGATGCTTCAAGGGCGGAAGTGAATTTGTAAACACCTTGTTATACACTAGACAACTATGGGTCTGGATCGGAAGCGCTGAGATTCATTCATTGTTCCACACCTGGAAGAATGAATTGATTTACTGAGGGGGTGAGACAAAATGGAAAAGGGGTGCTTCATTGCCAGTTACATTTAAACCTGCCAGCTTGCATTTACTTACACCAAAAAGAGTCTCCTTGTTAAAACTGCTTTTCTCTCCCCAGAAAAGCTAGATGGATGACCCCAATAGGAAGATATAACAAGCCTTTATATATGAAGATACTTGTTGAAGAGAATAATTTCATTTGGGGGAGATGAATTTTCATATCATCCTATTTCATTGCAAATATATGATTCATAGAAACTAACAAACAAAAAGAACTGGAAACAAAACAAAAAGGAAAAAAGAAAGGAAGGCCTCTTGTACATTTATTTGGGTCGGTAACAAACCAAGACCTCAATGGAGTGAAATTCCAGGGGAGTGGAAGCAGAGGTGGATTTAGCCTCTGTGATCTTGACCTAGAAGCTATTTCATGAGGCTTCCCAGCTGCCAGCAAAATTATTCATCTCTCCTCAGAGGCAGCAGCTGGATGCTCATCATCTCCTCTACAATTTCCTGCTCAATCTGGGAGCATTTGATTTAAAAAATTCTTTTTCTCAAACAAATCTTGAAGTATATATACAGGCATGCTATTTATTTATCCTAAAGGCACTTGTATTTTTGTTATTGTTGTGTTCCGTGAATGAGAATCATGCTGTGTCATCCTGCACTGCAGCCATCTTCTCCCTCTGCTTCCTCATTTCCTGTATCTCTGCAGAGGCAAAGATTCCATCAGAAGTCAGTATCTTTATGTGGCTCTGTAAAAATGGCTCTTGATTGTATGATTTTCTTTACTGAAAACAGCACCATCTTTTTTTTTTCTTTTAAATTGCATTTATTTCTTTCTAGTCTATCTGTAGCAATGACTACTCTGAGAAACACAGAGTCTGAGAGTCCAATTTATGTTACTGACCTTGATAACTATCTCATGACCGACCCTTCCTGGTCTATTCGGAATCAGATATCTCCCGGTTTCTCTGTATACTAGGATTTATTATGTTGTATTTTAGTCATGAGATATGATAGTATAGTGGTAAGTACAAGAACTTTGGAATTCATAGTATCAGAACGAATTCTAACTGCTTGACATTGGGCAGGTTACCCTATGACTCACTCCTTTTACCTTAGAAAGGGGGAGGGGGTATAGTAAGATTTCTGTTCTACCTATTGGCCATTAGAGGAATAGGGTTAGTATCCAGCAGTAGATGGCTAACCTTAGATCTTTTTCTACTTTCACTTGATTCAGATTCTCTCCTTTATCAATACTCTTTCTAAGTCTTTACTTGGGGCCAGACAGGGCATCACAGCTGTACAAATCTTTTAGGATCCCTGTGGCCTGCCTGCTGCCTCTCAGATGCACACTTTCTTATGTTCTTATGTTTGTTCTCATTTAAATATTTGAGAAACTTGATCTCTGGAATTTAGTCAGGCAAAAGAGCCAATCTTGTCATCTGTGAAGCTTGACTGTGGGACATATGAGAAGACACTGTTTTATTTTTCAACTCAAGGTCTCTGGCAAATAGTAAATAAAAACTGATGGTGAGCTGGGCGTAGTGGTGCACACTTGTAATCCCAGCTTAGGGAGGCTGAGACAGGAGGATTTCAGTTTGCGACCAGCCTCAGCTACTTAGTAAGGCCCTTTGCAACTCAGTGAGACCCTGTTTCAAATAGAGAATAAAAAATAGCAATGGGGGTGTAGCTCGGAGGTAGAACACCCCTGGGCTCAATCCCAATACCAAAAACCAAAAATAACAACAACAACAACAACAACAACAACAACAACAACACCCTGATGGTGGCTATGAATGTTAGAGACCTTAAAGAAGCCAGTGGTGGAATTAAACGCCCAATGAATAAAGAAGAATCAGTGTAGAATAAACGTGATTTTTCCTTTTAAAAAAGCATAAGAAAAAAGTCACAAACACAAAAGTCTCAAGTTCCATTCCTTATACAAATACGTCTACCATTTTAATGAGATCTCAGAAAAGTTGTCCCCATGTCAGTCTCACTAGTGAAAATGTACCAATCAACTGTCTGTCAAGTCAACATGGTCTGTTCTCTTCTTGCTATATAAAGTTTCACTTAAAGAGGAAATGAGGCTGGGCGTGGTGCTCCAGTACTTGGGAGGCTGGGACAGGAGGATCGCAGATTTGAGGACAGGATCAGCAAGTAGCAATACTTTGTTTGAAAATAAAAATAAAATAGGGCTGGGGGTGTAGCTCAAAGGATGAATACCCCTCCTGGGTTCAATCTCAATCCCCAGTCTCTCTCTCTCTCTCTCTCTCTCTCTCTCTCTCTCTCTCTCTCTCTCTCTCACACACACACACACACACACACACATACACACACAATACATACATACATACATACATACATACATACATACATACATAAAAGAAATGATAGGTATTGAACAAGAAGAAACCCTTAAAGGAGATCAGGATCCTGAACAAACACCCCAGTTTCAGCAAACACATCCTTACAAGTTTCATGGACAGAATGATAATAGGGAACAATATTTGCAAAGAAACAATTTACAATTCTCTACTATTGCCCTAAATAAATGTCTAACCTATAGAGAGTTCTAGCCATCTTGGGAGAAAAAAATTTTTTTTTTTTTTTGCATGCAGTAATGTATTCCTTTGACACGTCAATGACCCGGCTTGCTCTCCCCAAGTCTTACATTTTACTAATCCAAAAGCAACAAGAAAGGAATCTAGAACACATTGCAGTGGGGGAAAACACACCTGCATTGGCCCTATTCTCTTGGGTGAGTTTTTCTAGGCATTCCTCTCCAGCCCTTCCCATGCTGAATGGCTGCAATGGTCCCAGAGCCCCCAACCCCACCTTAAGAAATTCCTTTATCAAGCAAGCCAGGTGTGGTGGCACATGCTTGTAATCCCAGCACTTGGGAGGCTGAGATCCCAGTTCTCAGCAGGATCACAGTTCCAGGACAGCCTCAGCTACCTAGTAAGGCCCTTTACAACTCAGTGAGACCCTGTTTCAAATTAAAGAATAAAAAATAGAAAAAATAGGAATGGATATATAGCTCAGAGGTAGAATGCCCCTGGGTTTCATCTCTAGTACAGAAAGAAGAAAGAAAGAAAGAAAGAAAGAAAGAAAGAAAGAAAGAAAGAAAGAAAGAAAGAAATCCTTCTGTCAACAGGCAAGAGAGAAGTAAAAAGACAGAAAAATACCTACATTTTCTTCCAAGAAACACCAGCATTGGCCTTATTTTTCACATCAGATCTTGGGGAAAATGACACTAAAAATGAGAAATTTCAGTCCTTATCTTTAATTCATGTCTCCTTTTAAACACCTTTAGTATTGTAGCTTCCCATTTTCACTTCTACATATCTATTTTATCTCCAACCTTTTTATTTCTGTGTTCTAGAGGAGCACGTCAATTTTTTTCTTTCCCTCAATCATTGAGTTGTATATCCGGGGCTTTAGTCCCACTGCTTATGACCTCAAATGTGCATTTAAGTTGTTCATATTTTATTTTAAGCATTCTGGTATTTTAAAGTTGTTTCAGCCTACTTATATTCACTTAGCAATGATTTGTAAAATTGTAGTCCATTTACTATACTGAAGATTGGATCTTCAGCCAATTCTAACCATAAGATTATATAGTTATTGCAAGCAATTACTTAATATTTAGTAAGAAAATTAATGTTGCTTGGTAATGTCATAATATCTAATTATCAATATTTATGTGGATAAGAAGGGATGACAAAATTTATATACCCTGCTGTCTCAGTATGTTTCTATAATGCAAAAATCCTAAGTAGGATGAAAGAATTTTCAAGGGAAGAACAACAATAATGAGGGAGAGACATTTGGTCAAAAACATTTTTGGGGAGAAAGTACATGTGTAGATACAACAGCATCTACTAAAAATAAGAAAAAACATAAGTTTCTAAATTAAAAGTAATAAGCATTATCTTTTTATCTTTTTATTTTTTATTTTATTTATTTATTTTTTTCAGTACTGCGGATGAAACTCAGGGGCATTCTACCTCTGAGCTACAGCCCCCAGCCCTATTTTTTATTCTTTATCTGGAAACAAGGTCTCACTGAGTTGCAAAGGCCCTCACTAAGTAGTAGCTGAGGTTGTCCATGAATCATGATCCTCCTGCCTCAGCCTCCCAAATGCTGGGATTATAAGCGTGCGCCACTATGCCCAGCTAGCAATATATTTTTAAATGGCCCATACTGCCAGGCGTGGTGGTGCACACTTGTAATGCCGGTGCTTGGGAGGCTGAGACAGGAAGATCACGAAGGTTTGAAGCCAGCCTCAGCTACTTAGTGAGCCTCTCAGCAACCTAGTGAGACCCTGTTTCCAAATAAAGTATAAAATAGGGCTGGGGATGTAGCCCAGAGTTAGAAAGCCCCTAGGTTCCACCCCTAGTACCAAAACAAAAAACAAAAAAACCCACAATAAATGGCCCATACCTACGTACATACTTCCAGATTGCTTGAAACCAGGAATAGAGAGGAATCTAAAAGCTTATGGAAGCATTTTAGAATAGAATATAATTGATAATATATATGCAGAGTACCGAGACATACAAAGACAATATTTTTTCAACAATATGGGATGATAAAAGACAACGAGACCTGCCTCACTTAAGAACTTATATAACATTAGGAAAATGATACCAACACAGAGTGAGCCTAAAAATTCCCTGAAACACCTTACTTAGCTTATCTCTGGCTGTGCAGAAACGCTTTCAGCAGAGCTCCTGATTAGTGATTGCCTTTCCTGCTTAAAGGTAGTAAATAAAATGTCCTCATTTTCTTGAGTAAATAAAATGTCCTCATTTTCAACCAAGAGACTGTAGTTGTACAGATATATGGATTGCATCTCAGCCTGCAGGTGAGAATAACTCAGCAACAAACACTCGAACCTGGAGAAGACTCAGGACTGCTGCCTCAAAGCACTAGTTCTCAGCTATGACAAATCACAACATTGGGGGAAAGTACATATGTCCACACAGTTTAACTTACGCATCAGCTCATCACCATTACATAAGCAAAGTCAGACCAAGGTGACATTACCATGGGATGAGACTAAGAGAACACATAGAAAGTAGAGGGCCAGGAAAGCCGGACATCTCCAAGTTGAGATAACCCCAACTCATGCATGTAAAGTTTCCTTTAGAACCTTCAGTAATATCATAATAGCCAAATAATGCACTTGCAATAATATATGACTGACTTACTAGTTTATAATCTACTTGCATTGATGCAGTATGAGAGAATATATACTAAAATGCTCATAGGAATGATGAGTGGATGATGAAGTCACACTCTCATTTTTACTTTCTTTGTCATACTTATTTATAAAAAGAAATTCTTTTACAGTGGGAACATGGACACAACCACTTTCAATTGATGGAATAGAAACTAAAACTATCCATAACAGTAAATTTAGGTTGCCATAATAAATATACAACCAGAAAAACTAAGACAAGTCCAATTTAGATTTTTCAGAAGGCACACATGATCAGAAACAACCTATTGTGTGCCTTTTAAAAAATATTTTAATTGCTGCATTGTAACCAAACATCTTAATGGGGTCCAAGATGGTAGAGGCAAACATGCACACATCACTTACAGGCCTTTTTTTTTTTTTCTTACAAAGTCATGTAGCTTGAGCTTATCTCACAATTTCTATTCTGAATGAGAAGCGGGGAAATGCTGTGTCAGCACTTTTGTGATCATAGCTCTGAAATTGCAGTAAGACATTGAGATTCACTGGAAGGCACCGGGTGCATGTATTCTGCTAGATAAGTATTCCGCACTCTTTCACGTTTTAGAGTAGGCTATTGAATTTCACACAGGCCGAAATACAGAGTTTGAGCTTTCCCAACAGCCTTTGCCGAATACCTAGGTTCTAAATTAAGATTTTCAAAAGGAAAATATATCTACTTATTACTTTTGGTGACAGATGTTATTCATCCTTGCAACTTCTTCCATTTCTAAGTAGAAATTACAATGGCACACATCTCTTAGCCTCTCGTGGCCTTTTGATTATGTTCTGACCAATCTGGAAGTGATATGCACATCAAAGTGGGAGGGCATACCCTCTTCCAATCCTTTCCCCCTTCCTCTTTCCCCAATAGCAAACATGGTGGATGAGAATGAACATACTGAGCTGTATAGATGAGGGAGACACTTGGGACAGAAGAGTGGCATTAGAGATGGAGTCTGGACCGTCCACCCTGCACATGTGGCTTAGCAGCCCTCGCCTGTGCACACCTGGACTGACATGAGTAGAATTCTTTTTGTTTGTTTGTTTGTTTAAATGACTATGATGTTAATGATCTATTATGGGAGCTAAAAAGTATTCCAATAGCCCTCTTCTATTTTTAGAAGAAAATATATGATGAAGTAGTAAAGAAATTGCTCTTTCCTAGGGTGGTCAGTGTAAACACTCTTGTCTTCCTGAAGTATTCATTATGAAATCAGTAGCATTTTATACACTGCTCCCTCACCTGCGAGAAAGCTGACACACTCGTTATGTTAAAAACTCAGAAACCATATCAATTAAAAATCAAAATAAGAAACAGAGCCGGATGTGGTGGTGCACACTTGTAATTCCAACATTTGGGAGGCTGACAGGAGGATAGCGGTTTGCAGACAGCCTCAGCTATTTAGTGAGGCCCTTTGCAACTCAGTGAGATCCTGTTTCAATATAAAGAATAAAAAATAGAACTGAGAGTGTAGCTTGGAGGTAGCATGCCCCCGAGTTTCATCCCCAGTACTGCAAAAAAAAAAAAAAAAAAAAAGAGAAAGAGAAAGAGAAAACATTTATATTTATAATTTTTGTGGTACTGGGGATCAAACTCAGGGACATTCTAACTCAGAACTACACCTCTAGCCCTTCTTATTTTTTATTTTGAAACAGAGACTCACTAAGTTCCTGAGATTTTCACTATTTTGTTGAAGCTGTCCTTGAACCAGTGATCCTCCTATTTCAGCCTCTTAAGTACCAGAATTGCAGGCATGTGCCACCATGTCTGGCAGTTCCCCCTCCCCCTCTCTTCAAGAAAATACAGCACATAAACTACCAGTTAGTAGTAAGTGGGCTGGTGAAAAGATAATAGGGCCAAATGTTCTCTGAAGTAAGACACAACCCAATACACATAGCACCCTAGAGAACAAGGGTTATTGGAGTTATTGAAGATTTTAATCTTTTTGTGAATTTCTTCAATTGAAGTTGCAATCAATAGCCAATGTAGTTATTTTCCGTTAGAGCATTTGCTCATATTTACTCAGTATTTGAGGCACAAAGGAGCAATTAATGAAAATCAATTGATATAGAATAGGATATTAAAACAATATATCAATGCTAATAAAATGTAAAATAACATTGAAGGAATCTCTGTCGACCAAGAGAAGAGCACTGGTGCAGAGCAGTCATATTATTTTTTCCTTCAAAATATTTAATATTTTCTGCTGACATTCATCTAATTTTAAAACACAATCCTGTTAGAAAAGTCATGATAATGTCCAGTTTTCTCTCAACTTTGTTTATTTTCACCAATGATGAATAGACGTAGTGAAATTAAGCCAATTTCTGATCTTCCCTAAGTAATTTCTAATGGGAGGCATTATTTGGTTTGAGGGGTAGAAAAAGCAGCAGATTTACCTCCCTAATTATGTTTCTCTGAGTCTAATAATAACATTAATTAGCATTCCATTTGGGCTTATAAGGAAAATGACTCTAGAATTTGAATTTGTCACAGTTAAGCCATAGGCAAATTAAATAGATTTTTCTGTGTATTACTTTTTATGTGAAAATTTTTCAAATTTCCCTCGAGTGGAGGATAAAGAAACACCTTATGTTTGACTAGTCTGAATAATTATTTAATCTTTTCTAACTGTTTTATAGCACTGTGGAAAGTTTTCCAAAATTATACACCTAATAGCATTTTATAATCCCATCTAATAATCTTTTCTCACCAAAATTTTTTACTCAGATACCATTTCATCCTAAATCTGTCTAATTATATGATGACTGGATTTGAAATATATCTGAGACCCTAACACCTTTGTAGCTATTATCTACTGCACTTGCTTGCTTAGGCCACCATAATAAAGCAGCACAGACTAGATGGTCTAATCATCTGAGATTCATTTCTCACAAGTCTAGAAACCAGATGCCTGAGATGAAAGTGTCAGTGGTGTTGGTTTCTTCCCAGGAGTCTCTTCTTGGATGGCCAGATTCTATAATCTTTGTATGTATCTATATCCTGCTTCCTTCTTATAAGGACACCACATCGATGAAGTTAGAGCCAGCCCCATGCTCTTTGTTTTACTTGCATTATCTCATTAAAGGCCCTATTTCCAAATACAGCCACATTCTGAAATAGTGAGGTTAGAACTCCAACTTATAAATTTAGGGAATACACTATTCGTCCTTCAATACTTAGAAAATATAAGTTCTATTTTCCCCCTTTCACATGGATCCCAAACACAGTTTAAGAGAGCAGAAGGGTACAATTCATTCGTTTCATTGGGGTCTGAGGTCCAGAGGACCATATCTCATATCCACAGCCTTTTTGGAATAGAATACACTTTTAAAAGTCTTCTTCATGTACAAGTACTTCATCTAAGCCTCAAAATGAATAGTAGGTATTATTATTAAATACATGAAATAGATGGGGAAACTACATCACGAGGCTAAGAGACAAGCACAGGGTCACACAGCAATAGACGAGGCTCGAGCCTCAGATACCACACTGCTTGTAAGAGATTTAGTAGCACACTTCTTTCCTTCTTTCCTCATTTTTATTTTTTTCCTTGTCTTTCATTTGTTTTTTTTCATCTTAATCATTTTTGAAAGGGTATTCTATTTAATATATTTTTTATTTTTTTAAATTCTATAGACTCAAAGCAGATTGATCTTTAATTACACATGTTAAACCAAATTGACATTATTAAACCAGCTCTGACCCACAAAAGTATAATGTTTCTTTCTTTCTTTTTTTCTTTCTTTCTTTCTCTCTTTCTTTCTTTCTGTAGTACTGGGGATGGAACCCAAGGACTTTCTACCTCCAGGCTATACTCCCAGACTTACTTGCATTTTATTTGGAACCTCTCATTAAGTTGCTGAGAGCCTCACTAAGTAGCTGAGATGGGCTTCAAACCTGTGATTTTCCTATATCAGCCTCCCAAGTATTGGGATTACAAGCATGTGCCACCACACCCAGCTAATTTTATGTTTCAATTAGGAAATAATTCAGTCTACACATACTGTCCTATTTTGATCTCTCTTGCACTCTTCCAGTTGAGATTTACCTGCACTTCTGACTTGTCCCAAATCTGTCCACTTCTCAGCCAGTTGTGCCCCTCATGATACCAGTCAGAAACCAGGATGGAAGGGGCAGGACAGACATGGCAATGTGTATGGTAAGGAATAAATTAAATGAAAAATAACAAAAAAACATTTCTAAGATTAGCATCTCCAAGATTTTATTCCACTAACTGTAATATATTCTCCTCCCTGGGATGGGTATTTCTTCACAAAGCAAACAAACAAAAACTTTCATTCTCACTGGTATTGTGTAATATGCTAATGCATTCCAGTCAATACTCATAGAATTCTATTTCCCTCAAATTTGGTGGCTTAAGACAATACAGTTACAGATTTTGTGGCCTAGGAATCTGGGTGTGGTTTAGTTGGGTAGCTCTGGCTCAGGGGCTCTCCCATGGCGACCTGCAGTAATTGGCAGGAGGGGCAGTTATCTGAAAGTTGGGTATGGATGGAGGACCTGTTCCCAAGATGCTTCACTCCAAGACTACTTGTAGGAGGCCTAGGGTCCTCATTGGCTTTTGGCAGGAGGAAAAAGTTCCTGGCCATGTGGGTGTCTCCTCACACATGGGAGCTAATTCATGGCAGACCCAGCAGCCTAAAAGCAAACAAGTGAACAAGCAAGCAGGAAGCCAGAGGTCTTGTTATGCCTTGACTTCCAAGGCCATACACCATCACTTCTGTGTCCCATTCATTAGAAGTGAGTCACTGGGGAGAAGAATCACCCTTCAGTTATTAAAAGAGGGACCATCAAAGAGTTGTTAGATGTATCTAAAACTACCACACATATATGGCATTAAGAAACATCATATTCATACTGAATACCTCTCACATAGCAATTGAAGTCTAACAGTTACACTTTAGCCTTGTATGATCAAATATATAAGTATTACGGATTTCTGAAAAGTACTTCAGCTAAACCAGACAGTACCAGCAGAAATTTGTCTTTGCTTATTTAAAGAAGTTGACATGTTTTCTAGTTCTAAACCATTGCATACATTAGACAATATAGACCTTACATTCATAATTAACTTTTCCATTGCTGCTCTGCTATTGTTTTACTTAGATTCTGACTTTAAGTCTCAAATTTATAACTTGTACAGAATTTTTAAAGTCCAAAATGTATTAGTTTTATAAGAGTATGACAAATTAGTGTAGAAAACTTATTAAAGCCTCTCTGCACCAGCTCTCCAAGGGAGACCATCGAAAGCTGAAGAATAATGTCTTTGTTTTAGAAGGAAGACTCCAGTAACTTTTAAGCATTAGTGACCCTCTAGTAGAGATCACAGTTCCTTTTTCCCACTTACTCACTGTAATATATATATATATATAGTATTTGGAGAGAAAAGAGGGACACCAGCATGGGAAGGATGTCCTGGGCTGCACTGGCTGGTGATGCTTGCAGGGTAGCAGGTGTTAAGGGAACGTCAACGACTGAGGCAATAGTTCCAGTTAATCAGGTTTTTTCCCATCTCCTCATCTCACATTTTGAGAGATCTCATTTCATTGATTTGTTTGCCATCATCGTCTATTAGGTTAATCTTTTATGGCAGAACCAAGATACAGTCAGCTCTGCTTTTCTCTTAGGACATGTGTGAAAGTTTTCTGCAAGAAACGCCTCTGCCTCTTTCACAGCCCCTCAGCCTTGGCCAGAAGTGTCCCTGGCTTCCTTTCTCTTCTTATCATGGCAAGGTTGCTTTCTTGAGCATGAGTGACACTGGCAAGAAAATTCAAAGCCCAGCTACTGTCTTGTGTCAGCTCCATCCATCCCCATTAAAACAGTGAGATTGAAGGCCGTTGTCCAAAACTCATTCTCTCAGCCTTACCATTTGTCTCCAAGACTCTACAGAGTCAGAGGAAAATTAGAAGCTATGTGTGCCCCCAATTAACTCAGCAATTTCAATATGTAATTGTCATTATATAGAGTTGTTATTATTATTTTATTAAAAATTAAGGCATATATACATATGTAATATGAAATGTGCTTAAAGGAATTCTATTTATGAAACTCAGTAAGATGATGCATGTCAAGAGTATCCATTAATTTAACATTTTATTTGGTTCAAAATCATTTGGAAGTTTTAAATCTTTATATTTGACATTTTATTTGGTTCTAAATCATTTGAAAGCCTTAAATCTTTAAATATGTAGATTTATATTTAATCTTTATATTTAAAAATTTAAGGCTTTCCAATTCCCCATTTACTGCCTCCTTTTCTGCTCTTGCAGTGACTACATTGCTGCACTCTGCAATGAAAGACTTTTACACTAAGCCTGTAGTGGGGGTATTATCTTGGGTGAACAGAATGTTCTCTTTAAGGGAAATTTTAATAATTGTGAAACAATGTCTTTGTTCCATTTAAGCTTTCTGCCCATAATAACCTTCTTTGAAATTACTGGGGTTTTCATGTAGTTTCTTGTACATTTTTATTATTATCATAACTGAACTTTTGCTCAGATATTTAAGGTGAGGATAAGCCAGTGGGATATTAGAAAATGGGGTATACTGTAGGAGCAATCCTTCACTGTGTGTGTGGCCGTAATGTGTGTTGGAGAATAAACATATGCCATCCCTGGTCATTGTCCCTAAATGCCAATAAAGGGTCTAGGTCCAATTTCCATGTAGGATTTTCACATATCTCCTGAAGTGAGGCATTCTACTGAAAGCTACTAGAGAATGGGGACAGAATGGTGGTTTGCTCCTCTGAATAAGGAGGCTGAACTCAAATGCTCAATGCGATTGAACTTAGAATATGGGACAGGACAGCTTTGGGACCAGGTCATGATACTGCATTATAGGAAATACAAATTATACTATATCATCACTTCAGTTTTATATGTGAAGGGATTTAGATTATATTCTGTTTTGATGAGCTATAGGTATATTTATTTTTACATACTCTTCTCTGCTGCAAATTCCATATAAGCATCTAATTTGGACTCTATTATAAAGTCTTCTGGTTTTGTCAACCTGACTCTAAAAATGGCCAATATATTTACATATGTCATTTGTATTTTCATGAGGATCATAATAAAAAATATATTTTTGAATAATTGGCTTAATTGTACTGACCCAGGGGTTTTTCATATTGAGAATTTTGAAATTCCCAAACAACGTAGCAATGTGGAAGCAATGTGATACTGTGGAAGCTCTTTGGAATTTAAGCTTCTGCTAAGTTCAGGGTTCAGAACACTTTCCTCCTTCACCATATTCTTGGGGACAGTGGTACATTTGAAGGGTTTATTGACAAATTCACTGATAAAAGGCCATCTAAGGAAATGTCTAATCTTGTGATAGTGAGGCAGTAAGGGCAGGCACTGAGCTGCAGGCCATGATGTAAGTGGGTGCCCAGTGAACTCCACCACACCATTTCCAGCCCTAAAGTCTGTCCCTCCAACAGATAGATATCCAATTATACCTGTAGTAGAACAAAAGTGGAAAGGTTTAAAGATCTCTCAACCCTAAGGCAGAATTTAAGAAGGAAGTATCCTGTGGACATTAAGTACAAAAGAAGTGGGAAATACTAATAGTCTGACCTTCCAAACAAGAACTCGAGATGGAAGATATCATTTCAGTAAAGACAAAGTTAGCATTGTAATGAGAATTTATCAAGCGTCCACAGAACATGTAAACATGTACCAGCTGGACTTCATAATCTTACATTTTTTTTCCTCCTATGCCAACAGGAAAACATGTTTCCAAATCCCCAGAGCCAAGAGTTTAGGAGTAACACCATTTTCCCCTGCTTCATCTTTGTAGAGGTAAGAAAATCCTGGAAGTTCACCTTTACAATGTGGATTGTTCAAAAGAAAGCAATATTATTCAAAATAAGAAGAGAATATCACTCCCTTCAATAAGTGTTCCATGTACATTGAAGACATAACTGTAGAAACTGGATGGGTGTGTTTTCATCTGAAACTTTTTATGGTGGTGGTTATGGACACTGGTGTTATATTTGTATCGTGCACATATACCTTCTTAGATGCAGAGTTGTATGCTTATTGCAGTGACTCAGAGATGACTTCCATAAAATGATCTAAAGCAATGTTATGAACTGAGAGGCAAGGTTATCAGGGAATTAGGAGAAGAAGAGTGATGCAGTCACCTGGGGTCTCAAACTTGTCAATCATTTCAAAGATGACTCAGTGCTTTAGGACTACAAGAGGTTACGCTCCTGGGGGTTTAAGCTCCTGGGTTTAAAAAAAAATACAGTCAAAATCCAAAGCTAGATAAAAGTGACCATATTTTGTACTTATGGTAATGGATGTAAGCCTTAGCATGACGTTCACCTAAAAACAAATTGACAAATGATGGACTATAGGCAATGCTTTCTTTATAATTGGATGAAAATATATTGATTGTATTATTTCTACCAATTATTCTTTTGCCATGTGGAAAACAAACATTATAGCAGTAGGAAGAATCTGAAAAGTTGATCAAACTAAAGGTAAAAAAGATAGCAGCTCCTAGGAGCTGAATAAGTCTAACCATGGGGAGCACAGGTACAAGAGAACTTTGCCATTTAAAGTTCTCAAGATTGGATAGAACAAGAGAAACAGAGATCAGCAGGACACTGACAGCCTCCAATGCCAAGTCCTGTTGTCCTTTAAACAGAAACAATTTCAGTATTTAGGGAGCAGTGGATGTTTTTTAGAAGGACTCTAACAATTGCCAAAAAAAATTTTAGGGTGAATTGGAGACATTTGCTAAATTATCTGCAAAGTACATCAGAAATCTGGACAGTTAAGCAGAGATAGAAACTAATTGGGGCTTAAAGTAGAAAAAATGATTAGTAATTAGGAGTTTTAAGTTAACTTTAGATAATATTTTATTTATTTGTTTGTTTGTTTGTTTATTGTGGTAGTGAGGATTGAGCCTAGTGGCATTCTACTTGTGAGCTACATCCCTAGCCCTACTTTAGTTTTTATTTTGAAACAGGGTCTCACCAAGTTGCTGGAGGCCTCACCAAGTTGCTGGGGCTAGCCTCAAAGCTGTCATCCTCTTTCTAAGCCTCCCAAATACTTGGATTACAGGCATCTCCCATCATTCCTGGCTAGATGGTATTTTAACTGAAGTTAATGTCTAAACAGATTTAAGTCTGTCAATTTACTTTAAGCAATATTACCTTGTACCTGAATCCAGAAAACTAGAGAATAAATTAGAAGCATTTTTCATAGTATATATTAATCTACTTCACATTGTCTAGCTAAAACTCAGTCATGTCCCTTCTCTCCCCACAATTCCACCTGCTCCATCCACTGTCTGTTTCTGGCACTTAGCAAAGAAAGTTTCCCTGCCAAATGCACACAGAAGCCAATACTATGGCACTAGGTTTTTTTTTTTTTTTTTTGAAAGAAAATAAAAACAAAAACAAAAAACCTTCATTCTGAGGCACAAGCAGTGGTACTCACCAGTAACCCCAGTATTTGAGAGGCAGAGACAGGAGGATTGCAAGTTGGAAGAAAGCTTTTAAAATAAAAGTGCTAGATATGTATCATGAGAGTAGAGTGTCCCTAGATTCAATTTCCAGTAACAATAAAAGAAAGAAAAAAAACATTTTATTCAGTGGCCACCTGGAGAGAAGGCCAAGAATTATATTTATGGATCAGCCTGCCTGATGGGTCAGTAGTAGTGGAGGAATTTTCAGGATGAGAGAGGGCAAGATCTGTTTGTTGACTGGTTGTTGAGAGGGATCATTTTAAGGTTATTGCACAGATAGTCCTCTTCTTTTTTACAGGTTATGCATATATTTTGGGGTGTGTTAACATATTCCATACTGGAAATTTTGAGTTTGTGACGACCAAAGGTCAGCTGCTAGAGGAGCCCGCTCTCACAGATGTTCATTCTTGAAACCCTAATTTCAAACCACCTTTATGTGGATCCCCGAGGGTTTTCTTGAAAATCAATTTTAGCATTTTGTTATTTCAGAAACTTTTGTTCAGATATTCCAAGCCCTATCCAATGTCACATAAGTAATCTAGGGGCATTATACTTCCAAGTTATGCCTCTCGGCCCTTTTTATTTTTTATTTGGAAACAGGGTCTCTCTAAACTGTTTAGGCTGGCCTCAAACCTGAGATCCTCTTGTCTCAACTTCCCATGTACTGGGATTACAGGCCTATACCACCACACCAGCTTTTATTCTTCCATTTTAATAGAGAAATTCTTCCAGGAGATCATAAAAAACACATATAGATTCATTTTCTATTTTTTCTGTAATACTATGATTTTTGTGGCAATTGTAAATTTTGCAGCTATAAACATTGAAGTGCATGCATTAGTCTGATAGTTTGGTTTCTATTCTTTTGGGTAGATATGCAAAAGTGATATTGCTGGGTCATATAATAGGGTCATTCCCATTCTTCTAAAGATTTTTCATACTCTTTTCCAAAGTGGTTGCACTAATTTGCAATACTACCAACCATGTACTAGAGTTCCCACTGAATATTCTCTCTTAATATTAAGATTTTTAATCTTACTTTCTAGAGGATTTCCTCAAATTTATCCTTCAACTTTCTCACTGAAATTTTAAAAATAAAGTAACTATAGAAATTTTAATTTATAAGAATTAAATTCTATTTTGGTCCCTGATCATTCATGTTTTGGATATGTTATTTTCCCTATTTTTTTTTTTTTTGTTGTTGTTGTTCCTTGTGGTCCTGGGGATGGAACCCAAGGGCATTCTACCTTCAAGCTACATCCCCTACTCTATTTTTTATTCTTTATTTTGAAACAGGGTCTCACTAAGTTGCAGAGAGCCTCAGTAAGTAGCTGAGGCTGGCCTCGAACCTCAACCTCCCAAATACTGAGATTACAAGTATGGGTCACCACACCTGGCACCATCTCTCCCTTTCTATTTCACTAGTATATCGTATAAATTGACATCATTCAAAATAAGTATCTCAAATATTTAAAAAATAATTTCTATATCTTTGAGATAAGAAATAAAAAACTAGCTTAGAAGCCACTAATTATATGGATTCCTTTGCATTCTACTTTGATCTTTATCCATTCTACTTCATAACTTAGCCAATATCTGCCTTTAGACATTTAGAAAAGGTTATCTGGAGAATAAAATCATCAATAAGCACAATATGCTTTTTATCATGTCTGTTATGATATGTGAAATCAAAGCATTGCACTATTTATTTATTTATTTATTTATTTATTTATTTATTTATTTGTGGTACTGGGGTTCCTGGAAGCCCTTCTACCTTCGGGCTACACTCCCAGACCTATTTTATTTGTATTTTTGGAAACAGGGTCTGCGCGATCCTCCTGTGTCCGCCTCCCAAGTGAGGAGATTACAAGTGTGTGCCATCATGCCTGGCGTTTTATTTCCTTTACAGAACTGAAAAATAATTTTTACTACATCCAGCTGATAACAATTTCTTTTTATAATTTGACTACCTTACTCAAATATTTATACTCAGTTATCAGTTGTGGACATTAACAAATTATATTTAAGATTATGAAGTATTTCTATAGCTAACTCTCCATTATAGTGGAAAAAATCCCGAAAAAGATATTAATTCTCTTATTTCTCATGGTTTGTTTATAAATATTATTGAAATTCTATACAAACACAGCACAGTGATAAATTTTGATAACCCCCCAAAAGACTATTTGCTCTTTTACACTGAGAATTGCCTAATGAATGAGTTGTTCATAACTGTATTATGGTTTAAGTATGCATTATAAACATAGAAATTATAAGAAAGATTACTTTGTGAAAGGAGATCTTGTGGGGTTTATAAAAAGATTTTCTTAAAGGTTATTTAGAACTTATTTTGAGAAAATTGGTAGAAAGGTAATTGTAGCTTGTTTTAGTAGTTAAAAGAGACCAGAGAAAGGAATGTTCACCATTTGTGAAAATAAAATGGAGAACAGGATAATCTAAGTGGTTTACTAAGTGTTCCTACTGGAAAAGAATGGATCTTAAAATTTGATATGTTACGTAACTCCAGAGTTAATGGATGTTCATTCCGCTCTGAAAGATAATAGGAACCATTATAGATACTCTTCTTAATGAAAATAAATTTATTGGTGACTTTTAAAAAAAATTTAAACCGGTGGTGGGTATTTCAGATATGTATATCTGAATGAATGTATGTGATATGTGACATGTAAAATCAAAGCATTGTACTTTTTATTTATTTCATACATGTGTGTATTGTGTGTGTATGTATGTGTGTGTAGGCAAGGAAACCACACAGGGAGATATTTTATTAGTGAAGATTTGTGGTAATTAAATTATGAACAATCAAGTGACATGTTGTATAAAGAGTGCATGATGAATCTAAGGTGCTACTTTTAAGAAAATATATTAAGTGATTAGAAAGCATAAAAAGGATTAAAGATAGAAAAAGGAATAGAGAAGTTGAAGATAACTCAATTCAAGCCTAGCAAACTAACTGTAAATAATGGTAATAAATATTTTCAGTTCTGGATAATATTCTAATACTAAAACATTTATGACCAAGCTTCTGGCTCCTTCCAGAAACCATCATATTGTATCTTATAAAACATTTTAAGTACTTAATTCTCTCTATATTCATATGTATAAAATATCTATATAATTTTTATTCTACGTGGATTCTTAAATTTATCATATTGTAGCAATGTGAATATTATAACCTATATTTTTTATGAAAAATATTTTCAAATTGAGGAATGAATGCTTAATTATATAAGTCTTTTAAAATTAATTATTTCTAAAAATTTCTCAGAAGACTGGGAATGGAACTACCATATGATCCAGCTATACCACTACTGTGTATTTTTCCAAAACAATGGAAGTAAGACTATTATAGTGATACATGCATATTCATGTTTATAGCAATGCAATTCACTAAACAATAAAATGCAGCTAAATGATGAATCGAACCTAAGTTTGTATCAACAGATAGATGGATTACAAAATTATAGAATATATAAATAATGGAATTTTACTCAGTTATAAAGAAGAGGATTATGTCATTTGAAGAAAAATGGATGGAGCTAGAGAATATTATGCTAGGTGAAATGAGCGAGTCACAGAAAGTCAAAGGTCATATTTTTAAAGAGAGTTGCAAGTTTCCCTTGATTCGTGTCTCCTCAAATAAAATACAAAAAGACTTCATTTGGGGATGCAGATAGGGTGAGCATGAAGGGCTTTATGGAATAGGTTCTATAGGAGGGCTATTGAGTTTGCTAGTTCAAAAGGGGGAAGGGAATGAGCTTTGGCATGCTGAGATTCTATAGTGTCCAAAAATCCCGCTCCTCCTCATGCATAGTAATTACTTTTGTGTTTCATGCCACAGCTTAGTGTGACTGCACGCAACTGTGTCGTGTGGAATCTAAAGCTTCCACGTAAACAGGCTGGAAGTCTCTGATCATAGCTAGGTAGAGGAATTTTCATATCTCTTTTCAGAAAGACTCCTCCCCGTCTCCTTTTTTTCCTCTTTTGCTCATTTCTGGCTAGCTACCTAACATTTCCATCTCTATATCTAGAGGCCCTGAAATCATTTAGGAAATAGGGGTGATTATCTTCTGTAGCTTCTTTGAGCTGGATAGGGATGTAGACATGTCAGGGTCTCTTGCTCTTGCTGTCTGTCAGGGTAGGGCTTGTTGGAACAGGATAAATCCTGGAAGGTGGGTTAGTTCAGGGGTCTCTGATAGTTGTCAGCATCCACTATAGAAAGGCTCAGCAGTCCAGCCCAATTCTCATTTGAAGTTTGGTAGCCTGGAGTAAGGAAAAAATAAACATTGATAACAGGTTTAGGAGAAAAGGACCAAAGAGTAAAAGTAGGAGTATTGTGGCTAACGGCCCCATGAAAGGCCAGAGTCAAGAAAGACAGAATCACGTTTCTTTCCATGGTATCCATCCCTAGGTAAGTTGTTCCCTCAGGTTGGGTGCTTGTTTGTTAGGTGTCAGATACCTTCCTGTACCTGACCTGATTTATTGACATAAAGCAGTGATTTTTGAAGCATCGGCATACTCCCCCCACACCACTGTAATTATGCCCAATGCTCATAATTAAGTAGAGCCAACAGGCATGGGCATAAGAAGAGTTAACAGCTTGTAGTAGCCTTTGAGTCGCTCCTGCTTTAGGAAGATAGGGGAGATAGACAGGATCAAGGAATGTTAAGTTAAAACGGAATCTATGTATCTATTCGTCTTTTGAAAAGGAACTGCCTTCAAGGTATCTCAGAGGTTTTGAGATGTTCCAAAAGTGATCTACAGATTCAGCGAAATACTCATAAATTATCAAGGTCATTTCTCACAGATATTGAAAAATCAGTCCTTAAATTCATTTGGAACAACAAAACACCCAGAATAGCCAAAGTGGTTCTCAGCAATAAGAACCATGCAGTAGGAAGCACAATACCTAACTTCAAACTATTCTACTAAGTGAGGTTATTTAGTCACAAAAAATAAAAAATCACACTTTCTTTATAATATGTGGGAGCTAGGGAGAAAAAGGGTCATTGGAGGAACTCTGGACTAAGAAGGAGAAACCATAGATGAACAAACAAAGTGACCTGACTGAAAGGCGTGGGAGGAGGAAGAGAGAAATTCCCTAATGTACACGATGTACACTCAAACATATCAAAGTCCATCAGTAAGCCAAACATGAGAAGAAGTGAGGAGGAAAGGAATGGGGTGGGAATTTGGAAGGAATAAACGAATGATTTGTGCATGTATGCCTCTACCATCTTCTGCCCCATTAAGATGTATGACTACAATGTACCAATAAAAATTTTAAAAAGGAAAAGAAACTGTAGGTCTTCTATGGGTATACAGGCATAATCATTTGTGGGTAATTCTGTGGAATGAACAGCTTCATCTGGTCTAGTCTACAGCTTGGCCCTGGAGTTACAGATTCAGTTGGCAATTTTAGAGACCCTGATGGCTATAGGAGTAGACAGGAGAATAGGGAAAGTTCTTTCTAAAGTTGGGTTGGTTGTGAGTAGAGTGCCAGAGCAAGTACTTTTTCCATGGCAAGGCTGTGTCCTAAAAGAAGTTTTTGAGGTGAAGTTTAAATTAGTCTGGTTGGCTTTTCTTACTTTGCTTAATGATTGGAGCCTCCAGGAGAAATGTAGATTTGGGGAACAAAGATGGCATGTCTGATAAACTATAATTTTAAAGAGTCCTTTATGTATATGTATGTATAAACAGTCTCTTATCTGTGGCTGGGAGAGAAATCCAAAGGAGCTCCCAACAATTGAGGTATATTTCTTCCCAAGAAATGGCTAGGACACTTTTTTTTTTTTTTTTTTTTTTTGGTGGTACTGGGGTTCCTGGAAGCCCTTCTACCTCCGGGCTACACTCCCAGACCTACTTTTACATTTTTGTTTGGAAACAGGGTCTCCTAAGCCAGCGTGCGCGGCTGGCTTCGAACCTGCGCGATCCTCCTGTCTCTGCCACCCAAGCGCGGGGATTACAAGCGTGCGCCACCACGCCCGGCTGGCTAGGACACTTTGATATAAAAAAATAGTGGGCAAAAAGAAAGTTTCCCCCAAATAGTACAAAAACGTGTAAATTCCTATTTACCCACATTGTCTGGCAGAATATAGAGAAGAAAAGAACTCTAGAATAGGAAGTCCGCACAAAGCAGGTAGGTCCTGAACTTAAAGAAAAATTGGGGTCCTACTTGCCAGGTCCAAGGATGCTCTGGGTTGAGCAGTGTGCAGAGGTTCTGGTGGGAGGAGTTTAGCATCAATAATTTCTGAGGCTGATACCACTGCATGGCCAACCTTTCTGACTTCCTCATCCACAATAGGACTGCCGTCGATAAACCAAACAATGTCAAGGTTGTCTAAGCGCTAATTTCTGAGGTTCTCTCTGCTGCAATGATAGAGGCTTCTTAATCCTTATGAAAGTCAGACAAGGAAATTATCTCTTGCCCATAGTCCCTCATTTTCATTTTAATCCCATTTAGGATCTATCATTGGGACAGCTATTGTTCCTATAGGATATTTGGAGTATACCAAGTACAGCTTATCTCCAAATTGCTTTTCAGCCTTAATAAACTTTTATCTTCCTGAGCCTGATAGAGTCTGTCCTAGAATAATATTATGTTTTTTTTAGGTTAAATTAAAAGCCTGTATTAGGTGTTGGAAGGCTTCTATGTAGTGATCTGAGTCATCAAAGAATTTTCCCAGATCTTGCCTAATTTGTTTTAGATTTTTTAGAGAGAAGAGGCCTTTCACTCACATAACTCCAAATTCTCCATCCACCTTCACTAAGGGGCATACCTTAAGTGATAGTGGGGTGACCCTGGATATGAGGGACTAGGGTTTGGGAGTGGTGGTAAAGGTTAGAGTGTTGCTCTAGGGAACATAAGGTTGTTTGAGCCTTTGGAGGGTGTTGAGGGATAGGCCAGTTCCTCTGGGGAAACCTCCTAGGCAGGGAGGTCCTCTCGTTTTGTAAAGATCTTTCCCCATAGCACCATAAGGGTAGGATCAACTCTGCATCCTTGACAAAGTTCTGGCTCATTTCTTAAACACGGGCTTGGATACAAGCAACTTCTCCTCATTTTTCTTCCTTGTGACAGAAGAGATCTAGCTGTAATATTGTGTAGAAATTTAGGCTCCCATTAAAGGATCATGCTTCTTTATCTTCTTATGGATATTGGGGCCAAGAAGTATTACAAAAGAAAAGAAGCCTTTTTCTTCTTAATATTTTAGGATATAATCGCTTCCAATTCTTTAAAATGTATTCTAATGGAGAAACTGAAGGTGTGATGATCCGATTTTCCTTCTGAAAGAGAAAACAGTAAGAATCATGAGAGGAGGTGTTCTCTCCTTCTCTCAAGTTAATAAATATTATGTACCTAGGGCCTTCTGGGCATCCCTTTTGAAGCCTGGAAACAGGGGATCTGGTGTGCCAGCCTGCCTTGCCAGATCCTAAAAACCCGCCTCCCTCATCATCTCAAGTTTGTTTGTTTGTTTTTTCCTTGCTGTGGAAGGAGGAATACATTTGTTAAAGCTTTTAAGTTTTAAAGAAGTATTTATCTTAATTGACTTTACCTAATTTACTTTTAAAGTTGTTTATAAATTACCTCTGAAAACCAACTACCAGCTGAACAGTATTAACATTTAAGCAATTTTTCTTTTTTTTTTCTTTTTTTTTTTTGGTGGTTCTGGAGTTCCTGGAAACCCTTCTAACTTCCGGGCTACACTCCCAGACCTATTTTTATACTTTTTTAAATTTGAAAACAGGGTCCCTTAAGCCAGCGCAGCTGGCTTCGAATATGCGTGATACTCCTGTCTCTGCCTCCCAAGTGCAGGGATTACAAGCGTGCGCCACCATGCCCAGCTTAAGCAATTTTTTAAATCAAAGAAACACCCCCAAATCAATGAACACTATAGTTTAAATTACCCCACAATGGAAAATATAACTTTGATTATATTATATAAAAAGGCTTCTTTTCTTTTGTAATACTTCTTGGCCCTAATATCCATAAGAAGATAAAGAAGCATGATCCTTTAATGGGAGCCTAATATAACTAGGCACCTAAAAATGATTTAAAGTACATCTTGATCTTCAATTTATGAACAAATTTATCGTGAGTTTAAATTACATGGACTAAAAGGCATTTGTATTTATGATTTTTTAATTTTGAGAACTCATATCTATAAGCCAGTTTGGTATCCTGTAGACAATATACTGAACATAATAAACAGTATTCCTATGCAGAAATATACAGAAAACAAAAATTTTATAACTTTCATTTACCAGGTATTGCATTCCCACAGTTAGACAAGACAGTTAGAGATGCTCTGTATAGATAGTACCTGCTAGATTTAGAGCTTCCAGAAACCAAAACATAACCTGTTACAGATTTTATTGCATGGCACAGACAAAAGAAAAACCCAAGTAATTGGGTGGACTTGGGTCAGTCGGTCAGTCATGGGTGATATTCAATTGATTTAAGTGGCCACTTTGTCACTCATGACAGGGAGATCTACACCAAGTACCCCCATTTTATTCCCTCTGAGATTTCTAAAACGGGATGATTTCTGTTCTTTGAATCCAGAATAAAACTCAGAAATCACCTTTGAATAGCTATGTAGTAAGGACAGCAGGAGAGAAAAGAAAAAAGGGGGGGGGGCAAACTCCTCTAGTTAGATAAAACAAAAATGAATGAGACTGAATGAAGTATGTGAAACTAGATGAATTTATCAGAAAAAAAATTAAAAATTACTATGAGCTCAAAAAAGCAAGATAACTTTTCTTTAGAGTGAGTTAGATGGTAGGCCCAAACCAACCACATGTGTGTGAGGGCATCGGGTGCCAAGATGGCGGCAAAGTGTGAACCAAAGATGCTGCCTGGAGGGCCGCTGATGCTGAAAGGGTCCCTGCAGGTGATGGCAGATAGCAGGAAACAGCCTGCCCTACAGCACTGTGAGCAGCCTTTAACAGGAATCCTACAGAGGGAGGCTGAACAGAAAACCCTACAGTAGCCAGGCGTGGTGGCTCACGCTTGTAATCCCAGCATTCGGGAGGCTGAGACTGGAAGATCACAGTTCACGGACAGCCTCAGCTAGTTAGTGAGGCCCTCTGCAACTCAGTGAGACCCTGTTTCAAAATAAGGAATAAAAAATAGGGCAGGGGTGTATCTCAGAGGTCAAATGCCTCTGGGTTCCATCCCCAGACCCGCAAAAAAAAAAAAAAAAAAAAAAAAAAATCCCACTGTAGCACAAATGTGCCCTGCAATGAGAGATAGCCTGGTCCAGAGGACACAGGAAGCTCCTCAGAGAGCCTCCTGTTCCACCACATTCAAGTTTTTTATGTTCCTCCTATTGTTCAATAGAATATAAATTAACCCCACACCCACACCATGACTCCCTACACACCTACACACCTGCCTGATTTGTTTTTCCAGGAGCCAGAACTGCAATTCTTGGGTTGGTTATCATGCCTTAATGTTTTTCCTTATATCTATGTTTAACTTAGATAAAATTGCCTTTTTAAACAAAAACAACATACTTAATATTTTTTTTATATTTTCTCCATCCAAGCATTGCTTGGTCTCGTATATAAAGTTGTACATTGATGAGAAACCCAATTTTTGGCAACCTGTGAGGCCTTTAGTCAAGACCTCCAAAAAAATCCATTCTGTCTATGCTATCTTAGATTTTAATAAGCCAAGAACATTTTAAAGCATTAATTGTATTTTGCATTTAACCACTTTAATTTTAAATTATAGGTTACTCCTGAAATCAAGACATTAGACAAAATACATTAGTATCTTAATCACTTTTTTCTGCCAAAGACACTCCATGAAGCAGGAACTTTATTGATTTATCTAGGGAGAAAAAGCATTGTATTAGACATTCAAAGACAATGCTGCCTTGAGCAATTAAAATGGCACTGTCTATGTGAAACCTGAATCAAAATGGGGAAGGAGGAAAGTTTTCCTTCCATTTTGGCCTTCAATACCAAAATGGTGCCCGGAGGTGCTCAATGTAGTGTAGTTGACCTGGAAAACCAACACAATGGCATCTATCCAGGACAACATGTTCATATGAAACACACTTGTGTTGCAGCATATAGCCTATTTGTTTTCTTTAACCGCTAGTAGGCTTTAGGCATGAGCTGTGGGGAGGTGATTTTAGTGCTGAGATCTGCACTAAAAGCTAATGGAGAAAGGGGGCGGGCAAGAGCCAGGTGTTTGTTAACCTGGCCAAAGTCTAAATAGTAGCCAGGAAAATCAGGGGTCTAAAAGCACCCAGAACAGTGGGGGACAGTCATAGCTGTCGGGGAAAAGCCAGGGCCAGAGCAGCCTGACTTTAGGGGAGTCAGCATCTTTCCTTGTATATATTCGAGTCACAGAATCACTTAACGTTAGAGGGCTATGAGTTTTCCTCAGTTCTTGTCTCCCCCAAAGAAAAGTGTCATTTGGAGACAGCTAGGGTAAGCATGAAGAGCTTTGTTGGGCAGGTTCAACAGGAGGGTCACAGAGCTGGCTAGTCTGGGAGTTGAAAAGGGGGGGGGGCAAGTTCTGCCACATGGTGAGTTTCTATAGTGTCCAGAACCTCACCCCTCCTCATGCGTAGTAATTTTGGGTTTTATGCCACAGCTTAGTGCAACTGCTCATGACCGCATCATGCTGGACTCTAAAACTTACAATGTAGTAGGCTGGAGGTCTTTGACCACACTGGGTGAGGCAATTTCCATTTCTCTTCTTAGGAAGGCTCCTCACTGTCTCCTTTTTTTCTGTCCTGCTCATTTTTAGCTAGCTATCTAGCAATATATTTTCTCTCATATATGGAAGCTAGGGAGAAATTGGGATACAAGAGGTACTCCAGATAAAAGAGGAGAAACCCCAGTGGAGTGACAGAGGGGCTCTAAGGGTGGGAGATGGGAATGGAGACCTGATAAAGGAAACACTTTAAAGACAATGGGTACATATACAGAATTATCATGCCAATTTCAATATTCAAATTTTTCTCTTGAAAACTGAATTGTAGGACTGAGACTGTAGCTCAGTAGTAGAGTACTTGGTTAGCATCCATGAGGCTCTGGGTTCAATCCCCAATACTGCAAAAATATAAAACAAAAAACCAGGCATAGTGGCCCATGCCTATAGTCCCCGTACTTAGGAGGCTGAGACACAAAGATAGCAGGTTCGAGGACAGCCTCAGCAACATAGAGAGACTTAGTACCCTAGTGAGAACTTGTTTCAAAAACAAAAGCTAAAATCCAGGTGGAGGTATATCTTGGAAGTAGAATGCCCCTATGTTCAAACCTCATTATTACCAAAAAAAGGGGGGGGAGGGGAACTAAGTATTAACAAAAAATTTCTTTCTAATATATCAGAGAAATTTTATGTATCTTAATTTTTTAAACTGTTGGGGTACAGGAATGTGAAGGGGGTCTGGGGGTCTTAGGGATCAATGAAGGGGAGTCGGCGCAGGAAAGACCCAAGGCCAGCCATCGGAGATAAGCAAGCAAGCAAGCAAGCAAAAGCTTTAAGACAGCCCAGCTCCCTTTTATATCAGGCAGCTGGAAGGAGGGAGCTTCTGCTCACAGCAGAAGACTGCACAAAGTATGGGGCGTTTACTGATTGGGTGGCTCATCCCCCAGTGGGTGTGTTATCAGGGGACTGATTGTTGGGCATCCCGTGGCCCCTTTGGCAAGCTATGAGGTAATCAGCACAATCTGGAAGAGAAGCCGGAGAGGCGCCATCTTTGGCATGACTGGGCTGCATATCCTAACAGAATGTATAGAAAAACAAATAACAAAATGAGGCAGAATCTCCCACAGACTACCTCCAGATTTTTGCCTTATTTTTAATCAACTTACCAGATAACCAGAGTGCACATTACCTCAAAATTTTATTGTGAGAAGGAGATGTGGTTTTCTGTTCTAGTTTATCATAGGGCATTAGGAAATGGATCTAATTCATGTTCCATCTGACACCCTTTAAACTTGGTTGGTTCTGGAAATTTATGTGTGATATCTTCTGATTCTTCAGTTTCCTTTTTATCTTTTGAGAAGTATGTTTTTCATAATCAACTTCTAAAGGAACAAAGAACACGACTGTTGCTCTATACAGTACTCTTTTTATCAGACAATTTCAATTGCTCTGGGAGCCTGGCAATTTACATGCACTCCCTTCAGGTAGCATTCAGACTCTACAAAGCCTCTGCCCCAGCAGGCTCCTTGCTTTTTTCTTCCTAGGAGTCCTGTGCTGAGACAACTTCAGACAACAGGCCTTCCATCCAGTTCCAACTCCAGGACCCAGAAACACTCTGCTGTGACTCTGTGTCCATCATAAAAGGACTTTATGGTTGACATTGCTAACTTTCCACAGTAGCAAAAAGCAAAAATGCTTACAGGAATTGGCCTTTAAGTGTCCCGAAGAATTGGCCAATTAAAAACAACTATGGCAAAACAGCTTCCAAACAAAAGCTTCTCTCAAGCTGATGGAAGGCACACTCTAAAATCCACTTCATGGAAGAATGCCAGCCTGCCAAGTTCTGTGTAAGTAGCTGTAGGTTTTCTGATGAATACTTACTTTTTCTCATGTGATTTTCTTCCTTTCTTCCTCCCTTCCTTCCTTCCTTCCTTTCTTCCTTTCTTTCTTAATTGTGATACTAGGAATTGAGCCCAGGGGCATTCTACCTCTAAGCTATAACCCCAGCCCTATTTAAATTTTATTTTGAAACAAGGTCTAAGTTGGTGAGGGCTTTGCCAAATTGATGAGGTGGTTGCATCAGAATTTGATATAAGGATTTGGCTTATAATTTGGGATAATTTGGAGCTGATATTCGGAAATAAAAATTAGCCTCTAGAGATTGCCCAACTTGAAAACAGGCAATACTCAGAAATCATGCTGAATTATTTCCAAAGCAAATAGAAAAGTCTCATATGCTAGGAGAAAAAAATATATATATATAGCTGCTGTGTTTATTCTCTTTTCGTTACTGTAACAAGTACTTGAAATAAATCAACTTATAAAGAGGAAAGGCTGATTTTGGCTAGCAGTTTTGGAGATTTAAATCCTCAGCCCATTGTTCTTGCTGCTTTTGGGCTGTGGCAAGGCAGGGCTTCATGGGGTAAGCTCATGGTGGAACAAACTGCTCACCTCATGGCAGGACATGAAGAAAGAGAGGAAAAAGAAGGGGTAGGATCCCGATTTCTCCTTCTAGGAAAAATTCCCAATGGCCAGAAGACCTCACACTAGGTTCCACCTGTTAAAGGCTTTATAACCTCCCATAGTAGGGACTAAGCCTTCAATCAAGCATTTAAGCAACCAGCTGTCTTGCTTTCTGAAAGTTTTCCATTTTCTGATATCATCTTATTTTGGTGAAAGAAATTGAATTTTCTGTGGGTTACATTAAGAAACTTTGTATATTAATAATCAATTGTCCCTTTTTGTTAAGTTGATAGTATTTCATTTCTGTCACTAAAAATCAAAGTGTATTAACTAAGACACATGATTGTTATGAGGAATGAATTAACATTTAGGCCCAGAAAAAAGTCAGATTTGACAAAAAATGTATTGTTGGTCAGAGTAACAAAAGGAGCTGTAAGAGAGGTCTGAAAGCTGGGTCTAATCTGGGAAGCAAGCTGGGTGTTGTGGCCCAAACCTATAATCCCAGTACTTGGGAGGCTGAAACAGGAAGATTCTAGGTTCAAAGCCAGCCTTAGGAATTTATCAAAGACCTAGCCGGGTGTGGTGGCACATACTTATAATCCCAGTACTTGGGAGGCTGAGACAGGAGGATCCTGCAGGTTCAAAGCCAGCCTTAGCGACTTATTGAGGCTCTCAGCCACTTAGTGAGACTCTTGTTTCTAAATAAATAAATTATATATATATATTTATATATATATTTGTATATATTATATATTTATATATATTATATATAATATATTATATAATATATAATTTATATATATTATATATATTTATATATTATAATATATAGTATATATAGTATATATTATATATAATATATTATATATTACATATATTATATATTATATGTAATATATGTAATATATAATATATAATATATATAATGTCTGGCTGTAATCCCAACTTTTGGGAGGCTGAGACAGGAGGATCGCGGTTAGCGGCCAGCCTCAGCTACTTAGTAATGCACTTTGCAACTCAGTGAGACCTTTGAAAATAAAGAATAAAAAAAAAATAAGGCTGGAAGTGTAGCCCAGAGGTAGAAGGCCCCTGGGTTCCATTTCTAGTACCACAGACAAACAAACAAACAAACAAATAAAATAGGACTAACGGTAAATTAAAGGTAGAATACCTTTGGATTCAATCCTCAGTATCCACCAAAAAAAAAAAAAAAATCTTAAAAGTACAGGTAGTACTTTCCCAGGACCCAAAAGAAATTCTGTTTAATGTTTTAGTGCTTCCTCAGTTGAATTTTTATCTCTAACCACTCCCTTCTGGAAATAAGAGTTCAGGATAGCTTTAAGAAAGACATTGTGAAACTTCTAATAATAACAATTGTCAAACTTATTATATTTTGGAAATAATAGTTAAGAGTAAAATGATGGAAACCTCTGTTCTAGTGTTGTGTGCCCCAGCAAGGCTTTGACTAGTGTTCTAATGGATTCTCTACACGGAATACAGTAGTGAATACATATTAATTACTTAAAAATCTGTGCTTTGCATAATTAATACATCTTAGGATTCTGGGAAATGTTTGAGGTAATACTTTATACTAATGATCTATATTCATTAACCAAAATAAAATATGTAAATTATCTTCTGGTAATTCTGCAGTTATTAATGTCTCTGACTTGACATTCTAATTTTAGTTAATTAAAAAATCATAACCTTAAATAATATATAAATTATTTTAACCATTGGGGTGGAGTTTTCCTAAGTAATTAAACTAATTTTATGTAAATATACACTTTACTCTGATTCTGAGGTACTGTTAGATTTTAGAAATATTGGCTTTTCATATTGAGATTTAACTCCTGAAAAGTTATTCACTGATTCCAAAGGAAAAGATATCTAATTTGGTCCTCTGGGCATAAAGCAAATGAGATCACAAAAACTTCTGATTAAAAGCTTAAAAATTTGGATTAGATCAGAAATGCTTTAATAACTTTCTCAGGAAAAGGTTTTCCCCTTTTATAAATTTTTGATAATGTATTTACTCACTTAAAAAAATACCATATTTCATTTTAAATGCTTACATGGAGTATTTCATAAGGCCAACACGAAGGAACAAGAACTCTATTTTTACTCCCACCTGAAACAACTTGCAAAAGCAGACAAGATATATCAAGTAACAATTTTCAGATAGGAAGCATCAGTCAGGAAAATGATTTCTGAGAGAAGAGAAATAGTAAGTCTAATGATTGTCCCAGCAGTACCAAAGAGACAACAAACTAAAAGGGAGCCCAAGCAGAGGCCAGGGTTCTATCTGAATTGAAGTAATGATGGTGGGGAAGGGAGATACACACACACACACGCACGCACGCACGCACGCACGCACACACAAACACACACACAGAGAAAGAGAGAGAGAGATCAGCATAGATTTTTCTTGAGTATTCAGTTTATTACTGAATAGCACAGCACATTTGAAAACAACTTAAAGCTGGGAAAGAATTATTTGAAAGGAATTAGGGGAACCACTTCCCAGAGGTTATATAAGGCAAAAATGATTTCTGTCCACTAGTCAGAATTTTTTAAAAAACAACTCATAATTCAAGAGATATTATGTATAGTGCTCATAAGCAAATGTCTTAATAGTTGGAAAACTAGTCTTAAAATTAATGCTGCATTAGTCCTGAATAACAGCCTAAAAGCAAGCCTCAAAAAGATTAGCTAAGCCAGGCGCATGCTTGTGGTCCCAGCATTCAGGAGGCTAAGACCGGAAGATCTTGGTCAGCGGGCAGCCTCAGCTACTTAGTGAGGTCCTTTGCAACTCAGTGAGACCCTATTTCAAAAATAAAAAAGACTAAAAAAATCGGGCTAGGGGTGTAGCTCAGAGGTAGAATGGCCCTGGGCTCAATCCCCAGTAACACACACACACACACACACACACACACACACACACACACACAATATGTATGTGTATACATACACACACACACACACACACACAATATGTATGTATGTATATATACAATATGTATGTATGTATATATATATATATATATGTATATATATGTACACACACATATATATGTATATATATATGTATATATATATACACACACACACATATATATATAAAATCAAAGAAAGCTAACAAAGAAATTACAAAGATGATAAAATTAGTGGGTGTAATAATAAAGCAATTATTTAACTATGTTTCATGTGTTGAGAAAGATACACAGAAGCTTAAACATGACAAGTAGAGAATTATGATATAAAATATTCAAATTAAGATTAAAAACTATAGTGCCTAATACATACACACACACCCCACACACATCCTGAATGGGATTAATGTTATATTAATACAATGTAGAAGAAAAGAATAATGACCTTCAGGAAAAACCAGAGTTTTGAAAGTAGAGCTATACAAATAGCTTATACTCCAAATGAAACATACAGATAAGAGATTTTGCAAAAATGAAGACAGAATCAATGAGTTGTGGGGAAATTTAAGGCCACAATACTAGGAAATAGAATCCTTCCAAATAGGATGAAGAGGCTGGAAAACATATAAAGAAAAGAATGGGTGAAAGTTTTCCGTTTTGCAAGTAAGCCACACATTGCAAATCCAAGAAATTTAATAAATCTCAGGAATAAAATAATAAAAAACACACCAAACATTGTAATCAAATTTCTGAAAAGTAGTGACAGAGGAAAAATGTTATGTACAATATAAAAAGGACAAGGAATGACAACAGACTCCTCGTAGGAAACAATATCAGCAAAAAAGATCATGGAGTAACGTTTGGGAGAAAATCTCAACCTAAAATCCCATTCCCAGAAAAAAAAAAAAATGTATTTCAAGAATGAAGGTGAAATCAATAGTTTTTTTTTTTCATACAGGTAGAAGCACAAATAATTCATCACCAATATTTTCTCACCATAAATATAGCAATAATAGTTGGAAAAGGAGAGCATTTGGGTAGTATAAATAAGATACTGGATGGAAATCTGGATTGACACAAAAAATGGAGAGCACTGGACATGCTCACTTTAGTAATAAAAATATATACAGTGTTCTTGTTCTTATTTTAAAATCTCTTTAAATTATGATTGACTTTTCTTTTGGTACTCTGGTACTGGGGTTTGAACCCAAGGGAATTCTACCTCCAATCTATACCTACGACTCTGTTGTTTAATTTTTGTTTTGAAACAGGGTCTTGCTATGTTGATGAAAGCTTCCCTAGTTGCTAAAGCCATCCACAAGCTTGAAACCCAACTGTCTTAGCCTTTCTTGTACTGGGATTATAAGTCCATCACCACACCCAGCTGATTGACTTTTTAAAGTAAAAATAAATTATAAGGTACTGTGGAGTTTATAACATGCAGAAGTAATACATAAATACCATATGATCCACTATACCACTCTTGGGTATTTGTCCAAGGGGATTGAAATCAGAGAACTACAGTAACAAACGCATACCCATGTTCATAGCAGCATAATTCGTAATAGCCAAAATATGGAACCCAACTAGGTCTCCATCAACAGATGAATGGATTGCAAAATTATGGGAAATACAATGGAATTTCACTCAGGTATAAAGAAGAAGAAAATCATGTTATTTGCAAGAAGATGGAAAGACCTGGAGAACATTATGTTAAGTGAGACCAGCCAAGCACAGAAAGATAAATGACATATGTTTTCTCTAATATGCCCAAACTAGGAAGTATTAGGAATACCAGAGGGACTTCAGATAATGCAGGGGAAACCTCAACAAAGCTAGAATGGAAGGATAGGAGAGGAAGAAGGCTGAGGTTGATTATGGAGGAGCTACATCCAAATATGTGTAAAAGTATGAATATAGCGTGGTCAACCTGGACACTCATTGTTGGGAGGCAGGAAGGGGAAGCGAGGGAGGGAGAGGGCACCAAGCACAGTCTGAATGTATGCCATTTTTAATATGCTCCACATAAAAATAAAAAAAATAAAAAAACATTAAATAATCATAGGGGAAAAACTGATATATGAGAAATGGAAGTATATTGTTTGAAGATTCTTATGCTACAAGCACTATGCTATCTCTTTCATAGATTGTTCCTTCTAAATGGTGCATTTTTTGTTTTTATTTGTATTTTTCATTTTATTGATTTGTTTTTATTTTATTGGTGCACCATAGTCTTACATCATAATGTATATCATGCTGACAATGGCATATATTCACCCATTACTTGGTGCCCTCCCCTCTCCATTTCCCTTTTCCCTTCCTTCCAATATTAAGTGTCCAGGTTAACTATGTTATATTCACATGTATATCGAATGTTGCTTTTTTTTATTAATTAACCTCAGTCTTCTTCCTCTCTTACCCATCCTTTCTAGCTTTGCTGAGGTTTCCTCTCCATTGTCTGGAGTCCTTCTGGTATCTCTAATACTCCCTAGCTTGAGCATATTAGAGAAAACAATGTCCCTTGTCTTTCTGTGCTTGGCTGATCTTACTTAACATGATGTTCTCCAGTTCTTTCAATCTTCTTGTGAATGACATGATTTTGTTCTTCTTTATTGGTGAGGAGAATTCCATGGTGTGTATTTCCCATAATTTTGCAATCCATTCATCTGGGCATCTGGCACAAACACTCATAAAGTGGGTCCAAAAAGATAAATGACACATTTTGATTTTGTAGGTGTAGTATTCAATAATATATAGTGCAGTTTTTATGCTGTGTATGACATATAGATTTTATAACTCTTAAGTCAAGCTGGCTAAGTCAAATTGAAAATAAAACCAAAATTATTTTAAAATAATTAGGGATAAATTTGTTATTCAAGAAATCTATACTTAAAATTTGAAAGCCTGTGAGAAAAACTAAAGAAGACCTAAGTATATGTAGAAATAGCATATTCCCAGCTCATAAGGTTCAATATTAACATGCTAATTCTACATGTATTAATCTATAAGCTTAGTGCAATTGCCCATCAAAACCTCCACAGTTTTTTTTATTGTTTATAGAAGTTGAAATAATTCAATATGCATGGGAATTCAAAGGATGGAGAATATCCCAATATAAAGTTGAAAAGAATAGAGCTAGTCCTTGTGGCATATCCTGTGATCCCAATACTTGGGAGGCTTAGATGAGAGAATATCAAGTTACAGGCCACCTGGGCAACTTAGTAGGACCCAATCTCAAAAACAGGGATAAAGAAATACAAGGACAAGTCATAGACTGAAAGAAAATATTTATAAAACATATTGAGTACATAAGGAATTTTAACTCAAATAAAAGGAAACTAAGACAAAACCAAAAACAATGAAAGTTGACAAACAGCTTGAATGGACACTTCATCAAAGAATATGTATGGGTAGTCAAGGTGCACACAAAAAGATATCCAGCAACTCTTTGGCACTAGTGTTCAATCATGTATAGGAATGCAAATTACAGCCACAATGAGAAGCCATCACTCAGCCAACAAAATGGCTAAAAATAAGATTGACCACGTTTTGGCAAAATGAAGCAATGAGACAATTGCTTGTAAAAACAAATAAATCAAATGACCATCAGTAGGTGAATGCAAATTGTTACTAATCCATATAATGCAAGACTCTTCAACAATAAAAGGGAAAAGCAATCCGTAAATGTCACAATTTAGATAAATCTCAAAAAGTATGATGAGTATAAGAAGCCACACCAAAAATTCTATATCTTATATCATCTCACATATATCACAGTATGAAAAGTATTCGATAGTGAGATAAAGAAATCCTGTCTTTTCCCGAGTGTGTGGAAGACTGAGATGGCTGAGAGAAGAAGGAGTTGATAGAGAGTCAGGGGAAAGTTTTGAGCTGATGGGTTTGTTCCTTATCTTGATTGTTATAGAATTTCATAGGTGCATATGTTTCTAAGACTTTTAAATTATATATTTTAAATATGTTGTTTATCATAGCCAATTTTTTAAAAATTCAATTTATAAGTTTATTATTTCTTTTTAATACAATTTTTATTGAAAATAAATGATATACATTTAAACTATACTTGGTGCCCCCTCCCCCCCACCCCCGTTTTCCCTTCCCCCCTCCCACCAATGATTATCCAGGGTAACCATGCCATGTTCATACTTTTACACATATTCGGATATAGACCCTCATTAATCAAGTTCAGCCTTCCTCCTCTCCTATCTTTCCATTCAAACTTTGCTGAGATTTCCCCTCCATTATCTGGAGTCCCTCTGGTATCCTCTATGTTCCCTAGTTTGGGCATATTAGAGGAAACATGTCCCTACTTCTGTGCTTGGCTGATCTCACTTAACATAATGCTCTCCAGGACTTTCCATCTTTTTGCAAATGACATGATTTTGTTCTTCTTTATAGCTGAGTAGAATTCCATTGTGTGTATTTCCCATAATTTTGCAATCCATTCATCTGTTGTTGGGGACCTGGGTTGGTTATCATAGCCAATTTTATCTAACCAAGCTGAAAATGTTTTTAGAAAGAAAAAAATTGCTGTTAATTCTTTTCGCTTTAAATTATTTAAGTATTTTAAATTTTTCAAGTAAAAAAAGACCAACATATGCCAATTTACATTAAAATATCTTGAACAATTTTACATTTTCCAGGTGGAATGAAGTTATGCCACTATTTATATATCACTATTCCTTCAGGGTAATAATGATCTATGTCCAACCTAAACTAATTACAATTTTCATTACTGGAATTTTTTATTGTTTCTCTATCTCCAGAACATGTTTAATTTTAATTAAAAATTGATTCAAGTAGCCAATTGTGTGGGTAAAAATTAAAATATATTTTATTAGCCGGGTGTGGTGTTGCACGCTTGTAATCCCCGCGCTTGGGAGGTGGAGACAGGAGGATCGCACAGGTTTGAAGCCAGCCACACTGGCTTAGAAGACCCTGTTTCCAAATATAAATAAGTATAAAATAGGTCTGGGAGTGTAGCCCAGAGGTAAAAGGGCTTCCAGGAACCCCAGTACCACCAAAAAAAAAATACATAAAAAATAAAAATAAAAATAAAAATAGGTCTGAGAGTGTAGCTCGGAGGTAGAAGGGTTTCCAGGAACCCTAGTACCACCAAAAAAAAAAAAAAAAAAAATACACACACACATATATTAATGTACCATTTTATGAGATTATTCATTTATATATTGGCTGTTATATATAAAAAACTTCCTTTGTCCCTGCTTTAGTCAGACAAATTTAAATTACTTACTCATTTTCCTGTATACTCATGAATAGAGCTAAAAGACGTTTCATTTCCTTACTGTTTTTCATCAGAAAACTCTTCTTAGAGTCATATAATACTCATCTTGATAGAGTGAACAGCACTCTGAACATGGAATATAATTTAGTTTCAAATTCCTGATTAATAAACTGTTGAGTGTTCATATAAGTGAATAATGCTCAGCAATAAAAGCTATTGATCCCTACAACAACATATACACCGTAACTAAACCTGATATGATCCCATTCCTATCGCATCCTAAAAATTCAGCACTACTAGGCCAACAAACAGATCAAGGACTATCAGAATTTAGGGGCATGGACATAGTCAGCAGGAGAGAAATCTTTGCTATGACACTATTCCGTATGTGGTGTATGTGGTGGCAAAAAGCTCTTGTAAAGTTCTTGTGTTCTAAATAAATGAGTTTTTTAAAATGTTATGTTTATTACTCAATTTAATGGTTTAAGGGAATTGTTTTTCAAGTTAATAAGCTATCTCAGAAAGTAGTATTTAGAACAAAAAGAACCTTGTCTTTAATTGGTGACATGAGGAATTTGGCAACTTATCATAGGACAGTTCCCCTTTGAATTGTTCTATAATTTGTGAAAGCAATCATTAAACCATTGCACAATTTACCAACACATTTAGACCCTGCCTCCAACTCCATCAGCTGTCAATGTGCTGGACTTTTAGAACTGTTACTCAGAGCATCATTCCTTGTTATCTTGAGGTGGTAGATGCTTATAAAAGATTGTGTGGGGGGGTGTGGATTCTCCCTTAAAGCCCTATCACCTATCTCTTTTAATATAGTAGCTAACAAAAAGATAAAGTAGGAGAAAAGCTAATAGTTGATATATTAAAAATGTAAGCCTAGTGTGGTGGCACACACCTGTAATCCCAGCCTTTGGGAAGCTGAGACAGGAGAATCACAGTTTAAGGACAGCCTCGGCTACTTAGTGAGGCCCTTTGTAAATTAGTGAGACCCTGTTTCAAAAAAAAAAAAATAGGGCTGGGGGTGTAGCTCAAAGGTAGAATGTCCCTGGGTTCCATCCTCCGTACCACAAAAATAAAAATAAAAAATAAGAATGTAAAATATCAGAGTTTTTCAGATTATAAACATGAATATATTGTATGAATAAATGTTTAGTGAACTATGTGTATGAATATGGATAAAATATGGACACTATATAGAGCAGTATTTTCTATAGATAGACAGTGAAAAATTTAAGATCTTCACTAGGGATTAAATTCAGGTCCTTAGAAATGTTATGCAAATGCTCTACTACTGAGCTACAGCCCTAGGCCAGACCTTTCAATCTTATAAATGAGAAAGTACTATGTGCTTAGTTAATGAAGTGCAATGAAGTGTTTGCCAATTTTAAAGAAATCCAACCTGTTTGACAAGAAGAGAAACTTAAATAAAATGGTCTAAAAAGCACTATTTACTTACTTCTGCACACTTCTGAAAGTGGTAAGATTATTGATTACAGTAATTAGCTGGGGTCACTACAGTGTATGTCTATGACATCAAGAAGTTATTTAACCCAAGATTTCGTGAATCTAACAGAGATTACTTAGAAATTACTGAACAGACATTGGAAGGGGATAATTCATTTTTCTAAACAGTTACTTTAACGAAAAAGGAAATGAATGTGTGTGTGTGTGTGTGTGTTTGTGTGTGTGTGTGTTGTGTGTGTGTGTGTGTGTGTGTGTGTGTGTGTGTGTGTGTGTGTGTTGCTAGGGATTGGACTCAGGTGCATTCTACTCTGAGCTACACCCCCAGCTATATTTTTTAGTCTTTATTTTGAAATAGAGTCTCATTAAGTTTCAAAAGGCCTCACTAAGTAATTGAGGCTGGCCATGAACCTGTGATCCTCCTGTCTCAGCCTTCCAAGCACTAGGATTACAAGTGTGTACCACCACACATGGCCTGGAAATGAATTTTTAATGAACTCATCAAGAGTCTATTAATAGGAGCTATGGAGGGCATTGTGTTCACAAGAAATCTGAAGACAAGTTTGGGTTCAACAAAATGAACAGGATTCTTAACTATGAGTGTCTACACTGCTTCCACGGGTAGAGTGTAATTTACTATGCATTTGCCATTCCTGGACTAGACTTTAAAAGATGAGGTGATGCAGATACAAATTTCTGATTCCTCTTATTAGTGTGCTAGAAATACTGTACCAAAGTGCCACGGATTGGGTGGCTTAAACAACAGAAGTTTAGTTCTAGAGGGTAGAAATCCAAGATGAGGGATCAGCAGATTTGGTTTCTTCTGAAGCCTCTTTTCTTGTCTAGCATCTGGCTGTCTTCTCCCTGTCTGCACCTTAAACTTCCCTTTTATAAAGGCACAGCTACACTGAGTGAATTAAGGGCCACTTACATGAGCTCGTTTTATCTGAACCACCACTTTAAAGGCTCTGTCTGAGGTCTGACAGGTTAGGACTTCGACATATGGATTTGGGGTAAGAAACAATTTAGTAGATAAAAGGGATTCAGATAAATAATTTTGATTCCTCCTTTAGGAATTGATAAAATCCACAATTAAGGCATGAAATAATCCAGGCTACTTTATCCTTTTTATGTAACCCTCATCTCTTTTTCTATGCAGATTTAAATTAAAAATAAAATATTCTTTAAAATGATACACTATCACTCTTACTCAAATTTTTTGGTCCTAGGTTACTTACTTGCAATTTCCCACAGTAGACCTTTCTTCTAAATTTCTATTTTCCTAGCCTATGATTTCCTTTCTGTGTTGTACAGATTCCCCTCATAGTAGCCTGGGTCTTGGTGGGAGGTAGAATCTGCTTTTCTTTTTAGAAGCCGAAAGAGTTGGATACCTCATTACCTGGGGCTCTCTTGTAGGCCTGGTACCTCCAATTTGACCTAGGATAAACCAATCGACTGCCACAGGCATTCAGACAGAAGCTGGTGATAGAGAAGCAGAAATATGGCTTGTGAGCAGCAGCAGGAGTAGCTTACATTCTCAAGAGCACTTCCCTGTGCACTGTATCAAGATAAGCATTAATAATTTCATACATGTACATACCATCAATTGACGTCTGACTCCTTAATCCCCCTCATGTGAAAATTTGAGTCTCATGGGAGGTAGAAACTGTAATTTGTTTTCTTTCATAATTATATTTTTAGTGCCTGGGAAAGTACCTGGTGCATAGTATTAACATGAAAGGAATCACAGAGTTTATGTTGAGTGAGGGAAAGACGGTATAGACTCTGAGATTTTCTAATTCTGTACAAGTTGTTTTATTGGAGATGGACTCACATATAACATCTTGATTTGTTAAGTATCTGGTTGCAGTCTGTGCCTGAAAAACTCTAAAATATCTGTGCGCTGAGTGATCAGATAACATTTACCGGGGACCAAAATACTCAATAGATATAATTTATTACATGATGATAAAATGATTAAATAACCAAGAGAACAAATAATTGAACATGAACTGGGAACCCACCTTACAAGCATAGAAAATATCTTTGGATGGCTTATTCTTAAATTTATAATTTTTTCTAGACTTTTATCTTTTGTAGTTGTACAACTGGTTTGATAAATTTTCTTAAGCTTTCATATTGAATCGGAACAGCATGAACAGCCTAAACTACTTTTAAAGCCATTGTTATTACTTGGATGGTATTTATGGCCTGTACAGAGAGACAGCTAAGCAATTCATTTGTCATTATTTGTCATAAATGTCCAGGTCAAAGTTATTTACTACCTTCCGAGAATATGGTGTTATCAGTTTCTTGGATCAAGTCAATTAAATTCAAAGCACAGTGCTAGGAAATGTGCGGAGTCTCAAAAGAAAATCACATATTTCCTGCCCTCAAAGTGTCTGCCAGTTCTAACATTAGTACAAATTGGGTCTCCTTCTGAATATGACACTTGGTCTCATTCCAGCCAAGTCAATCTTCATCATAGTTTTTCCCTGGCTGAAATAAAGCCAATTGTGCCACCATCAGGAAACCAAACAGCAGAGAATAGTGTTATAATATTTAGAGTTGGAACTTATTGTAAGGTTCACGTTGTCAACACATTCTAGAATGCTTGGGTTGTGTGGACAACAAACAATGAAATAAGAACCTGTTGTCCTTTCTATTAGAGATGAATGGCCGTTAGAGCTGGAGTCTGTTGCAGCCTCGTAGCTTTCAAGATTTTTCAAATTGAAGGCATGTTAAATGAAATATTATGTTAGAGCACAAGCAAATAAGCTTGTTAAAGTAGAACTGTACGCTGGGCGTGGTGGCGCACGCTTGTGATCCCAGCATTCGGGAGGCTGAGACAGGCGGATCGCGGTTCAAGGACAGCCTCAGCTACTTAGTGAGGCTCTATGCAACTCAGTGAGACCCTGTTTCAAAATAAAGAAGAAAAAATAGGGCTGGGGGTGTAGCTTGGAGGTAGAATGCCCCTGGCTTCCATCCCCAGTACCGCAAAAAAAAAGTAGAACTGACTGTACATGTTGACTTGCTTACATGAATTTTGAAGTCGCTGAGACCCACCTCTCAGGAATTAGTCACACAGGTACAAATGCTTTTCAAGCAGAATCTGATATTTTTATGGTTACTTGAACTAATTTGGATATAATTTTCCCCATGACACCATTATATAGAGATTATTCCTTTCCAGCTCTGCAATATAAGTTGTCCCGACACATACAGTTAAGAGAAGAAAATTGAGGTGTATTGGATATAAAAAGAACTGTATTCTTCATCACAGATATTTTGAAACCTCCATATATTAACTATAGTCAGCTTTCTTTAATTCATGGTACTCTATTGCAGTATCTGTGATGTTTCCTGAAAAATTGGAAATATATCTGTGCCCATAGTTACCCTGTAAATGACTATATCAATTCAGTGCACAAAAATACATGCATATGCACACACATACACAATCTGATTCCACTGGAGTTTTTGGCACGACTAAGAGTAGACTTGCTCGTGTCTATTCTCCCAAGAGAGTGTGAGCAGAGACTTTGCAAACATTGTTCATTGTCAAATCCCAAGCAACTATCAACCGCTCGTGTTCATGCTCGTGTGTATACAAGCGTTTATTACTCGCCATTCATTAAGCTATAGGAATGTTTCCTCTACATGAGAGACTGATAAAAGACCAAATAACATTCGGGGAATTGGTTCCTGCCTTCATGGAACTTACAGTCCTGTACATGCTTGGTGCTCTGATTTGAAAACATTAAAATAGCTGGATGTGGTGGTGCGTGCTTGTAATCCCAGTACGAGGGAGACTGAGACAGAAGGATCACAAGTTTGAAAACAGCCTCAGCAATTTAGCGAGCCCTTCCACCACTTAGTGAGACCCCATTTCAAAACAAAAAAATATAAAAAATAGGGCTAGAGGTGTAGCTCAGTGGTAGAAAACCCCTAAGTTCAATCCCCAGTACCAATAAATAAATAAATAAATAAATAAATGCATTTAAATAAACATAAAATAAGCATTATTATTATTATTATTATTATTATTATTATTATTATTATTGGTGGTGGTACTGGGGTTCCTGAAAGCCCTCCTACTTCCGGGCTACACTCCCAGACCTATTTTATATTTTTTTAAATTTGGAAACAGGGTCTTTTAAGCTAGCCAGCTGGCTTCAAACCTGCGCGATCCTCCTGTCTCTGCCTCCCAAGTATGGGGATTACAAGCATGCGCCACCATGCCCAGCTCTAAACCTTCTTTTTTAAGAGCAGCTTTGGGTTCACAAGAAAATATTACAGAAAATACACAATTCCCATGGTACTGGTACCTCTGACCCCCCAAATGCATAGCTTCTGCTTTGTCAACAGCCTGTGTCAGAGTGGGACAGTGTTAGAATCAGTGAACCTACCTTGACCATCATCACCACAGCCTACATTAGGGTTCACTCAGTGAATTTATTCAAATTCTATTTTTTATACAAGTGATTGTAGAAATGAGAAAGATGATTCAATTTAATATACATTTAGGTACACCCCCCACAGGCACTTAACCCCATCATTTAAATTTAAACTTAAGTGTGAATATGACCAATATGCCTAATCAATTGCTGAAATTAGAATGAATAATGTTTTAAAGCTCTGATATTTCCAGGGAATTTGGACAAGCCAATTAAAATTATTCTTTTGGAATATATTCTGGAAGTTTGCATTTTTAGTAAGAAGATACAGTAAAACACTGGTTCCTTCATTTAAACATTAACACATTTAAAACATTTGAGACTGATGTAAGAGTTCATCACTCCTTCCATCTGATCATAGACTTTCAGAAATTTTCAAAACAGAAACTGACAACTTCATGGAGCCGAGGGCTACAGCATCTCTCCGGCCTCACTTCAGTGCTCATGGCAGATGGATGTCTAGACTGTTTCTGAGTACCTCAGGGACAAAACTCCGCAGTTTTAATTATGAAAAGCATTATGTAAGATGGTGACATGCTCACACAAGGTTTTCCTGCTTCACATAGTAGTAGTGGGGATAAAACAAGATAGCAGATAAAACGAGAGGGCGCCTGCGAAATACTGAGTGGCATCAGGAGCATCGTAAGGCTCAATACAGTTTATTTCTACCTCCTTTCCATCAAAGAAAGTTAACAGAAAGGGAAATTCCAGAAACAATAAGCTAAGTGCATGTGCAGTTTTTTTCAAATACACTCTAAGTCCATAGAGATAGAGCAGACATGACTTTATTTCTTCATTCACTCTTGGTGCTGGCTCCAGTGCACAGCTGAATGATAGGAAAGAACATGAAATGGATGGAGAAGAAGAGGGAGGAAATAAACGAGGGAGGGATGGAGGAAAGAAGGAAGAAAGAAAGGGAGGGAGAAAGGCAAAGAAAACAAGGAACATGCAAGAGAGAGAGAGAGAGAGAGAGAGAGAGAGCAAAGAAAGCAGGGAATTTCAAGCCGCCAGTGGCTTATATTTCTCCAATGATTCTCTGCCATTTCACGATAGATGGACATCATACTCCTCATCATGACTTATAAAACAGTTCTCCAGTAACCTTTATAAATAACCTCCCTTTCATCTTCAGTTCAATCCACTATTAGCGTTTCCTCAGGTGCATTCTGCATCCACAGCCCCAGCTGAGTGAGTGTCACCCATCAGTTTAGCTGGCTTCTCTTCTTTTAAGCCCCAGCTAATGCATGTCATATAGTCACGAGAAGGATTTTTGTTACTTCGTCTATCTTCTTTTAAAATAACACATCTCATCTTTATTATGTATTTATATATGATAACATATTTAGTTCCTCAGAATGTAGCACAAATATTTTTTCTCTTCTACCCATTTATATTAAATCCACAAGTCAAATCTTAGCCATAATGTGTACAGTCTTTCTACATGTAAACATTGCTGGTTCTCATCAGTTTTCTTAGTTATGAACTCAAGATTCTGTCTCAAACCCTTTTCCTTAACCAAACTCTCTTTTTAACGCTGGAATTCTGAATATCCCTTGTAAGGGCATTTAAGTTTTATCCCAATTAGTTAACATTTTAATTTTCATAATTGTAGGCTTGCATGCAGTTATAAGAAATAGTGCAGAGAGCTGCCTAGGATCTTTTTTCTACTTTCCCCAAAAGGTAGCATCTTTTAAAATCTGATACGACATCACAACCAGGATTTTTATATTTATATAGTTGAGATACAGAACATGTCCATCATCGAAAGAATTCCCTCTGTCACCTTTTGTACCACAACCCCTTTCATCTCCTCAACCTTAATGGTGACAACCACTCATCCGTCCTCCATTTCTGTAATTTAAAAAAATTTTTTTTTTCAGTGTGACCCAGTTTAAAAATAAAGAATAAAAAATAGGGCTGAAGGTGTAGCTCAGAGGTAGAATGCCCCTGGGTTCATCCCTAGTACCACAGGGGGGAATAAAAAAGAATTAACCTTATGTAGAACCTGAGCCTTATTCAGGGTACTGCTAGAATACAGTCCCTGCAGGTGCCTCTATCAATGACAGCCACTCCCCTCAAGGACAATACCCCCTTTTGGGGAACAGCCCACATGCTATGACCGATCTGTTTAGAGGGGAATAAAGGCCCAGCTCCTTGCCTCCACTTGGGACCATTCTGAAGGGGTCTCCACTTCTGACTTGGTGTAGGTCAGCTGAGGCCTCTGTAGGGAACAGCATCAGCACTCACCCTCGCTCTCTGCCCAATCCCATCTTCCTTTTCTTTGCAAATTCAAGGGCACTCCCTAGCAAACCTCCTGCAGGCCCATCGTCACAGGAGAGATGAGAACATGCAGGATTCGCTTTTGCACTCAGCGTAATTCCCTGCAGATTCATCCAATTTGTTGCATGTGTCAATATTTATTCCAGCCAGGTGTGGTGGTGCACACCCATAACCCAAGTACTTGGGATGCTGAAACAGGAGGATCTCAGGTATAAGATAAGCATCAGAAATTTAGCAAAACTCTAAGCCGGGCGTGGTGGCGCACGCTTGTAATCCCCGCGCTTGGGAGGCAGAAACAGGAGGATCGCGCAGGTTCGAAGCCAGCCCCGCGCGCTGGCTTAGGAGACCCTGTTTCCAAATAAAAATGTAAAAATAGGTCTGGGAGTGTAGCCCGGAGGTAGAAGGGCTTCCAGGAACCCCAGTACCACCAAAAAAAAAAAAAAAAAGAAATTTAGCAAAACTCTCAACAACCGAGAGAGACCCTATATCAAAGCAAAAAAATAAAATAGGACTAGTGGTGTAGCTCAGAGGGAGAATGTTTCTGGATTCAGTCCTTAGTACCAGACACACAAAAAAAGTTTATTCATTTATATTGCTGAATAATATTCCACAGTATGGGTTTATCACAATTTACTTAACCATTGACTCAATGAAGGGTATATGAATGCTTCCAGATTTTGTCTACTACAAATAAAGGTAATATGAACATCTGTGTGCAGGTTTTTCATGAACAAAGTGTTCATCTTTTGGGAATAAATACTCAGGAATGCAATGGTAGTTGCAAGTTGAGTTTTAAATAAATTGATCAGTTTTAATACTGCTTATAACATTTACATTCTCTCCAGTAAAGTATGAAAAGTCAAGTTTCTTCACACCTCACCAACAGTTGGAACTGTCACTCGTTCTTATTTTATTCATTTTAATAATTATGTAATTATATTTCTTTATGGTTTTAATTTACATTTCTCTATAGCTATGATGTTTAATTTATTTTTATATGCCTAGTTGCTGCCCACATATCTCTGCTGAAATAATTCTTTGTTCCTTTGGATCATCTTCTAATTAGATTTCTTTTCATTATTGGATATTGACAACTCTTTATACTAAATTATAATGATAGTATATGAATGTCTTAATGAATATTTGTATTTAATATATTAATATATTAATTTAATTTGTAATAGATATTTGTCCTCAGTTATGTGGTTTGAAAACTTTTTTGTTTAGTCTATAATATTTTTATCCTTTTAAAAATTATTCAGGTGTATCTTTTGCAGATTAAAAGTTTCTAATTTTGATAAAGCTCAATCGATCAGTTTTCTTATGGCTCATGTTTTGGTGTAAAGTTTAATAAGTTTCTATCTTGTCCCAAATCCAAATATTCATCTTGTGCTTTTTTCAGTTTTTATTTCACCCTTACATGTGAGCTCATAATTCATTCTCATTTAATCCTTGTAAGAGGTGTTAGGCCTGAGGATTCTTGTTTGTTTGTTTTCCTATTGTTGTTTTTGTGGGAATGTCCATTGGTTGCAGCATCATTTATTGAAAAGGCTGCTTTCCTTTCACTGAACTGTGTTTGCATCTTTGAAAAAAATTAGTCAGGTGTATCAGTGTGAGTCTAATTCTGGGTTCTCTAGCAAGCTTTTTCATCTCTGCCTATCCCTCCTCTGATACCACACATCATCTTGATTGCTGTAGCAGTGTTGCAAAACTTAACATCATCAGGCAGAATAATTCCTTCCAATTTATTCTCCTTTTTCAGATTATTTTAGGTATTCTAATTCCATGCTTTTTGAAATGGACTTTAGGATACGTTTGTTGTTTACAAAGACTCTTGCTGGGATTTTGATAGTACTGGCTATAATTCTACAGAGCAATTTAGAAACAGTTGACATATTTACTATTTTAAATCTTCTAATCCATGAACACATATCTTTCCATTAACTTAAGTTTTCTTTGATTTCTTTCAAATTGTCCAATAGGGTCTTGTAAATATTTTATTAAATTTCTTTAGAAATATTACGAGTGGCTTTAGACTTCTGTCTCCACATATTTACTACTATTTGTAATTTTAAAAAACTGTCCACATTGAAAAGAAAGAAGTAAAATTATCTCTAATTGCTAAAGATGTAATCCAATGCGTTGTATTTTAAAAACCTGTTAGATTTAATAATGAATTTAGTAAAGTCACAGGATACAAAAGGAACTTAGAAAAATCAGTAGCATTTTATATACAAGCAGCCTAACTGAAAAAGAAATACAGAAAATAATCTTATACATGATAGCTTAAAATACAAAAATAAAACATTTAGGAATAAATTAAATCAAAGTGGTGAAGGGCATATACACTGAAAACTATAAAACATTGGTCACAAAAATTTAAGAAGACACAAATATATGTAAAGACATCTTATATTCAATGGATCAGATAAAATTAATATTGTTAAAATACTTATACTAAAGCTGCATGCAGTAGTGCATGCTTGTAATCTCAGTACCTGAGAGGCTGAGACAGGTGGATTGCTGGTTTGCAGCCAGCCTCAGCTACTTAATGAGGCCCTCAGCAACTTAGTAAGACCTTGTTTCAAAATAAAGAATAAAAAATAGGTCTGGGTTATAACTCAGAGGTACAGTGCTCCCATTTTCAACCCCCATACTGCAAACAGGATTTAATATTGCCAAAATTAGGGAGAAATATTTGCAAACCATATATCTGATAAGGAATTCATATTCAAAATTTGTGAGGAATTAATATAACTCAAAAGTGGATAAATAAATAACCCAACTTAAAAATAGGTCAATATTTGCATAGATACTTCTTCAAAGAAGACATAAAAATGGCCAACAGAGATATGGAAGGTGCCCAATATTATTAGTCATCAGGGAATGCAGATCAAAGCCACTATTAGATACTATCTCAGTCAGGATGTCTATTATAAAAAAGCCCCAAAATACCAAATATTGAAAATGATATAGATGGAACTCTCATATACCATTGGTAATAATGTAATTTGCAACAGACATTATGGAACACAATATGAAGATTTCTAAATACTTTAAAAATAAAAGTACTGTATGATTCAATAATCTCTTCTCTGGGAAAATAACCAAAGGAATGCCATTATCACCTTGTAAAGGAATCTGCACTATTCTCTTCATTGTAGTGTTATTCACAATAAACATGATAGTGGAAATAATCTAAGTGTTCTTTGACAGATGAATAGATAAAGAAACTCTGATGCATATATACAACAGAACTTTATCCAGCCCTAAAAAGAATGGCATCTTATCACTTGCCATAACAATGACAATGGAGGACATTAAATTAAGTGAAATAAGCCAGGAACAGAAGGAAAAATATGATGTGCTTTTATTTATGTGTGAAATCTAAAAAAGTAAATAAAAACGAGAGAAAGAGAACAATATAGTGTTTACCAATTATGGAAATGAGGAGATGAAGGTCAGAGAATACAAAGTTGAACATACATAAGATGAACAAGTCCAGACACTGAATGCACAACATGAGGACTACAGGTAGTAAGATTCTTCCTGCTCTCCTACACATGTTCCAGTTGATGGCTAAGTGTGTGATTTTTAGTTTGATAGTATTGTTGTTAGTAATGTTATGAACATTCTAATTTGTGTTTAGTGATGTGACTAGAATTCCTAGGTCATAATGTATGTCTAAGTACAGCTTTAGAAGACAATGTCAATTTTTTTTTCCCCAAAATAACGCAGATTTCTCACAAGCAATTAAAGGCAATTCCAATTACTTGACATTTTGGCATTTTCATTGTAGCCATTGTAGTAGACAAAACAGATTTCAACCTCTATTTTCTTTGATACAGTTGTACTCGATATTCATTTTCTTTCTTTCTTTCTTTCTTTTTTTTTTTGCCCTTGACCTATACTCTGTTTGTTTGTGTACTCATTTGTTTGTTTTTTTTTTCTATTTCAGCACAACTGCCCAATTTAGAATATCTTTTTATTAACATTCTCACTCTCCTCTGTTAGTCTCCACTGTCAAATGGAAAGAAATACTTGCTTTCATGGTAATTGTCCTTAAGAGCTTTCTTAACATTACAAAAGTATTTAACTTTTAACAATCTTATTTGTTCTTATGCTGACAATAAGCTCTAATTGGAATCCAATGGATTAATGGAAATTTTATTAATAAATAGTTTTAAAGTCCCTTGTACCTTTAATTTTTAATGCATTTGGGTTTTTTTGTAAGTCCATTATTTTTGTGGGTCCTCTTTCCCCTTTGGGCTGGGTATTACTTATTTCTGTACCAAGGTGGTATTCTGTTACAGCAACACTAAATGGACTGATACACATGTGCAAATACATTTAATAGGCCTACTATTAGAACACTGCTCTCCATTTTCTGAGTCAATGGTTTTTCACAAGCATGGCTGTAAATCCAGTTCCAAACTACTGTGATGACAGCTTTCCATTGAACTAATTGGCCTTTTGACATGGTGCCATGATTAGCAAAGTCCCAGAAGCATTAATTACTTTGATTGTCCAAAGTAGAAAAAGACTGTTGACTCTTAATTGAGGAACAGGTTGGCAGTAATTCTTGTACTTGTGAAGATAATCTTGAATTCCTTTGGTTACTGAAGACGTCTCTATTTTAGAACACTTAAGAATGGTCATTCCACAACCATTGTCTGTAGTTTTTTTTAATTTCTGGGAAATTAATTTTATGTATAAAACATAAGTTCCCAGCAAAGTATAAAGCTCTGAGATTCTAGATTTGGAGAACTGGGTGGCAGAAGTAGGAAGACCACTGAGGCTGACACAAGTAAATTCACAAAAAGAATGGAGGATGTGAGCCGGAAATTAAGAACTCTAGATAAAGAACTCATTCCCAGTGAGGAAGGAAACCAGGCCAATGGCCTTGGCCCAACAATAAAGCCTTTAGTCATTTAGGGGGAAGAACTCTGAGTACCTGGTGAAATTATTTCATTCTAGGCTCAGCTGCATCTGTCTAAAAGCAAAAACAGCAAGATTCCTTTTACTGAACACTAACTCTTTGTGCAATAGCCAACTCTAATTTTTGCCATTGTAACAATCTGTTTCAAAAAATAATAAAAGGAAAACAAGACTACTCTCAAACTGTTCCTTAGACCACACACAGCTTTGTAACTGAGACCTTATTGTGGGCATTTGGATACCTTGAATGACCAGACAAGCAACAAGAGAGATGCTCGCAACCATTACAGCCTCAGGGTGGTCATCAGCCGTGATCACCCTTGGAACAGTGAAGGCCTCTAGTCAGGAAACTGCTATCTCCATGGAGTATCATGTACAGCCGACAGAGTCAATGGAGCAGCATGGATGCTGGTTAGGCCTTATTACTGCCAGCTTGTGAGATATTTCCTAGGGAATCTCAGAATCATTTGTGAACAGATCTTTGGAATTAGGCTGGGGATGCAGGGATAAGAGAAGGGGGTTTTCAAAGGTTGAATTTGTTTATTTAGCAGAACAATGCTAAAGCCATGATAGAACATTTTTTTTTGAGGGTCTGGGGATGAAACCCAGGGGTATTCGACCTCTGAGCTACACCCCCTGCCCTGTTTTTTATTCTTTATTTTGAAACAGGGTCTCACTAAGTTATGAGGTGCCTCACTAATTAGCTGAGGCTGTCCATGAACCATGATCCTCTGGTCCCAGCCTCCTGAATGCTGGGATTACAAGTGTGCGCCACCACCCGGCTTGAAGAACATTTTTAAAAGTCTTCCCAAAATAAGAATCTACCCCCCAGATATATCCAGATATCCAGAAATATAGATATGTATTTTTGAATATTTTACCATATTTAGTGATCACCTTTAACTCTTCCCTCTGAATGAGAAGAAAATTATTTTGCCCATGTGTTTGAGCATGTTATATAATTTATTCCATTTTTCCATCTTTTTGTTTTGTTTTAATAGTATTAATTTATTCTTTATTTATTTTTCTATTTAAACCCTCTCTTTCTTTTATTTAATGTTAAAATTTTTCTTTGAGCCTGAAATAGTACTATGTCAATAAAAATGGGTGTAACTGCCATAAATTGCTTGTTACTAATCACTCACTGCCATCCCCTCCTGGTTCTAGTTCAGATAGGACCAAAGGACTAAATAAGGAACAAATTTCAGCACTGACTTTACTACTAGCAAAGCTGGTGCTTGCTGTGTCCACTTCTGAGTTAAGGCTACCTAAGAGCAGGAAAGTATACATCTATTCAGAGGAAGAGACACTGGGTCAGAGTGTGCAGAGGACTGTCTGGGCTCACCACGTCTCTTTTTGGGTTTGGTTACCCCAGGAAGGTAGATTGCAAGTCAGCCTCGGTACTTGAGGATGAGTGACTTATTGGCTCAAGGGAGGGAAAGGGGAATCATCTATCAGTGTACTATTTCAATACACTGCCCCTGCCACCCCATACATGCAGCCTATAGACACTCAACTATGTAAAAGCTCACCAATCAGACATTCTTTCTGCTCCTCTATGTGTTCAGACTCCTTTCTTTACAAGGAAGAAAGAGGAAAAAAAGAAATCAGGAATGAGACTTCTTCCTTAATACTCTTAAACTGTGTTCAGACAATATTTTATGTCTATTACTCACTGTTACAGTCAACCAGGCTCTAGCTATGCCTCTCCAGAGAAGGGACTGGTAGAACATTAGAGGAGTCTTACTCCCAATTAAAATCTCACTCCCATTTACCCTAGGGGGCCACCTTCTGAGACAATAATACATACACAGTTGTGCACCCAGAATGTCCCAATATTGTTTAGACTAAACCATCAAGTGTTAACAGAACATGATGCATTGTTAACCAAAAATTTATTCCCTCTTCAATTTCCAGTTTCAAATACTGCCCAGAAACGTTCCCAAATATTTCTTATTCTAGAGACTAAAATCCAAAACTATGCAAAAGTAGTTAAAAAAAAAAAGTACAACTCCATAATATATTCCAAACTGGAACAACTTAGAATTCCATGATTACATTTTGAGAGAAATTAAAGACCAAAACAAAATCTCATTAAAAGCCATTAAATGATAAAGAAACTAAAAAAATTTTTTAAAGTTCTACCAAATATTTTTCTTTCTATATTTGGCAAGTGGTTTTTCACTCACATGGAATCTGGGTTCTTTTAGGGACAGATTGGCTATTTCCTATGGAAACTCATGCATCGACTCCAAATTCTAATTACTCCAATTTTAGATTACTGCAATTCAAGCCACATCATGGGTGATGCGTCATCAGACAAAGCTGGAGTCAATAGGATGCCTCAGATCATCTCAGCTGCAGCCCTTCCCCACTTAATTAAGAATAGACAAACCTCAATTGCCACACAGCTCTTATCCCACCCATGATACAGTGTCCCATTGCAATTGCCAGCATTGAACCACAGAGGAAATAAAAAGTGTAGACTTGATTTCAGCATTGCCTGGATGCCCAATAATCTAGGCCAGTTTGGGTCTCTAACCTAACAACTTAAATTATGAGAATATTTCTACTAAGAGGTGAACTATGACATTGCTTCCACATTTAATCCAGTCTTAACATTTTGCAAAAATTATAAACTTGCTGTGATGGCCTCCCCAGCCTCAAGGCCTTATTTAAAACTCCCTTCTTTTGCTTTGTGTTCATTTCCTATCAGTTCATTTCCATATCTCCTCTGAGCCTTGTGAGTCTGAGCTGTGGATGGGAAGAAATGTATCTGTTGCCTGAGGGTCCCCCCTCTATCACCCCTTAGAGCCGGGTGCCCTACATTTCAAGAGAGCCTTTTCTTGAGAGGTCATTGTGCTGCATTTCCCACAGTGTCAGTCTTCTGCTTTTTTTCCTGGATTCCTCCAAGTGCCATTTGTCTGCTGCTCAGAGCTCTCCTACAGCCCCGCTGGTCTACAAGTCTGGGGTCATGCAGGGATTTTCCACTCACTCCACTTTTGCCTCTCACTGCTGGTGACTTTTCCAGTGTTTGTACCCCGAGTGGATTAACAGAGGATATATGTATGTAAATATGTTCTTTCCATTGTGCTTTGGCCACAGCTGCCCTCCCATAATTCCAGAGTTGGCAGCACTTCAGTCTTTAGGATCCTGCCATGGCATCCCAAACTCTGCTCCTCATTAATTCTTTCTTTAAAAATTTCTCCATTTGCATCTAGAAATTCTGTTTTTCTTTGTTGTTTCCTTATTCTATCAGCCAAGCCCGGCTGAGGTTTCTAAAATTTTCTTACCTGGGAGTAGTGGTGCATGCCTATAATTCCAGTACTTGGGAGGCTGAAAAAGGATGACCACAGATTTGAGGACTGACTCAGCAAGTTAGCAAGCTTCTGTTTAAAAACAAAAAGTAAAGAGATAGGGCTATAGATTGGACGTAGAATGGGTTCATTCCCCAGAACCACATGCACAGAAAAAAAGAGTCTAATGTCTTTGTTTTCTCTCCAAGTATATCAACATTAATTTTGACAACTACCATTTCTGAGCACTTATGAGATGAGAGATCCTATATCAAGAAATCTATTTTATTAATATTTTCAGAAGAGCATGTGTTGTTAAATATAAGGAATAAAAAATAAGACAACATGTACAGCAATTTTTGAAACTCTTTGTCTTTGATTTCACAAAAACAGTCTGCCATTTTCTGTAACATTTTTTCTGGTATGGAACCAGCCTATGTGTCCATCAATAGATGAATGAATTATAAAATTATGGGATATAGCTGGACGTGGTGGCACACACTTGTAATTCAGTACTTGGGAGGCTGAGACAGGAGGATCTGGGTTCATGACCAGCCTCTGCTACTTAGTGAGGCCCTCTGCAGCTTAGTGAGACCCTGTTTCAAAATAAAAAATAAAATCGAGCTGGGGATATAGCTCAGAAGTAATATGCCCCTGGGTTTAATCTTTAGTACTGCAAAAAAATTATGGGATATACACACAATAAAATTGTTGTAAGAACAACATTTTGTTATTTGCAGGGAAATGGATGGAACTGGAGAATATGCTAAGTGAGATTAGTCCATCACAAAAAGTGAAAGGTCAGATGTTATCAATCATATGTGGAAGCTAAGGAGAAATCGTGACACAGGAAGGATTCCAGACAAAGGAGGAGAAACCCTAGTGGAGTGATGGAGGAGACCTAAAGAAGGGAGGCAAGAAATGGGAGGAAGTCTTATGAGGAAAACACTTCAGAGGACATGATGTACAAATATGAATTTATCAAAGCCAATCTTAATGGATGTTGTGCACGGGGAGGGTAAGGCAGTGGAGTAGGATCTGACGGAGGTTCTCCGAGTGCTGAGTGCACGCATGCCTCTGGCACTCTGAATTTCATCTTGATATATGATTACAGAAGAACAAAAAAGCCGTAGATGATTCAACTGATCGTTAAAACAATGAGCTCAAAGAGGGAAATTCTCTCTTGGATTTTGTCAAAATGAACATCTCTATTTTTTAAAGGGTAGAAGTCGCTCACACCTGGTGGTGTGTACCACAGCTAGCCTACGAGTCCAAATGACAACATTTCCTTCAGTTCTTGATTTTGGAATCTTGGATTTCTTCCAACCACCATATTTCATTCTTCAGTCATTCATCCAGCTTTTCATTCATGAATAATTATTTGTTGAGCACTTATTATATTCTAGGTTAAGTCATAAGATCTTAAGACACATTAGTAGACCAAAGAGAAAAATATTGCTGCCTTTATCACTAATGCGTGAGTATTTCATGATTCAGTAATCTGCCTTAGATTTCCCTGGATGTTTAATGTAGAATTCAAATCTTTTGATGATTCTAATGTAGCAGGGTTTTCTGTTACCTTCCCATACTTGGTAGTTTGATTTTTTTTTTCTTGATGCCTGGGCTTTCTAGTACTGATAAATGCTGCCATGATAATTAGAGACAAAGACAGGATTGCATACTTGAATACTAAATCAATGCTTCTGTTTGTAGAGGAAGGTCAAATTTATATGCACAGAAAATATATTGTACTTCCATTTACTGATGAAATTTTTAAGACCACCTCCTTGCTATGCTCACCAACAATGCTAGGGAGCAGGGGAAAAGAATTTGGTTTAATACAGTAATTTACTTGATTCTAACAAATAATTTTTTTTCTTTAAATGGTAGTCTTATTCAGATAATTTTTCATTTTTTTCAGATTTTCTGACCTTTGCCCTGATACATCGAACAAAATCTCAAGGTGCAAGATGAGGAGGGCCACATAACTCCCAGTGGCTGAATGGAGGGAGGGTCAGCTCTAAACACAGGCCCTTGCATCTGCTGGTACACCATGCTACTGTGTGTGCTGGGGGCTCACTTATCCTCTTTGGTCTTGTCAGAGCCCAGAGACCCTCCCTACTCAGCCTTCATTCATTGGTGCTTAGAGGTCTTGGGGTGGCTGCAGGGCACAGTGTTTATCTATGCTTGACTGTAGGGGCCCTCACTTGCTGTCCTCACCCTCCTACATCCCACATCCTCCCCATTCTGAGAGTGTATGGTACCTTCCAAGACCCTTCTGGAACACAGATGAGTTCAGAGAATTTAATCTAAGGATCTCATTCTTCCCAAAGAGTCTGAAAAGAGTTCAAAAGAGACAATCTGTGATGCTGTGTCCCCTTCAAGAAAGAATTGTCTAAACAGTTCTTGACCTAGAACTCCATGTAGCTGATAGATCTCTCTACCTCACTACTAAGTTTGGTGTGGTAGACACATGTGTAAGTGTGTCAGGTACTATACAGACCCTGTGTTTCAGCTACTGCCAAAAAAATAAATGAATAAATAAAGAATTGATTTTCTCATTTAAGAATTGCTCTACCTTAAGAACTCGGCCAGGTCAGTCAGTACAAGACACAGTCCATAAAGCATAACTATCACCACCAAGTGGTCCCCAAAGCATTTAATCAAGGCTGGCTGAGGCTGATGTGTATGAGGCATGAGGAAAGTCTGTCCTTCGGCAGGTGAAAAGGTGTCTGTGTCGGCATTATAGCATAACAATTGCTGCCAGTACGCTTTTATTCTCAGGTCATTTGCGATTTTAGAGATGCCCAGTTTGCACTGCAGCATAATGAACCCCAGGAGATTTTTACAGTGTCGGCCCAGTTTTAAAAGTAGTTAACTGACTTGTTAATGTAGTGCTTGTTCCCAGCACTGCTTCAGGTCTATCAGTCTAAGTAGGTTGCTTGCCCACTGGGCACGGACTGCGAGTGCTTTACTAAGTTTTTCCTAGTAAAAGATCCAGCGCATTTTGTGTCTCAATAAAAGTCCTTAGGGCTGAATCTCACAAACTGGTACTCAAATCACCTCTTAGGTATTGTAAAAATAAAATCACATGATTTATGGAATGCAGACTTTCACCTAATTTGAAAATTGGCATCTAATTTAATGGAGGAGTTTGGGACTGTTACATTTTTTTTTTCCCCAAAAGAGTGAAGGGGAAAAATTCTGGTAACATGAGTAAATATTAGATAGATGTTGAACTCCTATAGTATTTAAAGCGTCTATAAAAGTTTAAAAAGTATACCGTATTTTTCCTTAGAAAGTTTGGCACACTAATTTATTAGTTGTTCATTTTTAATACTTTTGTTGGTGCATTTTAATTATATATCATAGTGAGACTCGAAGTGGTACATTCATATGTGCACACAGCGCTTGGTGTAGCATCCTCTGATCAACCCTCGCTCTCCACCCCTCCCCTGGACATGTAGTAAGATATATTTGGACATAACATTATTTCAGCTGTTTCCTTCTTCAGTCCTTTATTTTTTTCTCTCTCTCTGCCTCCCATTCCTGATCCCCTTCCACTATTCTACTGGGTTTTCTGCTCATTTATCTAAAGTCTATTTTGTTTCTTATTTTCTATTTAGTTTTCACAAATGAGAGAAAAAAATATGACCCTTGACTTTTTGAGCCTGGCTGATCTTACTTAGTGTAATAGTCTAGTGCCACCCATTTCCCTTTTTGTTTTTTTGGTTTTTTTTTTTTGCGGATTGGGGGATGGGACCCAGGGGCATTTGACCTCCGAGCTACACCCCCTGCCCTATTTTTTATTCTCTATTTTGAAACAGGGTCTCACTGAGTTGCAGAGGGCCTCACTAAGTAGCTGAGGCTGTCCGCGAACCGTGATCCTCCGGTCTCAGCTTCCGGAATGCTGGGATTACAAGTGTGTGCCACCAGGCCCGGCTAATTTTGTTATTTCTTGTGGCTGAGTTTAATCAGTAGCTCAAGACAGTTTGAGGAGATGGCTCTCCTTTAACACTTGTGATATTAACACTCGTTTATGCAAGCTTATTTTGTACGTGTAACTAGCTTTTAGAACTTTATCAAAACTTATCTTTTGTTTCTACTCTCTATCACTATTTATAGCATATATGCCTCCAGATTTAGAATTTCTCAGGAGGAATTTTCTGGTCATGTGTTCACATCATGGTGTCTAGACTATATGATTCATAAAAGCACATCCAGGTCTTTCCATTTTTATTTTACAACAGAGAGTCTGGCATATCTTAAGTAGGCAACAAAATATGAATTAATACATATCTAATTGAAATATCCTAGCAATGAGACACATCCAATCATGTGTATATGAGATACTATTCTGGGAAAGAAAAGGACAGGAAGATAGGACACTTTGACCTAAGGAGTCTCAGAAAACTCCTAAGAATGTCATTTAGGGGCAAATCCACTCAAGATTGAAAGATCCATGCAGAAAAACATTTGCCTGAAAACAATATACCTGTACCTTGATTTAGCCATTGCACCTTTAATGTCTTTGAGTTTATCTAATAAGTTCTACAGAGTCCAAAAGAGCCATATGAAGCATGCAGAAGAGAAAAAAAAAAAAAAAAGCTCAACATCGTATAAACATTTCATAGTAAAAATAAAAGTAGAGTTGAAAAGAACTTAGAGGTTACCAGCTCAAGTTTCTGCCAAAAATTATATATCTCTCCGAACCCACAAAATCCATCCTGGACTTTTCCACTGAGAAACATATTATACTTTGTAAAATGTATTTATGTGCTTGTATTCCAAAGAAACCTAGAATTTAGAGAAGTGGGTGGGTTTGAACAAAAGAACTATACATGTGGGAATAAAATTTATCTGAATAGAAAGAAGACCTGTATCTAGATCAAAGGTAAACTTTTGTTTCAATGGCCAAAATGACATAGACCAACCAAAAAGTTCTGGAACAAAATACAGATACATAAAAGTACACACACCTGTCACTGCCTATTTCTGTTTATTTACTTTAAAAAGGCAGGCTTCCACAGAGGAAGAGGAGCTCTGAGTAATTTTTTTTTCCTGAGAAAGGGGTGGTAAGACAAATAAATTTGAGTGCCTCTGGATCAAATCAATACAATAATTAAGGAAATTTTAATTTCAAGGATAAAACATTTTTACATTCTATCAGATATGCTAGTTGACACCTCACCACTAGAATCCCTTTTCATCCTTTTTTGTGGTGAGAATATTTTAACAGATATACCTCAAGTAAGGATTCTCTTTCTCAGTCTCCCTTGAATCTCAATGTGGCCATGTAATTACATTCTAGTCAAGAGGATGTAGGTATAGTAATGAAGACAACTTTTGGTTCATGGCCTTACTAGGAAGAGATGTATTCACCTACCCATTCTCACCTTGCAGCTGGCTGAGGTATACATACGGTGCTAAGCATCTTCTCCATGGATGAGAGCAGTAAGGGCCATCTGTAGGAGGTGTGGACTTCTTACACTGGAGCAATTACAAAGGACAGAAAGAAACTTCAACATGGTGTGTGTGTGTGTGTGTGTGTGTGTGTGTGTGTGTGTGTGTAACTAGGGATTGAACTCAGGGACATTCTACCTCTGAGATACAACCCTAGTCCTTTATAAAAATTTTGTAACAGGGCCTCCCTATGTTACTGTGTGCTGGCTTTGAACCTGCCATCTTCCTTTCTCCACCTCCCAAGTGTTGGCAAATACTCGGATTACAGATGTGCACCACCACATCTGGCCTAATTTGTTTAAGTTCCTTTTATTTTAGAGTCTTACTTAATATACAGGCTTACAGGTAAATAAATCATAAAAAATCAAGATGTAAGTAATTAGAATACCAACTTGTTTAAGCTAAAATATAATAAACTTATTCACTTTACAATAGATATAATAGTTTCTCCCCAAGAACAGGTAAAATATTTTGAAATATATTAGATCACAAAAAGTTCTTTAAATTTCAAAAGTAAAGCCGGGTATGGTGGCGCATTCTTGTAATCCCAGCATTTGGGAAGCTGAGACTGGAGTATCATGGTTCGAGGACAGCCTCAGTTACTTAGTGAGGCCTTCTGCAACTTAATGAGAGCCTGTTTCAAAATAAAGAATGAAAAATAGGGCAGGGGGTGTAGCTCAGAGGTCAAATGACCCTGGGTTACATCCCCAGACTTGAAATAAATAAATAAATAAATAAATAAATAAATAAATAAATAAATTTCAAAAGCAAAATTTTGTAGAGATAGTTTTTTCGATCAAGAAAATAATAATCAAAGAAGAAAGTAGGTAACTAACAAACAAGAAAAACCATGTTAGACCCAGGCATGGTGACTCATGCCTATAATTCCATACCTGGGAGGCTGAGACAGGAGGATCACAGGTTCAAGGATAGCCATAGCAATTTAGAGAGCTCTTCAGTAACTTAGTGAGATCCTGTTTCAAATTAAAAAATATAAAGGACTAGAGGTGCAGCTCAGAGGTAAAAGAGGTAGAATATCCCTAGGTTCAATTTCTATTACTACATTCTCTCCCAAAAAAAACAACACACTTGACTACTGGAAGAAATTTAAAATATACCATTTAAGTCACAGAAGAAATTAAAACTACAATTAATGATTTTTAGAAAATAATAACAGAGTTTCTATTAAAAATTCCCAGCACTATGATGATGTTCTTTAAATGCAATTTTCACTTTTGGAACCAGGAATTCCTAAAAACCTAATTTCAGGCTTGGGTAGGAAAATGTAAATATGAATTGGCAATATTTGTCATGCAGAAATTGAGGAAGCTCTCAGCCAATGTGCGGTACATATTAGAATAAATCTGGAGTGGGCCTGAAAGAGTTCCCACCAAAACAAAGATTTGAGTTTGGGGCAACTATTATAATTGTTACTCTAGATAGAAACACACCAAAAATATTTAAATCCATATGTTCAAAAGAACAAGAACCTCCTCTTTGGCTCCTTCAAAGTCCTTGGGTGCTTTGTGAAAGCATACCATCTAGATATTTTGAACATATAAATAAATCATTCAACTTATCCTTCCCAAAGTCTCTATGCTTTTGAATAACCAAATAACCAATGAATGGGAGTTTCTTTTTAGGGAAACTTTGAAGCTAACAATTAAAAAATGATAAAAGTAAAAATGCAAACCTAATATAAATGATCTAGGCAAAGATTATCAATGACTGCAAATATGATCAGAAGAATCAATATTATGTATCTTGATAAAAGTATAGAAATATGTAACTCCACACTGAAATTAAATCTGATCAAGCTTCTCCATACAAGGATCAATTTATAGGGAAATAAGGGGCAGAGAAAACATGGCAAGTGACACCAAATGAAAATAGTCATTAAAATGAAAACTATGGGAAACTTTATTTAAAAATAGAGTAAGTCAGAGTTCTTCAATACATAGAGGAAAGACAGGAGGATAAGAGAGACAGGATACAAGACATAAGGAAAAAGAGAGTAAATACTTAAATGCCAAGTTATATTAAAATGCTTATCTTCTAGATAGATACAAAGATATAATGTCTAGGATTGATTAGCGGATAATCCAAAGGTGGAAAATCTATCTGGAGAGTTAAATAAGGGAAGATTGGCTGCCAATAGATAGAGCCAATCGAATAGATATGCGTGGTGGTTCATCACATTTTTTTAGTGTGTCTAAAATTTTCTAAAATTAAAAAGCTAAAAAAACTAAGGGATTGGAACAAAACATTTCTCAAATAAAACATTTTAATAGTGAGTTCTTTATTATTAAGCAAAGTATAAACAAACGCTTCAGTTCAGATCATAAAAAAGCAAACTCAAAGAACATAAAGTGCATTAAATCACATAATAAAAACCTCAAAAGTATGATGATTTTTATTCCATAAGGGGTCTTCAGTACAGCAATGGATTCCTAGTTTCTTCTCTAACATATTCGAGACTTAATTAAGTCAAGCAATCTTAGAATCCAGCATCATAACAAAAAGTCTTTCTGCTGAAATTCAACTCGAAGAACTCCCTCCCTCCTCAACGATGCTCCTTGTTACTAACAATAGATGGAACTTATTATGGGTCCTGCATCACAAAATGTGTGGAGGTGATGGGAGTGACTTCTTTCAGGTCAGTTTTAGAGTCCTCACCTGCATTAGGACGTGTGGCTATATCCTTGGATTTCTGATGCTCCTCTGACCTGGATTCTCACCAGTGAGCCAAGCAGTAATCCACTGTGGGGCACCCAAGTCACTAGCAGCAAATTATATTCTTCCAAATCTTTGACTGCCATCTGCCCAGATGAAGGTTCACTCCACCCCACCCGCCCAGTCTTCTCCAGTGCTTCCTTTCCCTACTTCCATAAAGGGCATAAAAATCTGGAAGGAAATATTTTATGTGATAATTTTTTTCACTCAGTCAAAATAAGATTTGAAAATCAAAATAATTAAACAGACAACAAAGATGATATGCTCTTCCATTCATAAGAAAGGCTGACATTTCGGCTAGTTATCTTTTAGGCTGAAAGTCACTCATGATGTACTCCATTAATAGACAATAAATATCTAGGCACAGGTTAAGATACACATCTTCATGATGTAACATCATTGATGTTTTCCTAAATTTTGAACTGGCAATAGTTCATTACACATTATTTTATGTATGTATGTATTATCTATCTAATTATTTGTTCAAGGTTCTATTTTTATGCAATATTGAAAGAATACATTGTGCCACAAAGGCTGAAAATTTTTATAATTTTGAGGTAGCGTTATATACTTATGTATGGATTAAATAAGAAAACATAAATTTTCAACACAATCCTGACTCGTGTATATCCTATATGTTTTTCAAGTTTTGTAACAAATACAAAAGCATAACATTCAAGTGCCAAACCTATATTCTTCATGAGTTGTATATTCTGTGTTATTATGATGGCAATACTGAGACATTCTCTGTAATAATTCTTGTCTGCTTTAGTCGCATTATTCTTACTCATTACTTAGAAAAATACTTTAGAGGGTTGGGATGTAGCCCAGTGGCAAAGCACTCACTTTGCAAGCACAGCCCCTGGGTTTTATCCCCAGTGCCAAAGAAACAACAACAAAAAGGAACTTTAGATGAAGTCACTTATAATGAACTATAATTTAATTGTTCTTAAATTAATGACAAATTATTCACTATGCATTTAACAGAAAAACCTTTCATGGAAAGGAAATAAAAACTGAAGCCATTAATGGTAACTTATTTATGATTCTTAATTATTGTGATTTAATTATACACCTTTTCTAAGATTTTTTTAAACTAAAAGAAAAATTAAAAGGCACTAAGTGAAATCTGGTCATCCCATCTGTAATTGCAAAGAGTTTTTATCTTTTGGTCTATTGGAAGAATAGATCCCAATAAACCAAAAAATAAGTATTCTTCTGGTGAAGCACATAGGATAATATAATTTATACAGGTATCAAACAGAGGAAAAACTTTTGCTTTTTGTAGTTTTTGTTTTTGCTAATAAAATGTGTTGATGGTGGTGGGTATAGCAAAAGATAGCTTATTATTTGACTTATTTTAAGGCATAATCTATAATTATTTATGTCCTCAAGAGTATCAAAGAGAGAAATGCATAAAAGCAAAACAGAAGTAGAAGAAAGATTAACATACTGGAATGTATGTTTTATTGGTTTATTGCCTAATCAATTTTACTTTCTACTGATTCATGTTGTTACTTTTAAGGGATCAATAAAAGAAAAAACATTGTACAAATGTATAAGGGTTTTCTTTATTTGCTTTTACCTCTTGCTCTTTTCAATCTGAATTTAGTTCTTAAATTCAGTGCAGACTTCCAAACCCAGAGACACAAGGTATGGGATTAACAGGATATTTTGTCAAATTAAAAGTTTATTATTTTTTCATGTGTCACATAAGACAGTAGTCAAAGGTCAACAAATTGTGATTCCTTCCTTTTTGGTAGAACTTTCATATTTCTTCCTTTTCATGGCCACACACCTCAGTTCACTTCACTAAAATCATGGAGATTCTCAAATATATGGGTCTGATTAGCCTATACCCTATGTGTTTTTTACAATTCTCTTAACACACATAAAAGATAATATTTAAACACCAAACTAGACTAATATATTTGACCCATATGGTAGGCTAATTAGAGCCATATGCTTGAGAATCTCTATGATTTTTTTTTCTTTCTTTAAACTTCCAATTTTTAAAAATAATTGTCCTTCTACTTGGAGAGACTATCCAAACATTTTGGCCATATTAGGTCTACCCAAATCCAAAATCCATTTCAAATTCATCTTCTGCCAAGAAGCTTACACTAATTTCTCCATTTTGAAATTGGTGTCTTTCCATTGTAATCACTTATCAAAACACTAACTCTGGTTAAATTCAGTTTCTGGCCTTCCCTTCTGCAGCTGGACTTGGCTAGTGGAAAACAGATTGTCATGCAAACCAGTGCATACCTGATTTTTGAAAATCATCAATGCTGATCTGAAGTTGCCTGTGATTCTACTACACTTCCTTATTTGATTCAATTTCTTATTTTCCTAGGTGAATATTTTATGTTTTCTTCTCTCACACAAAGCTTTTATATCTCAATATTCTCATTCTATGTCTTTTATTCCCATGTCATTGTGGAAACATGGGCAAATTACCCCACACGCTTACTACCAATCTTACCAGCTTACTTGCATGGACGCTCACCTAACCAGCCATGCTCCCTGTGGCAAGGACAGATGTTGCGATGCTTTTCTGCCTGGGATCCTGTTCATCTCAGTCTAGGCTGCTACTCTTGCAAATGGTCTTTTCTCTCCTCCAATATTTTTCCCCTCTCTTACTGATGTAAGAGGGTTCCCTCCTCTCTTCCTGGATAATTTTTATCAGTATAAAACCATGCTATAATATTTCCCATCTTGAGAGCCCTTCTTTATCTCTGGTCAAAGTTCAGCTACTATTCCATTTTCTTGCCCACCTTGAGAGCAGAATCCTCATGCATTGCCTACCCTCACGTTCTCCCCTTGTCCTTTCAGTCTTGAATCTAAGAGATTCAGCAGAAAATTAGCTGACTTGACCTTTACCTCTACATTTTGATAACTTCTCAACCATCATCTTACTCTAATGAATCACTGTCTTCCATTAACTGGTGCTTCAGCATCACAATTGGCTTTCCTCTTTCCTTCATGATCCTCACACAGTGCAAATGATATCCTTAAAAGGTAAGTCAGCTCATGCTCCTCATCCATTCAAAACCCAACACGTTCCATCCTAAGCAAAACAAAGTCTAAATGTGCAACATGATCTGCAAAGATCCTCAAATACGGCCCTACACTCTATCTGTGCTGTCTTCTTGTTTCTCATTCTGACCTCATCTCAACTCTGCCTTACTGCTCCACCCACATTTTACTACTGGGAATCCTTGATCACACCAAGCTTAGTATTGCCTCAGTAGTGACACTGAGAAGTCTTCCCCACATACACACAAGGAAGTCTCCCTTCCTTTAATCTCTGTTTAAATGCCACATCCTGATCAGAGGCCTTAACTAACCATTCTATGTCTCTCTCCTCTCACTTTGCATTATTTTTCTATGCATTTATGATGACCTAAACACTACACAGTTGTATTTGCTGTCCACTTGCCCCTGCTAAAATATTACATGAGAAGAGAAAATTTGTTTCCTGCATTTTATATTCTCAGCACCCAGAATTATATCTTTAATGTAACCGGTCTCAATAAATATTTGTTGGCTAAACTGGCATGGTAGTTCATGCTTGTAATGCCAATATTTCAGAGGCTGAAACAAAAATGTTGATTTGAGGCTAGCCTCAGCAACTTAGTGAGACTCTATTTCAAAATAGAAAATAAAATAGGGCTTGGGGTAATAGTACCAAATATTTGGGTTTTTATTATGAAATTTGTTTTGACTTGTTTATACTTTATATGTAGTGAGTATGTATGCTTTTGTTCCACATAAACATATTTTTTTCAGAGTGACCGCTGATGCCTAACACCACACCTGCACATATTACCCCTCTTTGCTTTTATAGCAATCTGGAAATGGAGGTTATGCTTTTATCATTTTATAGATGCAGAAACAAGTTCAGAGAGATTAGGTCTGTTGACCCTGGTTACCAATCACCATCCTTATTCCTGGAGGCTTTAGAAATTATTCATCAAATAATTAAAGAAATTATTCATTGAATCTTTTTCTGTTATTTTACATTTGAATTTGATTTTCTAACATTTAGTCTAATCTGTACTATTTGTTGTAAATTTCATTAAATTAAGCATCAGGTTAATTAAATGTAAGTATCACATTTATACCTTTGAAATTTTGGTCTACAGAACTGTAGTTGAATTAACTACTTGATAAGAACTCTTTTCTCATTTGCCTTTATTTTCTCCTATATTCATTAATGAAAATACACATCTGTTAATGAAAACACACTTAATGTTTCATGAGATAATAAAATTTCTTAAACTATTGTTCATAAAGGACTGAAAAACCCACACCATTTCAGTTCAATGAGATATCAGAATTTTTACTTTTATATTTATTTATTTTATTTTATTTTTTGTGGTACTGGGGATGGAACCCAGGGACATTTTACCTCTGAGATACATTCCCAGCAGTAATTTTTAAGTCTTTTTTTATTTCTGAAACAGAGTCTCACTGCTTTGCAAAGGGCCTTGCTAAGTAGCTGGGGCTGCCCACAAACTGCGATCCTCTGGTCTCCGTCTCTCAAATGCTGGGATTACAAGCATGTGCCACCATGACTGGTTAGAATTTTTACTTTTCAAAGAAGCAGTTCAAATTATGCTATGCCCATGTGTGAAGATATCACTACCTATCACACCACTAGGGACAGGCTGGGGTGGGCAGTACAGTAAGACCTGAAGGAAAATATGCCAAGACCCTGTGTGCATGATTGTTGGTGTCACTTAAACTTCACTAAGATGTATACTATAGTGCACCAGTAAAGGCAAAAGGTAAAGAAGTAAAGTATTTTTGGAGAGAGTAAAGCTTGTTGAAGTATACATAAACTTGCACATAACGATTATATCTGTTAAGTTTACATTTGCCCAAGAATTCAATCCTTAAATTTTTTATATTCAATTATTTTTAGTTTTAGTTTTCTATTTGTTTTTACCCCTAACTCTCACCCATCCTCCTAGATGTCTAGATTTTTAATTTTTATAGATTTTCTATAGGTCAGAACAAAATGATAAAAATAATGTAGAAATTTGCCTCATCAGATCCTCTCTATAGTTTTCAGTACGCGCTACTCTGGTTCCTTTGAGAGCCACAGCTCCAGAGTAAAGTGGTGGCTCAAACTGCAGGGTACATGTATACAAATTGGGATGCTTGGAAGAAGCTGGACTTCACACCAAGTGTCTTCTTTGCTTCTGCCCACCTTCCCATCTTGTCAATTACCATTCATTGCACCACCCACTCCTGGGCATAGTGTCTATTTCCATCATGAAATCACCTCAGACATCTCTTTTCCTCATTGTTCTTTCTTCTCCTTAGAACAAATGCATCAACGAATCCTGCTGATTTACCTTTTAAATAACTCTCTAGTCAATGAACGTCTCTCTCATCTATCGTCACAACCTCACACCAAGCTTCAACATTACAGCAACAGCTTACATACAGTGTTCCACCTTCTAAACCACTTTAATCATTTGTTTGTTTGTTTGTTTGTTTGTGTGGGTCTGAGGATGGAAACCAGGGATATTCAATCTCCGAGCTACACTCCCTGCCCTATTTTTTATTCTTTATTTTGAAACTGGGTCTCAGTAAGTTGCAGAGGGCCTCACTAAATAGCTGAGACTGTCCACGAAACGCGATCTTCATCTCAGCCTCCCGAATGCTGGGATGACAAGCATGCGCCACCACACCCAGCTTCTAAACCATTTTAGATAAGCAGCCGGTGTAATTTATTTAAATACAAGTCAGTTCAGATCTGTGTAAAATCCTTCAATGTCTTCTCACTGCGTTTTTAAAGAATTTCAATTGCTTACTCTAAGCTATAAGGTTTGGCTGATTTAGCCTGGCTAATACCACTCTCTTGCACCACCTACCATCCTGTGAATGAAATTTTACTGGAGCGTTGCAAAAGATCTTTTCTGTGCCTGGGATGCCCTTTTACAGACTCTGCGAGTGTAGCTTCTTCTCACTTTTAGGCCTTAGTTAAATGACTCTCGCTCAGAGAAGCTCTCTGCAAAAGGCTTATTTCATAGTACTTTTTGCACTCACAGTTGCATGTTGCTTATTTTGTGTTTGTAATGGGCTCACCTGCATAGGGAAAGGGACAATGTTTGTTTTGCTCTCCTGTGAACACAGGATCTGCACAGTACCTGGCAAATAATAGTTTTATAAAAAGTAATTGATAGGCTGAGGAGATGGCTCAGCAAAAGAACACTTGTCTAGGATGTGCACTGTGGGGCGCTGGGTTCAATCACCAGCACAACACACACACACACACACACACACATACACACACACACACACACACACACACACACACACAAAGTAATTGATGAAGAAATACACAATTGAATTTTTTAATGAACTTGGCAAAGGTTAAATATTCTGTTTGGGTTAAAGACTATACGTTCACCACACATGGTGGGACATGCTTGTAATCCCAGCATTCGGGAAGGGGAGACCAGTTCACAGAGAGCTTCAGCTACTTAAAGAGGCCCTGTGCAACTCAGTGAGACCCTGTTTGAAAAAGATAAAAAGACTAAAAACTAGGGCTGGGGGTGTAGCTCAGAGGTTCAATGCTCCTGGGTTCTGTCCCCAGTATTACACACACACAAAAGGACTATACTTTCATTTTCAAAACGGTTTTCAACTATTTCAATTATTTTTATGCTTTTATCCATGCATTATACATCATAGTGATATATTATGCATGCACACATCACTTGCTTTATTTTATCTTACATCCCACCCTGCTCCTTGTCCCTGTGCATGTAAGATTGGTAGTGATGCCTTCACATATTGCCATATTATTTAAAGCGTTTCTTTCCTGAATCCTTTTTCCTTTCCCCATTTCCTTCCTTCAATCCCCTTCCATTACTCTACTGGTTTATCCTCTTATTTATTTGAAGTCCCTTTGGTTCTTATTTTCTCTTCCACAAAATGCGTAAATCTATGGCCCTTGAATTTCTGAGACTGGTTGATCTCACTTTGCATAATATTCTGTAGTTGCATTTATTTTCCTGGAAATGACATAATTTTATTCTTCTTTATGTCTGAGCAAACTTCATTTTGTGTATATGTGCCATCTTTTTTAATGTATTTAGCTGTTGACAGATACCTAGATTGGTTCCATAGTCTGGCTACTGTGAATTGTGCTGCTATAAATATGATGTTTAAGCAAAATATGCTTAATTACAAAATTAAAATGTCTACAGGCATATTTTTATAAGGTTTTACATTTTCCACATTTAATGACAAGTTTTTGTGTGTGTGTGGTACTGGGGTTCCTAGAAGCCCTTCTACCTCTGGGCTATACTCCCAGACCTATTTTATACTTTTTTTATTTTTGGAAACAGGGTCTCTTGAACCTGCGCGATCCTCCTGTCTCTACCTCCCAAGCCCGGGGATTACAAGCGTGCGCCACCATGCCTGGCTAGTGCCAAGTTTTTCTTCATGGAAACATTCATTTATCAATGAAGCTTTTTAATTATAAGTGACAACATATTTGATTCAGCAGCATGTACACTCATTCTCACAAATGTGTCTCCTTCAGCTCAGGACTCCTGTTTCCTTCCTCAACAGGGCTGAGATAGATTTATGTTACAGTATTTCTCTGGGAAAAGAAGAGCACAATGCCTGCTTCTGCTGTCCTCAACCTCGGCCTCAGTCAAGGCAACTTGTGCCAGTCAATGGCCGAGAAAAAGGAAGAGGCATCATAAACAAGAGATATTGTCTCTTGCCTATACTAGTATCTCTCTTTGTAAGGGCAGGTTAACAAGGAATGTGAAAACACAGTGAGCCGCTTGACTATTTCATCAGTACAACTGGAACTTCCAACAGGCTTTCTGTATTTAAAACTCGTAGTCCTCATGGTAGCTACCATAACCACATAGCTGAAAATATAGAAAAAAAAATACTTCAGCTGGAGATTTGTAAAAAGTCCTATGGAAGAGGTGCCACTAGAATAGGTATTAAAGTATAGAGAGGGTTTGTGTATGGAGAGAGGAGGAAAAGGATTCTCGGGCGTAAACAAAGTAGAACAGAGAAATAAAGGAAATAGAAAGTAGTGCAGTCTGACCAAATCAAAACAATCATTTTACTGAGTTTAAAATGATCTTTTCACCTAAGTGAAAAGATTCACTTTAATTGGACTGCCTCCGACAATCTACTGCTGAATTGATGTCGATGTTAAGACAACTTATTGTTTCATAATTTTATGAGTTTTTCTTCACATTTCCAGTGGGAGGACACTTTTTCTATTATGTCTTTGGTTACATAAAGCTGAGCAAAGTTGTTTGCCATAGTCTTTTTTTTCCCCTTTGGTAACTGGGAATTGAACGCAGGAGCATTCTATCTCTGAGTTACACTCACAGCCTTATTTTTTTTTTCTTTATTTTGAAGCAGGATCTCACTAAGTTGAGGATGGCTTCAATAAGTAGCTGAGGCTGGCCACGACCTGTGATCCTTCTGTCTGAGCTTCCCAAGTACTAGGATTACAAGCTTGCTCACCAGTCCCTGATTATAGTTTTACCATGTGAAGTAGTGTTAGGAACAAGTATACTGAATGTTGAGGGAAGGAAAAATTATAATTTTCTATACAAAATTAAAAATATAAATTTATTCTAAGAATTTTGGTCTAATAAAATAATTAATGGATTTTGGTATGAATTACAATGAGTTACAACTTAAGACCATCTCTAGATTCTATAATGTACTCTAGGGTTAAGAAAAGTTTTATTACAGTGATTAAAAATAAATTATCTAAATGATGTTAATGTTTTCTGGAGTGACAGTTCTGTGGCTTCATTTTTCAGTGAAATCTTTGTGAGGTAGGGAACCAATTATTTACTGGTAGTGAGATAAAGAATCTACAAGAGAATTAATTTAAATAGGGCTTCATGGCTTAATTAGGCAGAGAAGTTAGCAACCTGGAAACCAAGGAGCATATTTTCCAGCTTTTTTTCTCTTCTTTTCTTTTCTTTTCTTTTCTTTTCTTTTTTTTTTTTTTTTTTTTTTGGTGGTACTGGGGTCCTGGAAACGCTTCTACCTCCGGGATACACTCCCAGACCTATTTTATGTTTTTATTTGCAAACAGGGTCTCTTAAGCCAGAAAGGTTGACTTCGAACCTGTGCGATCCTCCTGTCACCGCCTCCCAAGCATGCACCACCACGCCCAGCTTCTATTAAGGTTCTTGACGGTTTCCTTCTTTGACTACTAAAACTGACCCACAACATGCTCTCTAATCCTCCCTTTATTCTTAACACTTTATTCTTTATATCTCTCCTGTAATGTATAAACTTGTTTTGAGCTGTTTGTACATCACAGTGTAGAACAATGAGGGCTATATGGTAGATGCTCACCAACATTTTTTGATAAATTAATAAATATATATTCCAGGAACTTTAAAGGAAGCAATATTCATTAATAATCTGAATATAAAGATTGAGGGGAGAAGAATCCTAAAATAATGGTTCATAGAAATATAGTCTGCAGTATTCTAAATATGGAGCAGATTTGGAAATTTTGATCTTATGGGGGTGTTTGGAGTTGGCTTTAGATTGGAACTTTAATCATCTGTAAACTGTAATGCTGATTGGTACCTTATTCAGGTAATTTAGAGATACCTAAGTGCTCATGTACATTGTGGCACTATTCACAATGGCTAAGTTATGGAATTAGCATGCCCATCAGTAGATGACTAGAAAAAGAAAATGTGATATACACACAACAATGAAATATTATTTAGGCATAAAAAAGAATTGAATCTTTTTATCTGCAGAAGATTGAATGGAACTAGAGGACACTGTTTTAAATGAAGTGCAGAAAGACAAATGTTTCATGGTCTCTCTCTTATATGGGAGCTAACAAAGGTGATCTGAATATAACATAGTGATTACTAAAGATTGGGAAGAGAGGGGGTGACTAAGGTTGGATTTGATCAGTGAACCTTGTATGTATTTGTGAAAATGTCACACTGACACATTGATATGTAAAATTAATACATGTTAATTAAAATACAAGTATAAATTACTACTGGGAGAGAAAAATTAGAATCTAAATAATATTGGATAAGTATGTTTGATTAACACTATTTCCAGCATGGGATCTAGCATAAGTGTTCCAGAAAGAGGTTTTAGAAGAAGACATCCTCTGTTAGGGTTAAGGATCATCAAATGTGTTCTCTTTGAGGCTGGAAAGGTAGGGCTGACAGGCAGGAAATGATACAACAGGAAAAATTGTTATAAGAAGCTTTACATGAAAGCTAGATGATGTGATATTTCATCAACTTTTTCAGACACTGGAAATATAGAAATGGCTTAGTGTGTTCATACAAATAATTTCATGTAAGGAAAGCTACTGTCATTTGGTCAACATGTTTTAGAAAATTTAGAAATTAATTTGAGAAATTTGTAAGCTTTGAATTAATTTTATGCATATATCTTTCTTTCATTAAATGAATTTTTAATTTTAAATGTTATGTGTAAATCATATAAGGGCCAATCTAATCACATTGGATTTCATTAGAAGAGTTCTTTTATCTGCATTTCTGATTGATTTGCGATTGGCAGTCCTTCATAAGACCTTCACTGTCTCTCTGCCCAGTCAGATTCTTGGCCAGTTAGTTGATAGACTGTCAGCATTTAAATTCATCATGAGCTTACTATTTAAAAGATATTGTAATAAATGTTTCACTCATAGGAGGAAATTGCATTTGGGTTTATTGAGTTTTCTAAAGACCAAAGGGCACATAACATTAAATCTTGAAAAAGCCTTAGGAGCATCAATTTATAAATAAAATATAGAATATGTGATAACAATGATTTTAAACATAACAAATGTTGAAACACATTCATTCATTAAAATGTAAAAGAAAAGCCAGGTGTGGTGGCGCATGTTTGTAATCCCCATGCTTGGGAGGCTGAGACAGGAGGATTGCACAGTTTTGAAGCCAGCCTCAGCTACTGAGTGAGGCTCTCAGCTACTTAGTGAGACCCTGATTCCAAATAAAAATATAAAATAGGTCTGGGAGTGTAGCCTGGAGGTAAAAAGCCTCTGGGTTCCACCCTCAGTACCACCAAAAATAAAATAAAATAAAGTGTAAAAGAAAGGCATGTAATATTTTTTAACCAGTGTAAGAATCCAACCAGCTCTTAAGATCTTTGAATTCTATTTTTTCAAGAGTAGGGAATTTGAGGTATCTAAATGAAATAGTGATTCATAAATGCCAACATTTATTTATTTACTCATTTGGTAACACTATTCATTAATTCATATGACAGATCTTTCTTCTATGCAACAACTACATTAAGTGCCAAAAGAGGCAAAGATATGTAAATTATTTTTTCCTTCAAGTATTCTAAATTTTGAAAGAAAAAATAAGATCAAAATTCAGAAAATGAATGTTATGTGATCTGTGGTAAGTGGGACAGAGAAACTTACTTTGGAGTTGCTTTAAATTGTAGCTCATCTGAAGTTTCTGAAACTAGTATGACTTAAGTTGGCCTTTTGATGTATGGATTTATTTAGACTTTTAGAGGTAGGCAAGGTAAAATTAAGTAATGTGGAAATCAATATCTATTTCAAATGATCTTCTTAATCTTGTTTTTGTTGTCATTGTTTCAGGGTTATGAGTTAAACTAGTTTTTAACTAAGCAGCTGATCCAAGCAAGCAAAAAAAGTTAACCTGACAATCTTGAATTTAACTTACATACAAATAAGCTCTCGACACATTAGCTGTTGTCAGTGTAAATAACAGAGAACTGATTTTTCCCTAACAAGTTCATCTGGAGTTTTGCAATGTAGAGAGACAGATGGTCCATAAAGGATCAAGAGCATCAGGGGATGTTATGTTGAAGCAAGGGATTCTCAGAAAAATAAGTGTAACTTGTTTTGAGACAAAGATAACATTTGTTATGGGGCTTATAACAAGAGGTGACTTAGTCCATTCATGGAGAGAGTGTACCAGGCAAGAGTCCTGTAAATCCAGCAGCCTTTGGGAAAAGTTCTAGTTATGGGTATAGGTACGTGAGAAAACTTCAGGAAGCCTTTATAGCTCTTATCATAGGTATGTGAGCACAAGGGTCTTTCTTTAGAACCTCCTAATTTTATTTTATGTTAGGACTTGACATAGTATATCCATCTTAAGTATGAAAACTTTCACAATATTGACACTGAGGTACCTTTTCTGGCTTACAGCACCAATATTGACAGTCTTATTCAAATCGCCAATATTTAAAAAATATTACAATCTAGCACCATTCCAGCCTGTTTTTTAAATTTTATTATTTAGAAAAGAAGTAGCAAGAGAATAATTGGACACATCTGAGATTTTATAGAAAACACATTGCATCTTATAATGTAATGGTTGATAGAATGCCTTCATTTTCATTACCTTATTTCAGTAATTTATTTGCCACTTTAATATTTATAATGCTGCAGAAAATATAACATGATTAATAATGATGCCAGTTTCAGTAAACTTTCCATTTGACAGGAACAAAATTGTTTGCCTTTTATATCTCACCTCATTTAATCCTTAAAACAAAGATAATTATTATCATAAATTATTAGATATAATTTACTATTCTCACTTTACAAATAAGGAAGCTTAGGGCAGAGAGCTTAGAGAATCTACCTAATGTCACATAAACAATATACAGATATCCATGATTCACACCCCTACCTATTTTTGCTCTAAATCAGTACTCTTAATTGCTGTATATACAAGTGAGAAAATAGTGAAAATTCTGACTCATCTTTAATATCATCTCAGGATAACCAATATACATATAATCTATAGGTGCATAATAATGGGTAAATATTAAAAGTGCAGAAACTTAAGATTAGAGTTACTGGGAGGTGGGGGATGCCTTTTCCCTTTTGAAGTCCCAATGGCTTGCTTTGCTTTATACCTTTGGTGATTGTATAGTATGCATCTCTCGAATGAATACATGAAGGAATGAGCATAAAGTGATACAAGGAGGTATCAAAGCTTCAGGAGCCATTTTTGCATATGAAAAAAATTGAAAAGTTAAATTTCTGCACACAAACCAAACATTTACCTAATCCAAATGTCTGGGCTTGTACCCATGCTGTCTAATCCTAACATGACTCCTTTCCATGTTTGCTTCAGCACCCAGCCTTTAGCTTTGTTCAAGAACTAACATAAACAGAGATGGCACCTGTCATTTACTAGGATGACAATATCCTCCCTTTTTTGGCTTTAAATTATTTTTGTTCTTTAGGCTTAACTGGAATATGATTAGCAAATAAAAATTGTAGCATTTATGGCATACAAACTGATGTTCTGATGATGTCTGTGTTGTGAATGAACACTAAAATAACAACCATCACAAAGTCGTGTGTGTGTGTGTGTGTGTGTGTGTGTGTGTAAAAAACATTCAGGTCCACCATTTAGGAAAATTAAAATTTTATTTATTTTTAACATTTTATTGTTTCATTGTAGTTATACAACTTAATGGTGTACAGGATGGTGAAGGCATACATGCACACATCACCCAATTAGCCCTTACCCAGTTCCCACCTCATTCCCTCCCTATCCCTCCTTCTCATGTTTGGCTTAGTGATTGACTTTGATATGTTTGTTAAAGTACATTATGAACATTAGAGAATTTCCCTTTTCCCCTATCCCAAACCCTCAGGTCACCTTATTTGCTCATCTATAGTATCTCCTTTTTCATCTAGAGTTCTTCATATGACCCATTTTCTCCTTAGCTTTCACATATGAGGGAGAGCATCCAATTTATTATTTTTTGTGACTGACTAATCTTACTTAGCATACTTTTCTTCAGTTCCACTGTTTCTGTTTTTCAAGGGCTTTGAAGTATGTCATTAGGTTATTTATTTGGTGATTTTCTGTTCTTCTTTTGTGGGCTCTCAGTGCTATGAATTTTTCTTTTAATACTACCTTCAAAGTGTACCAGAGGTTTTAATATATTGTATCTCGATTTTTGTTTGTTTCTAGAAATTTCTTGATTTTTCCCCCTTATTTCTTCTATGATCCATTCTTCATTCAGCAGTGTGTGTTCCATCTCTGCAAGTTTATGTGGTTTCCCTGGGTCTTCTTATAGTTGACTTCTAGTTTCATTCCATTATGGTCTGAAAAGACACAGGGAAGTATGTCACATTTTTTTAATTTGCTAGTGCTCACTTTGTGGCCCAGATGTAATCTATTTTGGAGAAGGTTCTGTGAGCAGCTAAGAAAAATGTGAACTCTGTTGTAGCTGGGTGGAAGATTCTAATAGGTCCATTTGGTTGATGGTGTTTTTTAGGTCTGAGGCATCTTTACTGACCTTTTGTCTAGAAGATCATTCTAATGGTGTGAGAGGTATTTTGAAGTCTCCCAGTATTATTGTACTGGGACTTATGTGTGACTTAAGGTCACAAAGAGTTTGTTTTATGACAGTAGCTGCACCTATGTTTGGGGCATAAATGTTGACTACTGTTCTTTCCTCTTGCTGGATTGATCCTTTTACCAATAAAAATGACCTTCTTTGTCTCTTCTAATAAGCTTGGGCTTGAAGTCTAAGTTGTCTGATATCACAGTTGTTTTTCCTGCTTGTCTTCGAGTTCTGTTGGCATAGATTACCTTGCTTCAGCCCTTTACCTTTAGTTTGTAACTATCTTTATTCATAAGTTGTGTTTCTTGCAGGCAATTCTGCTTTTTAATCCATTTTACCACCTTATGTCTTTTTACTGAGGAGTTGAGGCCATTTATGTTCAGTGTGATTATTGACAGATGGTTTTTTAATTTCTAACATATTGAGATTTAACTTCTGTTTGAGGTAGTGTTTGTTCTTCTTTGCTTAGTTGTTTGCTGAATGGAAATTCTTGTTGCTCTCATTCTGGCATGCATTACTTATTTCTTTTTTTGCAGTTAATCTCTTTGAGTATTTTCTCTAGTGCTGGTTTGGAAGAAATAAATTCCTTCAGCTTCTGTTTGTCATGGATGATTTTTATTTCCCTGTCTAATTTGAGAGATAGTTTTGCTTGGTAGGAAATTTTTGGCTCTAAATTGTTTTCTTTCAAAGTTTGGAATATGTTTCTCCAGGCCCTTCTGGCTTTCATACTTGATTTGGGGAGTCTAAAGTGATTCAAATTGGTTTGCCTTTTAATGTCACTTGGTCTTTTGTTTTTGTTACCTTTAAGATTCTTTCCTTGATCAGTTTGACTATTATTTGGTATGGTGAACCTTTTCTTTGATCTTGTCTAAAGGAGATTCTGTAAATTTCCTGTACCTGTGTATTGACCTCTTGTTCTATGTTTGAAAATTTTTCTGATATTGCTTCTTTGAAAAGATTGTTGATCCCTTTGGTTTCACTTTCTATTCCCTCTTCTATGCCAATTATTCTTAGATTAGCTTTTATAAAATTGGCCCATTTTTCTTCAATGTCCAATTCATGCTGTTAAATTATTTTATCTAAATTATATACTATGCATTCATTTTTGGACTGATCATCTTTTAGGAACAAGATTCTATTCTCCATGTAGGGTCTAATCAATTATTTATACTTTGAATCAATGCCTTTGTTTTAATGATTGCATCCTTTATTTCTTTTAGACTCTCCCTAAATTCTCTTAAATGTCCTGTATTATTTCTACAGTTGTATTTCTGATTTGACCTTCTGGAAGTCTCTGCAGTTCTGTATTGTCAGGTTCTGTTATTGTGGTGTTGTGGGAGCTCATTGCTTTCTTATTTTTCTTCCTTCTCATGATTTCAGAAGTTTGTATCTGTTGCTTTTGAGAGATTTCTCTCAGTCTCTAGGTGTCAGCTGGTATATCTGAGGGCAAGTTGTTTTGTATTTAACAGTGAATGTTGAGTGAGGAGGGAAGTGAAGTCGTAATACAAGAAAGGGTAAAGCCACAGATAGGATCAAATAGAATGAGGGTAAGAGTTTGTAAGGTAGTATATAGTAGAGACTAGAGATAGTGAATATTTAGAAATATTCTAGTAACCAAAGTAGAGTTTTTTAGTATGGTGGTATGAAGTAGATTTAATACAAGACAAAGAAGAGAAAATAAGAGAGAGAAAAAAAAAAGAAAAGGGATGTAGAGAAGAGTGTAGGTATGTACAAGGGAAGAAGTTTGGGAGAGTAGTTGGGAATGGAGCAATCAAACAAGCATACACACACCAAAAAAAAAGGAAAAACAATCAAAACAGAAACAAAATAATGCAATCCTACAAATATATGGATATTGAGCAGACTGGGCAGCTGCAGTCTCTCTCTTTACAGATACTGAGTGCCACCAGCACCTTTGTTGCTGCAATCCTGGTTTTCTGAGTCTTTCTCAGTCTATGCAGATGACCAGTGTCAATGGGGCTGGATCTAGTGTTAAGTGTAGATCACCCTCCACAGTTTTCACTGATATGGAATTTAGGTCTCTCCCTGACTCCATAGGTGATGGATACCTCTGAAACCAAACTCAAGGTAACAGATTCTTTTCTGCATAGCTAGAGCTGGACTGATGTAACTTCTTCCCATTCATCATGAGTGAGTGATCTGTGGTATCTCAGAGATCCTACTAGTTTGATCTAGTGTTGAGCATAGGTCTCCCCCTACACTTTCTACTGATGCAGAACCTGAGTCTGTCCGATCCTCTGCTATGTCCAATAACAGACTCAATCCCTACCTTCTCTTGGTTGAACCACAGAGTCTCAGACTCAGGGAGTTTATCTTGGCTGTGTAAGGTGCTACACTGGGCAATCTCCCATGGGGGACTATGGCTTAACTTACAGTGTTGCTGAGTGCAGCTCTGGATCTCTGGAGGGTGTGGTGAGCTTGACTGCCACTGCTGCAAGTTGTACCCAGTGTTTGCACAGGAGGAGCTGGTGGCTTACAATTCCAATGATCTGGAGCTGCTTACAAGTCCTTGGTCATTTTCCTGTTCATCTCTGGAGTTGGGTGCAGTAAAAGAAGATGGCGCTGTTGTGGTCCCCATGGCCTCGAGGTGGGTGGGTTTCTTTTCTGGTCTTGAGTGCCACTCTGGATCTCTGAAGGGTGTGGTTAGCTCGGCTGCTACTGCTGGAAGTTGTAGCTGATGTTTGTGCAGAAGGAACTGATGATTTACAATTCTGATGATCTGCAGCCACTTACTTCAGGTCCTTGGTTATTTTCCTGTTCATCTCTGGAGTCAGGCACAGTGAGGCCAGATGGCACTGCTGTGGCACCATGACCACGAGGTGGGTCAGTTTATTTTCTGCTCTCTGAACAGTCTTCTAGCCTTTTTTTTTCCTGCTGTCTTTGTTCTTTTTAAATTTGTGGTGTTTTCTGGATTTTTTAAGAATGATGTTTTTAAGGCAATAAAGATCAGGTGTCAGCAGGACTGGTATATGCTACTTCCCTCAGTTGCCATCTTCTCTGAAATCAAAATTTCAATTTTATAATGCATTATTATTAAGTAAATCAACAGACTGTACATTATACCTCCATAACTTATTTACTCTTTTACCCTGCATAACTTTTGTTCATCCTCCTCCTCCTCCTCCTCCTCCTCCTCATCCTCTTCCTCCTCCTTCTTTTGATGGTGGTATGAGGAATAAAATCAAAGGGCAGCTATACTCCTAGCCCTATTTTATTTTTGTTTATTTTGAAACAGGATCTCACTAAATTGCAGGCTGATTATGAACCTGCAATCCTCCTACCTCAGCCTCCCAAGTTACTGGGATTACAGGATTGTGCCACCATGCCTGGTAACTTTTTGTGCCTTCTGACCATTTGGGGTTTATTTTTTGTACTTTGTCTATGAGTAAAATCAGGCAGCATTTGTCTTTCCATTTCTTACTTTCTTCACTTAGTGTAATGTCCTCTAGGTGCATCCACATTTTTGCCAGTGGTAGAATTTCCTTCTTGCTTCACATTAAATAATATTCTTTGGGACAAACACACATCCTATTTTGTTATTCTGAGTTATTTATGTTTATTAGTTTACTTTGATGGTATTTTTTGTGGTACTGGGGGTAGAACTCATAGGCTTTCTACCTCCGGAATATACTCCCAGACCCATTTTATACTTCATTTGAAAACAGGGTCTCACTGAGTTGCTGAGAGCCCTACTAAGTAGCAGAGACTGACTTTGAACCTGTGCAATCCTACTGTCTCAGCCTCCCAAGGACTGGGATTACAAGCGTTTGCCACAACCCATGGCTCTACTTTGATCTCATTTTGTTTGATTGATTCTTCATGATCCATGTAGCCCAATTTTGATATCTATGTATTTAAAGGGGCAGATTACTTGTCTGGTTTTTTTGGTAGGTAAAGACCTAATAGGAGCCCATAGGGTCCCTACACTATCTCCAGTGGCATGATTAGTCAGGACTGAAGATAGGTCTGCAGATGGCAGACTGCTGCTAACGTTGTGGACCAGTGTGGCCCCTCTGGGTCCCTGAGTAGGTTCCCACTGTGTCCTTGGGAGGATGGTTTGGGTGAGCAGGGATGCCTCTGGGCCTGAGGTACAGCAGAGCTACAAACAGGTAGCATGGTTCACAGTTTAGTCTGAAACCAGTGGGCCTGTTAAGTGAGGATGCTAACAAGTATGGCTACCCAAAAGTCCCTGGGTGGGCAGGTGTGCCCTCAGAATATGCCCCAGCAGGACTGAATGTGAGTTATAGGGCCACACTTCAGGGTCCACTGCCAGGTCTGATGTTGGCAGGCCTGTTAGTAAAGGTGCTGTAGGGCATGGCTTCCATGTGATTTCTGAGTGGCCTGAGGCTGCTTCAGGTCCCATGGCTGGGATTGTTACCAGGAGGGCAGATGAGCACACGTGCTACCAGAATCTGGGTGGACAGGACACTGTGATAGAGCAGGACCCCAGACCTGCTTCAAGGTTCACAGGCAGGACAAGACCTTCACAGGTGGCACAGCTCCTTCTAGTCCCTTCATAGATGGAGCTGATGGGAACCTCAGCTGAGTTCACAGAGGGACGCAGCCAGTTCTGGTTTACTGGAACCATTAGAGTGGGGGGCTGCCTTATCAAAGCAGCCCTGCTTGTTCTTGAGCTCCACCAAGGTTTCTCCACCTTCTCCCCAGATACCAAAGCTCCCACAAAAGCAAGTATTTTGTGGGTGGCTGTCAAATTGTCTTTTTCTATGAGGAGGGACACAAGCTAGGACCTCTTATTTCACCATCTTGCTGGTAACACCCTCGAGATGCCAGTGGCTTGGACTGGTGTTTGCCCTCTGGTTTATTTTGAAGTCCCATGTGTATGTGTATATGTGTATGCCAGTGTGTGTGTGTGTGTGTGTGTGTGTGTGTGTGTGTGTGTGTGTGTGTTTGTATGCCAGCGAGGAAGTAGAATAGCTGCGGTCTGAGTTCTGTCAGGTAAAGTTGCTCAGGTGCCAGCTCCACCCTTCCCAAATTGTGTGACCCCAGGCAAGTTGCTTTGGCCTTGCCAAACCTCAGAGTTAGCACAGGACCCATGGGACTTTTAGAATTAGACTTTGAAATACATAAAATGTACTCCCTCTCTCAGCCTCAGGTAGCAGTGATCTCCACTCTCCTCCACCTGTACCTGTATCCTCCAGGTGCATGGATGTCTCCTCTCCATTTCTCTTCATGCTGTCTTCCTTCTGCTTGGTCCAAGTTTCCCCTTTTATAACAACACTGGCCCTATTGTTTCAGAGCCCACTCTGATGTCCTCATAAATGCTTGCCTTTTGTTTTTCACCTTTTATTTTTAATGTGTCTCATATACTTTTATTGATGAATTGTATGTGTGCATCATAGTCAAGGTAAGAGCAATAGGGCCACACATCCACACAGAACTTGGTGAACTTCCCCTGGGATCTGGGATCTCATCCACTCCTGCCCCTTCCCCATACATGATATTGAGGTTGACATTGATAATTTCATATTTGTACATAACATCAACAGAACATTTTCATCATTAATTCCCCTTCCCCACCTCCCTCCCCTATACTTCCACCCTCTCTCCACCAAGGTTTCCCCTCCTTTTTTTGGAGTCCCTCTTGTATCCCAATTTATCCCTGGCTTCCACATATGAGAGAAAGCATACAACCCTTGACTTTCAGTGTCTGGCTGATCTCTCTTAGCATAATATTCTCTAACTTCATCCATTTTTCTGCCAATGATATAATTTTGTTCTTCCTTATACAATTCTTAGTAGAATTCCATTGTATGTATATCCTATCATTTTATGATCCATTCATCTGTTGATAATTGGCTACCATTTAAAAACTTCATTTCTGCCGGGCGTGGTGGCGCACACTTGTAATCCCCGCGCTTGGGAAGCGGAGACAGGAGGATCGCGCAGGTTCGAAGCCAGCCGCGAGCTGGCTTAGGAGACCCTGTTTCCAAATAAAAATCTAAAACGTAGGTCTGGGAATGTAGTCCAGAAGTAGAAGGGTTTCCAGAAACCCCAGTACCACCAAAACAAAACAAAACAAAACAAAAAAACTTCATTTCTACATATGGTCACATTTCTACATATGGTCACATTCTGACATACTAGGTATTAAGACTTCAGTGTTTTCTTTTTGGAGAACACAATTCAACCTATAATGCCAAGCTATTTTTAGTACTATCTCTGTGTTATTGTTGATACTAGGGATGGAACCTAGGAACATTCTATCTCCAAGCTACACTCTTATTATACATTTTAATCTTATTTTACTTTTTATTTTGAAAAAGGGTCTAACTAAGTTGCTGAAGCTGGCCTCGAACCCATGATTTTCTTGTCTCAGCCTCCCAAGAACTGGGATTACAGATCTGTGTCCCCACACCCAGCTACTATTTCTTAAAGGAGCTTTGTAACTAAAAGTCCACCAACCCAGAAAAGCCCTGTGAAAAGGTCCTTTCTGAGAACTGTCCCTCATGTGTCCTACTTTTCTTTACCTAGCTTCTCAGCGGGGTTCTGGCAGCCTGGATTGAGAGTTGCCTCCTGGGACTGGCTGAGCTGTTACTCCTGGTCTAATTAGGGGAGCCACTTGGTAACCTGCAGCTTCTGTCCCCAGTAGGCCCCCAGTTCTGCTTTCCTTGCATCAGTGCCTGCCCCTGGTGATGTGACCCTTTCCCCTAGAGGCTGACCTTGTTCTCATTATCCTTACATTAATCTTCCATTGACATAAATTATACTAATAACAGCTTACATTTATTAAAAGCTCTGATGAGTTAAAAGGCTGCAGATATTGCCTCATTTAGTCCTCACAACACACCTTTATGTTACCTTGGCCATTTTACAGACAAGGAAACTGAGGTTCAGAGAGGTCCAGTTGTCCCAAATACCACAACAAGAAAAGGCAGGGAATCAAGCACATTCAAATCCAAAGGTCTCATCTTAACTGCACAGTCTCTTTTCTAAAAGAATCATGGTGTTGTTGGGGGATAATTCCGTAAAGGCAATGTTTTAGAAAGTAAAATGATTGGAATAAGAAAGGTAGACCTAGAAATCCATACAGATACCAGGAAGGGTTCTAATGCCATGAAATTATCAGAGAATCTTCTAAGTGATTGCAATTCATTTAGCACATGTAGAAGTGTCCTGGGCAGAAACAGGTGAAAGGGGGGAATTTCAAAGGGCTTGTATAACAACAGGAGTTTAGAATCTAAAGATGATGGGGGGTGGGGGCCAGGGATGGTAGCAGACAAATGTCATCCCACTATCTCAGTAGTTGGGAGTATGAGACAGGAGGATTGCAGATTTGAGGACAGACTCAGCAGCTTAGTGAGCTCCTCACAACTTTGCAAGACTCTGTTGCAAAGGGGGGTGGGGGGCTGGGTTTGCAGCTTAGAAGCAGAATGTCTCTGGGTTCAACCCCCAGTACCAAGAAAAAATAAGAGGGTGTTGGAAGTCAGACCCAAAGAAGGCATTCACAGTTCTTATTTAAGCAGAGAAAGAATAAAGTCTGTTTTTTTTGTTGTTGTGAAATTCACTCTTAAAGCAAAATATAGAGGAGATTAGAGGGACTCAAATCAAGAGATAGGACCTATATTTGAGTCTATCAGTTGAAATAAACAAGAAATAATGAGATTTGAATTAAGATGGTGACAGAGGGAATAGAAAGGAGGGAGAAGAATTCAGAGAGAAGGTATAATCATCGTACTGGGAACTGATTTAATTTGAGCATGGGAAGGAGGGAACAGTGGAATAGCTCCCAAGCTTCCAGTCCAGCACCTGCATGTACAAGGATTCTATTCACATGTCTGGAAACAAGAGGGAAAACAGGGGTGGGGGGGTTGGCAGGCATCTATGGCTTTCAGTTGCAAGATGGAGAGGCTGAGGTTCTGTAGGTTGTAAGTGGTGATGTCTTCCAGCTAGTTGGATGTACAGGCCTAGAGATAAGGAGACCATTACAGTCACCCGCAAACTGATCTCATTTCTACCTCGGCTGGTCCCTAGTGCTTCAGGGCCTGTTCTCCACACGATGAGTTCCACTGTGTCACTCCCCGGCTACACATCTCAAAGTAAAAATCCAAGTATTAGCTAGGTCTGGTGGCTCCTGCCTGTAATCCCAGTACTTGATAGGCTGAGACAGGAGGATTGCAGGTTTGAGGCAAGCCTTGGCAACTTAGTGAGGCAGTTAGCAACTTAGCAAGACCTTTTTTCAAAATAAAAAGGGGGGTATCTCAGAAGTAGGATGTCCCTGGGTTCAACCCCCACTACCAAAAACCAACCAACCAAAAACCCCAAAAACTCAAGTCTTGGCTATGACCTACAAGGACAGAAATGATTGGCTGCACTGTGTCTCCCTCTGGCTATGCCTCCCTCTACTTTCCCTCTCCACTCTAGCCACACTGGCGCCTGTTCCTCTGTGCAGACAGCTTCCTCCTTCAGGGCTGCAGATGCTTCTGCCTGGAGTGTGCTGTACTCCAAGGGAAAGCTCACTCACTTCCTCTAGGCTCTTACTCAAAAGCCATCTTCCTCAGTGGGGTCTGCCTTGATCCTTGTATCTAAATTTCAATTCTCATTTGGCATTTCATATTTAAGCTTTAGTATTTCTCCATTGCACTTACCGCCATTCAGGCCACACTGCATTACACTCACAGATATCATTTTTTTGCTCAAGTGCAAGCTCCGTGGTATCAGAGGTTTAGTCTGGTTTGCTTATTGCTCCATCTCTGTGACTACATGAGTGCCTGGAACACAGTAGGCATGCAATAAATACTTTCAAATAAGTGCATGAATGGGAGAATCCAATTACAAATGTAGACTTCATCCACCCCTTAACTTGTTATATATTATGATATTATGTGTTAAGCATTATTCTATAATCTGAGAGATAACAAAATAGACCACATGTCTTCCATCACGGAACTGGCTTCCTAATTGAGGAGAGTCAAAATAATCAGCTAGATGATTAAATGTACCAGATGCCAGATGATAATAAACCCTGTAGAGAAAACTTAAGTGAGCGAAAGAAGCTGGGTTTCAGAATCATAAACAAAAGATGAGAGGGACCTATAGAACCTGTGATATGAGAAAGACATCAACATTTAAGGAACCAACAGAAGAAGAAAAGTGCATGAAGAGGCCGATGTCACGAGAGGAAAGCCAGGAGACTGCCGCATCACTATCAATTGATGAAGTCAAGGAAGCCAAAACACTCAAGAAGGAAGGGAGTCAAGATCAATAAGGCAAAGCTCCTAACTTACAGAAGCTGCGAAGTCCAAGTACACAAATGTGTTTGTTAGAATTCATCACACAGGTGAATTTTCAAAGATTAGTTTCAGCAGATTAGTGAGATCAGATGCCAAATTTTTGTGAGCTAAAAGTGAACAGAATATGAGGATGCTAGTGCAGTGGAGATGATCCTCCTCTCTCAAGAAACTAATCTTGACAATAAATTTTAAGAATAAAGAAAAAGAGCGGGTGCGGTGGCACACACTTGTAATCCCAGTACTTGGGAAACTGAGACAGGAAAATCACGCAGGTTTGAAGCCAGCCTCAGCTACTGAGTGAGGCTCTCAGCAACTTAGTGAGACCCTGTTTCCAAATAAAATATAAGATAGGTCTGGGAGTGTATCCCAGAGGTAGAAAGCCCCTGGGTTCCTCTCCCAGTACCACATCCACCCACGCAAGCATACACACACACACATGCGCACACACACGCATGCACACACACACACAAAAAGCAAAGAAAAATAGAGACAATAGCTAGAATCACCTTTAAAAACTGCACTAGAACTACTGTAGATGCAACCAGATAATTGATTGCATCTCTCTCTTGCATATGAATACATATACACACAATCTCTGTGTTTCTCTCTTTCTGTCTCTCTCTTACCATTAGACTCATTAATTTGTAATTACTTTGCAAGTTAAAATTAGTTCCCAATAGCCGGGCGTGGTGGCACATGCTTGTAATCTCCGCGCTTGGGAGGCGGAGACAGGAGGATCGTGCAGGTTCGAAGCCAGCTGCACTGGCTTAAGAGACCTTGTTTCCAAATGAAAAATGGGTCTAGGAGTGTAGCCTGGAGGTAGAAGGGCTTCCAGGAACCCCAGTACCACCAAAAAAAAATTAGTTCCCAATATCTTACATATTTATGAAAGTTTGGACCATGATAGTGGTCATCAAGCTGCAGTTTAGTTAAACCACAGGTTTAATAAAAGCATCTGGGAATCACAAAGTATGGACTAACAGTAAGAATAATTATAGCAGCTAGCAGTGAATGAGTATCTGCTTGGGGTTAAACATTCTGCTAAGCACTTTAAATTTATTTTTCTTCAGTTTTAAGATGTGGAAATTGAGTCTCAGAGATGTTAAATAATCAAAGTACTGTAGCCGAGATTCAAACCCAGATCTACTAAATTCCCAATGTTATGTTTTTACTTATCAGGCTGCCAGACCTATACAATCCTTTAGAGTCTAATGTTGGTCCAACTTGTGGGTAAATACTAAATGAATAAAAGGACAAAATGTCAAAAATGAAACCATATGATAGGGCATGGTGGTGAACACTTGTAATTCCAGTATTCGGAAGGCTCAGACTGGAGGATCGTAGTTAGTTGACAGCCTCAGGTAGTTAGCGAGGCCCTTTACAACTCAGTGAGACCCTGTTTCAAGAAAATAAAAAGACTAAAAGATAGGGCTGGGGTGTAGCTCAGAAGTACAATGACCCTGGGTTCCATCCCCAGTACCATGAATAAATAAATAAATAAATAAATAAATAAATAAATAAACAAACCATATGAGAACTGGAATGAATATGTGAGTACGTTCTTATATAACCCATAGTGGGAAAATTTTACTATGATCTAAATTGAGAAAAATCTGAAAATACTGAACATTTTAAATATATATGAAGAAAATATACAATTTCAAACTTTATGCCACAGACTTTGTGGTAGTATTTGTGGTACAATTAGTCTGCTAATTGTACATTGTGTGATAAAGTTGACATGTAATTATGTCAGTATCCTTGTGAAGCAGGTGGTATAGATTAAAACCAAAGAGGTTAAAAGTGAAAACCCTGTATTCTTTATTTTGAGTTGGAATACCATTTATGAAGTCATGCCATATGTTTCTTCCTTTTTTGGGGGGGGGTGGTACTGGGGTTCCTGGAAGCCCTTCTACCTCCGGGCTACACTCCCAGACCTATTTTTACATTTTTATTTGGAAACAGGGTCTCCTAAACCAGCACGCGTGGCTGGCTTCGAACCTGCGCGACCCTCCTGTTTCTGCCTCCCAAGCGCGGGGATTACAAACGTGCGCCACCACGCCCGGCTCATGTTTCTAAAAGAAAAAAAAAATTCTAGTTCTTCCTACTGAAAAGGTCTACAAACAATGACCAACTTGGTAGCATTTATTAACCTTAATTGCCCAGACTTGGCCCATAACTACCATTTCTTCCTAAAGGAAATTGAAGAACCTTGGAAAACTAGCTTGTTCTAGGTCTGAAGTCAACCTTGAATAAGATGATTATAGAACTATATCTGAAGTCAGGAAGCTAACCATGATAAAGCAACATGGAAAAGATTCAGGAAAGCAATGTGGAGAGACTCCTACTGACCCAAAATAGAATCATTGCATTTGTTAGTAATGGATGAAAACATCTCATATACATTTAAATCTATATGCTTATAATTAAATATAGCATACTATATGTTAATATTTAATCATATAATAGATACTTATAAAAACATATCATGCATTAAGAACATATGTATATTAATACTATAGTTAATATATCAGTATTATATATGTAATATGTACTAAGATCTTATTGATCATATTTGGAGGATGCTAGGAAACTAGTTACTTTCTGAGAACTTCTCTTGCTAAATTATACTACTGAATAATCAAATAATTGACTAGGTACAGCTTATCTTTATAAAGGTAGCTAATAAGTAACTAATAAATTATAAAATTAAAAGCAATTTTTTCAGTCACAAAAAGAATTAACAAATCTAGATAATATCACCAATTGTTGATAATATTATTAACAGAGAAAAACAAAACAACATATCAAATGTTTCTAACAAATATATAAAATGTATTATATATTCCTAATAAAATCATATATCAAAGCCCATAAAGTATTGTTTTAAAAAAACAACAACACTGGTCTGATCTTTTGATACACAGAAATACAGAGTATAAAGAAATATTAATTGACTCTATAGTGACAATTATCAAAACTTAGACTATGAAAAATCTATAGTTTGAAGGACTCATTTATTAAATAAATAACAAGGAGAATATTTAAAGAAGAGGGATCTACAAACTAATATAGAAATGACATGTAATAAAAAAAATAAAATTGACCCTATTTAGATATTATTTGAATAAACTATAAAAAGAGACAATGAACAAATTCGAATATTGAATGAATATTGGATGATATTAAATCGTTAATATTAATAAATTTATTAGATTTTTGGTTTGTCTTTTGTAAAGTACTTAGAAATATATAGTGAATTTATTAGTAACTATTTAATAAATGCAAATGACAAGCTGGAAATTTGTTTCCAAATAATCTGGGAGGACTAGAGTGAATTTTTCCTTTGATTCAGGGGAAATTATTGAATTAACTTATTCCTTTTGTACCTCCATTTATCTGTTTTTTTAATTAGATAGAATGAAAATTGGTCATTAATAAATTTTATTTTTCTATGTTTCAAGTTCCTTATAGAAAATATTACTAAAATACAATTATTTTAGCTGGAACAAAAATTTTAAAATAATTTTATATGTAACCAATCCTGCCAACGATTACATTGTTTGCGCCATTCATTTGCAATACCAGATTCTTTTTAAGCTAAATTTGAGCTATTTTCATCATTCTCATAAAAAGGGGGGCAGGGGCACGAGAGGGTGCCGATTTTCGCTGATGAGTTCTGGTTGTAGCTTTTCCCATGAAGAGCCACATGGGCTCCTCTCCCACTCCTGCTTTTCCCATGCTGCGTTGCCTGGATGGGATCCCTAGCTCAGCTCGGCCTCCAAACGTGGCATCAGATCAGTCAGTGGATTTGGCACTTTAGTGGCGTGGGTATAGGATTCTTTATAAAGGAGCCGTATTCATAAGATATTTTAGCCACTAAAAGAGAAAAAATAAACGTGTTTGTGACCTTGCTATTTTTCCCAAAGAAAAGAGAAGTGAAATGGAGGCTGTTGAGGGAACAAAGGACATGGTCCCGGAGGCAAAACCATTTTTTGATTTTTTCCTAAATACTTCTATTTGTGCATTGTAATTATGCATCATAGTAAGGTTCAAAGTGATAGAAACATACATGTGCATTACTTACTTGTATTTCGCTCCAATCCCACCCTGCTCTCTTCTACCTCTCTGCATGTGTTAGTGAGATTGGTAGTAATACTTTTATATTAAGAACGTAACACTATTTGAATTGTCTTAAAGTCCATCTTTCAGCTTCAAGATTCAGCTTTGCTTTCATGGAATCTGAGGTTTTCACATTGGGAGGCCGAGGTGCAGATAAATATCCTTTAAAACCCTGCTTTTCAACTGGGTTAGTGTGTTCTATTTTAACACATTTCTCATTACAGTCTAGAAAAGAGACTTTGATACCAGAGGTAAATTATAGAGGAAGCAGTGTTTGTTCTTAGATAGGCTGAGTGTCATCAGCTTTCTTGAGGACACTGTGTTTTTAATAATCTGCAGAATCCTGGCTCTTTTCTTTCAGCTTTCTCTTGTTGGAGGACCTCACTAGTCTCTCTTGTGTTTTCACAAACTGATACATGAACTTTCTCTCTCCAGTTTCAGTAAAGAAAGCATGCCTCTGCAAGGCAGGACCTCATGACCATCCCATCTTTACATCCTTTTCTGTCTCTTTCAAAATTGACCTCCACGAACTGGTTTTTCCCTCCTGGCTTCTACACTCACTCTATGTGTACTTCTATGGATTCTTAATGATCAAATATATGTAGCTCGGATTTAGAATGCCCCTGGGTTCCATCTCCAGTACCGGAAAACAAAATTGTGTGTGTGTGTGTGTGTGTGTGTGTGTGTGTGTGTGTGTCCCCTTCCTTGGTAAATCAAAAAGAGCAAAAGATCTTTACCCTACTATGTTCTCCATCTGCTATTATATTCCCTTTACATTATTGATTTTCAAGCTTCTGGAACAGGGACTCTAGAACCACTGCCTCTGTTCCCTCGTTACCTTCTGAAATCTAACCTTCTTTTAGACCATCCTATGTAGACGACAATTTTATGACCAGGCCGATACCAAACTTTCATGCTCAGTTTCTCCGTGTCTGCCCCACTAGCCTTGTGTGATGCAGGCATTTGTTCTGAGGTCTTTCCACCTCTCATTATGAACTCCGTTTTTGGTCTCCTTGACACGGGATAAGTCTTGATACCCGCAGACATGTTAGTGGTTACTCCTCTCTTTCACTGGCTGCTTCATTATTCTTGATGACCTAATTTAATTTTGTAAACCTTTGTAGAATCATAGGCTCTTGGGGAATAATATATGCTATCAGTTATTCCAGTGCATCCTTTTAAACCATTTGTAAAGCTAAATATGGAGACGAACAAGCACATAATCACTGCTTCTATTGGTCCATGACCAAAAAGAGATGCTAATGTTTTCTGCCTCTCCACTTAGCCTATACCCTGAGATTGAAAGATCTATTCTAGGAAATAAATTGTTTTCCCAGAATAGCTGTCTTTCCCTGAAAAGAGAAGGCAAATCTCCATATCATTCAGTATTTAAGTAGATAAGTTTTTCCAGTGGGGGGGGGGATGTGAACCAATGAATGTCACTGCCACTCCCAGGCCAGCCAGTAAATCACTGCATTCAACTTGCACAGAAATGAAGGCATATTGTGAGAGTTCCCCTGGTGATAGTCCCTCAATGAGGAAATCTAAAGCTATAGCCTATATATACACCTGTGGGACATTCTCCGTTCTTACTATTTCATCATTTCATGGATAATTCCCAAATCTGCATCTCCTACTCATATCCATATGTGAACTTCACAATTTTAAAACTAGCATGTCTTCCTCCTATTCCTTTCTATGGTCAGTGATACTGTCATAACTCTTTCTTTCTTTCTTTCTTTCTTTCTTTCTTTCTCTCTTTCTTCCTTTCTTTCTTGGTAATGGGAATTACACTCAAGGCCATTCTACCTCTGAGCCACATCCCCAGCACTTTTTATTTATTTTTCTAAATTTTGAAACAGGGTCTTGCTAAGTTGCTGACACTGGCCTCGAGTATGTGATACTCCTGTCTCAGCCTCCCATGTACTGAGGACAGGTGTGGGCCACCAGGCCTGGCTGACACTACCAATCTTTGGTAATCATCTTTGGTATCATCTTTTATTCACCACTCTTTTTTTTTTTCTAGTGGTGTTTCTTTTATGTCTTTTATGCTCACGCTTTCCAATTTGTACCTCTCCTACATATTCCACACTTTATTCATCATGCATTTGTGTAACAGCTATCAAATGAGTACATACTATGTGCCAGGAAATTATTTAGGCAGTGAGCTATAACAGAAAAGTAAAATATCTAGCCGGGCGTGGTGGCGCACACTTGTAATCCCTGCTTTTGGGAGGTTGAGACAGGAGGATCGCGCAGGTTTGAAGCCAGTTGTGCTGGTTTAAGAGACCCTGTTTCCAAATAAAAAGTATAAAATAGGTTTGGGAGTGTAGCCCAGAGGTAGAAGGGCTTCCAAGAACCCCAGTACCACCAAAAGAAAAGTAAACTATTTATTCATGTCGGGTGTGGTGGCACATGGTTGTAATCCCAACATTTGGGAGGCTGAGACAGGAAGATCATGGTTCGCAGACAGCCTCAGCTACTTAGGGAGGCCCTTTGCCACTCAGTGAGACCCTGTTTCAAAATAAAGAAGCAAAAATAGGGCTGGGGGTGTGGCTTGGAGGTAGAAAGCCCCTGGGTTCCATTCCCAGTACTGCAAAACAAAACAAAACAAAATCTATTCATCCTTCACAGGTTTTAGAAAAATGAGCAGAATTATCAACTAATCATCCAAAGGATGATGTACTCTCAACTGAGACCACTGCGGCGCCTCAAAGGCACTTGGTGCTATGTGACTCTATAATAAGAGGAGCAGGGAGGTGGGTGGTGACTTCTGTGGGAAGTGAAGCCCAAGTTGAAATGTAAATTAGTTATACAAAGAAGGCAGGAGGAGCATCCCAGCCCTAGGCTGCTTGCTCAAATGCCTGGTGCTCAGAGGCAGCCCAGTGAGGAGGGGAGATGACAAGAAGCTGAGTGCAGAGTCAGGGGGAGTCAGGCTCTGCAGAGGCAGGTGGGCCTAGTAGGGCCTTGTACATCACGTTAGGGAGTATTTTTTATTGTTTATTTATTGGCGTAGTAGCATTATATGCATTCCTGTATGCTTTCATCGCTTGGTGTGCTTCCCTCCTAACCCTATCCCACTATGCCCCTTCTCATTCCCCCTGCATGCTGAAAGGTTAGTAGTGACACCTTCATAGATGGACATAATATTGTTTGGTCTGTTTTCTTCCTCAAGCCTTCCTTTCCTTCTCCCCTCCTCCCGCTATTTATTATACTGGTTCACTCCTTTTAATCATGAAGTCCCTTTATGTCCTTTACTTTGAGATCAAAGAAAGCTGTTGAAATGTTTAAATAATGGGGGGGGGATGACATGCTTACAATGGTTTTTTAATAGATCGTCCTGCATTTTAAGATCACTTCTTTTGTTTCCTAAGTGATGGTGTGTGTCTCTTATCCCTCCACCTTGCGAAATCTTATACAAACCAGTGTTCAAATCATCCTCACGTTATCCTGTTTGAACATTATCTGTTTCCTGATGAAATCATTTAGATGACTTCCTATTGTTTCTAGGATAAAGCTCAAACTTCCAGCTCTGTTTTCCTAAGGCTTGCTACCATCTGGCTCCAGTTGGCCTGATGCTTTTCAACTTCTCCCAAACACTGACTCTCATATTTGGCTAAGCCAATCTTTCTCTAACCTCCCAAAACATCTCTCTCACTTCTCCACTCCGTTTCTTTGTTTAAAGAAATGAGTGTTTGGAACTTCTGCCAAATATTTTCTTTTACCAAAATTGAATCATATTCAAGGTTTTGCTTAAATCCTACCTTCTTTGTGAGACGTCCATTAATCAGTATAGACCACGTGTGAGTGAGCTCACTTGTGCTAAACTCCAGTTGGACTTACGTGACTGTGATGTGCTAAATAAGAACAGCCCTTTCATAGGTGGATTCCTTGCTGTAATACAATTTACTTACCACTTAAGGCATCATCATCCCGGTGTCAATTTAGACCTAGATATGACCTTTTAAAGCAATATTAATTTTTATCCACTACGAATGTGATTTTTTTCCAAACAAAATGTTGGAAAATAGAGAAAAGGGGAGAGATAATAAAATAATTTGAGTAACCATAATAAAATAGGAGATTTTCAGTGTTCTTAAAATTGATCTGAAAACACTTTTATTTGCTACATGATATATACTATGACGATGTCATTATGCAATTTTTCAAGCATACCTCACTGCTGGACTTTTAAGTTTTTCCATCTCATCAGGATGTAAACAATGTAGTTAAACCATAACTTCTTCTCTTAAGTCTCAATTATTTTCTTAGGATAGGCTTGGAACTGTGTGACCACCGGGACAAGTGGCCAATTCTGGTTATTTATCACCTGTTAGCTTTCCAGCAAAGTTGTCCTACACAGTGTGCAAGGAAATGTTCATTTTGGCACATTCCCAGGAGCATGTGTTTTTATCATTGTATGTATCATTTGCAATTTAATATTTAACAAAACATATGGTGTTGTTTTGAATTGAATATGTATAATTAACGTGATTTAACATTTGTCTGTACATTATCTGAGTGAGTGTTGGAAAAATTACTACCATAAGAGGATGTAAATGAATCCCCAAAGCTGGAAGACTTTAGGTTCAGAGGATGAACTTTTCATTCACGTTATAAATACATGTAGCATGAAAAATACATGCTGCATGTCAGTTACTATGTTGTGCATCAGATCAGCTATAAGTACTTTCCAAGTTTTGCTTCAGGTTAGAATCACCTGGGGATTATTAAAATATGTGACCAATTGGCTCCCACCCCTAGACATTCTGGATTTAGATGATATTGGGTGTGACCTGGGCAGCAAGCATTTCAACCTCCGCTGGCAGTTCCCACATGCAGCAAAGTTTGGAAACCTTGTTGGAGTACAAAAATATGGTGTCTCAGAATACAGTCAAGGGCACAGGTCTTCTTAGGGGCATTTTGGGATTCTGGCTGACTTCCTCTCCACTGGTTCACCCCACAGTCATTTGGGACAGTTCTGCTTGGATAACTTCAAAAGGATAAGACTAAGCATTTGGCAGAATGATACACTGATGATACACCAAATCACTGTTTACTATCTCAATCTAAATCTTAGTTTTCATTTAAGAAGCCAGATAGCCACAGATGCATCAAACATGACGTCCTTGCTATTACTGGAAAATCAGTGGGGAGGAGAGGAACAACAATGGAAAAAGTCATTCCAGCCTTTACCCAGCATGCCTGGAGAAAGATTCTAGTGTAATCTCCATATACTTTATATATATATATATATATATATATATATATATATATCCATATATATATGAATTATATTATTTTAAAATAGTGTATTTCTCTTCTTTCGCCTTGGAAATTGCCCATTATAGAGTTTCTCTTAGCAAATATATGTAAAGTGTGTGCAAAGAATTTGATCCAACTCATTTTGATTTAGTTATCAGAACATACAACATCTGCTAGAGCTGAAGCCCATAGTCTCAGGAATTTCTTTCATTACGCTCTCAGTCTGCACATCATTAGTACAATTCAGATGGAAATTCTGTAGAGATGCAATATTGCTAGCAGATTGTACTTCCTCCGGAAAAATCTGACCCCTCAAATTTGATTTATTTAACATATTTGCATTTTAATGGATTTTTCTGAAGGGGTAATCTCATCACTGTGATGGTCTGCTGTGGTTTTACTGAGTAATTCATAATTTTCAGCTCATTTATATGTGTTTATTAATGTGCCGGGTGAATATTTGCACAATACACAGACACATATGGATTATGTTTACTTGAAGTACATGTTTAAAAAGCCGAGCATGTAGCATTTGGGTTACTTTACAGATGTTAATCTTCTGGCTTAATGTATTCCATTGAGCCAGGCTTCCAGTTTCTAGGTTAATAACAAGTAACACCTCCACGGTGTGCTGTCATTTATAGGACTCTTTTCACATACATTAAATTATTTAATAACATGCTTGAACTCAGGAAGACTTTATAACCTCTTGAAGCTAGAGACCCAGGTAAAGAGCCAGTTCCTCCCTCCCCAGGAGGCTGCTAACCTTCAGTCATGCAAAGTCGGAAGCCAATTTGGACTAACCATTAAAGGGAGGCAAGTGGACATGGTCAGTGGCCGTGGTCAGAGGGTGGCACAACTTTCCGATATTACCTGTTTGAATTCTTGTCACTCTTTCATCAGCCCCACACTCCTTCAAACCCCATCTTCCAAGGCTCAACTGGCACAAATCTTGTTTGATTTGTTTGGTTTTGTTTTGAATGTCCATTTCCTAGTTCTCTAGTTCTCCACAGGAACTTGTACACTTCCTCCCAGTCATTTGGACAAGGTGCCTGTTCCTGCCATCACTATCATGGCAAGGAATATCAGGAGCAGGCCCTTGTCTACATTCTCCCTAAATGTTGAGTAGGATCTTCTGCTTAATGTGCTGATTTGTTGCCTGAGATGTCCACAACATCCCTTAAGATAATGTATGTATATGTATGTAATATGCCAACCTGAAGAGACTATTTCATATCATTCCCCATTAGTCCTAAACATCATGTTTTATCATCTTGAAAGCATAGACAGGTCAGAATATGTGCTTGTTTACATATGGATGATAAACTCTTAGAAATCATGTTAACTTTTTTATTTTATTTTATTGCCAATCTCAGGGACATTTTACCTTCAAGCTACACTCCCAGTCCTATTATTTTTTTTTTTTTTGAAACAGGGTCTCACTAAGTCAGGTGTGGTGGCACATGCTTGTAATCCCCGCATTTGGGAGGCTGAGGCAGGAGAATTGCAGTTTGGGACAGCTTCAGCTACTTAGTGAGGCCCTGTTTCAAAAATAAAAAAAAAATTGCCGGGCGTGGTGACGCACGCTTGTAATCCCAGCATTCAGGAGGCTGAGACCGGAGGATAGCGGTTCGCAGACAGCCTCAGCTACTTAGCGAGACCTCTGCAACTTAGTGAGAGCTGGTTTCAAAATAAAGAATAAAAAATAGGGCAGGGGGTGTAGCTCGGAGGTCGAATGCCCCTGAGTTCCATTCCCCGATTCTGCAAAAAAAAAAAAAAAAAATTTAATTTTTATGTGAGAAAAAACCTATGAAAATATCAGAACATATTAGCATAATGGGATATCTTTGAATTTTTGTGTTTAAAATATTATTTTTCAAGCCAGGCATGGTGGCGCACACTCGTAATCCCCGTGCTTGGGAGGTGGAGACAGGAGAATTGCGCAGGTTTGAGGCCAGGCGTGCTGGCTTAAGAGACCCTGTTTCCAAAAATAAAAAGTATAAAAAAAATAGGTCTGGGAGTGTAGCCCGGAGGTAGAAGGGCTTCCAGGAAGCCCAGTACCACCAAAAAAATTGTTTTTTTAGATGTCTTTGGTGTAGAGTTTTATGGCTTTATAACCCATTTATAGTTCAGATGATCACCTCAATAATGAGGATGCAGAACAGTTCCATCAGCCCACAGAACTTCCTGTAATACTCCTTTCTAGTCAGATCTCATTCCCAGCCCCAGGCTCTGGCAACAACGATCTCTTCTCTAACATAATAGCTGTGTCTTTTAAAGAATAGCATAAAAATGGAGCCAAGTGTGGTGGTGCACTCCTGTAATCCCAGTACTTGAGAGGCTGAGAAATAGAAGGATGTTAAGTTCGAGGCCAGCCTCAGCAATGTAGTGAGACTCTTAGTAACCTAGCAAGACCCTGTTTCAAAACAAAAAATAAGATGTGCTGAGTACTGAGTTCAAGCCCAGTAGCCCCCACCACACTCAAATCATTCAAATGAAATCCTTCAGTATGCTACCTTTTGAGACTGGCTTTCTTTACTTAGCATAATGCCTTACAGAGTCATCTAAGTTATAGTTAGTTTTTTTTTGAGTACTTATCTATTAAAATACAGCTTCTAATACATGTAATGGTATTTGTAGAACTGATGAAACATTAAAATTGTCAATAAATTTAAATAGAAAATTCTCAGGAACTAGCCAGATCTGGACTCAAACGTTGGTTCTCCTATTTTTCAGTTGTGGGCACGTGAGAAACTTTCTCTGAACCTCAGATTTTGCAAAATGAGGGACATTCATATTTTTTCATAGGATTTTATAAAGAAATAAGATTGAAGCATATAAAGTGCCTGTTAAGCCTCAGCTACTTAGTGAGGCTCTCGGCAACTTAGTGAGACCCTGTTTCCAAATAAAAAAGTACAAAATAGGTCTGGGAGTGTAGCCCGGAGGTAGAAGGGTTTCCAGGAACCCCAGTACCACCAAAAAAAAAAAAAAAAAAAGGAAAAAAGGAAAAAAGAAAACAGTATATATTTTTAGGAAATTCCTACACTGACTTTTCTGATCATTGATTTAGTGAGCAAGTGGACGATAATCTGCTATACTATGCCTAGTATAAATTGTTTGCAGAGTCAATTCTTAATTTTTTTTATATTGGTTGCATTGTAATCATACATCATAATGAAATTCAGAGTGGTAGGGACATACATACACACAGTACTCGATTATCCTCCCCCAACTCCCACCTCTCTCCCTCTCACTCTCCCTCTCTGTGCATGACATTCTTAATAAATGTTCTTAAATAATTCTTAATAAATACATTTCTAGACAAATGCAAAAATACACATTGTATGTTTTTCTAGTACAAGGCTATCTTATGAATTGAGTTCCTAGAGGCTAGGGATTTTGCAATTTTTTAACATATTATCAGCAGAACTGGAGGCTCCGTGCAATGTGATGGTGATATATGATAGACTTACTTTTCACCTATGCCTCTTCATGCTGTCGTAGTGAGCTGGAGAGAAAGAGGCAAAACTTAAACATAAAAGGGGCTTGAGTCGTTCAGGAAGCACTGGTAAAGCCCTCTGATGAAGTTGATTTCTAAACATCTTTATCTCACCTAATACTGGACTCCACTGCTTGTCAGTAATGGATTAGTTACAATTTCCAGAGCACAGCATATGGCTTCCTTATCAGGATAAGCAAACGGCAGCAATTAAATGTCTGACCCAAAGATAAAAACTATGTGTGTGCATGTCCCAAATCCTCCATATTTTATTCATTTTGTACTTCTGGCTACATGGGTGAACAAGACTACCCTTCGGACACCAGCATTTATAATATGATGATCACATTAAGAAGGGTTTTTAGTGCAGCTGTCCTGCCAAGGAAATTGTTAGAGTTATGTGCCATTGATTCAGCTTTAACTCAATCTTTCTCACTTTTACAATGAAGTAATAAAAACTAACTTGGTTTCAAACTTAACTTTAAAGGGTTCAACAGAAAAATCTATCAGATCAGGAGTCATGGACATCATTGAAAAAGGAGTAAATATAATCTATTATTCCCTGATGTTGTAATTTATGAGATCATTAACTGGATATCCCAGCAATAAAGCAATCCTGTAGTGAATGTGTGTGGGCTGATCTATCTGATGTTGTCGAGGACCAACGGTTTCTCACCTTTAAAAATGGTCATTTTCTGTGGTTTAGCTTAATAAAAAAAAAATGTATTGACTCAGGAGAGCAATGGGTGTTGTAGACTGAATTGTACCCTGAATCCATATACTGAAGCCCTGACTGCCAGTGTTACTGGATTTAGAGAACAGTCTTTTAGGAAGACAATTTAGGATAAATTAGGTGGGAAGGCTGAGGTCCTAATCTGGTAGGATTGGTGGCCTAGGAATAGACAGCAGAGGTCCCTCTCTGTCAGGGCAAAGGCATGTAAGGACAGAGAAGGCAGCCATCCATGAGTCAGGAAGAGGCCTCCAAGAACCACACGCAATGGCACCTTGGTCATGGACTTCCTTCCTGTCTTTATAACTATGAGAAAATTCTATTGTATGATGTAAGTCACCCAGTTTTCAGTACTTTTTAGGGCAGTCCAAGCCAGAACACTGATGCACACATCTATCTCCAGTCCTTCCCTAATCTCCGTGTTCAAGAACCAAGCCGATTTGTCATATGTTAAAGGAGTATAGGGCAACTACCCTTCAAGATTATAGCCTTATCCTCAGAGCCCCTAAATACCTAAGAGAGACCTCTGTATCACTGAAGAATACCTTCTATTTCTGTATCCCACAAAGTTTATGTCTCTGTAGAATTACAAATAGACTTTCACAACTGGGGAGGGGATTGAGGAAGAGCTAATTGAGTGATATATGTATATATGCCTCTACTATCTTGTACTCCATTAAGATGTACAACTACAATGCACCAATACATTTTTTTAAAAAAGTCTGCAGACTCAGCTGGGCATGGTTGCACATACTTTAAATTCTAGTACTTGTGAGGCTGAGGCAGGTTGAAGACTAGCCTCAGCAACTTAGCTGGGCCCTGATTTTAAATAAAAATAAAATAAGTAATGAATTTGCTAAATAAAATAAAGCTGGGGGGTATACCTGAAAGGTAGGATGCCCTTGGGTTTAACTGAAAGAAAGAAAGAAAGAAAGAAAGAAAGAAAGAAAGAAAGAAAGAGGAAGGAAGGAAGGAAGGAAGGAAGGAAGGAAGGAAGGAAGTCAGTCAGTTAGTCAATCAGTCTGTAGACTCAGCGTCCAAATTACCAGAGAGGTCTCTGGACTGTGTACCAACCAGCACATGGAAGTCTTGTGCCTATCATCCCGATATTTGGAAGGCTAAGGCAGGAGGCTCACAGGTTCAAGGCCACCAGTGTGTGATCACTTAATGAGACTCTATTTAAAAATAAAAAAATAAAAAGGGGGTAGGGTTGTAGTTCAAAGGTAAAGACCCCTGGATTCAATCCCCAGTATGACACACAAAACAAACAAAAAATAAGCTAGTTGATTATGTTAAAAACATGACTTTGTCTCAGTGAGAAAACATAATTTAACTATGTTAAAATAATAATTTTAACTATGTTAAAAATAACACTGAGATGGATTAGAAATGAGAAAATTCAGGTTCTCTTCTTTGCCCTGTAGTTTTGTGTAACCTCAGAGAGTTAATCACTATTGTTAATCACTATTGGGTTTTTTTTTCTTTCTAACATGAGTGGGGTTCAAATAGTAGATCAATCTCAAGTAGGACTCAAATAGCGGAACACGTCTTGTGGGCACCGACTGCTTCAAGGCAGGCACTGTGCCATGCAAAAGCAGGAAGATAGGCTGGTTCTAAGAGCTACACACCTGTGTTTCAGTAAAAATTCCGGGTGATTTTTCAGAATGCTGTTTTTGTGAGAGTGCAAAAACCTCTGGCTAGATTTCCTGGCTTTAATTTTCCATGTACCTGAATAGCTTAGTAAATTTTCTGGGCTTTTCAACATTCCCCCAATAAATTTACAATTATAAATTAAATAATTTATGATCAATGAAAAATATATTTTTTCTTTGTGGTACTGGGGATTGAACCTAGGGGCACTCCACCACTGAACTACACCCCTCTCCCTAGTCTATTTTTGTTTGAAAACAGGGTCTCACTAGGTTGCTAAGGGCCTAAGTTGCTGGGGGCCATTCTTGAACCTGTGATACTCCTGTCTCAGCCTCCTAAGTACTGTTATTACAGGCATGCACCATTCACTCCTAGCTGAAAAAACTCTTAATTGCTAAATTAGAAGATACTAAGTAGTGTAAACTTTTATCCTTAAAAAATATGCATTTTTAGCTGGGCTTGGTGGTGTATGCTTGTAATCCCAGTACTTGGGAGGCTGAGAAAAGGGGATCCAGGTTCACAGACGGCTTCAGCTATTTAGTGAGGCATTCTGCAACTTAGTGAGACCCTTTTTCAAAATAAAGAATAAAAAGTAGGGCTGGGGTATATCTCAGAGGTAGAATGTCCCTGGGTTCGATCTCCAGTACTGCAAAAAATATGCATTTTTATATGATGTGCCCCTGTAAACAAAATCTTTTTGAAAGAAAGTTGGGGAAGTGTTTGGATATGTGCATATTGTTTTCCTGACTATCATTCAACACTTCACTGGGTAATGACAGCTTCAATCTAATGCAATGAGGGAGAATAAATTATTTTGTTTTGTTATTTATTCACTGTTGACTTGCTTTAATACTTTCTTTGGCTCATATATATCTCCAATAAAAATAGAAGTGCATGAATAGTAAAATTTTAATTAACTTCATAAAGTCGAGTGTCCTGGGGAACTCCATCTTTTATTAATAGAAACCCTCCCCTTTTTTGTCAGAACTCTTAAATTAGTCATCAAGGCCTGCTGACTCTGCTGCATTTTTCATTGACTTGACATAGAGTCATTGTTTTTTATTTTTATTTTTTTTATTTTGTATTTTTGGTGGTACTGGGGTTCCTGGATGCCCTTCTATTTCCAGGCTACACTCCCATCTTATACTTTTTTTTAAATTTGGAAACAGGGTCTCTTAAACCCAGCACCACTGGCTTCGAACCTGCGCGGTCCTCCTGTCTCCCCTTCCCAAGCGCAGGAATTACAAGCGTGCGCCACCATGCCTGGCAACATAGAGTCATTGTTTGAAAGCTCGTTTTCTTACTATATAATGCAACAAGATGGGGGAGTCTGAGATTTATAAGTGCTAATGGCAGAATAAACTCTAGAAATTTTGTGAAAAGATGCCTGGAATATGTTTTGCAACAACGATCACAACATTATTTGTTTAGTGACTACTATATACCAAAGACAGAGGGAAGTATGATCCATCTCTGGTCCTCACAAGTCTTTCTACTTTACTGAAGACATAAAACAGCATCAGTCTTGGTTTGTCTCTCTTTCCAAAAACTGTGTGCAACATATTACTGCTAAAATGCCTCTACTTCATGGAAATCTCTAGTGTGTATTGTCTGGTAATGAATAAAAAAGGCTCTAGTAATCAAAATTATGAACCTGGATTTGTTAATTTGTTCTAGATCCTCATTTAAAAAAATGCTAAATTAACAGTTGATTATGGTCCAGCTATGAACATAAGGCATCATTTTGAAAGGCTAGTTTCTGCTATATATTCATTTCAACCATTTCTCTGAGTATGCTGAAGGACAAGGGAAGGAATGATTAGCATTCACAATCTTTATCTTAGGCAATGGACTTGCAGCTGTCACCAGCTTAATTTGCCCCACATGTTCCATATCACTGCCCCAAACCCTTCATTTCTCAAAGCGTTAGCCCGATTTGTGATTTAGTTTAGAATGGCCCTCATTTTTCATCATGCAATAATGACTTTCAGGTAACTTCAAGGAGCATGGTTAGCATGACAGTCCAGCGGCACTTTATGCAGGCACATTTTCAAACAAATCAATGAAAATTCTGCTGATCAAGCAATGGCAAGATCATATCAAGGCGGTGAAGAATACAACAGCGGATGATGATTGATTGTCATCAATGGCCCAGGCTCTGTGCTACATCTTGAAACAGGTGACACTATTCTCATTTTAGGATACTGTAGACACTGAGAAACTCAAATGACTTGCTCAAGGCACCATAATCATGATTCTACAGAACAAAGATACAAAGACAAGTCTGTGGAGTCCCAAGTTCTTGGCACAAAGTAGTATACTTCTTTGTCACACTCTGCGTCCCTTTCCTTAAAAATAGTGTAAAAGTTATTCTCAGGGAATTTGAATACTCTAAACATCACAAGGCAGTATGGATTCATCAGTTTATACTTAAAAAAGTGTTTTTGATGAGTAAAATACAAGACAATCTAATATTCACATGGAGAAAGACCGTGCAGTGATTACTATGAGTTTTGATGAAAGGGAGAAATCTCAGTACCCAGTCAGCTGAGGCATGCTTTACAACTGACTCTGTATTTTCCAAAGCATATTTCCCAAATGTCTTAATATTTGAGGCATTTATGAATATAAGCCTTTCAATATGTTTGTGTAAATAAGGTTTATTAACCCAATTTAACAGATGAACAAACTGAGACTCGGAGAAGCTAAGTAATTGCTAGCATTACACAGTAAATATGTCCAGCATGTTCCTGTTAGCTTTTGTTGGCTTAATAATTTAAAAATTAACTTTAACATGGAAGTTTTTGTCTTATGCTATTAGTTCAGCATCTATCTTTTTTAGCCTTAATATCTTACAAACTTTTATCCTTCTTATGCTCAGTCTAATCATTTCACATATGTATCTTCAGTGAAAAAATAGGTTCACTAATACTGTATGTGATTTGCTGTAATCACTGTGCTGAAAGTGAAAATCTAAAATGCTGGAAATGCAGGAGCCATACTATGGCCACAGAATAAGAATGTACTTTAAAGCCATCTCCATGGTCCCAGCTGAAGATAAGTGCTACTTGTCCAGGACAAAGCATCAGGCCTTTGAGACGAACATCCAATTACATCTGACTGTGAAAGACAGACACCAAAATTACCATTCTAGCTGGCTCTCTTCCTTTTTTCTTAAGAATACATCTACCTCCTAAATAAAGTACTGGGAAGCCATTCTGTCAGGATGCAGTACTCCATGATGTCATTTCAAAGTCAAGGGTCTAATCTCAAATCTTCCTGGCTCTATTAAATTTGTCTTTCAGAGTGTCCTGTCTTTGAATTTATATGAACATTTCTGTATGTGTGTATGGTACTGGGGATTAAACCCAGAGTTATTCTATGTCTGAGCCATATCCTTATCCTTATTCTATTTTTATTTTGAAACAGTGTCTTGCTAGGTTGATGAGAGTCACACTAATTGCTGAAGCTTTCCTTGAATCGCAATCCTCCTCTCTCAGCCTCCAAAGTACTGGAATTACAGGCATGAGCCACCATCCCCAGATTATATGAACATTTAATCACCATATTTCTAGATCTGAACAATTGTATGTCTTCTTTCTTACTCAACCTTCAAAGATATTTTCTGTACCAAGTAATAGAAAAATTAGTAAATCAAGAGTATCTGTTCTTTCTCTAAATGTAGTCTAATTATGAACTGCTAGATATTATCTTTCATAGTACACATTTAATAATTTTAGAATGAATTGCCAGGTGCCCTTATTTATTCTGAGATCAGTTACCTGGCCGATTAAAAATCAAAAAACAGAAAAATCTTCTCTTTCCAAGTCTATTCTCATGAGACTGTCTACCAATCTGTATGCTAATATTTAAAATTCCTCATTAGTGCAAAGCTGTGAAACTTTTCACACTCTCCAATCTCCTTAAGCATCTCTAGCTCAGGTTTGGCATTATGAATACAGGTTTTGTAGACATTTAAAGAAGGAAGCTCCGTTTTGAAGAGACTTCCCTAGTCTAATGGAAAGCCTTCTGAATCCTTCATGGTCTGCCATCTCAGCTATGCATTGCAGATCACATTTATTTTTCTGTCTTTTTGCACAGAGAATAGGAAAATGGCTGGACTTACATATTAGTTACCTGAAATATGTGGAAATCAACATTAACCGGTCTCTGTTTTTTTTAAATGCTGTAATATCTCTTTGCCAAAAATATCCTGTCTATAAAACAAAGAGGGCTAAATCCTTGACCTTTAGCAAAAAAAAAAAGTAAAGAAAAATTAACGTATTGAGAATCGAACCCAGAGATATTCTAACTCTGAGCTATACTCCCAGCTTTTTTAATTTTTTTAATTTTTTATTGGTGCACTATATTCATACATCATAGTGGGATACAAAGAAAACTTTTGTAGACATACATGCACACATCGCCAGTCAACCCCAACCCAATCCCCACCTCATTCCCTCACCATCCCTCCTTCCCATGCTTGGCTTAGTGGTTGACTTCTAGTATTATAGCAATTTATCCAAAATTAAAAATGATAATCTCACATAACAGTTTCATTTGTCTGATACCAAGCTTTTGATAACATAAAGATAACATTTCAATATTTCTTTTTGCTTTCTTTCTTACCAGAGAATATTTTTTTTCTTTTTTTTAGGTGAAACTATCATATATTTATTTTTCAGAAAAAAAATCTATCCTAATATGGAATATGGATTCTAGATACCCAGAACGATCTCGAAAAAGAACAAAGTTAGGAGATGTATATTTTCTGATTTCAAACCATATAAAGCTACAATAATTGAAACAGTGTAGTACTGTTCTAAAGGCAGATATATAAACTATTGGAGCTAAATAAAAGCCTAGAGCTAAATTCTTCCATATATTGTTAAGTTATATTTGACAAGGTTTCCACGAACATTTGGTGGGGGAAATAATAATCTTTTAACTAAATAATGTTGAAAAATTAAAATTACATGAAAACATTTCAGTATTTCTTTTTGCTTTCTTACCAGAGAATATTTTTTTCTACTTTTTTTAGGTGAAACTATCATATATTAATATATTTATTTTTCAGAAAAAAAATCTATCCTAATATGGAATATGGACGCTAGATACCCAAAACGATCTTGAAAAAGAACAAAGCTAGAAGATACATATTTTCTGATTTCAAACCATATAAAGCTACAATAATTGAGACAGTGTAGTACTATTCTAAAGGCAGATATATAAACCATTGGAGTTAAATAAAAGCCTAGAGCTAAATTCTTCCCTATTTTGTCAAGTTATTTTTGACAAGGTTTCCACGAACATTTGGTGGTGGAAATAATAATCTTTTAACTAAATATTGTTGAAAAATAATACTTACATGGAAAAGAATAAAATTGGACCCTTACCTAATCCCATATACAAATATTAACTCAAAATAGATAAAAGACCTAAATATAAATCTTAAGACTATAAACTTTTAGAAGAAAATCTGGGTCATAAAACCTCATAACATTGAAATTGGCAGTGATTTGTTGGATATGATTTCAATGGCACAGGCAACAGAAGAGTATACAAACTCCCTAAAAAATAAAAAAAATATTGTATATCCAAAGAGAATGTAAACAGAGTTAAAAGTTATTAATAGAATGGGATAAAATATTTCCAAATGCTATGTTTGAAGGTATATTAATATTCTAATTAGACATCCTAAAAATTAACAACAATAAAGGCAAACAATACAATTTAGAGATAGGTAAAAGACTAACATAAATAATGAATCTCCACAGATAACCAATCTTAGTTGTCTGTTGGATGGAAAATCTTGTTTCTCTGGTTCTGGTGTGTGTTACCTATTTCTTCTTTGTAGTTAATCTCTTTGAGTATTTTCTCTAGCGCTGGTTTTGAAGACATAAATTCCTTCAGTTTCTGTTTGTCATGGAAGCTTCTTGTTTTTCCATCTAATTTGATAGAAAGTTTTGCTGGGTAGGAAATTTTTGGCTGGAAGTTGTTTTCTTTCAGAGTTGGGAATATGTTACTCCAAGCCCTTCTGGCTCTCATAACTTGGTTTGGGAAGTCTGTAGTGATTCTAATTGGTTTGCCTCTGAATGTCACTTGGTCCTTTGTTTTTGTTGCCTTTAAGATTCTCTGCTTGGCTTACACATTGGTCATTTTGACAATTATGTGGCATGGGGATCCTCTTCTCCAATCCTGTCTAAAGGGAGTTCTATAAGTTTCCTGGACCTGTGTAACAACCTCTTGCTCTATGTTTGGAAAATTTTCTGCTATTACTTCCTTGAAGAGATTGTTGATCCCTTTGGTTTCACTTTCTTTTCCCTCCTCTATTCCAATTATTCTTAGGTTAGCTCTCTTAAAATGGGCCCATATTTCTTCAATGTCAGATTCCTGCTGTCGCATATTTTTTTCTAGATTAGAAACTATGCATTCATTTTTGGAATGATCATCTTCTAAGAGCGAGATTCTGTTCTCCATGTGGTCTAATCAGTTGTTCATGCTTTGAATTGAGGCCTTTACTTCATTAGTTGCATCCTTTATCTCTTTTTGGCTCTCTCTGAATTCTTTTTGAAGCACCTCTATTATTTCTACAGTTATTTTCCTGATTTGATCTTCTAGAAATCTCTGATTTTCTGTTTTATTGGGTTCTGATGTTGTGGGATTGAGGGCATTCATTGCTCCAGTGTTATTCCTCTTTCCCATGATTTCGGAAGTTTGTGCCTTCTCTGGGTTCTTCCCTTGGGTCACTATGACTTCGCTTAAGGTGCTCTGGATCTCGAGTCTGTAGTATCTCTGACCCCACTACTCCTTTACTGGGTTGTATCATAGAGTCTCCGACCCAGGGAGTCGATAGAGGCTGCTTTAGACTATGGGGGGGTGCCAGGTTGCATGTTCTCCTATGGTGTGATATCTCTGCCACCGCCCCTCCCCCACTGGGTCAAGTCCCAGGGAGTACAGTACTGGGATTTCTCCTCTGTGGCCCACAATTTGACTCACTGTTCTCGAGTACACAGATGTAGCTGTACTGGACTCGGTGAATTCACTGCTGCTGCCGCCGGTGGCAATATGGCGCCGCTGCCACGCCCTCGGCCGTGAGACTGGCGTATTTTTTCTTCTCTGGTTTTGAGTTCCACTCTGAGTCTCTGCAGCGTGTGTTGAGCTCAGCCACTGGGAACTTTAGATGCTCCCTGCGCCGAAAGATCCCTCCTGGCTGTTCCGCAGCAGCTCACCTCGGCTTGCTGTAGCCATCTGGTGAATTCGCCACTGCCGTCGGCAGTATGGCGCTGCTGCCGCGTCCTCGGGCATGAAGCTGGTGTATCTCCTCTGTGGCTCTGAGCTCTGTTCTCAGTCTGCTTTCTCTCTGGAGCCTGGTGATTTTTTTGTTTCTCTGGTGATGGTGTTTTCTGGCTATGAAAGGCGCTGATTTTGTGGTAATGGAGATTGGTTGTTAGCGGGGCTCTTAAGCCCCACTTTTCTCGGTTGCCATCTTCCCGGAAGTCCTCTAATTTTTGTTTTTGAAATACAGAGTCTCATTAGGTTGCTGAGAGTCTTGCTAAGTTGGTGAGGTTGATCTCCAACCTGTGATCCTCTTGTCTCAGCCTCCCAAGTACTGGGATTTCAGGCATGCTCCACCATGCCCAGCTTGCAAAAAAATCTTAATCTGACTCCATCAGTAATAACAGATAGGTTGTATCGAACCTGAGTGATAAAAATGTCTAGGAGTTGAGCATTATCTTCTGTAGCCGACTAGCAGACACCCTAGGTTTCTAAAGTTAAAGAGGGAAAACACATTTATATACCTAGACATCCACACATATTCGATGCTTGCCTACCCAAGGACTGTCCATTTATCTTTGAACTTGCTTCTAACATAAGGAGCCCCTCCACTTTGGCCATTTGTACATCTGTCTCTATCTGCAGAATAATAGTTGCAAACCCTATGGTCAAGGACTATATCTTCCCATGCTGGTCTAGCTCTTTCCTAGTCCTTACCAGACAACATGGTATTGAGGTGGTGAGAAGGGCATGATGAATGATTTTCCCAAGATAGGTCTTAATATTTTGCCACAGGGAAATATGGTGGAACGTGCATGGTTGTTAAGTCATGTGCATCTAAATACTCCATGAATTTAGATGAGAGAAAATGAAAGAGGTATAAATTCTACATTTTTCACTTAGACTATATCTACATTGATAGGAGCTGAGATAGGGAGAGTCTGAGGGATAGGACAATATTTTGTGAAGTGAGGCTGATTGCCAGAACACATTTGAAAGCACAATAATATGCTTAGGAATTAAATTCGGAATTTGGCCTGGATTCCAAAAGATTAAATATGAATAGGCTATTTTAATCTAGAAGTAGCTGTAAATTTAAATAAAAACTGAGGCAAGATTTCAAAGGATTCTTTGCGGTTGAAAAGATGTATTGGGGGGAAACAATTAGCTTAAATGATTTAATAGAAAATAAAGTGAAGAAATATACCAAATAAGTACTTTTTTCCCCAGGTAATTTACATATTCTCATTTAATTTCCAAAATCAGCCCAAAGGTAAGAAAAATTAGTTCATTTTGCCCTGGAAAAAGCTCAACCTTAGGAAGGTAAAGTAAGCAGCCCAAGGGCACATAACTCATGCTCTCTCATCCACTGCTAGCCATCTCTATGAATATTCAGTCTGCTCAAATATTCATGAACGGTGAATTTAATGTTGATATCCTTATAGGATTCAATATTACCTTTGCATTTCAACAGTTAGCTAACCATGAATCCATCAACAATGCCCTCTGACCATTTAAAATGGACAAAATAATAGCTACATTAGAATCTGAAGCAAAACAAAAAGCCTGTTTTGGATTGAATGTCCCCCCTAAAGGCTGGAGTGTTGAAAGGTTAGTACTGGTGCAGCGCTGCTCAATGGGGAATCTTCAGGAAGGTGATTGGATTGTGGGCTCTAACCTCATTAATGGATGAATCTATTGTGGAGTCATAGTTTGATGGCATTACTGAGAGATGGTGGGAACTGGAGGAGGTGAGACCTAGCTAGAGAAAGTAGGTCACCAGGGCAGTCCCTCGCATGAATTTCCCCCAAACCCCCTTCACTGTCTCTTGTCTCCTTCTCTGCTACCACAAAGAGAGCCCTTTCACCATGCTGTTTTGCTTTACTGCAGATCCACAGCACCGGAGCCAGCCACCATGGACCAAAGCCTCTGAAACCATGAGCCAACCTCAGTAATTTAATGAGACCCTGTTTCCAAATCAAATATAAAATAGGTCTGGGAGTGTAGATTAGAGGTAGAAAGCCTCTGGATTCCATCCCCAGTACCACACACACACTGAAACCATGAGCCCAAACAAATTTTTCCTCCTCTATGCTGATTTTGCTAGGTGTTAAGTCAGTAGCAAGAACCTGGCTAATGTAGTATCTCATTCTTCAGTTGGAATATTTCTTTCCTTTCTTCTTCTTCTTCTTCTTCTTCTTCTTCTTCTTCTTCTTCTTCTTCTTCTTCTTCTTCTTCTTCTTCTTCTTCTTTTTTTTTGAGGTACTAGGGCTGGAACCCAGGGGCTTTCTACCTCCGAGCTATACTCCCAGACCTATTTTATTTTTTTATTTGGAAACAGAGTCTCACTAAGTTGCTGAGAGCCTCACTAAGTAGCTGAGGCTGGCTTCAAACCTGTGCAATCCTCCTGTCTCAGCCTCCCAAGCGCTGGGATTATAAACCTGCACCACCACGCCAGGCTCTAGAGATGGAATATTTCTAAACAAGATAGAATGTCTAATCTATAGGGAAAAAATGTGCAGACTACAGGAATAGGGATACACCTGGAGTCATTCTGTAATCAATAAAATGGTAAGTCACTGGTGAAAATCCTGAGTTACTTCAGGTAGATTAGATGCTCATGTTTAGAAGCTAATTTTTAGGGAATTTAAACATTATGGGTGTGTTCATTATGTGCGAGATACAGTGAATAGCTTGTGCTTAATATCCCCTAATCCAAAATAGCAACTTTGTAGAGTGGATACTAGTATCCTCTTAAATGAGCTGGTGAGGAAATTAAAGGAAAAGGCAGCCCAGCATCTGGCCCAGGTTTCCAGAGCTGGCGAGTGTCAGACATGGTTGAACAGGGCAACCCAGTTGCCTCTCTTACACTGACCTTACACCTACAGTGTGTGTAGGTGTGACCATGCCAGTAATTACTGTGAGTTATGTGTATCCAGGGACATACAGATTGTGATTTTTCTAGCTGTGGGCAAACTGTATATGTGAAAACGTTTTCCTGTTGTCTTGAGGGGAGTATGCATGTGCTGTGAGCCTGCATTTATGGAATACCTATTGTGCGTTATGCTCTGCCCATGCAGAGAGTTGAGCTGTGAACAGGACAAGGACTTTGCTTTGGTCCACAGCCAGTACAAGGCACTGGATACACATGAGCAGTGCATTGCAATGTAATTTTGAAAATAATGCACATTTTCATAAGCCAGGACAAATGAGTTACCTTTAATAGTTAACATCTTTCTTCCAAATATTCTATTAAGTGGGAAGGTTTGTAGGATTCCTATTGAGAACCAGAGAAGCAGTTTAAACACCCTTACAACCTCCCAATGCTTTTGGAATGAAGCCTTAAACCATGTATCTGTATAGTTGTTGCATTTTCATAATGTGGTAAGTCACGCTTGTCCATTTAGGAACAAGCTCACTCCTGCTGCCCCAAATTGCTTGCTATATGTCTGGCTCATTATGGTCTATCCAGCACACTCCAAGTAGTTAGCTCCTGAATGATATTTGTAATAATGTGGAGGTATATATAATACCTATTCAAGGTTGAACAAATTCACACTGCCATTACTATCCCATTCCCAAACCACCAGTCATTTGCCAAGTTTAAACTGCATTTTTTAGCTTAACAATGTTGTGCTTTCCTGCTAGTAACAGTCCACCTCTAAAAACCAGAAAACTACAATCTACTAAAACGAATTATTCGAGAAAGCTCCTAAGGTTTTAGTGAGATGGGCAGAGCTCTAAGACGTCCCCTCACCTGGCTTTTTAAGCCATCCATGCTTCTTACCCGCAGTGCCGGCTTTGAGAGGGGCCCCCTGAGAGCCTGCCCCTGAGCTCGCACACGGGGACCCTCACTGCATCTCAGCATCTCAAAAAGGGCTCTGGGAAACGGGCGACTCCCTAGCTACTCACACAGCCAGGCACGCCTGCGGTCACCCACACATGGGTATATTTTGTATGCATGTGCTGTGAGCCTGCGTTGGTCTCCTTCCACCTGACCCCAGAGGAATCCCTTGCGGTTCCCTGAACTCGGGGGAATAGCAAGATGAGAGAAATGGCCCCTTCCCCTTCCCTGGCGCCGGGTCCTCGGGGTCCCGAGAATGGAATCCACAGTACCTCCTCTCACCGGCACCTAATAGAGGAGGCTGAGAAGATGAGCAAAGGCGGGCGAGGAAGGAGCCCGGGACCAGAGAGGATGGTGCTCCCGGAGCTGAAAGCTATGATTCTGTGGGTTTGTTTTTTTTTTTAATTCTAAACAATGCCCTAAGAAGCTAGATGGGAAGGCAAAGAAACCCCTGAATCTAAAATCCTCTAAGATCCTTTACTTAACCGCGCCTGGAAACCACCGCTGGGCTGGTGCAGGCGCCGGGCTCCGACATCCGAGGGTGCGCGGCGGCGGAGCCTCGGTGGGAACTCGCTGCCAGGCGCCCGGAGCTGCCGGGGGGTTTGCGCTCTCAAGTATCCCCGCACCATTTTCCCAGGCGTGTGCGGGTTTCTTAAACAGCCCCCTGGTGCCTCGAAAGGGAGTTTCTAAAAGCTCCATCTCTTCCGCCTCCCCTCTCCTTTTGATTTTGGTTTGTACCCCCTCCAGGAGCTCCTCCGGCTCCACGGGGGCCGCCCCCCGGGGGTGCAGGTGCAGGCGGGACGCCCGCCCTGCCGGCCGCCTCCTCCGGGCTGGCCCTGGGGCTTGACCCGAGGACCGTCCGGTGTTGGGGTGCAGCGGCCTCAGCAGCCCGGGACTCCCCGCCCTCCCGCGCGACCCCGCGCCTCGGCGGGCGGCGCTTGCGGCGGGCAGGGGGCGGGCAGGGGAGCGGGGGCTCGTCCGGGGGTAGCCGCCTCCTCTGCAGCCGCCCGCGCCGCGGAGCCGGGACTGGAGCCTCCGCCTCTTCCTCCAGCCGCCGCGCTCGGCATCCTCGCGCTCGGCATCCTGCCGCCGCCCCCGCCGCCGCGCCCCCGGCGGCTGCCTCGGCGGACCCGGGAGGGGCCCTCGGCTCTGCGGGGCTCGGCGGGGCTCGGCGGGGCCGGAGGAGTGCGCGCCCCTGCTGCCCGCGGCGCTCACCAGCAGCATGCTCTATTTCCAGATGGTGATCATGGCTGGGACGGTGATGCTGGCGTACTACTTCGAATACACCGACACGTTCACGGTGAACGTGCAGGGCTTTTTCTGCCACGACAGCGCCTACCGCAAGCCCTACCCGGGCCCGGAGGACAGCAGCGCCGTGCCCCCGGTGCTCCTCTACTCGCTGGCCGCCGGGGTCCCCGTGCTCGTGGTAAGCCGGGGCTCGCCCCCAGCCCGCTCCCACCGCCGCCCTTGCCTGCCTCGGGGTGGGGGCCCCGCGGAGGGTCGGGGCGCGGCAGCCTCTGCCTTCTAAGTTCCTCCAAGTTATGGGCAGCCCCTTCCCCAGAGGACCTTCTTTGGGAGTGCAGGGGGGTGGGAGGGAGGGAAGGAAGCCCCCGTCTCTTCTGCACGCCACCCCCGCGTCATCTGCAGCAGATGGAGTAATGGGTGACTTGTGGGGGGCGATGGAAATAAAGGAGGGCCATAGGAGGTGACAGTTGGGTGTCCGGATGCAGAGGGGTGGCCTTGGGGGTGATCTGGACTTAATGCATTCCCTGGCCTTCCATTACTGATCGCCTCCCTTCCCCTTGCGCCTGAAGGTTGAGCAGCAGCCCGGCTGGTGAGGAGGAGAGAGGGGGTCAATTGTTGGGGTGTAGAAGGGCTCCTGCTTCCCGAGTCGGGGCGCCTGTGTCTATTTTATCACCTTTTCAGAAGAAAGGGCCAAAGGGACTAATGGAGCAGAGATCAAGGATCTCACAAAGAATCTGGGGGTTTCTCGATGAAGGGGCCTGGGCAGTAGTGCTTTGCTGGAAAGCAGTCAGTGCCCCTACATCCTGAAAGCACTTAGAATTTATTTAAGGCCGCTCCTTCCTGGGCGGCTGGGTCCTACTTGTCTCTTTGAACTAGGCTTGAGAATGCCTTTTGGATTTATGGATTGTTGAGTGTGAGAGAGACTGTGTGTGTGTGTGTGTGTGTGTGTGTGTGTGTGTGTGTGTCCTGTGAATGAGAGACAGAGAGAATGACTTTACAGATACCCCACCACAAGTACATATGCACTTCTTGGAGTAAAAATCACACCTTAATTTACATATGTGGATATAGTTCAGCTATTTGATGGAAAATGAGCGGTGTTTTCTTTCTTTAAACGAGTGTTGTGTCTGAGGAAACTTGCTACATTATGTTTCCTTTATATTGACAAAGTATCGGAGGCTCACTCCCTGCTGTGATACAGGTTTCCCCTTCTCTCATTCCCCCCTCTCCAGATAACAAGTAGGAAATTAGAAAATTAAGTTTTATTTTCAGTAGCTGAATGTATAAATTGCAATTATGAGTGTTCAGAATATTTGTCTTAACCATTCGGCTTTGATGTCCATCTTTTGTTTGAATTTTAAAGAAAATGACTTAATGGTTTAAAAATAATGGAAAGTTCTTAACACACAAAATGGAATTGTGTGAACAAACCAAGGAACTTCTTGATAACTTCAAAATAACTTTGTTTATCACACCTACTGGGATAGTTGACATTAAATTCAGCTCCAGCATAATGGTTCTAAATGTGTTAGACCTTCCTCCAGAAAATGTTTTATTTTGTTTTGACACTGTACTTTGCTAAAATGTATCAGAAAACCCAAGCCTTCTTCCTGTTTGTATTCTCTCTTCACTATCTGAAAAGGAATGGAGGAAAAACCGGGGCCCTTTTGAATTTCTGTAGATTCTGCATTTTTCAGGAGACTAGATAGCTATGGGAAAGTTCAGGAAAGAAGGAAGTTAGTTACAGGTCATTGATTTGGTTACAACCATAATTAATAGTGTCTATAATTTTTCTCTTGATAATTGCCATTCTGAGTTAGAGCTGAACCATCCATCCATGGTGGTAGGTGACAGAGACAAAAGCACATTGGTCCAGAGGTTTTGATAATTCTCTGCTCAGAACCTTGGAGGGATAAAGGTCATTAATTAGTCCCTACTGAGTGCCTACTTGGTGCTGGGCACTGGAGAATTATAGTTTGTGACGCACCCCTTCTGGGAAATATTATCTCTATTTAACATTTGAGGAAACTGAGGCTTAGAGGATAAATTGGAAACATCTGAAAGCAAAGCTGAGTATGGTGTTTGTATCTCCATAGGATTGAAGCCAAATGCAATTGCTACTTTTGTTGCTTCTAAAGAGCACGTTTTCTGAAAGCTGAGGGCCAAGCTTTGAGGTTGTGTGAGTGGACAGGTATTATAAAGGGAGGATTCAACTTGATTTCCATGTTTTGGCTTTTAGTTATTTAGGTAGAAGATAATGGATTTGAGAGTCAGTCTGAAGAGAAGGATGTGTTGGGTTTCGAAAACCGGTGTGATGCTGGCCTTTCTTCTCCTTCTGGTTTTAGGACTAGCATACTCTGTCCCCAGGTGAAGAGTGAAAACAGCAAAGGCATCTTTGCCTCTCTGGTTTTCTCAAGACCATTGGCTCAGCACACTCCCTTCATGGAAAAATAATGTTATTAATTACAGTATTAACAATACCTGACATCAAAGGAGTCATTATTTTGGATTCTCTAATAGGTTGTTTATGTACCTTAAACTCACCTAATATTTACATTATTTTGAAGGTCGTTGTTGTTGTTGTTATATAACATAAAGGGAATTGAGGACTTAGATAGATTAAGTAATGCTCCCAAAGAATATGGCTAAAATGTTAAACTCAGAATTTAAGCTCTCATCTATCAAATTTTCAAGCCTGTTGATTCTTCTGTTGCATGCAGTATGAAAATTCAACTTGTTTGTAAACATTCTTCTAGATAAATGCCTTTGACAAAGGGTCTTTTCACCTATTACATTCCTTTTATGATAAGAGTTCTTTATTGTGTATGTATACAATTATTTTTAACTTTTTAACTCACTTTTCATCCTTTAGATTCTTCTTGTCATCACACCTGGACTAATTTGTTTAAGCTGCTTATAACACAATTTCCTCAATATTAAATGTTAAAATTTAAAATTAAATTAGTTACAATGTATAAATGTCATTGGTGGCCCACAGTTGATACTCCCTAAGAGGTCACTTATTTTCTGTGCTGTGAAGGATTGAATCCAGGTTCTTATGCATACTAGGCAAGTTCTCTACCACTGAGCCCCAAGCTGAGTCCAACATTATTGTTATTAAATTAATAGTTCAGTGTTTATTGAATGCCTGTATTCTAAGTACTCCACCTGGCAAACTAGAGGTTATAAAGGCAACTTTAGAATTAAACCATGATCACTGATCCCAAGAATTTGACAGGCTGTTTGGCAAGTTAGGTAAACACACCAAAGATCACAATATAATCATGATAAATGTTATACATACATATGTATATATCTACATGTGTGTGAATGCACATACCACAAAAATCTCTGGTGGTTCAGAGAAGGACCAGATCACTTTTGTTTGAAGGGTAATGAAAGTCTGTGGAGGACATGGTGGCATATGAAATATATCTTCAAGGAGAGGTTGAATGGCATTTGAGTTAGGACATCCTAAAAGCAGCTTCATGTACATGTCCATGAAGGCAGAAAACACAGGGTATAGTCTTGAAACAGCCATTGCTTGTCTCCTTTCTGAGAGTGATGTTTGGGGTAGTGGGGGTGCTTAGATGAAAACCAATGCTGAGGTCACCTGGTTGAGAGATGTTCTTAATTAACCAGGGATATAATCTGGTGGGTAGTGTTTTAGGAAATTTTTGATGTGCTTCCATTAGCAAAATATTTACATAAATCATTTTAGATTCTGCCCCTCATGGTATCTAATGCCATTTTGTGTTTTCAGAAAAAAGAACACAATTGCGCTGTGCTGTGTGTGTGGGGGGGTGCTAAGGATTGAACTCAGTGACAGTCCTCTACTTCTAAGCTTAAACCCCCCCTGTCCTATTTTTTTTTATCTGCAAACAGAGCCTCACTAAGTAGCTGAGGCTGGCTGTGAACCTGTGATCTTCCTGTCTCAACTTTCCGTGTACTAGAATTACAGGCATGTGCCACCATGCCCAACTACAATTGTTTTATATACATATATACATGTATATATATGTATATGTAACATGTATGTGTATATATAATGTGTATATATATCATATATATATATATATATATATATATATATAAGCAACATGATTTATAAACTCTTTGAAAACAGGTGATGTCTAGTTTGTTCTGTCTGGCATTTGTCAAAGTGGCACACAGAGCACCCATAGATATAAATTTCATGGGTGATCTTTGGTTTTCATTAAAAGACCTAATGATGACCATGGCTTCTGCTTCTCAAATTTGGATTCATTGGCCACAGGAGCTATTGTCCTTTAGATCTGTAGCAACATAGATGATTTGGAAGTGATAAAACTCGACCATCGATCCTCACAGAGTCAGAAACGAGGTTAGAAAAATTAGCTCTGGACAAGATGGCCACTGGCATGAGGAAGGGCAGGTTTGAAGGCCAAGGCACATCTCAGATTCTTTATGTTTCCGTTCCCAGGATGCTTTCTCTAAACTCTGAGGCTCAAATTTGAGGGATGTTGCTTACTCCTGTGTTCCAAGGATGCTGGCATTGTGGAATGTAGGGGAAATAGACAGAAAGGCATCTCCAACTCAGAACCTTCCTGTAGACCTCTTCTCCTTCATATCTTGCCTTGAATATCCTTCTGCATCATCACTCCTGGAACCCACACCTATGGTATAGTGTAGGAGATCAAGCACAGTTATAGGTGTCTGACAAGTATGGACTCATTCTAAGTTATATCACCCACTCACCATATGCTTTTCTTTTTTTTTAATGACAGTAAGAAGTGTCTTTTTGATAAACTGGAGATAAGAAACACCTACCTTTTTGGAGTATCAGTCCATGTAGAAATTAAGATCACAAGTGCTGGAGTCTGACTGCTTGGGTCGAAGCCCAGATCTGCCATTTTCAGGCAGTAGGGAACATGAGCTGGGTTTTCTTTCTCTGTGTCTTTTCTCACCTAGAAAAACAGCTTTGTTAGTGGACTCCAAGGCTTAAAACATGAGAGGCACACAAAAGCCACCAAGTTGTCAATCCTACCTCTGCAAACATGGGAGTCTGAATAGTAATAAAAGTGGAAAAATCAAAATTCGGTTCCCAAAATTAAATGAGTGGTTTCTACCTTTGACATTACTTCCATTTCTTCAAGTAAATCACCACTAATATTTGTTATTCATTTCTCATGCATCATGCCCTGTTTTAGGTACATTTCATTCATTGCTTCACTTAAATGCTCAACATGATAGTATTTTCCTGAAATGTGCTACATTAAATACAATTCATTACTGAGTTTTAAGTATAGTAAGATCATTATGCCAGACTTGTTATTTAAATCCATTAATCTTACTAATTTTCACAGGAAGAATTATGGAGGAGACTGATATAAAGGTTAGATGGTCAATCAATACCAAGTCCCTCAATGACAGTGCCAGTCTCCAAAGCCTGTGCATTTAAGTTATTTTGTAAAGTATCTTTATCTTCAGGTTAACTTGTCTTTCAGGATTCTTAGTAATAGTGATTCGATACCAGGAAAGCTGAAATTCCCTTAAACCTTTGTCCCTGGTTCCTGTTTCCCTGGTTTGATAGGAAGCTTTGTATTCCGCTGTCGATAATGGCCTCAATGTGTGGTGTGGGGAATTGTTTTGTTTCCTATTAGACTTGGAAGTGTTGTAGAGAGGTGGGTGGCAGCAGAAGGGATTCAGGGATTTCTGTTGTTCCCATCTGAAGGCACGCCTCTTATCTCAGGCGCACACACTGCTACAGTGCTGCAGACACCTACACTTATGTAGAACTACCTATTGGTGCTAGATCTGCAAACCACAGTACAGAGAGGTGAAGTTACCTCTGCTTCTATGGCATGTCTCTTAATGTGGGACCTAGTACTGGAGTTAGCGGTATAGTGAATGCACAGAAATTGTGTATAAAAATATTGTATATATGCATTACATATGTCATTTTCTAAAGTAAGAGCCTTCATGGTTTAATCAAATTGTCAGAAATGTCAAGATCTACTAAAATAACTACTCTTTGGGAATTTATGGGTCTGTTTGAATTCCTGAGAACTCTTGGGACTTTGTTTTACTTGTATATTCTTATTCATATCCATTCATTCATTATGCTCTTTCCCTCTTCTCTCTCACCTTTCTTCTTTTATTCCTCTTCCATCCTCCGTTGTTCTTTTGCCATTTGTCCCTCCTGTGCATACTGAAAAGGAGATGCTGCTGCTGAGGGGTGGTGTTTTGGTAAACATTCTCTCAAACTGCTATAATCTAAGACAATTGACCACACAATGTAGAGGAAGGAAGATTTATTTGCTCACAAGTTTTTGGTTTTTTTTTTTTGTTGTTTATTGAGATGTCTACAGAACCTAGAGCAGCGCAGCAGGAAGTGGGGATGGGGAGAGCACATGGGCTCTGCTCACATCCAGGAGTCAGGAAGCAGAGAGAGGCAGAGAGAGAGAGAACAAGCAGGTAAAGGGATTCAAAGACAAGAGCATAGTTGCTAAGGCTGCACCCCCAGGGACCCACCTTCTCCATCCACATTCCACCTGCCTAGGGTAGCGGCCAGTAGGCCCATCGCACTATGGATTTACACACTGAGGAGATTACAGTCCTCATGACTTGATTCATCAACTCTGAACATTCATACAAGGGACAACAGGAGGAAACCAAAGACCCAGGAATAGGAACACAATCTGGCTTTCCTTTCCCTCTTTTTTTCTTTCCTCCCCCTTTCCTCTTCTGTCTCCTATCTGCTGTGGGTCATTGTCCAGATAGCTTTTCTTAGACATTACCTTATCCTTTTTACCTTTCAGCGCTAACATGAGAATCAAAATGGATGAGCAAGCACTTTGGAGATAATAAATCACTTCATATATATAAGGACAACATACTATGAACAGGTTACACGGGCTGTGTAGCCACCTGGTCATAAGAGATGGTTACCACTGCTTGGGGTGCTACTTTTCCAGCTGTGTATACATTTACTGTGAGGTGTTGAAAAACATGTATGATTTTTATACTTCTGATTTTCCCTGTAAAAAAGGTAGCAAAAATAAAGAGGCAATATCATAAAATAGCCTTCTAACTATTATAGATAACCACTCCAAAACACAATGCTATTTTTCAAAATATTTCACTGAGTTCCAAGTTTTATCAAGATTATTATAAACAATCATTTCATACATTTCTGTAATTTGAATAAATAATATTTCCAGGGAGTACTGCTGATACCATTTATTAACTATATAGTTTATTATGTTGAGTATATAGTATAATATGTAGTATATTATGTGCTAAAAGACATTAATTATGAAATAATTTTTAATGATAATAAATCTGCCATGTACTAGGGATATTGATATTGGCTTCTAAAATGAATACAGCATATCCTCTACCCTTCAATAGCTCAGACCATATGCATAAAATTATATCCCCAACCCTCAGTTCTTTTGTCTGTAAAAAATGAGATCATAATTCTTAACGAGGTATTTTATAAGAATTGAATACACGTGTGCACTAAGTGTTTAATAAGTGATAGCTGCTCTTTGAACATAAACGCTAATAATTTTTATTGATAGTGTAGAGTAAAATTGCGTCATGCGTGCTTAATCACTTTTGTTGAATGAATGAGGTAAGCCATTTACCACTCACATTAATCCTTTCTGAGAGTAAATGTAATAACACATCTAGAGAGCTTTAGCAGTTCGCTCCAGTTGGTAAATGACACATCTGGGATATGAACTTATTACTTCAAGTCCAGTGATCTCTTGGCTACATGAAGTTGTCCACTGTTTGTTTCACAATATAAAGAGTGGTATTCCTAGTGGGCACAGGAGAACTGAAGCTTATTGATTATCGATATGTTTTTATAATATACATATATGTATTAGTGTATAGGTTAGTTATACAAATAAAACATGAAAAGGGAATTTAAAAATCTATTTTCAAAGATAAAAGATGCACTGATGCCTAAAGCCAGCTGAACAGATCTTGATTTTCCCAGATCAACATTCTCATCCACACAGGTTGAGAGGGCAGGTTCTGAAGTCTCAGTAAGTAACTTAACCTGTAGTGAGGAGGATGACCCTTTTAATGGATTTTGGGAAATCATAAGAAATATTATTTTGACGAGAGATATTTTAAAATATGTGAAATAGAGTTCTATATTCAGAACTATTTAAACTATTCCTGAGAATGCCAGTTTTCGCTCAGCAGGCTGGTTACTTTTTTAGTCCTATTATGACAGATGTAGCTTGAGAATCACTGTCAGTAAAATTACCATTTTGGGGAGGTGAAAACAGAATTCTAGAGATTTTTTTTTCAATCCAGGTACATTTAAAACTAAATACTTTTTTTTGGGAGATACATTTCTGAGAGGGGGGGAGGATATACATATATATTTTTAAAATTGTGTTCCATATGCATATATAGTGTGAATATACGTGTTTTTTATATATATGTAATATACGTTCCTATATATTATATATACATATATATACTGTGCCTAATTACTACATTTGTCATTTCTGATATATATTATTCTTTTCTCTATAAAACTCCCCACCACTCCACCTCTCCCCCGAAAAAGGTGAACTTTCCAGACCTAGCACCAACTCCCTTATGCAAATACCTTAAACTATTCCAGTTGAAATAGATATGATCCCTTTGACTCTTATATAAGTTTGGCATTTAAAAAACTTTATATTGAATTTTATTTGTTTTCCTCACTAGACTTGAGCTTCTCAAAGTCAGTGTTGTAAACTGATTGAAGACAATTTTTTCATGATAAAATCTTAGATTATTTTTGATAGGTTATCCAGACACCCATTGAAGTACTTGCTGATGAGGTTAAAATAAATTTGAATTCACGCATCATGCTAATTTGTTTAGCCTACAATTGTTTATAGCCTTTTACTAAAATAGGCAGAACAGGCTGGGCATGGTGGCACAAGCTTGTAATCCCAGCATTAACCAGGCGGAGACTGGAGGATCTTGGTTCTGAAACAGCCTCAGCTACTTAGCGAAGCCCTTTGCAACTCACTGAGACCCTGTTTCAAAAAACTATGACAACTAGCCGGGCATGGTGGTGCAGGCTTGTAATCCCTGCGCTTGGGAGGCAGAGACAGGAGGATCACGCAGGTTTGAAGTCAGCTGCACTGGCTTAAGAGACCCTGTTTCCAAAATAAAGTATAAAATAAGTCTGGGAGTATAGCCTGGAGGTAGAAGGGCTTCCAGGAACCCCAGTACCACACACACGCACACACACACACACACACACACACACACAAAACTATAATGAGTAAAAAAAATAGGACTAGGGGTGTAACTCAGAGGTAGAATGCTCCTAGGTTCCAGCCCCAGTACCGCATAAATAAATAAATAAATAAATAAATAAATAAATAAATAGGCAGAACAGACCATATACCCTGAACGGTATGGGAGTTCAATAACTCCCAACCCTTTGGCCTTTGGGGTGTTTTAGGGCAAAAAATCTTTTGTTGAAGTGTCAGTACAATCAAAGTGGGATTCTGTGTTCTCAGCGGATTCTGTATTCTCATTCTTTGCTCTAAGCAGAAATTCTCCTAAACCAACATCACTGGACACTCAATCAAGAATGAGCCCCAGGTTTCAGGGTACAGGTTGCTTAGGAATATTATAGCTTGCTCTTCCGGTGTGGAAAATCTCTACAAACTATCTTAGACAGCCCACATAGCTTGACATTCTTTCATTTCTACCAGTAAAAGTCCATTTTTGGCATTCATCATGCTAATTAAAAGTCACTACTTTTATCAATAAAAAGTCCTTTTTATATCCACAATGCTCATTAAATCAATGGTTAATTAACATACACATACAAAAAGACTTTTGGCAGCCTCTTTCAAACGTGACCTTCCTGATAAAATGTTAGTGACTACTGATGACTTTGCATCTGAGCAGATCATTCCTAGAATTGTAGCATAAACAAATTGGTACATGCATATCACACAGATTCTACTGATAGGGTTTAAAGAAAAATTCAGGCTTCTTAATTAAGGAACTGGGTCTTCTTTATCTTCATTATTTCTAAGTTATGCCCCCAAAGTATGTTAATTAAGTAGACAATGATAACTTTATTTGCTTTATTGACGCATTTATATTTTCCTAGCTTATAGAGTTTTCTTTTATTTACTGAGGACGTATTTTGTGTTTGGCAAGGTATCTGAAACACTTGTAATTGAAACAGTATAGAAATACTGGAATTATAAAAAGTTATCTTTTCCTTTTCTGTCTTCCTTCCCTCCTTTTTCTCCCTCCTCTCCTACTTTCTCTGAACAAATACTTGACAAGCACCATCTTTGTATGGGATACCCTGAAAATAAGATTTAAAAGCTTAAGGGACATGTTCCAAGGCCCAAAACTAGGATTAAGGCCTGGTCTCTTGCCCCCTCCCATAAATCTTTCAAAGCAATACTGAGAAATAAAAAAGATTGGGAAATGAAATTATGGTTCAGTTAAATATAAATGTAGTCCTGATATATCTGCATGTTATCAAAATAACTATGTCATTTCCTCTCTAAGAGAAGTTGGGTTTGTGTTGATATAATCAGAACCTCTATGTGTTTCTGGTGCTAGGATCCTTTTTTTTTCTTCTTCTTCTTATTCTTTAAAGGATGCTTTCAATAGTGCCATCAGGACTGTATTTTTTTTTATCTCTATTTCAGATTTAGCTTTTTCTCACACTGGGGTGCATAGAAGCACTTTTCACACTGAGAAGCATCTTGTATTTCCAGAGACCTCATCAAAGCAGAATGCCATGTTCTCACAGACAGCAAAAGTGAGCAGTCTTGGACAGAGATAGTGCACCTGGGGTGAATCTTGTAATTAAAATGGACCACTGACATTTCCAATTAAAACAGTATCTTTGGGTTGGTGACAATGACCTCTTCCTTTGCATGGGCCTGGGCAGTCTTGGGTTTGCTCAATTACTAAAATGAATGAAGAGACTGAGTCAAAACTACGTGACAACCCTTTTGGTCTTTCACAAAGAGACCTCTGTTTCCTCTTCTCTCTGCCTCCTCATCATGTGATTACTTGGGGTCCCCTTTTTATTTTTTGGGCCTAAGTGTAGAATACAGATATGGGAATCCAGTAGACACTTTATTCAAGCCACGCTATCAGCCTCTTTCTGCCATTCCGTCTTTGGAAAAGATTTGTGAATCAGTGTGAAAGAGAACATGCTTCTTCACAGCTCAAACATTCAAACCATGAAAGAGGACTCAGGGATCATAGACTTTTGTCTTTTAATTTTCAAACCAGTGCCCACAGAGATTAAGTGACTTTTCTAAGACCATGCAGCTAGTGACACATTACAAAAATAACTAAGGTATATGGATCACTTGGTATATGTCACTGCAGTGAGAACTTTATACGTATTAACTAATTTAGCCCTTATAACCCGCATTCTGAGTAGGGCCCGACTGTTACCTCAATTTATAGATGAGCACACCAAAGCTTAGAAAGATTAAACAACTAACCTACGACCCTCACCTCTAGTACAGTGTTATTTTTTGCCTTCTCTTGGAGAGGTTAAAACTTGCTGCTGTAAATGTCTTTGTATGTCAGTAATAATTGTATGAAATAAATGAATATGTGATTATTACCATAATTTTTCCTGTGACTTTGCACTGTTGACCCCAAAGATTTTACTGAACACTATAGTTATAATTAACACAGTCTGAGATAGTGAAGAGAAATTAAAGACTGAGGGGAAAAAAAGCCTTTAATCTCAAATTCATCTGGCTCTATAATACTTTTATGTTTCTAGCATCGAATCTTGTCAGACAAAAATTAAAACCCTATTTAAAATGACTGTATCTGGATCTAACAATACAACAGTATAGACTGCCAGCTGCAAGAGAGACATAGTCATGGCTTTAAGCATTGGCACCTAGTTAGAGGTATGGAATTTATTCAGCGGTGTCGATATATTTATGAGAACAGCATAGACACTCATAATTGTACTTGTACTCAAACTTTTCAAAAGACCATGCACTATGTTTTCATAATGTTCTCGTAATTATAGCAACAAGTCTTTGTCAGTCCCGGTGCTCTTGCCTGGGAAGCAAGGCCAAAAAAAGCAGTTCTCTTTGAGTTTCTGCTTCATGCTATTCTCCCTCTCTTCCTTTCCTTGCATGATAATGCTCCCATTCTTTAATCCAGGCAGTTCTAGGCCTAACTCTTTGATAACTCTCCTTGATGCGTTTAGTCTGCAGCCATCTGTCTTTCCTACCAAGTCCTTTTTGAGTACTGGGCTTGGTGCTTTGTCTTAGATAATCTCCATGAAAGAGAAAGGTCTCTGAGGATGCACAATAGGTTTCTGGAGAGAAAATAAGACTGTTTGAAAAAGAACAGTGGTTCTGTGGCCTGAAAGGCAGGCATCTGAGTGGTCTTCCTTTTTACAAACTTTCAGTCTGAGAAAGTGAGACTATTGTTCAGACCTTTGTATTACTAGATATCTGGTTTGGAGAGTTTTGAACTCCATTTGGGGCAGGAGATTGATTCATTGTTTCCCCCAGGTGGTCCTTTCTCTGTATAAAACAAGCTATTAGTACATTCTCTCTTATAATGAAATAATGTCTGTCTTTGAATCTTTTGCTCACTGGCCTCTCTCAGCCATCTGAAGCCATATGGAACAGCCTCAGTGGTTTCCCAGTGTTTGAAGTCACTTTCAAATCTCTGATTGACATATCTTGAGACTGAAAATCTTCATCTTCACATAGCATGAGTTAGAATTTGTTTGACCATTTTGGCTGCCCACAGCTGACTACACATGGAATGCTAAACACTGAATGATTTATTTCAGGTGTATGAATGCTCCTGCAAATAGAGCAGGGCTGTTACCTATTTTGCATATGGTTTTGTCCATTAATACATTATCTTTGGGTGAGTATTAAACTACCTTGTGGGCAATTATCCAATCTAAATAGAGGAGTAGGTACAATTATCCTATCTAAGGAATAGGTTCAACACAGCATCAAGATACATACAACCTCTCTCCTGTGACCACGGCAGACACAGCTCACTGTGTTAAGAGTTAATTGCATTTCTTTCTCTATTTAAAACTGGGCTTTTAATCCATAACAGTGAACTCCAGACAAACTCTTCTGTATCTGCCATTTTGTAGTTATGTAAGTAGTATATGCCATGTAGTATAGGACCACTTGGTTATACATTATAATTACATAAATATTTTGTCTATGAGTTGATTAAAATTTAATATAGACTAGAAAATATGCCTTCTATAGCTTTGCGTCTTGCTTATTACATACTGCCTAACCTAATACCTTTAAAATGTTAGATATAGCCGGGCGTGGTGGCGCATTCTTGTAATCCCCGCTCTTGGGTGGCGGAGACAGGAGGATCCCGCAGGTTCGAAGCCAGCCTCGCTGGCTTAAGAGACGCTGTTTCCAAATAAAAATGTATAAAATGGGTCTGGGAGTGTAGCCCGGAGGTAGAAGGGTTTCCAGGAACCTCAGTACCACCAAAAAAATAAATATATAAAGAAAATAAAAATAAATAAATAATAAAATGTTAGATATAAATATTTACTTATGTATTTCATTTCATTTTTCTTTTTACTTTTTGTGTGGTTCTGGAGATTGAACCCAGAGGTGTTCTACCTCTGAACTACACCTCCAGCCATATTTTATTGTTTATTTTGAAATGGGGTCTCCCTAAATTACTCATGCTGTCAACCTGGGATTATCCTGTTTTAGCTTCCTAAACATTGTAATTATAAGCATGTGCCACCATGCCTGGCCTACTTGTGTATTTAATAGAAATAGAATTAGCCAGGCATGGTGGTGCACGTTTGTAATCCCAGCAGTCGGGAGGCTGAGACAGGAGGATTGCTGTTCGTGGACAGCCTCAGCTACTTAGTGAGGTCCTTTCCAACTCACTGAGAGCCTGTTTGAAAATAAAGAATAAAAAATGAGGCTTGTGGTATAGCTCAGAGGTAGAAAGCCCCTGGGTTCCATCCCTAGTACCACACACACACACATACAAAAGAAAAATAATTAATATAAATTAAAATTATTTGAAACACTCAGAGGTAGAATGCATATGGATCCAGCGTATACATATATACATAAATATAGATGAAGGAAACTGCCCATTCATAGACACTTAGGTTATAAAAAATCTAAATTATTTTTATCAAAAGTAATGTTTTACTTTATTTCCCATTTATTAATAATTTCAAATATTTTCCCATGCATACTCATTTAATTTGTTTTATCAAAGTTATACAGAATGTAGTCAAAATAAATAAAATTTATTTCAAGTGGAGAATGTTTCAAACACCTATCATTTAGTTTAAAAATCTTTAACATCATATATTTTGACCCTGTAATTATATTTTCATCTTTCTATGACTTTAACTGTACACAGTACACATACTTATATCTTTAATTTAAGCATTTATATAGTATATATTATTTCTTCAAGTATGACATTTTATACATTTCAGTATACTTAAAATTTTTCCCCAAAATAAATTAGGTGACTTAAGAGCAAATCATCTTCTTTTAAACTTCATATATTAAGCCATGAATATATTTTACATTGGAAATGTATGTGGTGTGGTAAAATTAGATATTTCTTAACATTATTCTGATGTTGCATTTAGATAGCTGGAAGAATTTCTAAATGAGATGAGTCATGATTTTATTGTCGCTGAGGCTCTGAATCATGCTCTTACATTCTCATTATTAATCATGGACTAAGAGTGAAATGCTTGACTCAATGCATGGAACTATTTTTGAGAAGAGTTTCTTTCCTTGGAGTGATACAAATTAGTGGTATTTTAGAGAATGACATTAATGAATAAAGATTCAGTGCTGCTTGGGCAAGCAAATAACTTACCACTTAATTAACTTCAGACAGAATAGGGGAAATGAAATAAGGATTTTATTGTTTGTGGATAGTTTACATTGAAATTCAGAATCTTCCTATTAGAGTAAAATACCAAACAAATGAAAATTAGTTCCTCACTTTATCAAATGGTTCCAAATGAAATAGCCTACGAAAGATCATTTTAAGTAGAATGAGCTGGTATTCGGGAATTCCTTTCTTCCTGTATTCCTTAGTTTATGAGTCCTTCCTGGATAAGACTTCATGTGTGTGGTGGGTTCTAGATATTCAACAATGAAGAAAGGACCCCTGGGTTAGTATACTTCAGCTGATCTTGACAGAGGTATTTGTGATAGGGAATAGAGGTGGGAGGAAGTAAGATGGAAGAGAACATCATGAAAGAATGTTTCTGAGGGGAGGCGATGTTCGTCAGGGAAGTAAAGGAAAGGTGTTCCAAACAAATAGCATGTGACATTGTTTTTAGGCTGAAGAAAGGTTGGTGGGTTGAAGAAATTAGAAGAATGTCTAGAATTCTACTTCACAACAAAGAAGAACACAATTATGTCATTTGCAGGAAAATGGATGGACCTGGAGAATATTATGTTAAGTGAGATTAGCCTGTCACAGAAACTGAAGGGTCATATGTTTTCTTTTATAAGTGGAAGTTAGGGAGTAATTTGGATACAAGAGAGACTTTAGATAAAGGAGGAGAAATCCCAATGGATCAGTGAAGAGGCTCTAGGGGAAAGCTGGTGGAGGAGTGAGGGATTAATGAAGGAAACACTTCTATTTACATCATGTATGAAATTATCATTGCCAATCTTAGTATTATGTCCTGGGAAGGGGAAGAATGGGGGATGGCTTACCAAGTGCTGTGTGCATGTATCTCCTTATCACTCTAAACTTCATTATCATTTGAGATTACAGTGCATTAATAAGAGTATATTAAACAATGTCTGGAATAGCACAGAAATCATTAGGATTAGAACAGGGCTATTGAATGGAAAATACATTGTAGTTATACTCACAGGTGGAAGACATATTCCTTTACCTACTTGAAGAGCCAAATGTGTGATACAAATTCTTTGCTTCACTTTCTGTTTTCTTGAATTTACCTATCACAAAAGTAAGTCTGTCTGTGTGGCTTATTTTAATATAGCAAATTAAAGGGAAAAATAAAAATATTGTTTTAGAGTGAGAAGGAATCTAGGGCAGTATTCAGCACATGGGTCTTGGCTACCAAGTGTGTTCCAGAATTCTTAGGTAATTCTCACTTTCAAATAAAAATACCACTGTGAAATAAATTTTTAATTACTTGGTTACTAAGAAATTAACTTTGGGGACATACCTACTACGTGATTTTAAGTCATTTTGTGTATCATAAACATTGCTAAAAATTTGATATTTTTATCATTTTAAAAGTTTATGTTGGGAACACACAATTAAAGTTTAAATTGGCAAAGTTACTGTACCAGTATTAGGAAATGGCCTAAAAATAGTACAGTTACTTTTATTACTGTTGCTTTTTTTTTTAATACTGTTGCTCCTATAATTAAGCTGTTTTGACTGGCTTTTTTATGCTGCATAACAGATGTACTTACCTGTGTAGTAAACGTCTTCAATCTTCTCATTATAAATTGGAAATTAAAGTGAAATGTATACACTTCTATGGTGCTCTAGAAATTGAAGATAAGATATTTCAGTTGTTTCAGAAAAATACTATCGAAATTAATATGAAATTGAATAGTACTGTTCTTGGAAGGTGAAACTCAGATTTTCCAGTTTATAGTATCCAGGATTAAATGCGGTTGGTTTTCTTGCAAGATGAGATAACTCCTAAATTTAGTCACCTAATTAAGATTTCCATTCATGGGAAATGACTTCAAAGAGCACATAAGACAGGCTTTTCACAAACAAGCTTTGATTGGATTAATTGGATTTGCATACATTTTATGATGCGAATGGAATGTGCTAGTGTCTTGGCTTCTTTTGCTTAGAAAGAAGAACTTAAAGGAATTCGAAAGAGGAAACATTTTAAAGTTTGCAAAGGAAGCTTGTGAATGTAGTCAAGTTAATGCCTGGCAAGAACCAACCAGGAGGAGCTGAAGCCCTGGAAGCTTTGGCAGTACCCAGACAGGTCACACCAGGACAACTGGGCATGGAGCGGAAATTTAGACACATTACAAAAGTTGAGTGTTTCTTTCAACAGGAAAAATAAAAAGAGGCTAGAGCAGCTCTGATGCCTGAGGTGGATTTGCTTACAGAGGTTGGGCGCGCAGGGGGGGACTCATGGTACATTTAGGAGCAGAAAGGACAAGCAAGACTCTTGGGCAGGCAGGCTTAGGACACACAGTACTAATAAGACTTCATCTAGACTTCAGAGATTGATGCTGAGCCAGGTTCTAGAAGAGATGGTACCCAGGAACTGGAATGTTGAGAGGGAGGGCAGAGGAGAGGTGGTGAGGTAGAAGAAAGACCCTCCTGGAAAGACAAGGCAGGCAGATCACACAGAGTCAAGAGGGGGCAAAGGACAGAGCAGCGTGGGGAGATGAGGTCCCAGGCACACAGGCTGGGGTGCAGGGCTGGCAGCTCCCACCAGGATCACTGGCAGTGGGAGACCAAGAGCCATCCAGGCAGTAGCAATGCAAAGTCCACGGGGTCAGAAATTGAATCTGGGCAGCATTTAGATGACAGCTGTGAAGTAATAGAATTAAAGGAAGCTTTGAGATGGATCCAATCCTCTGACCTCACGGTTGCTGGCGCAGAAGCTCTCTGCAGAACATCCATGCTGACATTCATAGATGGTACAACAGTATGATGTTGACAGTAGCAGTAGCACGGCCCCTTACATTTGTGCAGTGCCAGATCGCTCAGAGAATGGCTCCCCATAATCATAAGACACAGATATTACAGTCATTTCGAGATGATAAATTGAGGCTCCAAGAAAAAGAAAATGAGGATTGCTCATAGTCCTGCAGCCAAAACATTGGCAGAGCTTAGGTGAGAATTTATTTCTGGCATTTTAAAACTTCCTTAGGTACGTTGAAGTGAGTAAAGCAAAGAACACTGGCACAAAGATGAATGAGGAGGGCTACTCTGACCTCAGGAAGATGACAGTCTACGTAAATATCCAGATGCAAATAGAACCTTCAAGAGAAGTGAAATTTTCCAAAACTCATCTCAGTACCTGGAGAGTGCCTGGGATGAGAGAGGTACTCAGCCACTGGTTGGTACATAAATGAATTAGCAAGTGGAAGGCTGTGCTGGCCTTGCAAAGTAGATGACATGAAGTTAGGCCAAAGAGAAGTCTTCTCTGAGAACAAGGCATTTGTCTACTTCATGACAGGCTGTTTCCATATATCCTGCCCCATGCATTTGGACATAAATATAAGGGTATGCGATTTGATATTTATTGAAGTAGATTTAGAACCAGACATACTAGGGTTAGGATCTCCACTGTGCAACTAATCAGAATAATATGGAACCAGATAGTTATTTCATTGATTTTGTTTTCTCAGAGTAGGTGCCCATTGTAGATAGACTAGTAACTTCTGACATGTTAATTATTTGAGGGGTGGATACTTAATTTTCACCATAGTTCTAACATTTCGTATTGCTATTACCCTTTTGCAGAGAAAAAGATAATTCAACCATAAAGTGATTTGCATAAAGTTAAATGATTGGAAACCAGAAGCTCTGCCTGGCTGCAAAACCCATTCTTTTCCCATCACTGTCTAGTGACATCAAGAGATGTGTTTCTGGGATTCTTGGCAGTCCTAAAAAGGGGGAGGGGGCATGCTTCTCCTACTTAGTCTTTTTGATTGGGAAGTTTGTAGAAGGAAAGAATTATGAACAAGTAAAGAGAGCAATGCTTTATGTGTAATTTGAAACAAGTTCTATTGAAATATCAGGTCATCCTTAATGGAGAGGATTAGAGCATGGGATGAAAGTTCTATATGAAAATCCAGTAGCTGAGATAACCTTTAAAATAGAGCAGTTATAAAGTGAATGAGAAAAGTCTATAGATTCAGATATATTCAACTAAAGATCCAAAATGATTGTGAGTTGACATAAACAGCCAAAGTAGTTTATGTCTTCTGGGTATCTGGAGCTGCAAGAAAATAGCTGGAATTAATAACATTAAGTAGGATGGAAGTGACAGAAAAATTGGGTGTTAGTTTCTTCCTAGAGCATGATGCAGGATGTGTTTGTCTTTAAGTATCTTTTTGTGTGTCTTTTTGCTTTTCCCAAATTACTTTCATTTGATGCAAGATCTCAGATAAGTAGAAAAGATAAAACATAAGTGTGAGGACTTGTGGATTCTAATTATATTGTAAAAAAGGAGTCTGTCATTTGGCTGGGATGAATATAGTTTCTTTAATACATTACAATATTACTGAATATGTACATTCTGACCCCCTGATTGTGTATGAGTATGTGGAATGGTGATGAAATACTGCCATTGCTTGGCGATAGCATCAGGTACACAGCTCTTCCAGTAGGATCCCTCTGTGCCATAGTTAGCACCACTTATTCAGATGACCGACATTTAGTGTATGAGTCAATCAAGCTAAATGTTTTTCATTCCTCCAGTACCTTCGCCTCTTGGCCCCTCACCCTTCCCCCCTTCCTTCTATCTTACTGTTTCCTCTGCAATTTTTTGTTGATTACCTTCTATACACCAGGAATGGGGCATGGCTCTAGTGATGCAGAGATAAATGAAAACATCAGGAATTTATCACTGAGATGTAGTCACTGTGGATTTTAGCAGAAGTAAAACTAATTTCTCTTTATTTCTGTTTGCTATTGATGGACAAATGTGGAGCTGTCAAAAGACTTTACAACGTTTGCATAAAATCACACTCATGTTCTGTTTTGTAGCTACACCACCAGAGGTAGTTTGATTGGGTTTTGCAAGAGTCGGCATTCCTGATTTTTCACTGTGAAATTATTATTTATTTTCTTTGATGATTGATTTATAAGACTGATTTATAAATGCTTTCCTAAAGCTCCATCTCCTATAGTATATGTATATACCACATATGATATAAGTGTTCTTTAGGGGTCTAGAAGGCAGTTAGCTATTAGAAGGTAAATCTTCCTCCAACATAAGTATCAGAGAGTAGTTCACACCTTACAGGGGAAAATAACCTGATTAAAAACACACCAGAAAGTAGGAATGTTCAATCAAATAATAGCAGGATGAATAACTTGATAAAAGAAGATGGCTCACAGAGAAGAATTTATTGCACTTACTGCATTCAAATAGCTGTACCTATAAAAAGATCATTCAAGAAATTTTAGTGATGAGCAAGAAGTCAGCTTCAAGAATAACTGATCAGAAACTCTGGATACATTAGAACATGTACACAGAAATAATGACAGCATTAGTTGCGGGAAAGACAGCAGAAAAAAAAAGTCAAAGTACAAAGTAGGTGAGTTGATTCTTCTGTAATTTATTCTAGTTGGAATATATAGGGATAATAAATGGTAAATTGATTGTTGCAAAGTAGTCCTCAAATGTGGTTGACATGTTAGAGCTGGAACTAATTCAGGAACATGAACTAGATATCAGGACAGCTTATTAAAATACATATCCAACACAGTAGAATTTCACATGTATTTACTTAATCCATCCACAAATGTAGGTCCAGTTGCTCAGCAGAGTCAGCATCGTAGGACATTTTATCTTATAGAGACCAAGACACTGTGATAAAGATGCCGAATAGTTTTCTGAAAGATTACCTCATATTTAATTTCATATTTATACCTTAGAAAATCAATCAGATGTGCATGTTAAATTAAGTCTCAATGATCTCTATCCCCGAAATCCATGCAGCTCTCTCCTCTACACTGGATCCTTTTTAAACCCAGATCTATTAAGTAGCTATGATTATTGCACAATTACCTACAGCTTCTGATGAGCCCTGGGACATAAATATAAAATGTAGATCCAAGAGAGCCAATAGAAATACAATGCAAACCATCTTAAGTTTTCTGGTAGCCGCATTAAAAATACAAAAAGAAATAATTTTTCTTTTTTTAATAATTCTACTGACCATACTTGCCCAAAGTATTATTCCAACATGTAATCAATCTAAAAGATTATTAGTAAATTATTTTCCTTTTTTTTTTTTGCTAAGATTTTGAGTCTACATATACTTATATACTTTTGGCAGAACTTGTCGATTTGGCCCAGCCGTCTTCTGAATATGTAAGAGCCAAGTCCTCAAGGCTAGTGGCAATTGTATTAAATGAGGCAGTTCTAGATTTTTTTCCCCTGTTTCAAAGAGACTTAGTTGTTCCTCAGCCTCCTTTTTCTAAGAGTTTAGGCAATACCATTTAGATGACATATACCACTTTGATCTATATTTCAGAAGATACCTGAATAGAATTTTAAAGTTTTTTTTTCAAATTAACAAATGTTTGATTTACTGTAACTGTTTCAGATACGTTTTTAAAGACATTTTTCTTAAAATATACTTTTATCATAAAGGTTAAGAAATAGAGAAGCATGTGAAAATATTAGAACATTTTTTGCAGCTTAAACTTGGCTCAGAGCATCTTGCAGATTTCCCTTCCATGTGTCTCCCCGTGGGAGGAAAGGACTCATTGCCTTGTAGATTTTCCCCACCCCCTCTTCCTTTTGCTGGCTTTGTATGTGTTAAAGAAGTTGTGAAGAAGGGTTATTCCTGGCATCAATTAGGCATGCTTGCTTTTCTTTTCTTTTTCCTTTAAAGGGGATTATTTCATCTCTAGCACACATCCTGGTGGCAAGTGTCTTGTAGATTACAGGACCAGTGTGTTTTCTGCAGCCACAACTACTCTGGTTCCATCACAGTCCACTTGATACATGGATCAATCCATACAATGCCAACACACTGGACAGCCTGCAAGACATGGGACTAAATGATAAAAAGGAAGCCCTCAAGCAACTCACCACATAATCATGCACGAAAATTACAAGGTTGATATATGCTGTCCACCACTACCTTCAGCAGGACATAGTACTCCTTTGCATTGTGGTAGAGCTTGGGTCCAGATGTTGTGGGAATTGGAAGTGTTCATCTCTTCCTCACTTTTATTAGAGCCACATTATGTAAATGTCTATAAGTTCCAGTCTCTTCTTTTTCTAAGTGAATACCTCTAGTCAGGAGATGCTTATGTCCACGTTTGGGCTTATCAGAGGCATCAGATCAAGTTGGATAGGTTTTGGGAGAAGTCAGTACTTTATTTATCTTCAAGTCCATGTGAGATATATTTCATATTTAAATTCAGGTATTACCATGGAAATATCATTGTTGACAACTTTATTCATACTGTGAGTATTGGCATCACATACCATGCTGCAACCTTAAAAGACTTCAGTCCATAAGTATTTATGGATGAGAGCTTTTCACTGCTTTCCTTACATCTCCAACTACATGCTGTGACTTTTTTATTTTTAAATTTTTTTATCAATGAAGGGGGACAGTGCAAAATTGGTTTCTCTCTGGTTTCATTTTGCAAGTCTTAACACTTGCTTGGATACTCTTTGCAAAGATGGACTTAGATACAGAAATCTATTATTATGCATCAGGCCTGGATGAGGCAGAGACTCACTCTGTGACTTGATGGAATGTATTAAGTCAGAAGAAGCTGGTGTTTGAATATGAAGTTTGAGGAGTGGATGCTATAAAGGCATGTTAAGGCAGATTCCCTTGGAGGTGGTCAGGGCAGCTGATCCTGCAATAAAACATGGGCTCTGAAAAGAACCATTGCAGAATACAGGTTTTCTAGGAAAACATCTTTATCAGGAAGGTTTGGTGGGGGTCATAGCATGTTCTGGAAGTAGGCAGAACATAGCTCCTAGGAATCCAGGAGCAGTGGTGTATTAAGAAATCCGTCAAGCTGGGCGTGGTGGCACACGCTTGTAATCCCCGCACTTGGGAGGCAAGACAGGAGGATTGCGCTGGTTCGAAGCCAGCCTCACTGGCTTAAGGGACCATGTTTCCAAATAAAAATATATAAAATAGGTCTGGGAGTGTAGCCTGGAGGTAGAAGGGCTTCCAGGAACCCCAGTACCACCAAAAAAAAAGAAAAAGAAATCCATCACTGAAATCAGGAATAGTATCTCAGCCATACTCTACAGCTATACTGTATAGCTCAACAGCATACTCCAATGCCCCAAAGACAGATAGGAACTGGCAGCCAAGCCTTAGGGGGACAGAGGTGCTAAGTAAGTAATCAGAGTAGAAACTCAGGAACAGAGATCAGCTAATAGGAATCATGTACAGAGTAGAAATTGCATTTCAGGAACAATGCATAAATCTTGTTATCAAATATAGGCCAGAGTGTTCAGCCTGAATTAGCAGAAAAGGAGACTTGATTCCAAACCACAGAGTTGGAGCTATGGCTGTGTAAATCTTTTTTTTTTTTTTTCCCCCCTGAGCTCTGGGTTTTCGAAACCCAGAAAACTAAGCTTGAAGTTTAGAGACAAAGGAGAAATATATTCAAGTCCTGCAACTTTGTTAAAAGGGGTGGCAGTGGGGAACTCAAAATGTAATCCATTTCAGAGTTTCTTTTCCACTTTCTACTCTTTACTGGATTGATTTAATCATTTAAAGTCAAACTCATGGTCAGGTCATTTAAGATCAGACTGGTTTGGGAGTGAATCTCAATTCTTGATTCAGGAAACAAGATGTTCTGTAAAGCAGCATGAAAATGGTTTTATTTTTATCATGCTGGATTTTTCTCAGAGGTCACCACCACCAGTCTCCTTGCCTAGACATTTACTTCCTCTGCTCCTTTGGAGCCCTGAGCATGGCTGATCATGGTTCCTCTCTTGAAAGTCTGCCCTCTCCTGGTTTTCATGGCTGATCACTTTCTTTGGTCTCACTGACATCCTGTGTGGCGTCCTGAGCCTCTTTCCTCCACCCACTCTCCCTCCTCATTGTTTGTGGGTTTGCTTTCCCACTGCTGCAAACCTAGTTCAGTACCTACAAAGGATTCGTGCAATGGCTAGTTACTGGGTTCTTCACCTCTTCCTGTCTCCTCTGCTTTCTTCCACACTGATTTTTCTGAAGGGTAGGTCTGTTCTCCCTTCTGCCCTGTCCAGAAATTTCACAGACTTCCACTAAGAATAAAATTGCCTGTAATCCCAATACTTGGGAGATAGAGTGAAGAGGATCTCAGGTTCCAGGTCAATAATTTAGCAAGACATTGTTTCACAATAAAACAAGGGCTATGAGTATAGGTTAGAAGTAGAATGCTCATGTGCCAAAATAACTAAAATAAGTAATAAGTACCAGTTTTCCCCCTGTATTTTTTTTTTTTTTGTACTGGGGATAAAACGTAGAATCCTAATGCTCCTGGGCCACACCACCAGTCCTATTTTATTTGGGGGTTGGGGGGAAATCGGGATTTCAGTAAGTTGCTGAGGGCCTTGCATAGTTGCTGAGAGCTTCACTAAGTTGCTGAGTCTGGTTTTGAGCCTGTGATCCTCCTGTCTCAGCCTCCCAAGTACTGGGATTAGAGATATGTGCCACCACACCCAGAGTCCCCTGTATCTTAAAGTATTTATATTATGGTCCCAAAATACTCTCCCACTGGGCCCCTATATCTAGGTTGTGTGACGTCCCAAATAGACCCACTTATTGTTTCTCAAGAACATCCTATACTTCACTTCCTCTGAGATTATTTCTGTTCTCCCTTGTGCCTTAACTGTGGTTACTATATGTCCTGACTTACCTGGCTTGGCTTTTTTTTTTTTTTTTTTTTTGGCTTGCTATCAGTATCTTTAAGCCTCCATTTCATTTTCAATAGTACAGTAGTTTGGATGACAAACTACTGTATTTATATTATATGTTATATTATTATTATTATAATTATATATTATATTATACTGTATTTAAATTATATGGCCACTCCATCAAAAGAGCTTGTTGTGTTCCTTATCTCATTCTTATTCCCAGTTCTCTATTCTGTTTAATTTTCTTGTGGTAAATATAGCCCTGTCATTTTAAGTCAGGTGCAATAGAGAAACATCTCCCCTCCTGATACTTTCTTCCTCTCTCTTCACCCTACCATCACCGATTTAAATCATTCTGTTCCTTTTTTATTTATCTCACATTTACCAATATAGGGTTGTAGTTATCTGTATCCACATAGCTATTTGTATATTTTAAATTTTATCTTCATGGTACTTCCCAAGTTTTGGACCTTAGTCATTCTATCAATTAAATTGCTTTCATCTGAAAATTAGAGAAAAATGCCTAAACCATAAACAATAAACAACATTTAGTATGTTTTGTAATATGAAGTGCTACTTCTATATCTAACTGATCACTGATCACTGATCTCATAGTTAGATAGATAGCGATTCACTGTCTCCTCCTCTATAACATGCTCCACTCTTGGCAGGCATCCTCACAAGTACATGTGACCACTCTTTTCTAGAAATTACACCTAAACAAGATGATGTCCAAAAGCAAACAAAACAAAAATCAAAACAGTTCTTTTAAGCATCCCCTTTTAAAAGCAAAATCCCCTATTTTCAGAAGCATCCATCCCTAGTAGAAGTCACCTCATGCTTCATTGGCTAGAACTTTATCATGGGTGGGCCTAAGACAATCACAGCTCGGGTGGATAGGGCCATCAGAGCTTGGCCATTCATCCTTTGAGGCTGAAAATGGCCCTGGGTCTCCCAGAGATCACGCTCTATTGAAAAATTTGACAACTGACCAAACTAAAGTTCTTTAAGAAAGAGGGAGAAATAATGGTAAAAAAAAAATTAAATAAAAATATGCTATGTATAAGTTTTGGATAATCAATGATTATTTATAGGATTTTAGTATCATTTCAGGAATCAAGAATTTTAGTTTACCTCAGTATTTTAATGGTATCATGAATCATAAACACTGATGTTCAGTAGACTTTAGAAAATTTTAGTGCTTAGTACAACAGGTTCATTTTGACACCATTTTGCTTAAGTTGATACGGAGAGATTATAATTAAGACTTTGAAAGAAAACTATTGAGATTTTAATAGCCATATAAAATTGCTGGCCAGCAAAGGATGCTCAGGATTGCTCATTAAGTGGAATTGTTTCCTGTAGTTTTCTGAGGTGATGTTTTTCCCAGTGTTTGAGTTCCACAGAACTCAAATGTTCATAGGATTTCAAATATCTTTTACAGATTTACCTTTTGGATATTGAAATGTAAAATCCTCAAAGTGCCTGCCAACTGTGAAATGCAATAAATAATAGGTAAAAAAAAATGTGGCTCTGAAATGTCCTATAGCACCCAGGGGAGCTTGCTACACTGTCTGTCCTGATCCACAGGGACTCTGTCTTTCCAGTGTGGTTTCAGGCCCAACACCACTCAAGGTCCTCCATAGTTGTGTCAGAAGTGCAAGTGGTGCTCGTGTTCCTTATGCAACAGCTGGTACTGTAAACTAAAGATGGGGGCTTGTACAACCATCTCAAGTGTTGACACCAGGAAGTGACAACAGATGTCCCAGTGGGGAGACCACAGGGGCCCAGAATCCTCCAGACAGGCATGAGAGGAAGGCAATACTATGAACATGAAAATACTCAACACAATAAAAAGATAAGAAAGATGATTTTTGTTTTTGACACTAGGAGGACAGAGCAGAGAACTGCTTCTAAAACCTCCATCCAGTGTTGATGTTTTATAAACCCTAGCGTCAGAGGGTTTGAAGCTGGCATTTGATGTTCTCAGCAATAAACGTGCTAGTTATTGTGATAGTATGCTCTAAATGTGTTGACAGCCCATATTAGGACTCAGTAGAGAAGCAGACACTAAGATTATGCACAATTTGGACATTTGAACAAGTATTATGAAGGATTGAAGTGGCTGAATAAGACTGATTTCCTTCCAAGTGTTAAAGTCAAGGATTCTTATCTCAGAGCACTTTTCTACATGGATTTTCAGATAATGGAAATGCTCATCTGAATCTCACAGGGGGCAATGGGGAAAATAGCATAGAAAATAAGTAATGCATGGAAGAGGCAGTGGCCTTCAAGGTTCTACTTTCTCCCCCTTAACAATTATAACCAAAAGAAAGGTTTTCATGTCAGTTCTGTAGGCCTCTCCTCAGTTATTCAATATCTACAAAAAAGTAATCATTATTATTTTGAGAATAATATTTATAACTTTTCTCAAAAATTTTACTTTTTCCTTTTTAATGTGCTTTTATCAAAACTACATTATAGTATCACATCATAGTATAAATCATGTTGACAATGACATATATGCACACAGTATTTGGTGCCCACCCCTGCCTCTCCATTTCCCCCATCCCAATACAGAGTACTGAGATTGAGGTTGATATATTCACATATGTATACATAGTCAATGGTAGTAGTTCCATTAATGAACCTCTGTCTTCCTCTTTCCCTTCCTTAGACCACCTCCCTGGCTCCACTGAGGTTTCTTCTCCATTATCTGGAGTCCCTCTGGTATCCCAATTACTCCCTAGCTTGCCATATTAGAGAAAACATATGACCCTTCACTTTCTGTTATTGGCTAGTCTCAATATAATGTTCTCCAGATCTTCCCATTTTCTTGAAAATGACACAATTTTGTTCTTAATTGCTAAGTAGAATTCTATTGTGTCTATTTCCCATAATTTTGTAATCTATTCATCTGCTGATAGACACCTGGGTTGGTTTCATAGTTTGCTATTGTGAATTAGAGTGCTATGAACATGGGTATTTATATTTTACTGTAGTTCTCTTGTTTCAGCATCTTTGGAAATATACACTGCAGTGGTTTAGCTAGATTATATGGTGGATTCATTCCCAGTTTTCTAAGGAATCTACACTGATCTACATTGTGGCTGAACTAGTTTGTACTCCCAACAACTATGTAGAAGAGTTCCTATTGCCCCGCATCCTTGCCAACATTTATTGTTATTTGACTTCTTGATAATTACCATTCTTATTGAGATTAAATGGAATCTCAGTGTAGTTTTGATTTGTATCTCCATGATTGCTAATGATGTTGGACATTTTCTTCATGTATCTATTGCCCATTTGTATCTCTTCTTTTGTGAAATGTTAATTCAATTCAGTTGCTCATTTCTTGATTGGGTTACTTGATCTGTTTTTCTAGTGTAAAGTCTTTTAAATTCTTTGTATATTCTATATATTAGTCCTCTAACAGAAGGATAGCTGGTAAAGAATTCTCCCATTTCATAGGTTTTCTCTTTAGACACTTGATGGTTTCCTTTGATGTGCACAAGTCTTTTAGTTTAATGCCATCCCACTTACTAAACTTTGTTTTAATTTCCTGAGCTTTGGGCCTCCTGTTGAGGAAGTTTCTACCTGTGCATATATGTTGGAGTGTTTAACCTATGTCATCCTCTAGTTTTACTTTTTCTTAAATGAACTTGCTGATCATACAATCTTAAATCATGTTAAGTTCTTCACCTCCCACAAAACTGCCCCATTACCAATGTTTCAAGGGATGTTTCGGAATAGCAGGTTGCTTCTCAAAAATAAGAAGCAGTAGTCTGGAGACATTGCAGAAATTAATATTTGCAGGCTCATAGCCCCCTAGTCACCAGTACAAACTCTCTCCTGTACTCTTTGTTTGAATAAAAGTGGCTATTTACTAGAGTACCTCAGCCTTACCTAGCTTAAATTTTAAGAAATGAGCCCATTGCTTATGTTTTGTACAGAAAAGGTAATGGGAAAAATTATGCTTATAAGTGTAGAACTACAGATAAACTTTTCTTCCTAAAATAAAATAAAATAATTAAATAGAATACCAACTATGGCATTGAGCAGTAAAGTTACTTTGTGTCTCATAAAGTACTTACTCCATTCCTATAAAAACTTTTAAAATATAAATATACATTATATACAGTAATATATACAGTAATATATATTATTAATTGTTAAATTGGAGTCATACTGCTTGGTTTAGAATCTCAGATTTGCCATTTACTGGCTATGAGACTTTGAGAAAATTGCTCTTCATTTCTCAGTTTCCTTATCTGTGAAACAAGGTAACTCATAACTTTTCCTAATTGAATAGTCATGAATACCAAATCCGATGAATATGCATAAGATTAGAACAATAGCTCTTCTTTTTGTCATGGTAAGCATTTTCCAACACTTTTTAAAAAAGGAATGAAAGAGAAGATATTTATGAATTTCTTTAACAAATATGTATATATCATAAGCTGAAATTAAAGACATTTAGGATAACAAACGATCAGTTTTTAAAAATAAATTTCTCATTATTTATTGAAAACACTTAAATTGGCTTGCTTAATAAATTCAGCAAATTCAGAGCTCTTTGGGTTTCACATTTAAATTATAATTATACCTTTTCCTATTATACTGTGAGCAAGAATCTGGAGTGTCGCACTTACACCAAGCACAAATGAGGCCAGGCTGCAGAATGAGTCTGTGTTCCAAGACTCATCTCATTCATTTATTTTTGGGTCTCAATCATGCTTTTCTTTGTATATTCTCATCAAGCATTTTTTTCATGAGTTGGTAAGGATAAGGATTTCCTATGTAATCATCATTTACTGTTCCTATGAAAGCATTTTAAAAATAAAGTCCTTCACATGTCTAGTCCCTTTTTCAGTAAAATTGAATGGCCTTAAAAGACATTTGTTCTGACAATCTGCTTAAAGATGGGAGAGATGAAAGCCAAGAAAACCGGAAGAAGATGGCCTCCAGGGAATGATATGCTCAGGATGAATTTGAAATGGCAAGGAATACTGTTTCTGCTTTCTCAGGCAGAGCTGTCACCTCAAAAGCCCATTTTCATGAGAAAGAGAGTGTTACTTAGAGCATCATGGTTGAGTCTATGGAATACATATTGCTGTAATGTAGCCATAGGGCACTTCAAGGTGACCACTACTAATCCAGACCCTTTGTGCAATAGAAACTTTCATTTTGGTACAGAAGTCATCTCAGCCATACTGCAACATATGTTGAACTAGCAAAAAGAAAACAAGAAAAAAAAGAGAGAAGTAGAATAATTGCTGTTTCTAGATAGCAATGAAAGCCACTATAATACCTGTAGTCCCTAGAATTTTTCCAAAGATACAATTGTCCACAAGACACCCGAGAAAGGCAGGTGGGGAGAAGTATAGCTCTCCTGTGCTATAAGAAAAGAGTGCTATTATTTGTAAGCGATAGATCTGAGAGGCAGGGTAAATCTCAGTGTCTTCTCCTGGCCATTTCCTGCTGCACAGAAATCTCAAAATACATACTTAAATGTCTCTTTTATTTTTCAAGTATTTCAACTTTTAGAATAAAATTTTCTTTCTCATTGTGTGAATTAGTATTTGTTCTTTTCATGCTAAATCTTCCTCTCCTCTTCCCAATCTCCAGGGAAGTGCTGACAGTTTGTTGCCACTGTAGAGAGTCAGCTGTTTTTCTTTTAAAAAGCCTTCGTTCTTTTTTTTTAATTATCATATAATAACTACACTAACTAATCCTTTCTAAATTCAAATTTCTTCCCTCTGAGAAGGAAGAAGACTTGTTTTTATCTACTTTCATTAGTGTTTCTGGGATACAAGCTCTTCTAGATACTTAAGATTGTCCCTCAAATATAGATCTCTAAGATCAAATAAATTTGAAAAACATTGGGCAGTAAAGTTGGCAGTTTTCTTTAACAGATTATCATGTTTTTGGTCCACAAAAGGAAACTAATTAAAGAAGTCATACTCATAAACTCCAATGGTCAGATAAGAAATCTTTAAGTGCTAGAGTTTTCACTCTAATTCAAGGCAAAAATAATAAAAAAAAATTATATGAGCAAATTTGACTCCCAAACTAGACTGCATAAAGTGGTCTCATCACCCAAAGATCCTTAGTGCTGTGGTTTGGATATGTTTTAGGAGACCCAAGGGCTCATGCATTGGAAGCTTGGTCTTTAGTGTGCTGATGTTAACAGGTGTTAGGACCTTCAAAAGATGGGCCTTAGTGGAAGGTCTTTATTAGGCCTTACTCTTTGAAGAAATGAAGGTAGTTCTCAGGAGATTCCTTAGTTACTTTGTGTGAGAAGGTTGTCATAGGAGAACGAGTTTGGCCAATCCTCAGCCTCATTGGTTTCCTATCTTGCCATAAGATCTCTCCCTCTTGAGTACTCTCTACCTGATGCCATCCACCATGATATGGCATAGGGAAAGGCCAGGAATCCTCACCATAACCAAAAAAAGCTCATTTTTTAAACTTTTAGACTCTAAAACTGTGAGCTAAGTAAATCTGTTTGTTTGTTTGTTTGTTTGTTTGTTTGTTTGTCGGTGCTAGGAATGGAACCCAGGGGCTTTCTACATTTGGGCTACACTCCCAGACCTATTTTATATTTTATTTTGAAACAGGGTCTCACTAAGTTGCTGAGAACCTCACTAAGTAGCTGAGGCTGGCTTCGAACCTTTGCATCCTCCTGTCTCAGCCTCCCAAGTGCTGGGATTACAAGTATGTACCACCATGCCCAGCAAACCTGTTTTTAAATAAGCTATGCAGCCTCAGGTTTTTTGTTATAGTAATAGAAAATGAATGAATACAGTTAGTCATATAGTGTCTCTGAGCTTTGTATTCTTATCTGTAAGATGGTTACAAGAAAATAATGCCCTATCAGGGCATGGTGGTCAGCACATTTGTAATCCCAGCATTTGGGAGGCTGAGACAGGAGGATCACGGTTCGCGGACAGCCTCAGATACTTAGGCCCTTTGCAACTCAGTGAGACTGTTTCAAAATAAACAATTAAAAAAAATAGGCCTGGGGTATAGCTCGAAGGGAGAATGCCCCTGGGTTCCATCCCAAGTACCACAAAAAAAGAAAGAGAGAGAGGGGTGGGAGGGAGGGAGGGAGGGAGGAAGGAAGGAAGGAAGGAAGGAAGGAAGGAAGGAGAAAATAATGCCCTTATGTATTCCTGGAAATTATTAATATTCATGTCATAATATGCATTTGAATCTTCAGGAGGGTTTAGAGGTTATAGATTTTAGATGATTTTTCTTGACCAGGTATCTCTCCCCAACACACACGTTACAATATATCACTTAACATCCTGCTAAGTATAGTTTGGAAATCACTTACCAATGGAGTTAATTTTTGCTTATACTTTACAGGATCATTTCTAAAATCTCTACATCTGGACGTCCCAAAGAGCATTTATATTTTATCATGTTGTATTTTATTGTTGACAACAGAGGAAATAAATTCTAATATGTATTTTAGAGAGCCAAAAAGCTTGCTAATAACCTGAGTACTAATTTTTATTAAATATGAGTTAACTCTTGAGGAATGATGGGTACACTGTAATAGTTCTAGCATCTAGCAGGTCTGTGACCATGCAAAAGAGGACAGTATACATTCAAGTAATATTAATAAACTACAAGCATATGATAGGAGTTTATATTCCAGTGCTCTTATACTTCATATTTCTTTTAGCTTATCATCACACTTATAAGAGTAGTTAGCCAAAACATTAAAAATCATGTAAAGTTTAATCAGCAACATTTATTTTAACTAGGAAAGCATTTACTAGTTTTTACAAATTTTCTATCATTAAAAAAAGCGAATGTGCTAGCTGCAAATCCATGCCCTCTCATTAAGCAGCCTGCACCGACTTTTCCTATATCCTTCCTTCTGCTGCCCCTCCACCCACACAGGAGCTGAAAGGCGAGCATCAGGCCTTTTATATTATCCCCTCAAACTACTCTAAGTACATCCTATGCCAGAAAAGACAGACACTCTCTCTCCCTCAGCACAATCACTGACCTCTCGTGGGTACTAGTTGGATATGACCTTCGAAGCCATCATCTAACAGTGGCTAACACTCTTATAGTTGTGCCAGTCTTTATTCTGAGGATTTTATAACGATTGGCTCCTGTAATCCTCACAGCACCCCCACAAGTTGCATCATTTGTGTTTTCTTCATTTTACAGATGATGAGCACATGTGGGTGAACAGAGGTCACATGACATACCTTAGGTCGTGTAGTCAGCTAGATGCGTATGGGGAAGGGGCAGGAAAGGGTGGGGTTTAGAGAGAAATGCACCAAGCATGTGCATGTAAATTCCTATCACTCTGTCCCTCACTATGATGGATAAGTGCAATGTACTGATAAAAATATAAAAATAGTAAACAAAACAAAGTAGTTTTTTTTTTTTGTGTGTGTGTGTGTGTGTGTGTGGGTCTGGGGTTGGAACCCAGGGGCATTTGACCTCCGAGCTACACCCCCTGCCCTGTTTTTTTTTTTTATTCTTTGTAACAGGGTCTCACTGAGTTGCAGAGGTCCCCGCTAAGTAGCTGAGACTGTCAGTGAACCCCGATCCTCTGGTCTCAGCCTCCCGAATGCTGGGATTACAAGCATGTGCCATCACGCCTGGCTTTAAAATAGGGTTTTAAAAAAGAGAGATAAAGCCAACACAGAGCCCATGTATTCTGGCTCTCAAGTTCATGCTCACTGTACAGCACGAGAACAGTACTGTTTTCCAATCTGAGACATAAGCCTTCTGGGCAGTACTTTTCCATCTATACTAGCAGGTTCTCTGGGCCTGGATGCTGTTGACTACACTACTTATAGATGGGTTGAAGAAGACTGGCTATCTCTGCAAGGAATGTTCCAGAAAGCAGCACCAGGTTCCTTTCTGTGGGATTTTGACTCTTGCCTTCCCGGTGCTCAGTCATCACTCAGCCCTGATCTGAGCCATTACAGATCGCTGATCTCATCTCTTTTTTGTTCATTCACTGGGATTATTTGCACATACATGTGTACTTACATCTGTAAGTCTCTTTGTTGGCTTTCCATATTTTAGACAGAGTGAACTATATAGACAACTTGGAGGCAGGGGACTTGAGTGACCGGGTTCGGGTGCTAAGTGTTGACTGATTCCTCCTTGTTAGAACACGTCATCTCCCCAACTCTCATTCAAGATAAGCAAAAAATGAGAGTGCTGGGTTTCTTGTTATTTTAGAATTTATTCGGCCTCTCTTTCTATAAACTCATCTCTCACTATGTGCCTAGAATAGTTCTTAGCACAGTACAAATAAATAATAATTATCTGTTCAAATAAATATATAAAAGTCCCCTTGAAAATATATCTGACAAATTTAAAATGTGTTTTAGACTCTGGGCTATCTTGTAGCTCTTGGAGGGCTTTCCAAAACACAGATGGCCAGACCCCATCCTCAGAGTTTCTAAGTCACTAAGCTGCGTGGGTCTGAGAATATGCTTTTCATCAAGTTTCCCAGAGCTCTCCCAATCCAGGGACCAAATTTGAGAATCACTCTCACAGCTCTTGAAATACCTTTCCCTTAGTTTCCTGGCTGAGGAATAAGTTAATAAGCCTACCTCGCCCAGTGATTGGGATGATAACTTTATGTTTCTTACCCCCTAGTTAGCTGCATTTAAGGGTACCTTAAAGATGCCAACCTTAATTCAAAGGAATGATCCAATTCCTGACTTCATGTCTTTCTAGCAAAGCTGTCTTTGGCCCACAGCTTCACTAAAACTATCTTTTTCTCAAGGTATTAGAGTCTCCTGTTAACACATGCCCACAATATTAACCAGTGCTGATAATGTGCTTTATTTTCTTCATCTGTAATTGAATTATAATGACCATACCTACCTCATAAAGTTAGTTTTAAGATTAAGTTGGTAAATACTTGGAAGGAAGTTAGGCTAATGCCTACAATATATTAAATTCTCAAATTCTAGTAACTTAATTTTCTAATTTTACCCCCCTAGGTTTTCACCTTCAGGATTTCTATCATGGTTGCATCAATTATTACTTTTTTTCTTTGAATCTATCTACTTTACTGGCAAATTTCTTATAAAAGAACACAAATCATTACCATAAATAATAAACCACTAGCACTTGATAAATAGAAAGGAGCCATAAAATAAATAGAATGAACACCAGTATTATTCAATTCTAGGCAGTTATTGTTTTCTGTGAAAAGTTAGAAGCCTGAGACTTACACCATCTTACACACACACACACACACACACACACACACACACACACACACACACACACAGAGGAAAAGTTCTAGCTGCTGTTACAAACCCTCAGATGTCACTGGCTTTGTACATAGGAGTTTATCTTTCACTTTTCAGCAGTCCAGTGCAGGACCTACCACTGAGGAACCGTGCTTCCTTTCACCAAGTGCTACAGGAGCCCAGCTCACTGTTTCCAGCTAGCACATGGGGGAAGAGAACGTAGAAAAAGCAAGCCTGATTTCTTTTACCTTTTTGATCTTAAACAGACATATATCAGTTATCCCAACATCCGTTTGGCACAAGGTCACCTAGATGCAGATGTGTTAGGAATTCTGTCCAGACTAGGGAGCCACTTCCCGTGGGAACAGTAGTGTGTAAGCAAGTGTAGTCACTTAGCTCAGTTTAACCATTCTACAGTGTACGCACACATTTCAAGACATCAGGTTGTGCAGGACAAATTTGTGCATTTATTTTGTCAATTAAATATAACTAAATTGAATAAAACAAGGAAAGACAGAATACACTTTGGGGCAGTTTGGGAGGGGATTATAAAACTGTTTTATCATCAGCTACATCGCATCATCAATTAAATTATTCCCATTCCCTGGGCGAAGTGGCACACACTTATAACCATGCTCTTGGGAGGCTGAGACAGGAGGATCGCACAGGTTCGAAGTCAGCCACAGCTACTTAGTGAGGTTCTCAGCAACTTAGTGAGACCTTGTTTCCAAATAAAATATAAAATAAGTAGTATAGCCCGGAGGTAGAAAGAAGCCTCTGGTTTCCACCCCTAGTACCACCAATAAATAAATAAATAAATAAATAAATAAATAAATAAATTCTCCATCCATCCTGACCTTGATCCTACTCAGAAACCATGTTTAGAAAAGTTTGCAACTGCATTATTTAGCCACGATCCTGAAATGCAAGAATTTTTTGTATTAGTATACAAGGTTAATGAGGTAGTAACAAGTGTAAATTTTTATCTCACGGTAGCTTAGAACTTTTCTTGCTAGCTTGGACTTGATGATGAGGGATGAGATCTTTACATATGGTCTTGTAAAATTGCCAAGAATGCAAGATATGCTTGATAGAAGACTAAATATGAACAGTTAACTTTTTTTCATTTTATACTATTATAGGTTATCATTGCTTTTCAAATAGTGTGTGTGTGTGTGTGTGTGTGTGTGTGTGTGTGTGTGTTACCAGAGATTGAACCCAAGGGCATTCTACTACTAAGTTATATCACCAGCCCTGTTTTATTTTTTATTTTGAAACAGGGTTTAAGTTGCCAATATTAGCTTCAACCTGCAATCCTTGTGTCTTATCCTCCTAAAACTGAGATGTCAGGCATAGGCTACCATGCCTCATCTACTTTACAGATAGTCATTTCAGTGACGTTTGAAATATATGAATCAGGGTGCCAAATACTCTCTGTCTCTCTGATTGCATGACTCCTACTGCTCATTACATCTGAAATGGCTTTCCTGTACCAATTTCAAATCAATCATGCATGGCTATCTTTGAGTCACCATCAAAGAGGAATTTATAATTGGATTCTTATAAGTGAAAACATAAAGCTATTTGGAAGTGAACATGTGATAAAAATCTATAATTATTTCACTTTTTGAAAGAGCTTACTTCATTAATTTTGTCATGAAGGAATATAGGCAATAAAGGGTGAGCCTCTTGGGGTGTTTGGTATGAGAGCAAAGTTTAATGCTAATATTGGAAACATCTACTTCTATCTGGGAATTTCTGATTCCAACTTGAATTTTTGTAGGTTATTATTCATCAACAAATGGGGCTTTTTACTTTTGATAAATGAGGTAACAAATGTAAAACCAGGCTGGATACAAAATTATTCCTCAAAGACAGGATGGAGGTGTAAATGGGTCTTAGAAAGAAGTGGTATGTTCTTGTCACTCTGAACCTAATTATGATGTATAATTACAGTGCGCCAATGAAAGTACATATTAAAAATAAAAATAAAATGAAAATATAGTAAATGAAAAAAGCAGTAGGTCTCGTTGGATAGGCAAAGTGGGGTTTGAGGGGCTTCACAGTGTTCAATACTGAGTTTATTTTTATTTACTTTATTGATGTACTGTAATCATATATCTTGATGAAGTTCAGAGTGTTAGAGGCATACATGAACCCGGCACTCATTGCACCCTCCCTCAGTTCCCACCCAATTCCCTTCCCCCCTCCTTTCTAGTGCTCAGCACAGTGATTGATAAGTTTGTGTATGTACATTCTGTCCATTGAGGGTTTTGCCTCTTCCCCCCTCCTTTCTCCCTCAGTTAGGTGGCCTCTATTCATCTAAGGTTCCTCCTTTGTCTGGAGTCCCTCCTAAGTCCCATTTCCCCACCTAGCTTATACATACTAGGAATAATATCTCACTTTTTCACTTTTTTGTCGTACTGGGAATGGAATCCAGGGGCATTCTACCTCCTAGATACATCCCCAGCCCTATTTTTCATTTTTTATTTTGAAACGAAGTCTCACTAAGTTGCAGAAAGCCTCCATAAGTAGCTGAGGCTGTCTGCCAACCGAGATCTTCCTGTCTCAGCCTCTCAAGTACTGGGATTACAAGCATGCGCCACCACACCCATCCACTTTTCACTCTTTGTGACTGATTAACTTAGTTGCCAGTTTCATCCATTTTCCTACAAATGACATAATTTTGCTCTTTATGGCTGAGTTTTGTAATCTTTTCATCTGTTAATGAACATCTCTGCTGGCTTCGTAATTTGGCAACTGTGAATTGTGCAGCTATGAACATAGATATGCATGCATTACTCTGGTATTTTGGTTTCCATTCTTTTTGGTAGATACCCAGGATTGGTACAGGATTGGTATAGCTGGATCATGGTAGGTTCATTCCTATTCTTCTGAGAATCCTCCACACTGTTTTCCAAAGTGATTGCACTAATTTGTAATTCCACCAATAATGTAATAGAGTTCCTACTTCTCCACATCCTTGTCAGCATTTGTTGTTGTTTGTGGTTTTAATGATTGACATTCTAGTTGGGATTATATGAAATCTCAGCGTAGTTTTGATCTGTTTCTTCCTGATTGTTAATGATGTTGAACATTTTTTTTCATACATTTATTTGCCATTTGTATTTCTTCTTTTGTGAAGTGTCTAGTTCACTTGACTATTTTTTTGATTGGGTTATTTGTTTCTTGAGGATGTGAGTTTCTTGAATTTTCTGAAGATTCTAGAAATTAGTCCTCTATCAGAGGAGTAGCTGGCCCAAATCTCCCATTTTATCAACTCTCAAGGTTGTTGATAGTTTCCTTTGCTATACAGAAACTCTTCATTTAAATGCAGTCCCACATTTTGATTCTCCTCTTAAATTCTTGTGCCTTTGGAGTTTTGTTAGGGAAGTTTCTACCCTTACCTATCTGTTGGAGTGTTGATTCTATGCCCTCTTCAAGTTGTTGGAAGTTCTCTGATCTGATTTCCAAGTCTTTGATCCATACTAATTTGATTATTGTGCAAGGTGCGAAAGTGGGATTTATTTCCATTTTTGCCAAAACTAGTTGCTGAAGAGGCTCTTTTTTTGGCCATTTTGTCAAAACTTAATTGGCTATAAGGGTATGGATTTGTTTCTGAGTCTTCTATTCTGCTCCATTGTTCAATTTTGTGCCATACTATGCTGTTTTTATTAATATGGATTTGTTGTATACTTTAAAGTCAGGTATTGTGATGCCCCCCATGTGGTTCTTGTTGCTGAGAGCTATTTGCTTGGTAGCTTCTGAGTGTTTTATTGTTCCAAATGGATTTAAGGACTGATTTTTTTGTATCTGTGAAGAATGACCTTGATATTTTAATGGGTATTACATTGAATCTGTAGATCACTTTTGGAATGACCATTTTGATATTTATTTCACCTATCCATGAATATGGGAAGTCCTTCTGTCTTCTGAGATCTTCTTCAATTTCTTTCTTCAGTTTTCTGTAATCTTCCTTGTAGAGGTCTTTTACCTTAATTCGGTTTACTCCTAAGTATTTTATTATTTTGTTGGATATTGTGAGTGGAGATGTTTTCTGGGTTTCTTTTTCAGTGGAATTATGGTTGGCATACATAAAACCTGATTCTTTAAGATTAATTTTATATCCAGAAAACTTTGCTGAAGTTGTTACTCAGTTCTAAAAGCCTTTTGGTTTATTGGGCTTTCTTTCTTTCTTTCTTTCTTTCTTTCTTTCTTTCTTTCTTTCTTTCTTTCTTTCTTTCTTTCTTTCTTTTTGTGGTAATGGGGTTCCTGGAAGCCCTTCTACCTCCCGGCTACAATCCCAGACCTATTTTATATTTTGAAACAGAGTCTCTTAAGCCAGCACGGCTAGCTTCAAACCTGCACGATCCTCCTGTCTCTGCCTCCCAAGCGTGGGGATTACAAGCGTGCGCCACCATGCCTGGAAAGTTTATTGGGTTTTCTAAGTATAATATCATTTCATCTGAAAATAGAAATAGTTTCAGTTCTTCCTTTCCTATTTGTAGTTCTTTGATTTCTGTCTACTTGTTTTATTGCTCTAGATAGAGTCTCAAGTACTTTATTAAAAATGGGTGGTGACATAGACATCCTTGTCTTGTTCCTGTTTTTAAGAACTCTCATAGTTTTCCCCCATTCACTATGATGTTAGCCATGGGCTTATTGTATATTTCCTTTATGATTGTGAGGTTTAATTCCTCTATTCCAATTATCTGCAGTGTTTTTAGCATATGTGGGTATTGGATTTTATTGATTGCTAAAGCATCATTAATGGACCCTGACAGAGGATGGGGTGTACAGGTAACCTGGTCAAGTTTGGAGATGCCTGTGAACATGATCCTGGGCATCTGTCTTCAGGCTGGCTTCAGGAACAGAAATCCTGCCCCTTAGGTGGTGGAGTGCCACTCTGTCCTCAAGGAAAGGATTGTGACTCATGAAACACCATATTGGCTCAAGCACAGCCCTAGCTGGATAGGTAAAACAGTGATGTCTGTCAGTATCCACTCCTGAATTGTCAGTGGACATTCACCACATTCCTCATTCAGTTGCACAGTCAATAATCATCCACAGACATGGCTTTGGGTTTTTCTGTAGAGCTGTGGAATAAGCAGGGGTTTTACCTTTCTTTCAATGGAAGAAGAAAGATAGATGAGGCTGAAGAGTTGACAGCTTTGTACCTACTGTGCCAGCCTAGGCTCTGGCTACCAGAATAGCCTGTATTTTTCTATCCTTTTCCTTTCATGTCCCAGTGAAGGGAGAGCCTCTGATGAGAGGGAGGAGGAGTGCCCAGGAAAGGCTGATACAGAGAAAGTGTTGCAGGTCTTCCTCCTGAGTCTCCTTCCCTTTGTAACTCATCTAGAGACCTCGTACCTGTGACAGTAGGAAGAGAGGCCATATTCCATTCATCTCAGCTATCACTGTTCATCATCTAAGCTCTTTTTGGAAACAGGATATATTTTCTTGGTCATAGAGAGAAAGAAATAGTATCAAAGAAAAGTATGAAATGACTGCTGTGTTAGCATCTCATCTCTGGCTTCTGTGCCCTTGTTCTATTGGGTTTCTACCTCTTCTATTGCCAGGAAAAGCAGACCAACTCTAGTCTTTACCTAAAGGCTGTTTTGGGAATCTAATGAGAATGGAATTAAGAACTCCTAGATAAAAGAAATGCAGAAGATGAGGATTTTATTCCACATCTGCAGAGGAGACGTGAAAAACTTTCACTGAAAAGAGAATATCAAAAAATAACAATGGAGTTGGGAAGGGTCGTCTAAAGCTGTTTTGTTTGTTTTTGTTTTTGTCTTTGTTTTTGTTGGAAACTAGCATGTGTGTTAACTTCTTTCTGCATTCATTTCTCTTGTTCCTGGACACCTGAAGACTTGTGAAAGTGTTTATGATGTACGGTGTGTCCTAAACCTTCCCTATTAAAAAAACTGTAAAAATGTTGGGATTGTGATGCAACCTGCAGGTAGGAGCAGGGGTTGACCTGCCTTATCCTAGAAAAGTTGGAGGGAAAGTTTACAAGTACCTTTGCCAAGACTGTGGTCAAAATAGCTCTGAACTGAGATTCTTATTCTGGATGTGCCACACATCTTTTGACTAAGCCATGTTTAAATTGTCTATTTCTCTTTGAATAGGTTTCCTTGTCTATAAAATGTGTGACTGGAGCTGGGTTTTATTCATTCATGCAGCATTCACATTATTGTCAGTTACCGAGTTTTTAAAACTGGAAGTATAAACATTATGCAATCCTTGCCTCAAAGAAGCTTCCAGTTGAGTGGAAGAGACAAATGTTACTGATACTTATAAAACCAAATGGAAATAACCACAATAAATGTATAAAGTGCCATTGGAACATAAAGAAGAGAAGGATGAATTGTACCAGAAATAGACATAAACTTGAAATGGAGAAAGCAATATTTAAATCATGTCTTGAACACTAAACAGTGCTCAGCTTACCAAGCTATATTAGGCCATGGATCAAGCATAAAAGCCTAGGAATGTGGAAATGTTTGGTGGGATGGGGAATAAAAATTTTTAGTTGTAATTATTAGTATAGCATGTCTGGAGGCTATATGAGAACCATGAAAGCTGAAATGATCATTTGTGACAATTTCTGCTAAGCCATAGGCCATGAGGACACACTGCAGATTTTAAATAGGAAATTTGGATTGCACAGCAATTGTCTTCCAAAGCTCAATCTGACTGTAGATAGTTTGAAAAGCAGAGGTGAATTCCAAGGATACTTTAATGCAGGAAAAAGGTGATAAGGAACTAGATTTTAAAAGAGAATGAATGTTTGAAACAGAATTAAGATAAAATGTCATCAGGATTTGGTAATCGATGAAGATGAGGAATAAGTTCCAGAGATCTCTTGCACATTATGGTGGCAGAAGTTAATAACAAAGTACTATTTATTGAAAAATTGCTAGGAAAATAGAATTTAAGTGTCCTCACTAAAATTAAGTATGTGGGGTACCATGCATATTAACTAGCTTGATTTAGCTATTATACAATGTATATACATTTAAAAATCATATTTGTCAATTAGAAATAATGTAAATAAAAGTCATTGATAGAGAGAGACAGATGAGGGATATTGAGGACTTAGCTTGGTATATAAGGGTACAATGATATGCCTGAGTGTCCAGGTGTCCAAGTGGAGAATGAAAGAATCTCGGAGGGGTTAAGAGCAGGAGGTTGTTGGTGGGACCCATGGATCTCATTTTGGGTGTGACAGATGTGAGGATTTCAGTGGGTAGATCTGAGCATGTTGGGAAGTTTCCATTTAGTATGTAGATGAAGTCCTGTATCTGGAGTCTAGAAGAGAGAGAAATATTTAGAATTCTTTAGAGTAGCAGGGGTCCTGAAGTCTTAGGAGGAATGAAGGTCACTAGGGAGGGATTCTGGAAGTAGAAGATAGACGAGCTACAAAAAAATACTGAGGAACATAGAATGTAGGACTTAATGCACTGACCAGAGATTTAATTCAATTCAAGAGAATGTAGAAATGTTAGACTCAAGATGACCTGACACTGAATCAGTCAGAAGGAGGGAGAAAAATAGGAGGAAAATAGAGGATGAAAAGTCCCTACCCTGTCCTTTCTCCAGCAGTTCTAAGGTTGAGAAGAATAGATAAGAATATTATTTATTATTAATAGTAATATGACCAATTGCATATGATTACATGTATATGTTAGATTGAGTGCTAATGCTTTTGGCATTAATAACATTAGCATTGTTGTTAATGATACTCTCATTGCCAATAATTATTCTCATGATTATGATAATGGCTAACTTTTATCAAATACCACCTATATGTTTCTGTTTCCAAGGGCAACTCGTTTTACTTACGCCTCTGCTGAGCTCAAGCTGAGTGCTACCAGGAGAAAGGCTCCTTCCCCACCTCTTCCCTTTTTGTGGTTCTGGAGATTGAATCCAGGGACTTTCTACCTCTGAGTTATACTCCCAGCCCACAACCATATGTTATTTTACTTTTAAATTTTAACAGGGTCTTACTACGTTGCTGAAGGCTTTTCTAAATTGCTTAGGCTGACCTCAATCCTGAGATTCTCCTATTTCCACCTCCCAAGTACTGGGATTACATGCTTGTGCCACCAAACCCAGCTTTCTCTCCCCTCTTTACACTGTCTTCCTGGATGGGTTGTTTCTAAGTACTTTAGACATTTATCTAATCACCACGATTCCTTTAAGTGTAGCCAGGACCACACCCTGTATCTCTTTGATGTTTTCATTTATGTATTTCTAGAAGTAGGTAAAAAATTATTTTATATACAAGAGATTCATTAGGTAAAAAACCTGTAAAGGATGAAGGTTGGAGGGTAAGGCTGAGAAAGCAGGGGAGCCTTCAGCCTGATGAATGTCTGACCTTAGTGCTAGGAAACAGGAAGGAAGGAGAGTTGGGTGAGAAATGCCTCAGACTATAATGCCATTGGCCAAGCTAATGGGGAGTTTATAAACCAAGATTGTCCATAGGGTAGGTGGTATTTCATGTCTCAGAGGAAGGGAATCACCTTTGTATTTCACCACACTTGGTCCTTGGCTAGGAAGAGTCCTTAGAAAGAGTGGCCTCAGCTCCGACCACATATTGAGTCCAGAGCAGTTGGGGCCACCAAGCCACCACAGATGCTCTCAAGTCCACAAGCCACCACAGTTGCTTTTGTGGCTCATGACACTTTTTCTTAAGGGTTCTACTGGCAATAATTTTCCCAACAAGTAAGTCAAATAAAACTCAGAATGTGCATCCCTGACATGAGAGAGTTTGCTCACATGTACCCAATTAGCTTATAAATCCTTTCTTGACCACTATTGCCTAGCACTGGGTAATAAGCTCAGAAAGCCTTTACTGAAATGCATTGAGCATAGTAAGAATTATCTTATTTTCAATGCTTGAATTTATCTCCAAACTATAAACAATGGGAGTTATTACTCAGGAAGTTAAGAGAGTATGACTTGGATCAGGAGTTCCATAGGTCTTCCAACGAGCTCTACAGGGAAAGGGAACTAGAGCATGGAAAATCCCTCTAAAGGAAAGCGGCACCAGGGTTAAGGCACCTGCACTTGATGAGATGAAGTCTACGTAGGTGGAGAGAACACAGCATATGAGTACAGAGTGAAAACGGCTAGTCTAAGTCAAGAACACCTGGGGAAGTCCAGAATAATGGATGGGAGACATTAGATAAACACAGAAACTCTGTCTTATTTGGGGGATTTGTTTGTTTGTTTTCTCTTTTGAAAATTAACCTCTCTACTCAGGGAGCTAGTGGTTTTTACTGCCATAACCTGATTTCTTTGCCTTGGTTACTTGGGGTCAGGGAAGACACCTACCTAAAGGGGAACCTCTTGGGAATTTGGCATTGGGGTATAGTGAATCTGTCATTTGAACTCTTACCTTGAACTGAGCTGACAAGTTGAAGACAAGGCCCTTAGAAATTGTTGGGACAATTGTATATGATAGGAAGAAGGTGAATTGGCTTGAAGAAAGATAATAATAAGTCAGACACAGAGGAGCTCAGATGTGAGACCCTGTGACTCCAGGGACAGAGATAAAATGAGACTGAGGGAGCTGCTGTCTGAAATGTAGAGGACTTTCTACCCATGGACCTCATATCCAACCTCTTCCCTTGGGTTCTGAAATAATCCACTAACTCTAGATTTTAGTTTACTTAAGCCAGTTTAAGCCAGTTTCTCTTTTTCCCTTGGGATTGAACCCAGGAGTACTCCACTATGAGCTACAGCCTTTGCCCCAGTTTTTTTTTTTTTTTTTTTTTTGTATTTTTGAGATAGGATCTTGTCAAATTGCTTAGGCTGGTCTCAAACTTTGCTATCCTCCTGCCTCAGACTCTAAAGTCTCTGAAATTACAGGTGTGTACCACTGCAGCTGGTTAAGAGTCAGTTTAGTATAGTAGTAGCCAAACAACATTGTATGAGATGCTATTCTGGAAAATATGCTTAATAGAAAAACAGAAAATTCAGAAACATGAAATGTGCAGTGATGCAAAATAAGCAAGAGGTCTACATTAGGATGGCTACTGGGAAGAGTAACCCCAGGAAGAGTGGCCTCCTCAGGCAGTTCTTAGCTGAAGGAAGTGTGGTAACCAAAAGAGTTATCAAGTCAGGGACTACACATATAGGATCTGTTTATAGGAATTATGGCATTAGGTAGAGCCTCTGTCAGAGGAGCAAGGCAGAAGTTGGCTATCAGAAGGCAGAATAACCAAAATATGGAACCAATCTAGGCATCCTTCAACAGATGAATGGATTGCAAAATTATGGGAAATATACACAGTGGAATTCTACTCAGCTACAAAGAAGAACAAAATCATGTCATTTGCAAGAAGATGGAAGGACCTGAAGAACATTATGTTACGTGAGATCAGCCAAGCACAGAAAAAGAAGGGGCATATGTTTTCTCTAATATGCCCAAACTAGGGACTAGTTTTCTGTTGTATAACAAAATGCCTGAGACGGTAACATAAATAATGGAGGTTTATTCAGCTTACAGTTCTGGAAGCTGGGGAGTCTACGAGCATTGTGTCAGCATCTGCTTGGAATCTGGTGAGGGTCTTCTTACTACCTCATGACATGGTGGAGCATCACAGGACCAGACAGAGCAAGTGAACCAGTGAGGGTCTCCCTCTTCCTAGAAAGCTCTTAAGGAGTCATGGGGATCCCAAGTTCAAGACCTCATTGAATCCTACCTATCTCCTGAAGGATCTACCTCTAAATACCTTTAGCACATAACTTTAGGGATTAAGTTTTTAACACAGGAATTCTGGGTAGCACACCCAAATATAGAACCTGGGGAATGTCAGGGGCTCCCATACTGCAAGTTAGTTATCCTTGACAAGACACACTAAACACAAAACTAACACTGATAAACTAGCAGGCTTACTGTTGGGTGCAGTTTCCATTTCTCTTAATCTGATTTCTTATGCTGCTGTTGATGGTAGTAAATGGTATCAAAAGGTCTGAGGATGTCAGAAATTTCTTTTTGGCCTGAAAGGGACCTAAGTATTTAACCTTCTAAAGTTTCCACTCGCTCATCTGTAAATGGCATAATAATACCTGTTCTAATTACCTTGCTGGTGATTTTGAGGAACATGTATAAGAACCACAACAAATGCTACAATAGGAGTGGAACATAGCCAGCCTTTTCTAAAGCAGAAAGTAGAACAAGGTGTCTATATCAGCACACATTTCTCCTTACCAGCTCTTGGGCAATTCTCTTGAGTCTCAAGTCTTGATTTCTTCCCTTGTAAAAGAGGTATGATAACATTCCCTATTTCATACAGTTTTTAGGAGGATTAAAATGACACATTTGTACTAAAAGTATAGAGAATATATACATGATTATAATTTGTAATAATGTATCAGAATAGAATATTCTTAAGGCCAAACTTGATAATTTATTTTTTCTTACAAAAGTATGACTGTGATTTCAAATTAGTGTGTCTATACCAGATTCTTTAAAATATTTGCAAAGATAATCTATTCTGAATGCTGTAAGAGTCAAATTTAAACAAAACATGGTAGCTTAAAAAATATGAAACTCAATCATGCGCCAAAAATAGCTTGAGTATGTCCCTAAAGATCCTTTGTATATATACATACATATCTGATATATGTGTGTGTGTATATATATATATGTGTATATATATATACACACACACATACATATACATATTTCATTACTGGGGATTGAATCTAGGAGCATTATACCTTCAAGCTACACCTCCAGTACTATTTTTTATTTTTTTTATTTATTCTTTATTTTAAAACAGGGTCTCACTAAGTTGCCGAGGGCCTTACTAATTAGCTGAGGCTGGCTGAGAACCTGTGATACTCCTGTATCAGCCTCCCACGTACTGGGTTGTGCATCACACCTGACTTATATATTTCATTTTTAATGAAATCTTTTAAAAAACAGTGTCTTTTATTCATAATTTATCATTTAATACTACTCAAAACAAGAGAAATATATATACCGTATTTATGTGTGTATATGTGTGTATGTGTGTGTGTGTGTATAGTGATAGAGTTGTTTTTTCCTTTGAAACTGGGGATTGAATCCAGGGACCCTCTACCTCTGAGCTATACCCCCAGCCCTATTTTATTCTTTTTACTTTGAAATAGGGTCTTACAAAGTTGTGGAGGACCTCACTAAATTGCTGAGGCTGGCCTTGAACCTGCAATCTTACTGTCTCAGCCTCACAAGTAGTGGAATTACAAGTGTGCACCACCATGCTCAGCTGTGGTAAAGTTAAGATTCTAGCAAATGTGGCTCAATTTTACACAGAGATTGTTACCATTCAAAGGAGTTTATTGCATTAAAAATTTATGCTGTTAATTTCTAATATCCTTTAACTTTTTATTTCTTTTTAAGATAATAGTTGGAGAAACTGCTGTGTTTTGCCTGCAACTAGCCACGAGAGATTTTGAAAACCAGGAAAAAACAATTTTAACTGGAGACTGTTGCTATATAAACCCACTGGTGCGTAGAACCGTCCGATTTCTTGGTAAGTGTTCACTGAATTGTTTTCATTCTTTCCCAAACAGTGTTGATGTGTGTCAGCTTTTAAAATAGACCATGTTTTAACTGTATGCAAATATTTGCTTATCTTTTCTTTAAAATATTTAATTTGGTTTACAAATGAACAACAGTAACTACTATACTTTTAATATTGTTATGAATCTACTTCATTTGTACAAATCACTAGATATTTAATATTTTTCTATGACACTAAAAATTATGCAATTAAACAAATTACTTAGTTTTTGTATAAAATTTTAGAAACAATGCTTGGGGAGAATACCCATGTATTTTAACATCATAAAGGAAAGAATGAAAGTTTGGCAAACAGAAGAAATGTTGTATTTGATCCACAGTACTCCACACCCTACTTTTGAATCATTTGTCATGTAAACAAAAATATAGTGGTGATTTTATTCCAAGATAAAACTCACTAATACGTTAACTTCCAATTTCAAATGCTATCAGTAATAAATATGGACACTGACAAATTACTGAACATCATTTCAGCTCAAAAGAAACGTGGCCAAGACCATTTTGTTAACTGACACACAAAATTTAATATAAATTAATGTTTCCTGGATTTATCAGCTAAAAATGAGTATGTCTGAGTATGTCTGTATATACTAAGTAACATTTGCAATAAATTCTGATTGTTATTAAGATATACATTAAAGATACTATAATACTTCAAGATATATCTCATAAATATTGAAGGAATCAAGATAAAATGTTTGAAAATATTATGCCTGCCCGCCCCCCCCCCTCTCTCATATTAAAGGCCACCCAAATGCCATCAGGTGTAGATCTTTCTTAAGACAAAAACCTCATATTTAAGACTTTCCTTAGCATCAAGCTTTGGATTTCTAAAGTTCTCATTTGTCTTCTTGAGAGAATAACTTATATAAAACCTAGAAAGATACTTTTTCAAATCCATTAGTACTCGTTCTTAACTCATGTCTATATATATCATATATGTTATAATATATTTTAATATACATAAGATTTAAAGTAATTTGATGAGATCGATACTTTTTAAAAATACCATAATTAAACTGTATTTTGTATATTTAGGCAAAGCATGTTTCTGCATTTACGCATACATCTCACAAGAGTAAATGACACAGAGTGAAATGTGCTCTTGCCTCTGTGTTTCTCCCTTATTTTTTATTAGTGCATTGTAATTACACATCACAATGAGGTTCAGAGTGATGGAAACACACATACACACAGCACTTATATATTTTCCTCCAGGTACCATTCAGCTCCCTCCTCCTCACTATACATTACATTAAATACATTATATTAAAATTGGTGTTTATAACTTCATATATGAATAAAGCATTATTTCAAATCCCCATTCTTCGCCTCCAGTAGTGTCAACTACACTGTTGGCCTTGGGCTAACATTAGGTTCTAAAGCACATTTAGGAACTTTCCTAGTATTCAAAGACATATCTATTTGGGGCAGTATTATTTGGGAATGTTGTAGAGGTAGGTCCTGGTGTATATTTTTCCAAAATTATGAAAGAATGGATTTCTTTACATTACTACAATATTATTGAAGGTTGTATATGGAAATTTAATTAAAATTAATGGCAAAATTTTATCTAAGTTAAAAATAAGTTATGACAATAATGATTGATGACATTGATTTTAGAACATCTTTTTGGTATTCAAAGAAATTGGCCAGTTCTTTACAAAAGGAGAAAAAATACTTAATTTTATACCTCCAGGTGACCAGAGTAAACAATTTTTAATGCTGTAAAGATAATTAATTTTATATATTAATTACTTTATTGTTTACTAAAATTGCCCTACATTTGATAAACAGGAAACCAATGCAAAAAAAAAAAGTGGGATTAAATTACCAGCTCTTCTGTGACTTTCTGGAGTGTGCTTCTGAAGGCAATGTAGAACTTAATCTGAAAGCATTCTGCTTTACTTAAGATTTGCAATGATATTTAAATGAAAACTGATGGTGTTGGATCTTACTGCTAATTGGTACCTCCAGCAGAGTTAATATCAGTCTGAATGGGCTTAAGAGGCATAATCAGAGGGAGGCAACTGCTTTGCTTTTTGTTAGTGACATAAAAATATTTTCAAAATTAGGAAAAAAATGAAGATTGCTAACTAGTACAACATGACAGACTAATGCCCTCTCAAGGGGCTTCATGTCTCCTTTAAAAAAATAGCATTACCCTAACAGTCCTAGAATATATTTTCTTCCTTTATCTTATGTCTTACAAACCCACCATGCATAAAAATGTAGCTGGTGGTAGACAGCTCAATATGTTAAATAATTTAACACTCCCAAAGTGCCAAGGGAGACACTGGAGATGAGTGAAATGAAAAGAACCAAGTGTCTGTATGTATGGAGTATAGTTTCTAAAATATTTCCCTCTTGGCTTACAGTAAACTGAAATACAAGAAATTAAAAAAAAAGCAAAGAGCTAAAATTGTTTGTTTTCTTCCTTAGGGATTTATACCTTTGGATTATTTGCAACAGATATCTTTGTAAATGCTGGACAAGTCGTTACAGGGAACCTTGCTCCACATTTTCTGGCCCTCTGTAAGCCCAACTATACAGCGCTCGGATGTCAGCAGTACACACAGTTCATCAGTGGAGAAGAAGCTTGCACGGGCAACCCAGATCTCATCATGAGAGCAAGGAAGACGTTCCCATCTAAAGAAGCTGCTCTCAGTGTCTATGCAGCCATGTATCTGACAGTAAGTGAAGATTAGAAACTCATTTTACCTGTATTTCTGTGAATTCTTCCAGTGCGGAACCCCTTTGTCTGGCCATGAGGAAAGTCGTTCATAGACATTAATAGCTTTCTATTGGCCATGCAATTTATTTCTAATAACTGCTGTTTGTATTATGGATGAGATTAAGTCAGTCGACTCTCATGAGGTCCTGTGTGGGTAGTTTGGATGTATTAAAAAATACAGCCATTAGCGTTTCTATTTGTGAATATGTTTGTCTTTGTTGTTAAATAGGACTTAATGGAAACAAATTTGTTTTGTAGCACTCCCTATGAACTTGTAATAGTGCAATTAAAAGAACTATCTAGGCTTTGGGCCGCCTACTCAAGCACACATATTCCCTGGTGGGGAAGAGAGAGGACACTTTTCTTAGAAAGCTTTTTGTTATTTGTAATTATAGCTCTATAATAGCACAATCGATGTTTTAATATTTTTGCATCCTACTAACCAAAGTAGCCTTAGAAATCATATTTCTTCTTTATTCTTGAATATTTGCCATCCTTTTCGAGGTAGGCGCCAAACTGGATTGCAGCTATATTCGAACCTTTAAAGTGAGAATAAATGGTCTCAGCAGAGTGCATTACTACTGACGGGTGAGATTAGAAAGAAGGGTGGTACTGGCAGGCAGCTCTTGACCTCAGCATGCGTATCATTTGCCTTCCCTTCCAACTCTAGGCTGGGACTTGAGGCCATGCAATCAAACACCAAGTCTTCTCTCTAAGCTGTTCCATAAACTCCAGGAAGAAGTTCAGGGAATTTAAATATCTTTAGGGGAAGGGAGGTTCTTCTTCCCCAAGTACCAGTATCGACTTCCTTCTGATTTCCACTTATTAACAAGAGATTTGTAAAGACTCCAGCCCAATATGAAAGCTAATTTGATTATTTCTAGTGACATGGAAAAACTCAGGATTATTTTTATCCTCTAAGCGCTTTCTGAGATGGAAACATTTCTAATGCAATCATGTTAGGCTCTCCCTGGGGAGCAGGGAGAATGTGCAGCAATCCCTGTCACATTTCTTCTTGAGATTAGAAATATAGGATACTAAATAGAAGGACCATTTAAAAGGGGAAATGTGTCCTTGCACATAATTTTTACAATGACAGGATAACTTTAGATGCTATAGAGCATGCATTTTGAAAGTTTCTAAAGTTTTTGGATCAAGTTAATTCTAACCCTCACTGCTGAGACTTCGAAAAATCTCAAGAAAATTTGTAGTTAGACATTCAATCCTATCCTATTCATTTTTTCTTCCATTGCTTACTGACTTTTGTAAAGTTTAGGAGTTACAACTCCCTTTTTGCCCTCATTTTGATCCTTATATGTGTCTCTAATTCCCTCCTCCCCCCTTTCTTTGCTTTTCTGTATACACTGTAGGATACCTCTGGGCCTAATAGGAAATGTGCTAACCCATGCATATTCTTTCCTATTCAGTAAATTGCTTAATTAAATATTCTACCTCTGCTAAAATATGAGGCACCCAGCTTTAAAATGAAGATTGGACATGAGTGAATAAGAAGTCACAAAATACTTTTCACTCATGGCCATCTCATCTAAATATGATGGTCATATTTGTAACAGTGCATGGATTGTGAATGCATCTGCATATAAAATATGTAATCAAGCAAATAGTGGAGACAAATTCCAGTATGTTTTCTGACCCCAATGACTGTCACAGGAGTATTATAACACTGATACTTGATCTTGCTGTGTAATTATATTTATTTTTATAAAATTTATTGTCATAGTTACTTATTTACCACCACAGCATTTGCAAGTGGTGGTAAAAATGTGACTATAACAAAATACTCAAGCTTTTTTTTTTTTTCCTTTTCGGTACTAGGAATTGAACCCAGGGGCCTTCTACCTCTGAGCTATGCCCCTCAAACCTTTAATTTTCTATTTTTAAACAGAGTCTTGCAAAGGGTCTCACCAAGTTGCTAAGTTTCTCACTCAGTTGCTGAGACTGACCTGTGATCCTCCTGTCTCAGCCTACCAAGTACTGGGATTATAGGCATGTACTATTGTGTCCAGTACTATCTGGCTTTTTTATTTGACCAAACTAGTGTTTTGAAGATGTTGTAATGGGATACAATGTTATCTTCATATGTACTGTAAGAATATTAATATCTTATTCAGCTCCTGATTTTATGGCTACCTGCATGCATTTGTTTTAGCAACTTATGCATCATAAATCACACTGTTCTAGTCTGTAACAAAGATTTGGATATATTAACAATAATTGTTATTGCAAACATTATGTCTTGGGCATTAATTACTTCATGTTTACTAATTTATTCCATGCTTTACTAATTCTTACATGTGATACAATTTTATTTTCCATTATTGTTTATTTAATAATTGAATTCTGCTGTTTTTTTGAATCCACACGACATTTTCTTGCCATATGTGCTCTTATTATACCCATTCTGTAGATCTCAAGAAGTGAAGTAATTTGCTCAAACCCATAGAGACACAAGTTTTTCAGCTCACAATGATTCTGAATGTTTCAGACAGGGACATGGAAAATTGTGTTACCGAATGTGTGCATGAGCAGTTGAATTCCCATATCTTCCTACGTAATCTTATCATCCAGTAGCATTTAAAGCCAAGGGTACAGATGGTTAGATGAGTTTAGGGAAGAGTCATTTAATGAACACTCCAACACTCAGAAATCTTCTGTCATTAAATGTGGTTCAGACTAAAAGTTAGGATCCCTGCTTGTAATTATATTGATGGGTGTCTCTGTCTTTTTAACAGTAGATTCTGTTCTTTGCTAATTACTTTTTTCTTTCCCACCACCCCTTTCCCTTTGCGTTCCTGTGTGTGTGTGTGCATGCACACACATGCACATGTGAGTGTAAATGTGGGTGGTTGCTATGGCAACTCTGAATATAATTTCTGTTCCAAATGCAGGCTTTGCAGTCAGGTTTTGCTACTATATTTGAACTTATGTACAAATATATTTCTTTCCAGATTCAATAGAGACACCTTGGGAAATCTTTAGAAAGAAATATTGGGTGTTTCAGACTAATGCAGTTTCATGAAATGTTTGCCAGAATTTTGATAGGCAGGTACAGAGGAGAAAACAGCCCTGTAGTCGATAGTCTCGGTAGAAATGGTCTTATGACTGTATTTAGAGATACTTTTTTTAGTGGAACTGACATAAACATTATAAACTTATAAGTAAAAAATAAGTAGGGCCCATTTTTGAAATATTTTAACTAGAATTGAGGAATGTCTGATGTTTTGCTATGTGGATTAATAAGTAAAATTAAGGATTTTGAACTCTTCCTTAGCATCCGACTTTAATTAAGGCTTTGAGGATAATCTGATCACAGAGATTTCTTTTGTTTTACTGAGAATGTTTTCTAGGGGAAATATCTTATTTCTATTTTTGCAAATGCTGTTTATTTCTGAAGGAAAATCATGTGAAGGTTATTTTAACCCTCAACTATCAAACTTTTAATTCAGTGTTACATTACATTAAAATAATATTTTGTTAAAGTTTTGTGGTATTTATTTTTCTATAAAATGCGTACTTTTTTTCCAGTTAAAAGCAAATGAATTTTAAAGTTGAGAATGAATAAACATGTTTATTGACTTTCCAGTAAATGCCACAAATCTTAGAAATATAAAAGTACAAAAATCACCTTTTTGGGTCACTCTTAGATTTCTAAAAATATTACAAAAAAGAAGAGTCAGCTGTGTTTATTGGCCTGTTTGAATTCTATATTGCTTCATTAGGAGCCACCCTCACCCTCCAAACAGCAATCTATTATCTTCAGGATTCAGAGTGGGGTGACTTGCAGTCTGCCTGCTGGTCTCTGCTGCTTCTCTTTAGTGTCACGGTCTGCTCACCGGCTGGCACAGGGTCTGGGCTCAGCTGGGGCTGTGCTAATGGCTGGGCTTTCTCAGCCTCCAAGGACAAAAATCCAAGATGTGTGGTTTCTTGAGGTATAGGTTCCTAGAAAGCTTCCTAGACATCACCATCACTGTATTCTCTCTGTCCAAACCAATCTCCAGACTGCAAGATAGTTGGGGTGGAACAAGAGGCTCCATCTCAAAAGGGAGGGATGCGGCCACATCACATTGTAGAGATAAATATACAAGAATAGGAATACGCTTTGGAATACAGTTTATCTCAGTGTTTTCTAGAATGTTGTAAGCCTTTTTTTCCACTGTGACCAAAATATCTGATGAGAAACTTAGAGGAGGAGAGGTTTTGACTCATGGTTTTAGAGTCAGTCCATTGCTGGCTGGCTCCAAGGCAGAAACATCATGGTGACCGGATGTGGAGGAAAAAAAGCTTCTTAGGTCATTATAGCCTAGAAGGAGAGGGAAAGAGGGAGAGAGAGAGAGAGAGAGAGAGAGAGAGAGAGAGAGAGAGAGAGATCAGCAAGTAACAGAAGTAACAGATACAGTTCCCTAGGCCATACTTCAGTGACCTGCTTTGTCTACCATGCCCCATCTGTCTATAATTAATACCATAAAATTCATTCATATTATTTGTCTATCAATGGCTTAATCTGTTAATGAGGTTAGAGCCCTCATGATTTAATTATTTCATCTATAAACATAGCTGTATTATTCATCACATATGGCTTTGAGGAACACTTCCGGTCCAAATCATAATATAGCAGCTCAGTGGAAAGCTAAAACATCACCTCCCTCTCTCTCCTCCTCATCAGTGGCTGGTCGGCAGCTTCATCACACTCATTTCTCACGCAGACCTCCTCTATGATAAACTCACAAGGTTCCTCCTCACAGGAGGGACACAGAGGTTAAATAAACACAACCCCTTAGGATCAGTTGACTCCCTTCCCTTTAGTGACTTTTCTTCTAATTCTGTATAGGATCATGAGTGGCCCTCATTTGGGGTACAGAAATTTAGAAAATTCATATTGGTTTACTTTTAAGGACTAATTTCATGACAGTGGCTTGGAATTGTGTTTGTCCAGAAGGACTGGGTGGGTAAAGATGCTCTGAGCTACCTCTGTAGGTTTTTCATATTGGGAAGTGGACCTCGCTTCTCTCACCAGAGAGCCTTCCTCTTGGCTTTCCTGTTTGGATCAAGTCAACATTGCAGTGGAAGCTGGGTGTACTTGCCCACGCTTGTAATCCCAGTACTTGGGAGCCTGAGACAAGAGGATCTCCGGTTTGTGGCCAGCCTCAGCTACTTAGGCCCTTTGCAATTTAGTGAAACCTTGTTTCAAAATAAAAAATTAAAATTAGGACTGGGGGTGTAGTTCTAAGGTAGAATGCCCTGGGTTCAGTCCCCAGTATTGCCAAAAAATTACTGACATATAGATTTTCAATGAGCAAACTTGACTGAGTGTCTAGCTTGTAATATATCAAAATATTTATGGAAGCCGGGCAGTAGCATCAGCCTGTAATCTCAATACTTGGGAAGTTGAAACAGGAGGATTACAGGTTTGAGGCCAGCCTCAGCAATTTAGCAAGGGCCTCAGAAACCTTGAGAGACCCTGTTTCAAAATAAAGAAAAATAAAAATGATTGGTAGGGTAGCTATGAGGCAGAATGCCCCTGGGTTCAATTCCTAGTACAATTATCTATCTCTCTCTCTCTCCCTCTGTGTGCATGTGTGTGTGTGTGTGTGTGTATATATGTATGTATATATATAACTCTCTTTCTGTGTGTATAGTATATATAGCATAGTATGTATGTATATGTGTAGACACATGTGTATATATGTACATATACACACATATGCATATATATATAGAGAGAGAGAGGGGAAGAGAGAGAACATGCACACACATATACACTCATAAGGTGATAGCTGATAGCTAAACTATTACCATGACTATGACTACTGGTGCTGATGAGGCTATTTTTAGCCCACTGACATTTCTTCTTGTCAGACTACAGCTAAGTGTTATGGTTGAGGGTGAGGGAACATATAAAAAGAGACATTCATGAAGTGCCCTCTGGGTTCCACAATATTCACTATCATGGACTGCTTTCATTATTTACTCTGTCTTCCTTTTTCCATATTCTTCCATGAGCTCCATGTTTTTAAGTCTTCTAAGTATATTACTTTTCCTTCACAACTTAAGCCTAGATAGTAGACAGCGGCTCATAATAATAAAAGTAAAATAATGCCATTTTAAAATTATACCTGAAAAAAGTTGTACACAAGTGATTGTTAAAATGGCTAAAGCAATAATAGTCAAATCAATAGTTAAAGACACACAGATACTCTGCATCTTTAATTTTACCTGCCTTCTGTAAAGGATTTTTATATTTAGTGTTCTATGATTGGCATGTGGCTTTAAGATGATACCTGATTCTCCAGTTACATCTCAGAAATTTCTGAATTTTCGAAAACAGATCAGAACCACTATGCAGCCCGAGATTACCAGTGTTGACAACTGGCCTAATAGTTCCAGCAAAAAGTAAAGAGCATTGACATTTTAGTTAGTACATGGAGATTTATTATGGGCAAATATACTATTCTATTAGGAATATTAAAAAATATGTCTCAGATCTCCATTAATATATCTGGGGTTTCTTGGGTGTTAGTAAACTCCAACATGAGAATTGCTGCAGCAGCTTATATAATCTAATTAGGAGAAGAGGACTTATCAGTATAGCACAATCCAAGACAGTCAGGGTTGCATGAGGACTTTTGTAGGCTCTAGTCACTCTGCCTTCATGGGTCCCTTCCCATAAACAAAATTAAAAAAGAGAAAATTATCTTTTACAGTAACATTGCTATAAAAACAAATTTATAAATATTCTATTCCAAGCATTTTCTTCAAGGTAAACTGTTCATATTTATTTTCTGATAGTAAAAGAAATTCAGACATCCTCATGGGTTCTTAGAAGTATCATAGGCCCTAGAAACTGTGTTACTATGCCTGTTGGAGAAATCTTCCCTGAGGATGTGTATAACTTAGTGCTAAATGGAGTGTGGTTGTCATTGTGTCTAGGGATGATGGGGAGTGCTATGTGTTGCCCACTGTGGGCAGAAATGGAAGGAATGCTTCAGAAGCAAGCTAGGCTGGGCATGGTGGCACGCATCTGTAATACCAGAATTTGAGAGACTGAGACAGGCAGGTTGATTGTAAGTTCAAGACCAGCCTTAGCAATTTAGTGAGATTCTCAGCACCCTAGGGAGACCCTGCTTCAAAATGACAACTACTACTACTACTACTACTACTACTAATAATAATAATAATAATAATAATAATAATGATAATAATAATGATAATGGGGACTGAGGGTGTAGCTTGAAAGTAGAATGCCCCTGGGTTCAATCCCCAGTATCACACACATACAGCAAAAGTAATCTGTGCTACAGGTGAGAGGGGCCATGGGGGCAAAGCAGGAGCAAGAAAAGTAGAGATGATCAGGAGTACCTGAGGAGGCCTCAAGACAGAGGCTTAGGGGGAGAGTCCTGGGATGTATCTATAAGCAAGAGTAATCAGAAAGATCTTGTAAGCCAGGCATGGTGAGGATTGTAGTTTGCAGACAGCCCCAGCTACTTAGTGGGGCCCTCTGCAACTTAGTGAGACCCTGTTTCAAAATAAAGAAAAAAAAATAGGCAGAGGTTGCAGCTCAGAAGTCCAATGCCCCTGGGTTCCATCCCCAGACCGAAAAAAAAAGAGAGAGAGAGAAAAAGAAAGAAAGAAAGAAAGGAAAGAAAGAAAGAAAGAAAGAAAGAAAGAAAGAAAGAAAGAAGGAAAGAAAGGAAGAAAGGAAGAAAGAAAGACCTTGTAAACTAACCAAGAGCTTTAGGACTTGAAGTAATAAGCAACGTGGGGCTGAAAAATGACATGAGAAGCTAGGTTTGACAGTTCCACTCATTTCAATTCAAAAATGTCAAAATGCCTAGAATGCATCAGGCCTTTACCAATACAAACTCCTTCCAAAGTTTAAATGTGGTCTTAGAGAGCCTACGGATGGAATTAAAAAGGGGGAGGAACTAAAACCAAAAGGAACCTTTTATAGAACTTGTCCCAGAATCTCAGCCATAAGATGATAAAGATTTGGATTCATTTGGCTTCCTTAACAGCTTCTGCTGACCCTCGTGTTGATGCGCCCTGGACTCAGGTGAGATGAAATGAAATTCAGTCACTGAGGGAAGCAGCGAGCTGAGAATGGGTGAGCTGCCAAGAGCCTGAGCCACCATGGCAGGGTTGATAGGAGGTGGAAGCTGCTAGGGAATCCCTAGGCATTCTCTCCCAAAACACAGGAGTCAGAAAGGCAGGTGGATGGTTGGGGCCCTGCTGCTCCTCCGTGTGTATAGGCTATCACCAGCGGACCTGGACACTGTGACTACATGTGGTCAAGTACATGGGCTCCACCAAAGTCTTTAGTTCTGCTGCTTTATTTCAAACCTCCGCCCTGCAGCTACACTTATCAAGAAGCAACTATTTGCCTAGCTTTGCCTTAATCATCAGGGTGGCCAAAGTGCAAGTATGGCTGTCTTTATTTTATAGGTAACAGAACTGAGGATATGAGAGGCTAATTAACTTGTTCAAAATTATTCAGAGAAGTGTGTGTTAGAGCCAGGAATGTGACCCAGGTTGTTATCACTCCAAAGCCAACACTGGGTTTCTTACATGCCTCTATCTCTAGGGATGTGCCCCCACAGAGAAGGCGGCCATATTTTGAGTGACTCTTGGAGGGCAGAGCCTCACATACAGGAGGAGGTGGAGAAAACCCATTAGTGGATCTTCACCGACTCATGCATAATATGAAGTAGGATAGCTGCCAGTGTGTGCTCTCCAGAAAGCCTCATTTCATGTCCTATTTTCCAGGTAACCAAGTAGCTCAAACACTAAAAATAATATAAATGCATTTTACTACTGGATTTTAATTGTACTTTGATGTTAAGCAAATGCATATTTTACTTTTATGACCTTCAATTTTTAATGCTCTGCACATTATTTAAGGATATTAAAGAACTTGAATTGCTTTTTAAGATGACAACTAAGATATAGTTAACTTCTTTACAATGCACAATAATTGGCTGTGCACTATCATTAGAAGTAGCATTCACAGTGATCATGGCTGATTAGAAATCCACAGTAGGTGATACCACTTTGACAGGTACAACAGAACTCAATTTATAATGGGATACTCTGAATTCATAGTCATTTGCTATCTTGGTCCAGGGAGTCCATCTCTAGCAGACCCAGTAATACACATAGGCCTGCTTTTCAAAAGAATTATGTGTCTCTGCTGCAGGCGGGATGGCCTGGCTCTTCAATTCCTGGGGTCTATATTGCAAGTCCTCTACTGGACCTTGCCACAAACTCTGGATTATAAATTTTACCCCTAGAAATATCTCAAGTGTAGTATCTGTTGGATTATGTGGCCAAGTAGCCAGGCTGCCTGCAGAGGCCTTTTCTGCTCCAGGTATCACTCAAAACTACAGCTCTTTATGTCACCCAGTGTTTTAGTCCAGTAGCTCTGCTAAAACAGAATGCCTCAAGATAAGTATCTTATGAACAATAGAAATTTATTTCTTGTAGTTCTGATGGCTAGGAAGTCCAGGATTAAAGTGCTGGAGGTCAATGTCTATCAATGACCTGCTTTTTGGTTCATAAATGGCACTTTTTTGCTATGTCATTAGGTAGTAAAAGGACTGATCCAGCTCTCTGGGATCTCTTTTATAAGGGTACTCATCAGAGTTCATATTCCACAACAACCTCCCCAAAGCCCCTACTTCCTATTACTATCACTTTGAGGTTAGGCTTTCAACATAAGAATTAGGAGCATAAACATTCATACCAGAGCACCCGATATGTAGGCTAGAATAGTATTCTATCAGTGTGGGAAGTGTTCTCCAAGAATCTATGGGTCCTTGTCATTCTTTGTGTAGGGGTACAAGATGTAGTCATTGTCTTTTACTTGGGAGAGGATATATGACACTTTCCTGACAAATGGATCTCTAAACATTTTACTGAAGTTCTAGGCCCCTGAAGATTGTAGGGGTTTTCTCCCCAGATCTAGAATGCATGTGTCTTACCAAGGCATTTAGTGTGCATACCACATCCTATTTATTTTGCCATGTTGGCATGATACTTTCAATATTAAATGTCATAGTTATCCAAATTGAGCCATCTGAGCATCCCATGTTTCTAACAATACACTGTTGCAGAGAGTGGGGGATTTAACGTGGCACCATCATAAAACTGTGACGTGAGCAGTTTCCAGGTGAACTTGAGTCCAGTTTTCTTGAGTATGGTAGAAAAAAGCACATTGGACAAAGCAAGGAAACTATTACTTGGGTGAAGTTTAAGTAGCCTACACTTATTCTCTAGGATCTGTCTCAAGAAGAGAATTACATGGAAATACAGAGGCTTCCAGTTGAATTTCTCCAGCAAGGGGTTATTCTATTTGTTGAGTTTTAAACCTCTCATTATATCTTCATAGACCCCTAGATGTATTAACAGATTTTGTCAAACCACTATGGGCCTGGACTCACTTATCATCTAGGCTACATATATCCATACTCTATGGGAGACAGTGATGACACTAATTCAACTCTCCAAGTATCAGTATCCACTCAGACTCCATGTTCAGGAATCCTCAAAATATATAGGTGTTCTGTCTTCACTATATAGATATCTGAATAAATGTCCCTAGGTCCTTTGGGGGAATAACTGGAGAAATCATTGCAATGTGGACCCTCTGTAGTTATTTGGAACACTTCTCTCTGGGATTCTACTGTATCTTTAGACAAAGAAGTCACTTAGATTTGGAGCTGTACAAGTATTTAAACTTTTTATTGGGGCTTCTCCCTCTGAGCTACACTCCCAATTCTTTTCATTTTTATGTTTTTAATTTTGGAACAGGGTCTGGCTAGGTTGCTGAGTGCCTCACTGAGTTGCTAAGAGTAGCCTCAAACCTGAGATTCTTCTGTCTCAGCCTCCTAAGAATTGTACTGGGATTACAGGTGTGCACCACTGCACCTGGCTCTGAGTCATATATCCTAATTTTCTTGTGATAATAAATATCAGGTAGTCTCATTGGCTCCCTATCTATTCTGTTTCTAGAGAATGATAATGTCCAACAAGCTATTCCTAAAATTTTCTGTGAGGCAATTACCTTGGCTGTCACTCTGGCCTTGCCCATTCTTATGACACATGAGACACCCAATTTTTGGCTTTTGGTGACTAGACACCAACAGCTTGCTATTTCTTCAGGTACTCTGTAACCCCCACTGACATGATGATGCTCAGCTCTGTGATGGCCTCTCCTGCCATTGATCCTGAGCTGCAAAAGAGCAGGACCTCTGGACTGCTGGGTGAGGCTGGAGTCCTCTCGGCAGTGTCTCCTGCTGCCTCAGGCTTCCACTAGGTCCTCCATGGTACATAATCCGCTGGGAGTCTCCAACCCCCATGTGATATGGACATCCCAGCAATGTCCCTTCCTTTGCCACCTGTCAAGACAATTTAGGTGTTTCCACTTCATTCAGAGAAAACTGTCACTTCCTGTAGGCTTCTAGGAGCTTGGCCAACCGGGAGTTCTTACTATCCAAGTGAGTTACAGGTGGAAATACTCAGCTCACTGCTTTCCTTCCAGCAGAAGGACACTTGCTTTATGACATTCTTTCTTTTCTTCTTTTCTCTTTTCTTTTTTCTTTCTTCTTTCTTCTTATTATTACTTTTTTGGTACTGGAGACTGAACTCAGGAGCATTCTACCTTGGAGCCCCCAACCATATTTTATTTTTTATTTCGAAACAGGGTTTTGCTAAATTGCTAAGGCTGACCTTGAACCTGTGATTCTCCTGTCTTAGCCTCCCAAGTACTGGAATTGTAGGCATGTACCACCACCATGCCTGGCTCACCCCATATTTATTAAAGGGAGATCAAAGCAACTAACCTCTGTGGCTGTCATGCTGTGTGCATCTAATTCTAACTCAAGAGAGAATCTAATAAGCCAATGCACAGCGAGGGATTAAGAGAGCATGATGTATTATCTTCTGTGATCTTCCCTGTGTCAAATATATTTGCATTTTAAGTGCCTTAACATGTAGGAGAAAATTATAGCATTGTAATTTCAGTTATCAAACCTCTCCTAAGTTGAGAACAGAGTTTCAATCAAGGGAATTTCTTGGCACCTCTCCTATTGTATTTCTATGAAGATTACCTTCTTATGAACACAGCCTGCTCTGAGCTATTTGTTTATGTCATTTAAAGAAAGTCTTGGAAAGGAAATGGAGGACTTCCAATAACAAGTAGAAAATTCTCTAAAAATACAGCAATTGAGGGTTTAAAAATTATGATTTTCACTGAGTGCTCATGGTGCTGAGTGCTTAGCATGCAGTATATTTACTGCTTATTTCTTTTCCTAAATAGGAACCTAAGCTAATAGCTTATGGACAATGTGGGGAAATATATTATCATGAAAATTTTCACTGTCATGCAACAACTCACCATTAATTTGAGCTATTCTCCTATCTACAAAGAAGCTTCTAGAAAGACTAATTTATACTTTACCACCTTGTGAGTTAGGTACAGCATGGATTGTGCCCCTCTTCCCAACCTACACACAGAGTCAGTCAGCCTACTGCTTTCCTCAGTATTTCTCTTTTAAAACCAGTACTCAGATTTCATCTACTGAGAGGCTCCTCAGGGCCTTGTTTTGATGGCCACCTTGGTGCCATTGCTACTCTTGATCATCCCACTCCTATCTCAGCTTTTCTCTTGTTGAGACTGAAAAAATGTGCTTCCTCTCTCACTTAGAGGCATTATTGCAATGTCAGAAAACCACCTACCAGCACACTAAGGTTCTGTTCTTGACTTTTTCCCACAAAGGTGATGTCATCCACTTCCATTTTCATGTGTTTTCAAGTAAACACTCAAAATCCTTCACTGGCCTTCATCTCTTGCCTACATTTCAGACATCATTCCTAACTTGAAATACTTATTTGGTGTCCTTTAAACCCAGAATTTCAAAAACCAAAGTGATGTTCTTGCCACTGTCCCAAGGTAGCCCTAGCCTGTGTCTTCTCTGATTTGATGATTGACGATCCCTCTCACCCCAACCAAGTCTCACTGTTTTAATTGAAGCTAATCTTTGCATTCACATCATTTCATTTATTTAAATTTTAGACATAATTAAAAGTTCTCTGGCAGTCAATGGAGACTGGAAGAATTGAAAGAGCTTAATTTGTTTCTCTATCTTTTTAATTATTATTCTATTCTTTTTTTTTTTTTACCTAAATCTGTTGTTTCTTTTTTTTTTTTTTTTTTGGTCTTTTTGGTGGTTCTGGGGGTGGAACCCAGGGGCTTTTCTACCTCTGGGCTATACGCCCAGACCTATTTTATACTTTATTTGGAAACAGGGTCTCACCAAGTTGCTGAGAGCCTCACTAAGTAGCTGAGGCTGACTTTGAACCTGTGCAATCCTCTGCCTCAGCCTCCCAAGAGCTGGGATTACAAGTGTGCACCACCACGCCCGGCTAAATCTGTTGTTTAAATGTAGCTTATCAGGTGCTGGCTACATTAATTGTAGCCAAAGGCACTTTAATGGTTTTCAACCCCTTTACACACCTGATCTCCAGACAGATATGTAGAACAATATCACATGCCAGTGAACAAAAATACAGTTGGGAGTTCAGTTCTTTGAACTAACTTTCTGTACATTATAATATTTATTGGAGATTGTGTAATAAAATGTACCAATTTGTAACTTATAACACTTAGCAATGACAGCAAGATTATTTCAACATAATGTTTCATTTACTATTATAACAAACTACCCCAAAGTTGACATAAAACAAGCATTTTATTATACTCATATGCTCTATAAGTCAGAAAACTGGAAAAGACTCAGTGAAGAATCATCCCAAGGATTATCATTCATTCTTCTGTACCCTGGCTGGGAGGAGGAAAGACTAGGGCTACCTACTTAGGATCTGTCCATATACTTGGGCTTCCTCACAGTATGGCTGCCCCAGCAAGGCTGGCTTCCTACAAACTCAAGTACAAGTGTCCCAGTGAACCAGGCAGAAGTTCATCTGCTTCCATAAGCTCATAGTGCTGCACCTGCTGCATTTTGTTGGTTACAAGCAAGTCACAGGACTGCACAGATGAAAAGGGAGGGGAATGGGACTACTTCTTGGTGGGAAAGTACTGAGGAAGCAAGGAAATAAATGGGAGGGGGTTGAGTTGTGACATCCTTCTGAAGAATACAATCTTCTACAACCAATAAAAAGATTTCGGAGAGCAGGAGTGTATCATTACTGATACTCATACTTGCCAAAGTGTGCCAGTAGTAAAGATAAGGTAGACATTTGGTGGACAGTATGATTGCATTCCTTTATTGCCTTCACACGAGACAGACCCCACTCTTAGTATCCAACTGTCTATTTTCTGATCCTCAAAGGCTTGGGCAGTGTAGCACTTAAAAACCTTAAAGGTTCACCTTGTTGTATTTCTATTTGTTTATCCTTACCTTATTTAAATTATAAATAGAAACCATTTGTGTATAGCTACCATGATGCTATAAAGCATGAATATAATCAAGACTTATAGAAGTGTGCTGATTGGTTCAAACAAATACAGCCAGGTGTTAAGTGGTTATTATCAGTAACTAAGAGGTTTAAGTAGGTGCTTTGCCCTTGTCCCCTAGTAAATCTGTAGGCTCAATATATAGTGATGTCAAAAATAAATAAGAGACTATAGGAGACTGTGCCTACACAAAACATTAGGTTGACTGTTCTGAATAAATAGGTCTAGTTCCTTAAATAAATCAAGCATTTATATTTTTCCCCTGACAACTCTATGAGGGCCAAAGGAAGTAATGGGGATACACCTTGGCATTTATATTGGACCTAACATGTCCTCCTACTGAGCCACTTCCTCACTCTTAACATCAAGGGAGAAAATTTTTAATCGATTTCATGGTCGGAGCTGCTGCAGAAAGGGGTCCATGTGTGTCCCGAGGGTCAAGAGGTCTCACTACACTATATAAGCAAGTCTGTGTCCATTAGTTGCCTGTGGAATGAAGGCAACTGGGCTGACCTCAAAAATGCTGCCTGGTGGATCCCTCATCCTCGTCCCTAGCTGTGTCTGTGGCTGCTCATGCCATATCATCGGTATTCTGTACAGCAAGGACTTGGAGTCTTCAGCAGCCAGTTTTCAGAATTATCTTAATACACTCTTTAAAAACACCAAAACTCTGGGTATTTTTCACTTTTTAAATAAAAACAGTGTACTATATTTGTGTGAGAATCCAAATCTAAGTAATTTCTTTCTACTCTGCATGCCAGGACTGTGCACATAGTTTATGTCATTTAATCTTCATAGTTATGTGCTGCAGCTATGATTATGATTCCTTAATTAAAGATGAAAAAATCGAGGCTCTGGGAGACGTAGTAACTTGCCCAGAGTCACACTGCTGGCATCCTGGAGCCGGGGATCTAAAGCCCGTAAGTGCCAAATGCATGCTCTCAATTGCTGCACTCCACTGCCTCCCCATTTACCCAGGAGATGAAAGAGTGCACCCTAGGATGGTCGTCACTGCAGAATTCCAGGACCTAGCCTCCAAGCTTTGTTAGTGTGGCTAATGCCTCCAGAAGTGAAATTGTGATTCTCAGAGTGGTCCTTTTCTACTCAGATGACCCTGGCATAATTCAGTGTTCAAGCACGGAGGATTCTTTCTTAGGAAGGAGTGAGTAAGAGCCCAGCAGAAAAGGGACATTAAAGGAAGCCACCACACAAAAATTTGGCCTACCCCTTACATTTGAGTATTATTAATGGCCTCTACATTTTCATATTTTTGCTGTTGGATTTAACTTTTAATTCAGCTGGGCTACTTTTAACAGAATTGCAGTGGGTTCTGACTTGTTCTTGTGATTGTTTTCCTTATCCCATAAAGCTTTCCTCTTGGGTAACTTTATTTTGTGAAGCTCTATTGTGGTTCACATAATAACTTGGGATTTTTCTAAATATAACCAAATATAATTAAAATAGAGAAAATTAAATAGTAGAAGTCAACAGTCATCTGAAGTGTTACTTTAGGATGATAAAACTTTACTCCCATTTGCATAAACTTAGTTCCAGCCCTCAACATTGCTAGACTGTATTGCCAATAAAAACTTCCTAATAGCCTCTACTCTTGTCAGTTATAACCCGTTAATTCTCTATGTAATTGCCCAAGTAATTTTCTTAAGTAGAAATCATAGGGTGCAGGGCCAGCTTCATGCATCTGTAACTTGTGCTCATCCAGGACCCATGCTCAGAAGGGCCCCAGGCTGGGTTTCTTACTGTTTTGCTCTGTCTTGTAATTCCTAATGAATTCTAACAAGCAGTTTTTTTTTGTTTTGTTTTGTTTTACTCTGAGCCCTACATATTATGTAATAAGTCCTTTAACATACAACTATATAATTCACCCTTACTCTTTTCCAACCTCCATAAAGTCTCTAGAGGCTTTTCTAAAAATTTCCAAAGAATTCATAAAATATGATTTAGAATCAGCCAGATTTTTATTTCTTATTTTTTATTTTTTATTTTTTGGTGGTACTGGGGGTGGAACCCAGAGGCTTCCTACCTCTGGGCTATACTCCCAGATCTATTTTATATTTTATTTGGAAACAGGGTATCACTAAGTTGCTAAGGCTGGCTTCGAACATGTGTGATCCTTCTGTCTCAGCCTCCCAAGCATGGGGATTACAAGCGTGCACCACCACGCATGCCTGGCTCAGCTAAATTTTTTGTAAATGTCACTCTACTTTTAAAATTCCCTAATTCTAGGCCGGGCGTAGTGGCGCATGCTTATAATCCCTGTTTCCAAATAAAAATATAAAAATAGGTCTGGGAGTGTAGCCCGGAGGTAGAAGGGCTTCCAGGAACCCCAGTATCACCAAAAAAAAAAAAAAAAAAAAAAAATTCCCTAATTCTGTGAACCAGAAAGTGCTTTACAATTGTAGTTGCTCAGTTCTGTAACCTTGAAAAAAATCTGTAAACCTGTGTTGCTTACACAACACCTCAAGTATTAATCCAGTGATAATGGACCAAATCAGACATTTTTTTTTTTGCTTCTTTGCTTCTCTGCTGGTAATTTGTTTACTGTGGATGTTTTATCAGACACATACTATTGACATGTATTGACCTGATGGCCCCACACAATTCCCTCAGTATTTACTTAGCAGTGACTCTTATCTTTTCCTTTAAAATCACAGATCTAGACTGGAGTTTTTAGTCAATTTCATTGTCACTAATTATCTTAGTATCCAATAAGACATTTCTAAAATATGCAAATTTCTATTTCACCATATTTTCATGTCAGTCTACAGATCTTTGATCATATATTAGAAATAAAAAGGTAGGCCATAAACCAAACTATTACAAATAAGTGAATTTTAAACACTGAAAATAGCAGTTGATTAATTTCTTGGTAGTCATTAGGGCATATGGGAGTCCTGAGGGCTCAAAGCCAAACACACTTAATCCTTGCACTAAAGCTGCTTAACTCCCAGGTTCAGCTGAGGATGGGGGCAAAAAGCCCTCCAACACCACTAATAAAGTGTTTAGTAAATGCTTTTGCAGTTGAGCACAAGCCATGTGCAGCCAGTTGGTTTCCAGTAGAAACCCATCCGTATCACAGGTAGAGAGATTCTGGCAAGTACAGCGGGGGAGGAGTGCACTGATTTCCTAGGGCTGCTGTATCTGATCACCATAAGTGTGGTGGCCTACAGCCACAGACATTTATTTACTCTTGAAGTTGTTGGGGCCAGAGATCTGATAGCAACGTTTCAGGGGTCACATTTCCTCTGGAGGTTCTTGGGGAGAATCCTACCTGGTAGCTTCGAGCTTCTAGTGGCTCCAGGCTATCTCTGGCTTGTGGTCACAGCTTTTCAAGCCCTGTCTCCACAGGCAGCATTTGTAGGGCCTTTTCCAGGTGTACCCTCTTTCTTCTATGTCTTCTCTGCCTTTAAGGACAATTTCTATCTCGGGAGCCTTAATTACATCAGCAATGATCTTTTGTCTAAATAAGGGGACATTCAGATTCCAGGGGTTAAGACTTCCATGTATTTTTTTTGGGGGGGCACTTTTCAACTCACTAGGATGAGCCAGAGAGAGAGATGACAGAGAATACAGGTCTCTTGGAGCAAATTAGAAGCAGCTCCACCTGGGTAGAGCACACTGTTTAGAGAGAGGTGGGATGAGGCTGGAGAAGCAATGAAAAACTATGTCTAGAAGGCTTTAAAGCTGGACCCTTTTTCTGAGTGCAACAGGGCCTTAACCATTTGACCTCTTCAGGGCCATCCATGCTCTTGTTCACCCTTTTAGGGAGGAGAGCTAGTGGTGTGTGCCTAATTCACTGAGCAGACAGATTAGAATTTGTCTAACATGCTTTTAAATTTTAATTACCTGGCTAGCTTTAAAAATGGTATATTTTATATCAGAACTCTATGTATAATCTTGAGATATGAGTGATGTGGTGGCCCAGGACACAGGGTCACTAATAGCAGTAACTGGTGGGGACTGAGTGTTGCTGTCCCCTCTAGAAGGCAGTTGCTACCTCCTCTTGGCCTTGGTCTTCTTTTGTTGCCTCCTCGGCATGAGGCTGCAGCTGTTTACATACACCACTGCACTTTCCCTGTTGGGGTTGAAGAGAGAGTTTTGTTACTTTTAGACTCCTTGGCTCATTTGTGTTGCAGGATTTGCTCTCAAGGTAAATGGATTAGTCATCCTCTTTAAGGTTCTGCAAAAGTATTTACTGTCTCTTTCCTGAAATTTCCTCACCTCCCTCCTCTCTTGCCTCTTTATCAGCCTCTCTTGAAAAAAGCCTCCATGGTTAGCCTTGCCTAACCCTCCCTTGTATCTGGAATGATTGTTGCTTTTTATGGTTTGGTTTTGTTTTGCAGGCAAAGAGGGCCTTTTTTAAAAATTTGCATCCAGAAAAAAAATCTATTGGTCAGTCTGACCTCTATTTTCTGAGAACCCTTTCAGTGATTTGTGCTCCTGGACATAGACTTTTGTGTTTCTGTTTTCTCTTAGACTTAGAGCTCCTTCCAATCAAAAGTAAAAGCCTTCCCAACCTCCACATCCCTAACCCACACACACTGTACAGGACACAGTAAAGGCACAATGAAAATTCACTGAAATGAATTAATGAATAAGGGAATGAATGAATGAATTGTATCATTCCTTCTCATGAAGCCTCAGTCCATTTTTAAACATTTATTCAATAGCTTTTTCAGGCATCTGATCCATTTTTAATGGTATTCTAGGAAACCTTTTTTTGTCTGCCTAAGAAATATGCACTCTACATCTCTTCCCCTCACTACTTTTTCCTGGGCCACGAGAAGCTTTCCATCCTCTGACCCCGATCTGCAAGGACGCCCCTGACTCTGCTCTCTCTGCCATGACCCATGACAGCCAAGTTTCTTTTGATCGCACTTGACAGAACTAGTTCAAATCAGAACTAGGACTAGTCATACTTTACTACTCCCTCACCACATTTTCCAATTCCACCAGTGGTTTCTGCTCAGTTCACACTTACGGGAACACACTCAATTTAAAGATAAATCTTGTAGGATGTAGTGGCACATGCCAGCAATCTCAGTGCTTGTGAGGCTGAGACAGGAGAATCTCATGTTCAATGCCAGCCTCAGATAACTTAGTAAGAGCCTCAACAACTGAGTGATGCCCTATTTTGAAATAAAGAATAAAAAGGGTTAGAAGTGTAGCTTGGAGGGAGACCATTCCTGGATTCAATCCCCAGTACCAAAATCAAATAAAAATAAGGTAAATAGAAATATCATCAATTCTACTTAAATATTCTGATCTGCTTGTAACAGCAGCCAATTCAAAATGCAATGAGACAACATTTGGAGTCACTTCAGCTAAAAGTGTTATTTTAAAACTCAAATGTTTTTAACACACACACAAACACACATACACACAAATGATAAATTGGTGAGGTGATGGATAGGTTAATTAACTTGACTGAATTTCTATAAAATCTATACATAAATCAAATTACAAATATACAAATATTCATCTGTCAATTAAAGATAATAATTTCATTTTTAAATATCCTCAATATGCATCGTAACTCCCTCACTTGACACACAAAACCTTTTGCAACCTGGTCCCCCTCAACTTCTCTGGACTAATTTCCTTCGTCTCCTCTCTGCACTCACCCACAACTCCACCCACACAGCCTTCAGTCTGACACACTGAGTTATTTTCAGGTCCCCAGATCCTCCTTAGAGCATGCTCTTCTCTCAGCCTGAAGACTCCTGGGCCCCTCCTCCCTCAGGGCCGAGGTAGAGATGACTCCTCTGACTTCCCTGCTTCCTGCAGCATCCCTGGCAGCAAGGGCTTTGTAGTTAAGTTGGTTTAATTCAGAATCTCTGCTTCATCACCTAGTAGCTTTAAGTTCACAGGTGAGTTACTTATCCTCTCTGTGTCCCAGTTACATCTTCCGCTAAGTACTAATATCATGGTCTTATTTGGATTACTTGATAGAATGTATATAAAATGCTTAGCACAGATCTTGACTCATAGGACATATTGTCTTCAGTAGATTTTAACGTTTTATGATTAGCTAGATATTGAGAATGAGCCAGGAACCTTAGTAGATGCTTAGGCAAAGGACAAAGGATGATTCTATTCCTCATAAGCTAGTAAAGGAGCAAGAGACACATTATTACAGTATCAAAATAATAACTCTTTTCATAAGGAGCAAACTACTGGGTCACAAAATGAGAACAATCTCACCCCTCCCTCCCAATGGCTGGCCTAAGTCTTGATGGTGGGATTTGAGGTGCAGGGAAGCAGATGTGTGTTTTGACATCCTTGACAATCCATGTGTGCTAAATCCAGAGCTTCTTGGTGTAAGGAGTAGAAGCTGGTGGGTGTGGGAGAAGAGGTTACGGGAGTTCATCCTCTCCACCTTCCTCCTTCTTGAGAGGGAGGAAAATGAGTTGGAGACTGGCTGAAGGCACAGTGGGGATGGATCTAGGCAGTATTTAATTGAATGAAAATTGGAGGGGGGTGGACGGAGGAAATCTCAAACTGTGAAACAGAGAAAGAAGGGCCCCTCTTGAGATCCCAGTCAGAAAAACTTCTCCCCTGACTTATTCTGCAGTGAGAATTAGGAATGAGGTCTGAAGTCTTCTATAAACACACTCAAATTTTAAGACTTTTTTTTTTTGGTGGTACTAGGGTTCCTGGAAACCCTTCTACCTCCAGGCTACACTCCCAGACCTATTTTTATACATTTTTATTTGGAAACAGGGTCTCTTAAGCCAGCGCAGCTGGCTTCAAACCTGGCAATCCTCCTGTCTCTGCCTCCCAAGCATGGGGATTACAAGCATGTGCCACCACGCCCAGAGTTAAGACATCTTTTGAAATGCCAAGTCATGGTGAATATGTAAGATGCTTATTGAAATGATTGTGGCATTGCTAAAGTAGTTTGTTGCTAATTTCAAAGCTGTGTATGTCTGTTATTCACACATACCCACACACACAGTGTGTGCGTGTGTGCGTGCGTGTGTGTGTGTGTGTGTGTGTTGGTGTCTATGCCTCATGGCACATGTTTTTCATTCTTACTGCACTATCACAGTTATCATCTTAAGATAGAATTCAAACCTTTCATTCTTCTTATATGATTTTAGTCTCAGAATCTTAAAAATCCTGTTCTAAATATTTAAATTTTCTGATTCTATATGATTTATGGATATAGTGTTATTTACTCACATATAAAAATAATCACATCATTATTAATTATAGCTTCTTTTCTTATTTGTAAAAGTCTGAGAAGTATTTTGAGTCCTATAGATTTAGCTACAAATTCAGATGTAAGGATTAATTAGAGATGCTTGAAATAAGCTTGCACTGGTTTGCCACTAAGTTCTTTCTTTTTAAAATTATTTTTTATTGGTGCATTGTAGTCATACATCTTAATGGAGTAGAAGATGGTAGAGTCACACGTGCACACATCACTCATTTAGCCCTTCCCCAATTTCCACCCCATTCTATTTCTTGTCCCTAATATTCAACTTCAACCTAAGTTTTTTATTTACATATTTAATAGTTCTTGGGTCTGTTTTCTTCATTTGCTGTAAAAGTAAGGCACATCTGATTCCTCCGTTCACATAACAGTCTGGTGCATGGTTTTAAAGTCTTCTACATGGTAATTTTATTTCCTTACTTTCTAGCCAGGGAATTTAAACCTTAGAGATGATGGAGTTCTTAAGATCATAGCAATCAAACGTCTTTTGCTGGAAGATAACTCCTTGCATGTCATACAGCTTGCCTTTTCTTGTATTAGAAGCATAAATAAGATAGTAGCCTATCTTTATGTAAATATCATCTTGCTTTTTATCTGGGATCTGGAAAACACATGTTAAGTGTGGAATAAGTGTTGTTCTTGACTTAACAGATGACAATGTCAAGTAAGAGGTGTTTTGTTCTTCTCGCTGATGGATGAAGTGCCATGCATACAGTATACTTATCAGGGGGTCACACTGGAGAGAAACGTTCTCCATGTGAAATCAGCTGTGGCTGCACTTTAGGGATAAGGTGAATGATTCAGTGATGAAGGGGCTGTTATTCACAACCAAACCATCAATCGGCCATTGTGCTAAGGGCAGCTGAGTTACTGAGCGTATTCTGATCTTAACTGCATGTACCAGCTGGTCCTAAACACTGAGGGTGTTGTTACTTACATCACATTTGTGACTCCTTAATGTTACCCATTCAAGGACATCGACTACAGGATACATTCTGTGTTCCTGATGATGTGATCTTTTGTTAGGTACCCATTAAGGCCACTGTAAAAAAAAAAAAATGGATCTTTATGCTTGCTTTTTCAACTACTAAATGGACCTTTATCCCCATGCCTATAAGTTAGACAAACAAATTTATTATTTTTCCTGGCAAACATACAGTTTTAATACTAATGTAGCATTTTAATCTTTTAAGTTTATTTTTAAAATTTTTATTGGTGCATTGTAGTCATACGTCTTAATTGAGTACAAGATGGTGGACACATACATGCATGCATCACTCATTATCCCTTACCCAAGTCCCACCCCATTCTCTCTTCCTCCCTCCTTCTCATGTCTGGCTTGGTGATTGACTGATATGTTTGTGAATGTACATCATGTACATTAGGAAATTTCCCTCTTCTCCCCTCCTTATTTGCTCATCTACGGTTTCTCCTTATTCATTTCGAGTTCTGCCTATGACTGTTTTTCTCCCTAGCTTCCACATATTAGGGAGAACAGCCAATTTCTTACTTTTTGTGACTAATCTCACTTAGCATAATGTTCTCAGTTCCATCCATTTTCCTATAAATGATGTAATTGTGTTTTTCTTCATGGCTGAGAAAAATTCTTTTGTATACATATCCCATAGTTTTGTAATCTATTCATCTGTTGATGGACATCTTGGCTGGTTCCATAGTTTGGCAATTGTGAACTGTGGGACTATGAACATAGATACACATACATTAGTTTGATAGTTCGGTTTCCACTCTTTTGAGTAGATACCCAGAAGTGGTATTGCTGGATCATATGGTAGGTTCATTCTCATTCTTCTGAGGATCCTTTATACTGTTTTCCAAAGTGGCTGTACTGATTTGCAGTCCTACCACTTTTATGTTTATTCTAGTCAAAAAGCAAACAATAGTTTCCACATGCCTTGTGACAATAATAAAACTTATACTAAGACTCAGAAGTTTAGTAATTTTCATAAGGTCATAGAGCTAATCAGCAATAAATTGATCTTTTAACCCATATTATTAAACTCATAAAATTCAAAATAGTTAGCTTTAATGAAGTAAAAATTAAAAAGTAGTTTTATGATAATTAGAACCTGAAAAATTGACTGTAGTTTAACTCAGTATTTCATACTGCCATTGTAGTACAGTATATGCTATTTGAAATGGCATAAAAATCTTAAACATCATTAGCAATCAGGAAAATGAAAATTAAAACTGCACTGAGATTCCATCTAACTTCCATTAAAATGGCAATCATCAGAAAGTCAAACAACAATAAATGTTGGCATGGATATGGAATAATTGCAACTCTTCTACACTGTTGGAGGGATTGAAAATTAGTGCAGCTCCTATGGAGATCTGTGTGGAGATTCTTCAGAAAACTGGAAGTGGTTCCACCATAATATCCAGCTATACCTCTCCTGGGTGTCTTTCCAAAGAAGCTGAAATCATAATATTATAATAATACATGCATAGCCATGTTTATAGCAGCACAGTTCATAATAGCTAAAATAGGTTTCCATCAACAGATGAATGGATTACAAAATTATGGTATATACACACAGTGGAATTATACTCAGCAATAAAGAAGAACAAAATTATGTCATTTGCAGAAATGCAGGAAAATAGGATGAACCTGGAAAACATTATGTTAAGTGAGATTAGCTGGTCATAAAATTGAAGGGCCATATAATTTCTCTCATATGCAGAAGCGAGGGAGCAATTGGGATAGCAGAGAGGCTTTAGATTATGGAGAAGAAACCCCACTGGAGCAACAGGGAGGGCCTAGGGGAGGGGTTGAGAGGGAGAATAAATGAAGGACACATGGCCGTTGAAATTATGCACATATGTGAAATTATCAATGCCAATCTCAATATCATGTGTGGGGAAGGGGAGAGAGTAGGGAGAGAGCTGGGGGAAGCTCACCAAGTGTTATGTGCATGTAAGTTTAGAAACTTAAGTTTAATTAAAATCAAATTAAAAATGTAGTATAGTCACACGAACCACATTGCAAGTTGTCTAGCTACCATATTGAATTTGGTACCTCAGAGAAGGTCGTGTCTGAATAGGAGTGCCAATGCCTATCAGCAAAAGGAAATACTTCAGTAGTTCAGTGATGCTAGTTTTGTCAAGAGAGAACCAGGATTCTTAAATCCCAAAGCTACTTTTACCTATCAGAAGCAAAATGTGGGGGTTTAGTATTTTCTTTGAAGCCAGTAATAGAACATGGAACAATGATATGGAGGGTAGGGGAAGAGAGCAGATGAGGAGAGGGAAGTGGGGCTGAATGGCGATTAAGTGCATTTGGGTGAGCACACTTAGATTAGTATGCTGAGAATGAGGTTGGTCACTGGATAACAAAATGTAGAGGGGCCTATATACCATGTCTGGCTTGAAAGTGGAAGAACTCCCTGTCAACCTGTGCCTTGGGCAGGTAGGTCAGGCACAGGTAAGATAGGTGTGATGGGATCCAGAGGACTCTGCAGCAGAGTGAGAAAGTGGACAGCCGGCCTCAATTAGAAAGATGTGCTGGAGATCAGGAGGTCCTTATCACCTGTGAGCTTAGATGGAGCAAGTTAGCTCAGGACCACTAAGACATTAGCAGTGGTTATCAGTAGAACATGAGTGGCACAGTGGGCACATCTGTGGCAGTGGAGGCCTGCAAAGACAGAGAGGGGACTTTGTTGGAGAGTCCTGTGGTCAGGGTGCTGAAATTCCCTACTGCCTCAGCCTTGGGCTCTTGTGGACATCCAGCTAGACCCCAGCACTATTTTGCCAGAAAAAAAAAAAGAAAGGGGGAACAGAGAACAACATAGCACTTATTCAGAATTCTTCCCTTTCCGTTCCATGTCTACACAACAGAAGGTGGGTGCCCACAATGAAGTCTAGATTCCTCATGGAAAATAGAGGAGTCTATATTGTAGTGTGTAAAACGACTTCTGAAAGGTCAGCAAAGTGTGGTCACTTCCTCACCCACCAGAAGGCATGGCCAATGCTCCTATAACAAATGCCAGTGTACAAAAGAAAAGCATAACAAATGTATACAATTAAGACTTTAAGTAACATGGGAACCTTCAGATATAAATACCTAACGACTCAAAGGAAACTGTCCATTTTATGCTTATATTTGATGAAGAACGAACAACCATATAGCAATTTATTGGGCAAAAGGGTGTCATCTAATGGTAACAGACTGAGTGGGAAAAACCCAGTAAGGCCTGTCTATTTAGATTCTTCTTGATGTCTCTGCAGCTCTCCTTCCTCCTGGATATGGGGAAGTACCCTTTTAAGTAAGACTCTGTAAGGAAGAAGGGAGAGAATGAACTTTCTGGGTTTTATGACCCACCATAAGGAAGAGAAATTCTGGTTTCTGTGACTTGTTTCAAGGTAGAAAAGGGCATCGATGGAAAACAAAAGGGTAAAAGGTCAGAGAGAAAATTTGTGTGTTATACCATCTAATCTCCGTTAGCTCAAAGTATTCAGCATGTCAAAGGGCCATGCTTTTATGTATTATTTTCTAAGCCCTGATACTGCAGTGTACCACCATTTATTTCATTATTACCACCCCATCTTCCAATCTCCATCATAGCTTTAAGAAATCTAAACAGTGTGAACACAGATATGTCTTGTAAATTTTTCGGTAATATCTCCCATCACAACTATGCTACATGCACCATCAGATACCATTACATAGTTGTGTGGCAGTTTTAAAGAAGGACCAATATACATATGTTGCTCAGGCATTTGGCCATTGAATTATTCTCACATTAATGGATGAAATATGGTTTCTTCAATCTGTTAGAAGAAAGTGGTAAATGTTGAGAGTATGTAATAATCTCCTATGAAGAAACAGTTAATGAATGTCTTCAGGTAGAGGATTTAAATGAAAGACAAAATGTCTAAATAGCATGATGAATATGTGGAAGAATCATGAGAACACAGAACACAATTCCCCCAATCCTTAGCCTCAATGTCACCTTAAACTTAAGCATCTCTATTAACCAGGCACCAACCCCAGAATCAAGAATTCTGTTATGTTTTATTATGATATGACTCTGACTTAACCTCTACAGTTCTAGAAGACACACCATAGACCAAACTATGATAAGTACTTTCCCTGGTATAGTATTTAATCCTTACAACACTACACTGTTTGGAAGTATCTGAATTATAATTTACATTTGCAGCACAGACGGGCTTAGACAGGTTTAAAATGTCTTAGCTGGCACTCAGACTCAGGTTCTGATTTCACAGTAGATATTTTATTCCCCCCTATGGAGCATTTTAACAAAACCCAGCGCATTAATTCACACATGAAACAGGTATTGTTTTCTATTGACACACTGGCAAATTAACAAACACTGACTTAAAACAGTGCACATTTATTATCTTAGAGTTCTTAGTAGCTCAGAAGTCCAACACCATTTTCAAATACCCACTATATCAATAATCTTCTGTGAATTTCAGATAGAGTAGTGAATGGACAGAGGTTGAATTTTAATGGAATATTCTAGTGGAGGAAACAGATAAACATATGTATATACAAATAGAGAACATGATTCAGATAGTGACAAAGTCAATGAATGAAGAAAATACTCAGCTTTTCCCTCGTGTCTCTGCATTTTTTCCTTTACTCATTCTTCTGTTCATAAGTTGAGGCTTTATTGAATGCTTACTGTGAATCAGGCAAAATGCCAAGCACAGGAGTATGGTAAAGGACCCAGACTTGACTTCTATGTCCTCGCTGCCATGAAAGAAAACAACTAAAGTAAATAATAACCATATGCAGTTGGAAGTGTTCTGAGAGAAGACAAGCAAGGTTCTTTGAGAGCACCAAGGGGGATTGCCTTTGTTGTCCAGGTACCTAAAACAACTCCCTCACCCCGCTTTCCCTTTGCTTGAAATTCTGGTACTCAGCCTTTAGGATCAAACCTTAGATGTCTTCTCCACAAAGAAACTCAACAGTCTCTTTTGCATAGCAGATGTGCAACATACATTTGTGTGTGTGTTTAAAATATATGTTAATAATATTATTATTTTGTAAATAGTATAATATTTTCTCAGTGTACCCAAAAGATGGATGTTCATTATAGTGAGTCAATTCACATTACACAAAGATATGGACATTATAACTGTGTTTTAGTAAAAGCAAACAAGTAAGCAAAGCCCATTCATATGTGTATTCATTATAGTAATTTTGTTTTATGTTTTTGTTTGCTTAGGGGTTTGTTTTTGGTTTTTTTTTTTTTTGTACTGTGGGTTGAACCTAGGATCATTTTACCTCTGAGATACACCTCCAGCCTTGTGTGTGTGTGTGTGTGTGTGTGTGTGTGTGTGTGTGTGTGGTACTGGGGATGGCACCCAGGGGCATTCTACCTCCGAGTGACACCTCCAGCCCTAATTTTTATTCTTTATTTTGAAACAAGGTCTCACTGAGTTACAAAGGGGCTCACTAAGTAGCTGAGGCTGTCAGAGAACCACAATCTTTCAGTCTCAGCCTCCCAAATGCTGGGATTACAAGCATGTGTCACCATGCCCAGCTCAGCCATTTATTATTATTTTTTGTTTGTTAACTTATTTATACATATATACCCAAGGACATTTTACTTCCAAGTTATACACCAAGTCCTTTTCATTTCTTATTTTGAAACAGAGTCTTGCTAAGTTGTTGAGGGCCTTACTAAGTTGCTGTGGCTGGATCTCCAATCATCCTATTTCAGCCACCCAGGTAGTGGGATTACAGGAATGCCTACTGCACTCAACTAATTATTGTGGATTTGTATGAGCAAATAAAAAAAAAAGGCGCAGAATATGTACTGGGTATTACCAAGAAACAAATGATCAGCTTCGGCCTTCTGCATCTTAGTGCTAATAGATATTTTGGAATGGGTGGGTAGGGACTGCTAATATGGCTAAACGGGTTGGCCTGGGAGGTAGTGAGCATCCTCTGACCCTTGGCAACCAAGTGGATACCTTCTTGCTCAAATCATACTATCTTTCTGTTTATGTTTATTTTAGCTACATTTTGACATCTGGTTAATCTGGATGGTTTCATAAGTGAATTAAAAACCAAGAAAGCATAAATAATCAGTTCCTGTCCTGTATCCAGCTTGCTTAATAGATTATAATGCCATAATTTCCTCTTCTGCAAATTAGGAATAATAGACTTTCTGTAAGGATAACACAATTAGTCTGGTTAAAAGGCACTTACATTCATACTAAAGGGTTGCCAAGTGCAAGTGAAAACTCTCTAATTTTTCTTTTGTTACAGCCTTGCTAACTGATGATGTTCCAGAAAAAAAAATCTGTGTGCTATAAATCATTGCAGTGATTCACCTTAAGGTTAAATCTGTAACTCATTATCCATTTTTCTGTTAATGACTACATAGGCCTATTCCATAGCTTATATGCTACAATGAAGTCCATTATTTTGTACAAATGAAATACACTAATTAAAAATAGGTAATTCTCGAAATTCTCATAACTTTGGAAATTCAGCTAGTCTCCCCTAAGTGGGGATGTTATGGGGTAAAATCCCAAACCCAGCTATTTCTAATATAGATGCTTACTCATTAGTTTGGAATATAGCCAGACTGTGTCTTTCGGCTCCATAAAGCCCTGCTTGAGTCATTAGGGCAGTTTAAAAAAACAATATTCAAGAGAAACTTCAGTGAATGTGGCTCAAGCCTGCAAGTCACCATGGGCCTCCACAATTTGAACAAGGGCTGGGCTGTATCTGAAATGGCTTTGGGGAGTGAGAGAAAGCAACACTTATGAAAGCTATATAGAGTCTGCAGGACATTTTGGCCACAAACCACACTTACCCTATATTTCTACTCCTCCCTCATGGCAAAGTGTAGATGTAACCTCATTCCTGTGATACCACGGTGGCCTTGTCTCTCCTGTCTTTAATTTCCAGCTGTCTTTCATTTACTGGTATTCAGTTACTGATATTCAGTGTCCATTGACTTTTTCCTCCCAAAGAGTAAGAGATACCTAGGTGCTTACAATTAAGAAGTAGCCAGGTCCATTCCCCCGTACTTTCCATTTATATCTCTTCTTCCTCAACAGTGCCACACTAGTCATCCAATTCTGTATTTCTCATAATTAGCTTCACCAAATGCTGTGTGCATGTGTGTCCCTATCACTATGACCTACATTATAGTGGGAGATTACAGTGCACCAGTGAAAGTATATTAAAATTTTTAAATGAAGATAATAATGATAACTGCCTTATCATGATTTTGAGGCTTCCATAAGATAACATAAAACTCTTATAACATTGCTCTCAATTAGTAATAGCTATAATCATTATCAGTGGCACTAAGATTATTAAATGATCCCACATTTATTTTGTCTTAAAAAGGGTAGAGTTTTGACAGATCTGAAGAAATGCAAAGGCAAGGAATAACCAACCAGACTTTTAACTACATTAAAGAAGAATCTGCCTAGCAGTTCAAATCCATTCTATTCACATGCATGTGTCACATGGGAAAATATTAGTTGCATCACTGAAATCCTAGGGGGGCTTGATATCCCTGCCTTGTCACTCCCAAAATGGACAGAACTCTTTAACACATTCTTTTAGAACAGCAATACCATCTCTTCTCTTTCTCAGCTCTTCCTCTTTCCTTCTGATGTGTGTTTATTTTCCCTACAAATGAAAGTATTAAACTCAGAAGCACAGGCTGCGTGGACAGGGACCTAGCTCCAAAGGTCACAGATCATGATGAAGACAATTTTTTTCTTTCAGAGTTCTGGGACCTGGGATGGATTGCAAAGGCCTAGAACTTGGCTGGAGACCAGACTTGTATCATTTGGACTGCTTAAATATTCATACAGCCTCTTCTGGCAGCTAACAGGGCTGCAGATTTCCCGTAGGAAAAAAAATACAAAAGATAACTACTGAATTTCCTAGCATTCAAACATGGTTGCTATGAACTAAAAACTTAAACATTGATTTTGGTTTACTCTCTTAGGCAAATGTATTTTTTATTAAACTCAGAACAGTAGTCAATTGGTTATATACATTTCTAAGCTTTTTTTCAGGGTACACTACCAGTGCCATATACTGACATTAACGCCAAAAAATCAAATTGTACTGCCAGTGCCATCTTCTTTATAATAACTTTCCGATTAACTTGAATAATAATTGACACATTCCACTTTCAGTCAACAGATTTGCTTTATAGAGTAATACATAATTAAAATTATGAACGACTGAGCTATAGACTAAATCAGACTGGGAGAAGTACCAAAATATTCCAAAGTGCGCATGATGGCACACAACTTGGATGTACTTTATTCATTGCAAATGATTGACACTATACACTTTTCATTAGCATAAGCAAAAAGGCCCAAACTATAGATATCAATTCATTGTTTTGTTTTATTTTTATTTATTTTTATTTTTTATTTTTATTGGTGCATTGAATTCATACATCTTAATGGGATAAAAAGTTTGTGTAGATCTCCATGTTTTATTTTTAGTTACCACATTTCCATCATCGTAATTGAGTATTTTTGATGTGCTAATTTTGACTGATAAGTTTGAACCAAGTAACTTCACAATTTCCCATGACAACATGAAAGCAAACCTTGGCACTGTATTAAACCTTAACTTCCTTCTTCAAAATAACACTTATTTGGTGGAAATCCACTCTATTTTATTTTTATTTTTGCTATCTATGTTCACTGTTCTGAACTCTCTCACTACTGCATATAAAAATTTAAACATTAAAAACATCAACTCTCCCCTTCTAACAGTACTGTTGAGCTTGATCTAAAATATACGTTCAGATAAAAGAAGCAGTACACTGACAGTGAAACCAAAAGGCCACTTGCAATATCTGTGCTCAGTGTTCTTAGAAGATTCATAATGTACATAAGAATTGGCCATTAGTAAGAAATGATTTGCTGGGCATGGTGGCGCATGCTTGTAATCTCAGCATTTGGGAGGCTGAGACCAGAGGACCATAGTTAGCGAACAGCCTCAGGTACTTAGTGAGGCCCTCCGCAACTTAGTGAGACCCTGTTGCAAAATAAAGAATTAAAAAATAGGGCAGGGGATGTAGCTTGGAGGTCAAATGCCCCTGAGTTCCATCCCCAGACTCGCAAAAAAAATAAAAAGGAAAGAAATGACTGTCAGGTAAGTAAAGTTAAATAATTGCTTTAAAATGTTTTTTCTTTAAAAATCATAAACTACAGCTAATGATTTGAACCATAAAGGCATGTGCATGTCTATAAGTATATGTACAGGTATATATACACATATATGCCAGGCGTGTACATAAAAGAAATAACTTCAGGAGCAGTCACGGTTTTTCTTTACTATTTCAGATGTACATCACCAACACAATCAAAGCCAAAGGAACCAGACTTGCCAAGCCGGTTCTGTGCTTGGGTTTAATGTGTTTGGCCTTTCTTACTGGACTCAACAGAGTAGCAGAATATCGAAATCATTGGTCAGATGTGATAGCAGGCTTCCTGGTTGGAATATCTATAGCAGTATTTCTGGTAAGTGCCAATGTATTTAAATATCATTGGGCTTTAATGAACTTGAATAGCTACCTGTAAGAAAAAGCAAAGGTGACTCATCGGATTTTTCTAAATGTGATGTATCAAATAATGATACTTATATTTTAACTTATTCATTCTTCTCTCCTGTTTGCCTAAAGTCAGGCTTGAGGGTGAAAAAATAAACCATTTCTCCACTTAAAGTTTAACAAAATGCTAATAGATAAAATGGAGACTGGGTTGCATGGTGGCGACACATGCCTGAAATCCCAGTAATTGAGAGGCTGAGACAAGAGGATCGCAGGTTCACAGCCAGCTTCAGCTACGTAGTGAGGCCGTCTGCAACTTAGTGAAACCCTGTTTCAAGTAAAATAAAATAAAGTATGGGCTGGAGTGTAGCTCAGACGTAGAATACCCTTGAGTTCAACCCCCAGTACCATATATAAGTGCACATGGCCAAACCACACACACACACACACACACACACGCACACACGCACACACATACACACACACACGACTGGACTTTTTGTATTTTTTAAAAATTTCCTTTGGGATATTTGCATCCGCAGGATGTAAAGCATCTCAGGTGCCCCCGGGTCTTGGCCCTGTGCTCCCACCAGCCCCTGTCACAGTGCTCTGATGATGTTCCCTTGTGAGATGGACCGTTTCACTCTAGCAACTGAAAATTCATAGATAGCTTCCAAGAAAAACACCATCTCAAATCATTTTTACCACATGAAGAGTATATATGCAGTGACTTCTAGTGACGTAAGTATTCTATCCATCCATACTGCTCTCACAAAGTGTGCGTGGAATATTTTTATCAGTTCTGATGGTTGGAAAATGTATTTTATCCTACTTGAGAGCATATCAATCTGTTATAAATGTTTGTATATAACATTTCACTTAGATAACAAAATGTATAGACACATTATAATTCATGAGAAATAATTTATTTTCATTTCTATTACATTTGAATAGCTTCTTATTCTAACCTTTATTTCCTCAGCCTCCTTTTACTAGTCTATAAGCAGTAAGCCAAACTGTATTTCAACATTTTAGTTTAAAAAAATGTGTGAGCACAGTTTATGCACTTATATCTTAGGTTATTTTCTTGAGAGTCTCCTGTGATAAAATGGTAACCATGACCTCATCTCTAGCCTATATCCTGCGCATAATTTTGTGTGTGTGCTGTTATACAATAGTTCTGTGATTCTCAACGCCAATGAAAATCTTAGGCTCAACCTTCTGTTAAAAAATATATTCTGAGTTGAGTTAAATTTACCAAAGTTTATTTGAGAAAAAAAAAAAAAGTTCTGGAACCAGGCAGCACGCCAGACCAAAGTTAGTTCAGAATACCCCACCCCACCACATGTGCAGATTATATAAATAGGCAGAGAAAAGGAAGTGCAGAATGCACTGGTCATGTGTTGGTAATTTTCAGCCACTGATTGGCTGGAAGTTCAACTACTATGAATGGATGCTGTGAATGGCTGAGATTCAGTTGCTTGGCATAGTCTTAGATTAGATTACAATCTGTTTACATGTCAGGCTAGGATAAAGTTCACTGTATCCAGAGGCCACTTAGGACCACTTTTTCTCATTTTATCAAAGAAATATACTTTGATCAAATTTCTCAAAATCTTCTCTCGCTCTGGCTCTCTCCTGCTCCCTCCTTTTTCCCTCCCTCCCTCAGAGGTACCATGTAGCCTCATGAAAACTGGAGGCCCAGGAACTGAACCACAACCTTTTCCCTGCTTTCACTCACCACAATTGAAACTAGCTAACATTTGAAAAGCAAAACCACTTTATATAAATAAAATAATCATAGGCAGCATCAGATATGATCGCACACATTGCATCTGTGAGATCTTATTCCTGCAATAACACATATCACAGATGTTTCCGGTGCTCGGGTCTAGAACATCTTCACTGGCATGTCATCCACTTTCCCGTTCGTCATTGCCATCCCCCTTACTTCTAATGAACATCCTAAACACTTTGCAAAGCCCAAACCGGAGCCTAGTGCCTTCCCAGTCACTTCCTACTCTGAGAACCATGAGGTGAATGATGAGCTGGACTATGGATCCTCCTTGAGATCATGATTCTCCCCTGTACACATTCAAACATTCCAAGATCACCCATCAAGCATTCCCAAACAACCAGAAAAAGGACTTCATGAAAAGTCATGCAAGAGCAATGCGATAATCATGTAACAAAACATATATTTAAGTCTTCATTCACAATAGCTTGAGTGTGAGTGCCTACAGGTATTGAGCACTGTGCCAAGAACTGGAGAAGTAAGGAAGAGCAGATAAACATGATTCAAAATTGGGGGTCAGGCAATAACAGTCCTGTTACTCCTTTAAATATCTCTTTTCCTATCATAGAATAAACATTTGCTGAGTCCCTACTCTAGTCCAGGCTCTGTGCCTGGTGCAAAAACAAATATCTGAAAAAGATACAGTCTATATCCATATATAGGTCACAGTCTGCTGTCAACAAACAGATTTTTACAGAGGGTCAAATGTAGTGATAGAAGTAGGCAGGAATGAGAAAGGGAAGGCACCAACGGGACAGGTTTGTAAAGTAGGTAGGTCTAGCCTGTGTTATTTGGAATGAGAAACAAAGAGTGCAGCACACAAAGACAATAAGAAAGCTTCCTGAAACTGGCATGTGGGCAGCCCCTGCTACTGCAGGCCAGGGTACAGTCATGTGTGAAAGAAGAGCACGACATCTTGGAAAAGGACCAGTCCCCCGGCATGAATGACAAGAGTCAGCGATGCTTCCATCCCCAAACACAGAGCAGAGGATATTCTTAATGACCTTGTATGTCATGAGAATAATCCAAGCTATTGTTTGAAAATATAGGTGATTTATAATCTACTGTCAGACTGAACTGAAACAAAAACACAGCCTGGTTGAACATCAGCTTCATGGACTCAGTTTGTATCTTGAGTAGTTTACTTAGCCTTCTGAGCTTCAGTATCCCCATCTTTAAATAAGGCTAATTACCATCTTTCTAAAGAATCATTCTTAGCAAAGATTCAGTGGAATCTCATGCATGGTCAGGGAATGGCTACATGAGTGACTGAAATAGGTTCCATAAATGATAGATTAGGAAAAATTATAGTTTGTTTTCTTTTATTCTCTCTCTCTCTCTCTCTCTCTCTCTCTCTCTCTCTCTCTCTCTCGTCAGGGGATTCTTTTTAATTTGAAACAGTGTCTCACTAAGTTGCAGAGGGCCTCACTAAGTAGCTGAGGCTGTCCAGAAATCGGGATCCTCCAGTCTCAGCCTCCCAAATGCTGGGATTACAAGTGTGTGCCACCACACCCAGATCTTATTCTCTTTTATCCAGTAGTAATTTTGTTCTTTAAGATATATTTGATGGAAATATAAAGCTCCAGATGAGGATAGGAATAGTTTATGAATAATCGGTGAAATGGTGCAAATTGCACTACTCTGTGTGTGTGTGTGTGTGTGTGTGAGAGAGAGAGAGAGAGAGAGAGAGAGAGAGAGAGAGAGAGAGAGAGAGAGAGAGAGAGAGAGAGAAGAGAGAAGAGAGAAGAGAGAAGAGGGGAGAAACTCCCAGAGAGAATGGGCAGGCGGGATGCTTTGGAGTCCGAGGGAACCGTGAGCTGATGTAGATGCAGCGGAGGGGACAATCTGTGATGATTCCTGGGTTTCTCATTTGGGCGACTCATTAGAACATTTATTTCGAGCTCTGACTCCAGCTTTGGCTTGTAATATCCTGGGGAATTTCCAATTATCTTTCATGTGTGCATGATTCTAAAATGGTTCCAAAACAAAATTAACTTTATCCTGCTCCAAGCCTCTGCATCTTGGTTGAAGGACCCCCCCAGTTACCAGACGCTCTGTTAGCCATTGCTTTTGATTCATTCTCCTAACTCATCTCCCACAACCAGTGAGTCATGTGGTACAAATTCATTTCCACCACACTCAAAAATCTCCCCTCCCATAGCATATTTTTGGCCTTCTGACCAGAACCTCTTAATCTGGATATTATTGTTTCTTACTGCTGTTATATCTATAGGCTCCTAGATGCTTCCTCATATAAAAAATTTTATTTTTTCTTTTAAAAATTATATTTTAATACTGGGGATTAAACCCAGGATCTAACTCTGAGCTACATTCTCAGAACCATTTTTGTTGTTATGAATTTCTTATTTTGAAACAGGGTTATTGGAAGTTTCTGAGTGTCTTGTTACATTGCTGAGGCTGGCCTAGAATTAATGATCCTCCATTCTCAACCTTCCAAGTACTGGGGTACAGGCAGATGACAATGTCTAGTTAAGAATTATTTCCAAATATCACCCCATTCTGCTTCTGTGTACATTTTAACAAGGCACTGTTAGTCGTAAAACAAAACCAAAATCTCTTTCCTGCTGCATCAAATCCAGACACCTCCATTAGATTCCTGGGGTCCTCGCTAATCTGGGCTGCTCCCTTCCTAGGGAAGCTTGTTTTCCCCTCTCCGCTGTGTACATAAAGTCTTCCCTTTGTGTCCAATCAGCTTCCTTCCTCTCTGACAATCACACTCTTTCCATCCTATGCGTTTGCCTCAACAGGAATGTCATTTCTTCTATAAACTTTAGAGAGCAAAGCAAGGAGTTGTGAGTCAGGAAAACCTACCTCTGCATCCTTCCTTTGCCACTTGCTGGATGAGTGCCCTTGTACACATCACGTAGACACCCATTATTCCTAGAACAGTGAGCCGGCGGGTCGAAAGCTGCTGCTCCTCCCCGAGGAGGATCCCTTATTCTTCATTTCACTTTTTCTCCTTGATGCATTTCAACCCTTAAGATACCAGGTCTATCATTTTTGGTTTTGTTTTGCTCTCGGTCCCACTAAAATGCAAGCTCCTTGTAGAGCAGTCTGTGTCTTCATTTTATTCATTGTATATATTTAGAATGGGGTCTGGTACGGTTACTGGTGATGATTAGTAGATATTTTATGAATGAATGAATGAATGAATGAATGAATGAATGAGGAACTATTTCATTTACTTCCCAGCACTCTTTTAATGGCTGTGAAATCCCACATAGAGGAAGGGCAGCCCAGGGCCTGATACAGGCAAAGCGCTGGATGTCATGGTCCTCACCTATATTCCAGTTCTTTACGCACCTGATATTTGTCTCAGGTAAATCCTGATTTCCCTAAGCAGTATCTCTGATTGCCTGGTTGTCTCATTTTTCTTTCTTAATTTCTACTACACTCTCAGTCTTGCAAGGAAGTATATTACATCATAAATTATCACTCTATGTACATTGTGTTCAAGGATAGAGAGCAGAATCCCCATGTTTAGCAATATATGAAAGCAAAAGCCAGTTAAACATTAGCTGTTGATTAATATTGCCTTAAAATATATGACTCAAAGCACTTCCAAGAATGATTAGTATTACAATGCCAGGAGTTAGAGTTATTGAACCACAAAAATAATTTGTCATGTTATCTTTGTAATCATAATTAATACTGGTTATTCATGTTATCTTTACTATATTAATTCCATTAATTCACATATCACCTCTTTGAAATGTAGTTATTGTTCTTCTTTTGCAAATTACCCTAAGGCTTAGGAATATTAAATATATAACCTATGTTAGCAAAGTTAGCACATAAAAGAGCCCAGAATTAAGATCAAAGCCTGTTTGACCCCATCATCCATGAACATGATTCCATGCAATAAGGATGATTTATTGCCAAAAGGAAAGAAAAAATGAACACAAATGAATTAGATTAATTCATTATCCCTACCTGGTAAAGAAAACAGAAATATATGCATATTAGTTATTATTTGTTAGTATCTTTATAGGAGAAGGTAGGCTTATACATGTGGAAGTCACTAATACAAAAATAGAATCTTTCAAAGGAAATTAAATTTAAATTGTATACTCATATCAGAAGATTTGAAAATATTTGGCTGCATGTAGCTTACTTATTACTCTTGTCATTCACTGTGGCAGTGAGAATCCAGAGGTGAGCAAAATACTCTGTCTCTGATTTATGAAGCATACAGTCTTGGAAGAGACACACATCCATCAAACTATCGCTCTGACCAATATGTAATTTTATACTAAGATTGTTGCTCTGATAAAAAGAATCATAGTTTCATGTAAACACAAAATAAACACACACGTCCATACACACACACACACACACACACACACACTAAAATGTCCTAGCCAGGGGCACAGGGAAGTCTTCTATCAGTTAGTGATGCTGAGATGGTACACAGTGACTAATTTAGATACAGACCTAAAGACAGTGGAGACAAGAAATATTCCAAATAGAAGGAAGTGAAAAGGAGCAAAAAGTACTTGCAAAAAGAAAGAAAAAGAAAGAAAGAGAGAAAGAAAGAGAGAAAGAAAGAAAGAATAAAGGAAGTTTCAAAGGTGAGCCAGCATTTACATGTTAGGAGAAAAAGGAAGCTAAGTCACAAAACAGTTTTAAGAGGGTGGTATAAGCCAGTTTGTATTTGAAAAAAAACATTCTCACATTATTATATAAAATTGGGGAAAGGCAAGTCTGTACTGGGGGACAATTTAGAAAACTATGCAGGAATACAGGAAATAGTTGATGGTTTCTTATTCTTTGGAGTTGATGGTAGAGATAGTAGAATTAATCAGATGCAAGAAATCAAGGTGATTAGGAAAAATGAGCAGATTCAGTGAGTGGTTGGGGAGAGGAGGTATAAAAGATAAATTTAATTTTAAGCTTTTTGTATCTGATTTAGGATGGGAGCAGGAGTTTGGGAGATATTGTGTTCCCCCCGAGGAGGTACAGGAATAGGGTCAGGAGATGGGCATAGCTCAAATTTAGTTCTGAATATTTGTTGAATTTGTCACCGTATCTTTGCCAATCAAATAAGTGAGTTAACTTAGTGATCTGTTGCAGTATCTTCAGTTTCTCATTAACAGAATTGATATCCTTGCCACTTTGGGTGGTACACTTCTATAATTCTATTACTTAAGAGGCTGAGACCAAAGGATCATGGGCTAGAGGCCAGTGCCTGGTAACTTAGAGAAACCCTGTTTCAAAATAAAGTAAAATAAAATTTGGGTTATAACTCAAAGTTAAAACACCCCTGGGTTCAATCCAGTATCACAAAAAATAAAAATAAAAATATATACCCTTACAACTAAGAATATCATTTCTCAGTTTTAAACTCAGGATGAAAATAATAGAATTAAAGAAATAGGTGTCTTGCTTTCTCTCATTATTTTTACTCACACTAAATCAATCCCAGGCATGTGAATATTAGCAGACAAAACTTAAATATTGGAATATAACTTTAAAGAAGATTTGCTAATTTCCTTCCTCATAATTTCAATAACAAGAGTAAAGAATAATAATTGTTATGCTAATTAATACCATTTAATAAGTATCTAATGTGTGTTATGTGCTCAAGTAGTCAAGTAGTTACATATGAATTCTCAGCTGCTTCAGTGCTTCAACCACTTTTAACTAATGCAGAGATAACCGACAGACCTTTTCAAAGAGTTTTACAAACCAAAATAATATAAAAATAATTCCACTAATTTCAGAAACCTACTTTAACTCTATATGAACATCGTCTCTTGTAGTCCTTATAGATATGTACATAGTTAATTTCAACAGATTTTTCTTCAGAAGATTTATCAGTAATTTTTTATCTGCTAATTTTCCAATAATTTAGTGTGTGTGTGTGTGTGTGTGTGTGTGTGTGTGTGTGTGTGTGTGTTACTGGGGATTGATTCCAGGAGCATTCTACCTCTGAGCTATACCCCCCAGCCCCATTTTTTTATTTTTTATTTTATTTATTTATTTATTTATTTATTTATTTACTTTTTGCGGTACTGGTGATGGAATCCAGGGACATTTTACCTCTGAGCTACATCCTTGGTCCTATTTTTTAGTCTTTTTTATTTTTTGAAATGATGTCTCGCTGAGTATAAAGGGCCTCGCTAAGTAGCTGAGGCTGTCTGTGAACAGTGATCCTCCTGTCTCCGTCTCCCGGATGCTGGAACCACCACACAAGTTTGCACCACCACACAAGGCTTATTCTTTATTTTAAAACAGGGTCCCACTAAGTTGCAGAGGGGTCTCACTAAGTAACTGAGGCTGGCTACGAACTTCTGATCTTCCTGTTTCAGACTCCCAAAATAAATTATAATACTAACAACAACAACCAAAAAGGAAAATGTCTACATACGTGTGCGTGCATTTCACAGCATGAATGTGGTACTGCTAGCTTGTTTTGTCATAATTGTTAGGTAAAATTCTGAATTATATCCTCTGTGTTCTAGAGCAGTGGTCAGTCAGCAAACTATAGCCTAAAGACCAAATTTTATCTGCTGCCTATTTTGTAAAGAAAGTTCATTGGAAAAGTAACATGTCCACTCATTTATGAACTGTTGTGGCTACTTTCCATCAGAAGGGCAGAGTTGAGCAGTTACCTTTGAGACTGTAATCCAACAAAGCCAAAAACACTATCTTCCTTTTCAGATAAAATTTTCTGATTTTATCTCTTGAACATCAGTATCGATTAGTTTCTTCATAGGGTCATGAAGCTGAAAACATCATTTGTTAGTAGATTTTTCAAGTACCCATCTCTAAGCTGTTACCATCCTTACATTAGAGATCTTGGTGGCATTGGTAAGACTGAGCAATCAAATTACCAGGACTCTATCTCTGTTTCTAACCTGTGATATTTCTAGGAGGCAGAAGGATAATAAAAAAGAGTTTATAAAGAAATGTTTTTCTGATGTCAAGTCTTATAGTATGAGTCTTTATTTTTATAGATTTGTAAACATTTTTTAAATTGTTTTTAAATGTGGAGAGTGACAAAGGTCTCATTAGCCCAGTAATAAGTTCTACTGAAGAAAAGGCTTTCCAGTGGAGCATTTGTAAAAAATATACAGCATAAATTTAAAAATGAATATTTTTATATATTTTTTTAAATTTGGAAACAGGGTCACTTAAGCCATCGAGGCTGGCTTTGAACCTGCGCGATCCTCCTGTCTCTGCCTCCTGAGCACAGGGATTACAAGCATGCGCCACCACACCCAACCTTAATGTCCTACCCACTAGTCAATATAAGTAAACAATAGAAATTATTTGCCTTATGATTTAATCCATTATATTTTAAATATCACCCACCTGTGTCCAAAAATTCTGGAATACATTGAAAAGTGCCAAACCCTAAGCCCCATCTTTTGCCATTAAATCAGAAACTTTAGGAGAGGGCTTAGGAATGTGCATTTTTAATATTGCCAGAACTTTATTTTTATGCATACAGAAGTATGAGAACCTTTGGGATATTATCAGCTGAAACACAGTTCAATTTCCTTTTTGTAAAGGGTGTTCTATTTCAGTAGCAGCTCCTGTAAAGTATTACTGAAATGCTAAGTATATATGGAACACAATAATAGACAATAAACTAGGTTAATTAAAAGGATGTTACTAAATAAGAGGTACCAGCTGGGCGTGGTGACGCACACTTGTAATCCCAGCATTAGGGAGGCTGAGACCAGAGGATCGTGGTTCATGGACAGCCTCAGCTACTTAGTGAGGCCCTCTGCAACTCAGTGAGACCTGGTTTCAAAATAAAGAATAAAAAAAAAATAGGGCAGGGGGTGTAGCTCGAAGGTCGATTGCCCCTGGGTTCCATCCCCAGACCCGCAAAAAAAAAAAGTAAATAAATAAATAATAAAAACAAGGTGCCAATTGTAGAAGGTTTGTTATGAATGCAATACTCTTGAAGAAATGAAAAATAATTAGCATTTAAATTATGTTGTAGGTTAGCAACATTAGTAAAAGGTTAGCTTGCTATGAGTTTTTATAAGGTTATGATGTTTTTGGGGATTGATTTATGCATTGACTATACCTTAATGAAAATTTTGGAATAATAAAATTGTGACTATTAATATAGCTACATATTTATATGAGACAATCTGGATGTAAAATTTTATACATATAATGTTTAAGAAATTTTAATGCTTTATTTCTATATTTAGATTTAGCAAACTGTACAAATGAGTGACATCAAAGGATGTATAGTTTTACCTAACTATGATTGTTTTCTGAAATTTTAGGTCGTGTGTGTGGTAAATAACTTCAAAGGAAGACAACCAGAAAATGAACATATACACATGGATAATGTGGCCCAGATGCCAATGATCAGCATTCCTCGAGTAGAAAGTCCTTTGGAAAAGGTAACCTCTGTACAGGTGATTTATAATTTAAATTCTAAAATGAGACTGCTGTCTATAGTAAATTAATCATTATTCCTGCATGTGGATCTGGAGATCGCCTGTAGTTATTGTTGATTCACTTAACTTCAGATTCTAATGTGGCATTTAGCAACAATTTAGCCACTGAAAAGATCATCTTAGAAAAAGATCATCTTGGAAAAATGCATATCACATTTAAAATATCTCTCTCGTGCTAAAGGCTAAGTACACGGAATTCATTCAATACTTTGTTATGGCTTCTTTATAAGGAACAACATGTGCTGGTCTCACACATAAACAAAATAATAAGATACTTTTACTTGAGAGTATATGCTTTTTATTAAAAATATTCCAATTTTTTCATATTCCGCATTTATGAGAAAGTGCTTTGTTATAATTCCTGACACACAATCAGGACTCAATAAATATTTGTTAAATCTCAGTGCACAAAGGTCTGGGAGCAGCAAAGGCGCAGTTCTGCTCATGAGGAGGCACTGAGGGTCAGGCTGGCGGGATGCAGCCAGACTGCGTGCCACTCTGCAGGACAGGTGGAGAGCCTTACCAGGCCTGGCGGTGATCGTAGAAGCAGGTATTTAACATCAACTTGTCTTGGGATTTCTGTGAACCAGTTAGGATAATATTTCCTAAATGTCGATGGAGGTATGGACATTTGTAACAAGCTACATGATTTCTCAGTTACTAGTGGTTTCTCCTCCCTGTCTACTTCCACCTCTTGATCAGCTTATCTTAGATAAGCTCAGTTGCATGCTCACCAGGTGTGGAGATCCTGTGATGATGTGAATCTCCAAGGGATAAGTCAACAAACGAAAGAAAAGGCTTAGAGACTGCAGTAAGATACAGTTAACTAACATGAAATGAAATATTTTGTATTTGGATTAGAAGAACAATTTCTACATAGGGCAAGGTGCCTTTAGGTTAAGGACACAAATGAAAAAAAAGCCCTCAGCACAATTCGGCATGTGCCAGCAGCATGACAGAGCTGCCAAAATAATTAGGAAATCACACTTAGAGAAAATGATATCCTGAATCAAGAGATTGATGATTTTCTGTGCTCCAGTCTGGTCAGGATAACTTAGAACGCTTTTTACTGCTCTTAGCAATAGTTATAAGGAGATGATTGTTAAAAATACAATAGCCAACACTCAAAAATTAGCCAACACTCAAAAATTAACCTTTTTTTTTTTTTTTTTTTTGGTGGTACTGGGGTTCTTGGAAACCCTTCTACCTCCCGGCTACACTCCCAGACCTATTTTTATACTTTTTAAATTTGGAAACAGGGCTCTTAAGCCAGTGCGACTGGCTTTGAACCTGCGCGATCCTCCTGTCTCCACCTCCAAAATGTGGTGATTACAAGCGTGCACCACCACGCCCGGCAAAAATTAACCTTTAAATGAGTGAACGAATGAATCCAGGACAGTGAGTGGCCTCAAAGTCATGGATGATGAGAGACTGTTGGAGGAACAGTAAATAATTAATCCAGAGTTTTCTTTTTAGAAAACTCACGAAAGAAGCAATAGCTTCCTGTAAGTGCATGAAGGACTATTGTGTAGCAGATGGATGGGATTTGTCCTGTAGGGGCTTTGAGATCACAAGTAGGACACAAGAAAGGAATGTGGATGTAAGAAACTACATAATGGCTAGAAAGCAGGGGAGAAAAACTTTCTGAAAATGGAATGATTGATATAAGAAAAGTTTTTTTTTTTTTTTTTTTTTTTTTACTATGGGGATTCCAGAAGAGCCAAATAATAACTTACTCATGATATTGTGTAGGAAATGCAAGCATTTAGGTGATACAAGTACTAAGAATAGTGATAGTAGTAGTCGTAGTAGTAGTAACAATAATAATGGCAACCATTTAATGGTCATTATTATACGTCAAGTACTGTTTTGATGGTTTCTATAAATTTCACAAAAGCACTTCTATGCTTTACAAGTATATTTCTAGTCCTCAGAACATTGTGTGTGTGTGTGTGTGTGTGTGTGTGTGTGTGTGTGTGTGTTACTGGGAATGGAACCCAAGGGAATTCTACCTCCAAGCTATACCCCCAGCCCTATATTTTATTCTTTATTTTTGAAATAGGGTCTAATTGAGTTTCAGAGGGCACACTAAGTAGCTGAGGCTGGCCATGAACCTGCGATCCTCCTGTCTCAGCCTCCCGAATGCTGGGATCACAAGCATGTGCCACCATACCTGGCTTCTCACAACAATTTTTAAAGATAGATCTCATTATAGTGGCAAAGACTGCCAGTAATCTACCAATATTTTCTCTTCGCTTCTTTTTAGTAACTGAATCCCTGAATTGTATCCATACCTATGACTGCCCAGTTCCAGTCTGTACTTCCCAGCTTCCCTTGCAGTTAGGTGTCATCATGTGACAAAGTTTAGACCCTTGAAATGTGGGCAGAAGGAGTAGATGCAATCTCTGGTGTATCTCTTTGAAGACTCTTACCCTGGGCACTTCACTCATTCTCACGAAATGGAAAAGATAATGACTAAAGCCAACTTAGAAGTCAATTTGTGAGACCAGTCTGTTCTGTCAACCTGTATCTCTCAATGAGTTCCTGGAGTAGCGTCCACATACTCACTCCATTATTGATGGCTCTAAGAAAAATTCATATTCCCTTCTAAGTATGTATCTATGTGAAAAATACATGTTTTTAAAACTGAATATATACACAAAATTAGATCTTGTTGGAGAAAGCAGTGAGACTGAGGAAAAGATATTAATCATATTTTGAAGAAAATGGTCGGGGTGAAAATGGAGTCTCTTCATTTTTGTATTTTTATAAAATTCTATTGAATAATAGTCTCAGTCTTCTGCTTCTTCAAATATTTATTTGCATGAGAATTCTGTAGTAGCTTCCTTGTGTTGCCAAATATTCTTTTATACTATTATATCACTATGTGAGGCAATTGATTTTAAAGATTCCTAATGCTGATTTTATACTAATTTATTTTTATTTACACTGCATTTAAAATGTTATATGGTAAAAGCAAAAAATATGCTATTAGAATCTACACATTGCCGGAAGTTTGTTGATTTCTTTCTTTCTTTCTTTCTTTTTTTTTTTTTTTTTTTGGTTGGTCACATCAAATTCATGTGCTTTTACTCTGTTAAGGGATAAAGATTATTTGAACCTGATTCAGTTCTCCCTGGCACTGGAGTGAGTACACCACACCCTCGCTGCTCTCTTCAATCCTGTTCCTAGGTAGAATTCTTTCTGGATTGGACATGATCTGTCCTCCCCACCTCACAAACACACAGACCATTGGAAGATCACAAGGCAAGGTGCAAAGAATACATTAGGAATATATTTCAGGCTTTCTTTGGACTGTGCTGTTGGGAGGACAATTATGTGTGCTCACCAGCCAACATGAGAGGAACATTGTCACTTAAGAGAAGTGCCTGTCTGTGTGTGTGTGTGTGTGTGTGTGTGTGTGTATGTGTGTGTGTGTTTTACTGTATATATTTTATACCTAATTGTACCCCCATCCCTATATTGTTTTTTATTCTGAAACAAGGTCTTGGTAAATTGCTGAAGTTAGCCTCAATTCTGTCTCAGCCTCCCAATCACTGGGATTACAGGCATATGCCACCCTCTCAGGCTAGCCTTTTATTTATTTATTTATTTATTTATTTATTTATTTATTTTTAATTTTTATGGGTGCATTATATTCATACATCATATTGGGGTAAAAAACTTGTCAGTGGAGTAAATATACTGCTTTTCACTATGGTTCACATTGGTGCATAAATGCAAAATTCTTCCCCATACTTTTATTTTTTTAACTTTGATTTTAATAATTGGCAGTTAAAGATGGCATTAGTTCCTTAAAGGTGGCTTTCTGAAAACTGAGCGGGAACCTTGTTAAAGTTTGGGTTGCAGGCCTTGCCAGTAGCTTTAATTTTACTAAAGCTATCATTTTTGTATGTCACTCTGTGTAGAGAAAGATAAGAGTTTCTTCAAGAAGTTATGTACTTATATGACCTCTTATGTTCAAAGTACATGCTTGATAAACTATAAGCTACAGAGTAATTATGGCATGCAACCATGCTTTTTTTATGCCAGCAATTTATCCCTTAATTACAGGGAGTTTGTCATATGGTTAATTACCATACTTTATGAGGAAAAGTCATGATTTTTCTGAGTGCTAAGTAAATCTGAACATTAATTACTTTTGATGTTATGAAAAGGATTAGTCATATGTGGAAACCAACCCATCATATATCCCAATGTCCACTAGATTGAACTACCAATAACTTAATTACAGCAGCTCTTCATGTCAAACCATGAAAAGTCTAAATGTTCATAAGTAGAGAAGAGTTAAACCAGGAGTGGTCCATTTCTACAATGGGATCAGTACCTTGGAGCATGGTGCTTCTGCGCATAGGTCTCAGAGGCACGCTGCCTGGGATTCGGGACAATTCTGAGCTCAGGCAACTGACTTCAGTAGTCAGTGACCCACTTTTCTTTCACAGATCGGTCATTTTGAGAGTTCATTTAAGCTAATAGCAAAGCACTTGGAACAGTATCCAGAGCCTGGCAAATTGTTGATAATTGCCAGTGATTATTATTTAAGTTAAAATGTAGCAGGTAAATCAAGAGAGGGAAATTTTCCCAATACATTATAAAATTTATGTATACATAAATATATGTAAATTTATATACGTGTGTGTTTAATGAAGCCAGATATTTGTAATATCAAACAAGATATTTGTCTCTAGTAGGACAGAAAGGACCATGTAAATAATGGGAGAGGGATGGAGAAATAGACGCCAATCAGAATGATGCTTCAACTTAAAGAGAAAACAGTGGACCATGACTTCATGTTCCTGATTCTTCCCTTCCTTTTCCTTCTCCTTCCTTTGTTTCCTTGCCTTCCTTCTCCTTATCTCTTCTTCCTTTTCCTCCCCCTCCTTTATCTCCCTCTCCTCCTTCTTCCTCTTTTTCTCTTTTTTCCTATAATGAAGTGCTATATTATCCATTAATAAGTATTTAACTAAAAATAATTACAATTTTAAAATACTATTTGGTTTTCTAAAGCTGCTCTTTTAAGGTCCTGGCTATGTTTATTAGACTGACTAGCAAGTAAGTTCAGATGGATCAGTGTTCTTTGAAATAATATCTCTGCAGGGTCATTTGAATCTCTGTGGTCCTTCCTTATGAATCTCATGACCTTTTTTGAAAGTGTTTAGTTTATTTCTCTCTCCAAATTAAGCACATAAATTTTGGCTGTAGCTCACTTGCCTTCATACCCAGGGTCCAGCTTTATTTGGCAGATCTGCAGCCACCTCCAGCTTGGGGTCTGTCAACCCCTAGGCTCTGCATGTGAAGTGTATTCTGCATGTGAAGTGTATTGATTCGTAAAGTTCCCACCCATCCAAGAACCCGGGGACCCAATTCTCTTTGAAGGTCTTACCACCTGTTTCTCATAAAAGCCATTAATTTCTGCCTCCTCCTTCAAGGGTTCATAGATTCCAAACAAAACCTGAAGGGTTGTTGGAAGCAGGCTATTTACGGAAACATAAATATGTTTTACTATCCCTAGGGAGTCCAAGAAACAAAGGCCTGACTGTTTTACTGGAATGTAAAGATGAAGCCATTTTACATTCTTATGTTGTTTCCAATATTGGTAAGAGTAATGAATTAATATCAATAACTTTGTCACTAAGAATGAAAACGAGTAAAATGTTAGGAATTTCTACTAGTTATAGTCTACATGAACCCAATTTGAGAAAATTAATCCCAAAGCCAGTTACATCTTTTCCTTCCTCTTGAAAAAGTACATTAATAACAGGCCTAGGGAAAGTACCATAAATTCCTTCCAGTAATTCAAAATTTCAAGGAGTGAGAATAAGAGGTAGGAGGAACTACGAAAATATCCAGGAGTGGTAGATATGGGTAAGACTGTAGTTCCATTCCTATTCTTTTGAGAAATTTCCATAGTAACTAGACTCATATATGATACCACCAAGAGTACACAAGCATTTCTTTTGCTTACTTCCTCACCAGCATTTTTTATTGTTGTCATTCTTGATGATTGCCATTTTGACTGGAGTTACATGAAATCTCATGTAACTTTGAATTTTGCTTTGAATTTTCCCAGTTGCTAATAATCTTGAGCGTTTTTCATACATTTTTATTTCTTCTTTTGAATAGTGTATGTTTAGTTGAATTGCCAACTTATTGATTGAGTTGTCTATTCTTAAAGATATAAATAACAAATTCAGCAAAATAACCAAATACAAATTAACTTACAAAAATACAAGATTTTTTAAAAAATTATTTTATTGGTGCACTGTAGCCTCACATCATAATGCAGATCACGTTGACAATGCATATATTCACACAGTACTGATATGAACACGGATATGCATATGTTGCTGTAGTTCTCTGATTTTAACCCCTTTGGAAAGATACCCGGGAGTGGTATAGCAGATCATATGGTCGATCCATTACCAGTTTTCTAAGGAATCTCTACCAATACCAAATCTGTTGAAAAAGAAATCTAGAAACGAATCCCATTTACAATAACGTAAAAAATAGTAATAGATATAACCAAGAATGTAAATCTCTACAATGAAAATTATAGAACACTGAAGAAGGAAATTGAAGACATTAGAAGATGGAAAGACCTCCCTTGTTCTTGGATAAGTAGACTCAATATTGTCAAAATGGCCATGTTACCTAAAGCAATCTATAGATTTGGTGAATTTTTATCAAAATACCACAGAAAGTCTTTGTCAAAATTATCATGGAACTATTTGGGTGTGGTGGTGCAGGCTTCTAATTTGCAGAACTTGGGAGGCTGAGAAAGGAGGATCACAGGATCTCAGCCAGCTTCAGCTACTTAGTGAGGTTCCCCCCCCCCCCCGCAAATTAGTGACACTTTGTTTCAAAATAAAGAATAAAAAAAATAGGACTGGTGATGTAGTTTGGAAGAAGAATACCCCTGGGTTCCACCTGCAGTACCAAAAAACCAAAAAACAAAACAACAACAAAAAACAGAATTAGAAAAAATACTCCTAACATTCATGTGAAAGAACAAAAGACCCATAATAACTGAAGTGATTCTGAGCAATAAAAAACAATGTTGGAAGCTTTACAATACCTGATATTTCTTTTTTTTTCATATTCTACTCAAACTAGTAAGTCATCAAAATGATGATATAAAACTCCATCTTCTTGTTCTTCCACTCAGAATTGATATGAAGGATCCCCTAGCTATTCATGGAAATACTTAAAAGATCATCCCTGAATCCTCTCTCAATTATTTTGGGAAATAAACTGAGCTAAATTTTTTCATCCTGAAGCATGAATAATCAGGACAAGAACTTAAATCCCTTAAAATGATTTTGTGGTACAGAAGAGAGATAAAACATTCCTTAAAAAAGACTACAAGAAATTTAATTACATTTTTTGTAGATGGCATCTCCTTTCCACAGTCAAGGATATTAAAGAAAACATGAAATTAAAAGTGAAAGATAATTTTTTCTTGTTCTCTTAAATTATTTTCTAACATTGCAAATAATGCCATGAAATGATTAAAATCAATGCTAGAAAGCACGTGGTAGAAAGTCCATACTGGAGAAAGTCAAAGCACTTATATTAAAGAAGGTTTAATAGTTGTATCTATCAGTATTGCAGCCATAATCTAAATATCTGATCTCATAACTTAGAAGAAAGAGATTTTTTTTTTTACAGTTTCAGCTTTTAGGCTTAGTCCATGTGAGACTGGGGACCACAGGGCACCGTAAAGAGAAAACAGGGGGGCTGTGTTTTCTGCATCACAAAGGTCAGAAGGGGGGAGGGAGAGATGCACAGGAGGAAAAGGAACATTCATATAATCCTCAAGGCCCCACCCCTAAGGACTACCACATCAGCCACACCCTACCAGACTCCCAGACATCACGGGTGGGATTACAATTCTCATAACTCAATCACATCAGCTCCAAACATTAATAAGTGGGCTCTTTTGGGGACATTTTATATCTAACTGTAACAATAAAGGAACAAGAGAATGAAATTGATTTGAGAAAGATAATAGATACAAAGAACATATTATCATTTGCATCTGAAATGTTCCCCAAAGGCTGAGGTGCTGAAGGCTTGGTCCCCAGTGCAGCAGGTTGCAGAGGTGGGGCACTAGGGATCGACTGGGTCATGAGCATTCTGACCGCAAAAGTGGATTCATCCTTGATAGCAAAATGGACTCCTGGGAGGGTGGAAGATGGAGGCCCCTCAGGGTGTGCTGTTAGGGACTTTATCTTATCTCTCGTCCCTTGCTCCTGCTCTCTGCTCCCAGCTGCCGTGAGCCCAGCAGTTTTTATCTGTCACACACTCTACATGCTGTTCTGCCTCATGTCAAACTCAGCCGACCATAGAATGAAACCAGGAGCCAAAAAGACATCTCTCCTTCTCTAAGCTGCCAGATATTTTGGTCACAGTAACAAAAAGCTGACTAACACAGGACATAACAGAAACCTAACATATGAGTCATTGCATATCCTGAAGAAGGGGACAGATACAGTAGCACTATTCAGAGATACATTTAAGGGAAAATTTTCTTCCACACTTGAATCTTGAATCTGAAAGGGTTAACTAGATAAAAGGTAACATTCGAAATACATATCAGGAATCATGTATATCTTAATGAAATTCTTAAATATCAATACTGAAGAAAGAACCCTGCAAATACTGCAGTAGATGGCAGTATTGTTTCCAATTATTAACCACTACCTTCTTTAGGAAATTTATCCTCCCTGATCCAGTTATTGGTCTTTCATATGACAGGTGAAGAGAACTAAGAGAGACTTTGTCAGTAAGAAATTCACATAGCCATCAGGTTTCTGCCAGTCTTATTGACCCTGGCCTTCATCCAGGAGAAGCCTCCATTACAAATGAGGACTATTCCTTCAGCTTGGACGCTAGCATGTGAAGACAGAGGAGCTGACCAGCACCCAGCCTGTAGCCTGGGGCAAACACATAGAACCCAGCCACCAACAGGTAGTGCCAGCAATTACGTATTTGTATAAGCTTTTGAGCCTGGCGTACATTATACTTAGTGAAATCATACAAACACCAAACCAGAAAGAGTAGGTTACCTTCCTAATACTAATAGCATGCTGACCTCAGACTTGTCCTTTTATTACATTAGATGTAAGATCTATTCTACTCCATCTAGAGTAGAGGAAGTAATGTCTTCAGAGTTCCCAAGGAATAAGTTTGTGGCACAAGAATTCTGTTTTTACCCAAAAGCTCATATAAGTATTAAGATAACCATAAAATATCAGCTCATGTGAGAAGTCAGAAATTATATTACTCATAAAATGATAGCAGATAATATTTACCAGCTTTACCAGCAATGTCTAGAGCTCTCAAATTAGTAATTCAGGAGATAAATTAATTGGCAGAAAGAATAGAAGCCATCTAATGATAGAAATGATTGGAATTAACTGTGGAAAAATAAAATATTACAAAATTGTAAAGTGTACAATACAAAATTTACAACAAAAGAAATAATATAGCAATGGCAAATGAATCAGAAATCCTAGATAATACCAGAAAAAGTATAAAAGCCATGAAAATTTCTAGATTTTATAAAGGAAGGACTCAATATTACTATTTCATCCTTGGCACTGGAAACTAGAAAAATGTTAGAATTTATAAAAGCCTGATCACAAAGTACAAAATAGAAATAATATGTATGTCCAAAAGTTGAATCTGTGATATACATTTATTCTTCTTCTTCTTCTTATTATTATTATTATTTTTTTTTTTCTTTTTGGTGGTACTGGGGTTCCTGGAAGCCCTTCTACTTCCGGGCTACACTCCCATGGGCTACACTCTCAGACCTTTTTTTTTACCTTTTTATTTGGAAACAGGGTCTCTTAAGCCAGCAAGGCTGGCTCCGAACCAGTGGGATCCTCCTGTCTTCTTCGCCTCCCAAACGCGGGGATTACAAGCGTGCACCACCACGCCCGGCGATGTCTGTGATATATAAAACATCTTAATTGAAAAGTTTATAGGCAGATCATTAGAGATCAAATTCAAATGGGACATAAATACCTAGAAAAGTGTCCTTCGCCACCTTGGATGAAAACTCATAAAGGGTCTTTAGTGTGACATTTAAGAATTCATTTCTCAAACCTGTGAGCTATTGGGAGCCATCGAGCAGCTGAAGAACATAAACATGTTCAGAATGGAGAATAAGCTAAAGGAAAGCACAAGGAAAGAGAGCAACTGAGTAAAAAACAAAAGACCACAGAAACATTTCTGATGGCATGACAAAAACCCAGTTCAATGCTGCAGACTATGTGGATGGGTTCTCAGCAGAGCCCTGTCAGGTCAGTTTGGCTGTTCAGGTATATTTATCAAAATCCGTTTTTAGTCAAGTGCAGAAAATGATCAGAGGGATTATTCGACTATCCTCAGGATTTATGAGGATATGATTTAGGATTTATGCTGATAGAGTGTTGCTGAGCAGACCACCACTCGCCCTCCTCAAAGAACATGCTGCTCCCCCCTCTGTGACGAGATGTTTCCTGTTCACATCTTGGCCACTGGACACCTTGGCATCCTTCTCAGTGGGCCCCTTGGGTCAGGCTGTCACAGTCCCTGCATCACAGCACAGGGCACCCTGTCCTTCCCCTCTTGTTCTCACCCTGAAGCCTGATGCTAACATCCAGACTGGCATAGGAAGCACGTGGAAAATAACGTATCACTCATCTGGTTTAACGGATGCCACATAGAAACATCTAAGGGAAGAGGCGCATCACCTGCCAAAGGAACAGAAATATTTAAAAATAAATATAAGAATGAAGGGATTTAAGAAAAAATGGAATATCTCTAGTAGATTGAAGAGGAATTTACATCCACAATTCTTTTTTATTTGACCATTATCATGGCCACTGTAGCCACTCGTGGCTAATGTGGGATAACAGTGACAACCTAAAGTTAGTAGATCCAGGTATAAAAATGTCTGTTGAGAAAATATTTTCCTACTTAAACCCAGACATTATTTTATTTTTGGTGGATGTGTTATTACCCAGTTGAAGTAAACAGAATCCCCTCTTGTCAAAAAGAAGCAGAAGGTAATGACAGGCATAGTTTACAAGTGTACCTCAGTAGATACCTAGGATTAAGGGAATATTCACCAGCCAATCAAGCTCATCACTGGAAAGAACACCCTGCCTAACAGAAGCATTGACTGAAGGTGCGTGGTAAGCAGTGATGGTAATTTCAAAGATCTAGAAATGTCATAATGAGAATGCATTATTTCAGATGGAAATTACTAGGTTTAATTCCCATGGCAACTGCAAAGACATTATTGGGCTGAAAAAAATTCTAAGAGAACTCACTGTGACCCAGGAAAATATATGTATTGACCTTTACATTGATTCTTTTGCAGATTATAGGATTACAGAAATGAAAGTAATGCATGAGCTAAAATTTAATCAGAGTAGGGGGTGGAAAGAGAGCTGGGTGTTAGCAGCTAGAAGTCTAGAGATTGAAGCCCGATTGGTCTATGTAATAACTAGATGGAGTTAGGCAAATTACTTCTCTTCTTCTTTCTTGAAAATTTGATACAATGGTGGTTGCCCTATGAGCTAGCTGTTGAAATTAGCAGATCACAGATAAACTAGTTGGAACACTGTAGGTACTTCACAAAATCTCCTTCCTGAAACAATTAAAAACCTCTTGATAGATTTGTTTTATATCATACCATGATACATATTTCATGGATTTCAAAGTTTATGCAGATTGTTGATTTCCTACATGCACATGTGGCAAAAAATACAGTACAAAATACTGCATATATTAGAGTCATGAAAATGGCAAAATAGTACTGTGGTTTCTTGCCAAGGCAAATATGATTATACATGACCACGCTCCCTGTGATAAATCCCATTGAAGTTTCAAAATGCTGTGCACATATAACTCTGACAGTTATTTAAGATTCGGTTGCTTTCTTATAATGCAAATCTTTGTTTTTCTGAGCTGCTGAACTGTAATATAAATGTTATATAGGACCACACCAAAAAAACTTCATTAATGATTAGATATTAGAATAATTAGTGAAACTAAATATTTATATTTTAGGCACTTTCATTAATCTACATTTTGACCATTTGTGAAAAAAATTTGAAATAAATCAACATTGAGATAGTATACTCCTAGCAGTGAGTTTCTTGAGTTCTCTGTATATTCTAGATATTAGTCCTCTATCAGAGGAGTGGTTGGCAAAATTTTTCTCCCATTCTGTTGAGGTATTTGATAGTTTCCTTTGCTGTACAGAAGCTCTTCAGTTTCAAACAATCCCATGTATTGATCCTACTTTTAATTTCTTGTGCCTTTGGAGTCTGTTGAGAAAGATTTTACCTGTATCTATGTGTTGAAATGTTGGACCTATGATCTCTTCAAGGAGCTGCAAGGTCTCTGGTCGGATTTCCAAGTCTTTGATCCATCTTGAATTGACTCTTGTGTAGGGCAAGAAAGTGAGGTTTATTTCCATTTTTTCTTCACAGATTTGCCAACAATATTTGTTGAAGAGGCTATCTTTTTTTGATGTTTTTGTCCCCTTTGTCAAAAAACAACTGGCTTTAAGTGTGCAGAATTGTTTCTGACTCTTCTATTCTGCTCCTTTGGTCTATGTATCTGATTTTGTGCCAATACTATGCTGTTTTTATTACTATGGCTTTGCAGTATAGTATGAAGTCAGATATTGTGATGCTTCCTACATGGTTTTTGTTGCTGAGAACTACTTTAGCTATTCTGGTTTTTTGTTGTTTCAAATGACTCTAAAGACTGATTTTTTTTATGTCTGTGAGAAATGACCTTGGTAACTTAATGGATATTGCATTGAATCTATAGATCTCTTATGGAAAAATGGCCATTTTGATGATATTTATTCTGCCTATCCATGAACACGGAAGATCTTTCCATCTCCTAAAAAGTCTTTTACCTCCTTGATTAGGTTTACTTTGTTCTCATTTGTTCAATTTAATTTTTGCTCTAAACATGTAATTAAAAAGAAAGTTAGATACTGCCGGCGGCAGCTGCGAGTTCACCAGACGGCTACAGCAAGCCGAAGTGAGCCGCTGCAGAACAGCAAGGTGGGATTTTTCAGCGCAGGGAACATCTAAAGCTCCCAGTGGCTGAGCTCAGCACACGCTGCAGGCACTCAGAGTGAAACTCAAAACCAAGAAGAAATAAGCCAGCCTCACGGCCGAGGGCGTAGCAGTGGCGCCATATTGCCACCGGCGGCAGCAGCAACGAATTCACCAAGTCCAGTACAGCTACATCTGCGAACTCAAAAACAGTGAATCAAATGGCGGGCCACAGAGGAGAAATCCCAGTACTGTACTCCCTGGGACTTGACCCAGTGGGGGAGTGGTGGTGGCAGAGATATCACACCATAGGAGAACGTGCAATCTGGCACCCCCCACAGTCTAAAGCAGCCTCTATCGACTCTCTGGGTCGGAGACTCTGTGATACAACCCAGTAAAGGAGTGGGGTCTGAGATACTACAGACTCGAGATCCAGAGCACCTTAAGTGAAGTCATAGTGACCCAAGGGAAGAACCCAGAGAAGGCACAAACTTCTGAAATCATGGGAAAAGGAATAACACTGGAGCAATGAATGCCCACAACCCCACAACATCAGAACCCGATAAAGCAGAAAATCAGAGATTTCTAGAAGATCAAATCAGGAAAATAACTGTAGAAATAATAGAGGTGCTTCGAAAAGAACTCAGAGCCAAAAAGAGATAAAGGATGCAATTAATGAAGTAAAGGCCTCAATTCAAAGCACAAACAACCGATTAAACCACAGGGAGAACAGAATCTTGCTCTTAGAAGATGAACATTCCAAAAATGAACGCATAGTTTCTAATCTAGAAAAAAATATGCGACAGCAGGAATCTGACATTGAAGAAATATGGGCCCATTTTAAGAGAGCTAACCTAAGAATAATTGGAATAGAGGAGGGAAAAGAAAGTGAAACCAAAGGGATCAACAATCTCTTCAAGGAAGTAATAGCAGAAAATTTTCCAAACATAGAGCAAGAGGTTGATACACAGATCCAGGAAACTTATAGAACTCCCTTTAGACAGGATCGGAGAAGAGGATCCCCACGCCACATAATTGTCAGAATGACCAATGTGGAAGGCAAGCAGAGAATCTTAAAGGCAACAAAAACAAAGGGCCAAGTGACATTCAGAGGCAAACCAATTAGAATCACTCCAGACTTCCCAAAGCAAGTCATGAGAGCCAGAAGGGCTTGGAGTAACATATTCCAAACTCTGAAAGAAAACAACTTCCAGCCAAAAATTTTCTACCCAGCAAAACTTTCTATCAAATTAGATGGAAAATTAAGAAGCTTCCATGACAAACAGAAACTGAAGGAATTTATGTCTTCAAAACCAGCGCTAGAGAAAATACTCAAAGAGATTAACTACAAAGAAGAAATAGGTAACACACACCAGAACCAGAGAAACAAGATTTTCCATCCAACAGACAACTAAGATTGGTTATCTGTGGAGATTCATTTTTTATTATTTATGTTATTCTTTTACCTATCTCTAAATGGTATTGTTTGCCTTTATTGTTGTTAATTTTTAAGATGTCTAGTTGGAATATTAATATACCTTCAGATATAGCATTTGGAAATATTTTATCCCATTCTATTAGTAACTTTTAACTCTATTTACATTGTCTTTGGATATACAATTTTTTTTTATTTTTTAGGGAATTTGTATACTCTTCTGTTGCCTGTGCCATTGAAATCATATTCAAGAAATCACTGCCAATTTCAATGTTGTGAGGTTTTATGACCCAGATTTTCTTCTAAAAGTTTATAGTCTTAAGATTTATATTTAGATCTTTTATCTATTTTGAGTTAATACTTGTATATGGGATTAGGTAAGGGTTCAATTTTATTCTTTTCCATGTAATTATTATTTTTCAACAATATTTAGTTAAAAGATTATTATTTCCACCACCAAGTGTTCGTGGAAACCTTGTCAAAAATAACTTGATAATATAGGGAAGAATTTAGCTCTAGGCCTGTATTTAACTCCAATGGTTTATATATCTGCCTTTAGAACAGTACTACACTGATTCAATTATTGTAGCTTTATATGGTTTGAAATCAGAAAATATATATCTTCTAGCTTTTTGCTTTTTCAAGATCGTTTTGGGTATCTAGAATCCATATTCCATATTAGGATAGATTTTTTCTGAAAAATAAATATATAAATATATGATAGTTTCACCTAAAAAATAGAAAAAAAATATTTTTTGGTAAGAAAGAAAGCAAAAAGAAGTATTGAAATGCTATCTTTAAGTCATCAAAAGCTTGGTATCAGACAAATGAAACTGTTATGCGAGATTATCATTTTTAATTTTAGATAAATTGCTATAATACTTGATGTCAACCACTAAGCCAAGCATGGGAAGGAGGGATGGGGAGGGAATGGGGTAGGGATCGGGTAGGGGCTAACTGGGCGATGCGTGTATGTATGTCTACAAAAGTTTGTATTCCACTATGATGTATGAATACAGTGCACCAATAAAAATAAATAAATAAATAAATAAATAAAATGAAAGTTAAAAATTCCAACAGTAATTAACACATTTTAGGTTAAAAATACCAGCACATTTAGTTATTGTTTTGTTATATATCAATTTTCCTATCTGTGCACCTATATATTAAGTATTTATGTGTGTGTGTGTGTGTGTGTGTGTGTGTGTGTGTGTGTGTGTTACCGGAGATTGAACCCAGGTATATTATACCTCTGAGTTACACCCTCAACCCAATTCATTTATATATATTCATACATATATCTATCTATTTATATATCTATATCTATGTATATATATATATATAATCATCTCACTAAGTTGCAGAGGGCCTTGCTCAGTTGCTGAGGCTGGCCATGAACCTGCTTGCTCTCCTGTCTCAGTTTCTCAAGTGCTAGAATTATAGCGCACCCCCATGCCCAGCTTGCATTTTCTTTTCTATAGTATTTATGAATGAATCAGAATATATTCCATGGAAAACAAAAACCATATTTTTTCAGTTATTTAACAGGATTTTATAAAAGCATGTTTTAGTAAATTTGATTGGAATGTAGATGACATGCATTCAAATATCTTTTGTGTAAATAAATATAGAGCTGATAATTCCATCTTAAAATTATATTTAGCCATTTGTTAAGAAGGGGATATACAGTGATATACTTAAAATCCTTTCTGATACATGCATAATGGTGCACATAGGAGACTGCTCATAGCCACTCATCCCCTCTTCTCACAGAACTGTTTTTTTTAGGGTGGACCATCCTAGAAATCAGTCTGGACACCACAACACAATGAAAACATCCTGAAGAGAAAAATATAAAATGTTTACTTCAAACAAAGAAACAAAAAACAACCACCTAAACAATTCACAATCTTATACAACAACTACTGTTTTTAGTTGTTGTGGTGGTGGTGATGGTGGTGATGGTTAAAAGAACTAATCAGAAAGTTAACAATTCTATATATTGTTTAAAAATTAAAATTTCAAGGCTGGAGGTATAGCTCAGTCGTAGGATGCTTCCCTGGCATGATTAAGGCTCTGGGTTCAATCTACAATACTACAAAACATAAATTCAATTTAAAAAAGAAAATAATATAAGCCCAAAAATGAATAGGAAGGATCCATATGTATCATTGTAATCTCTGAAAACATTTTCATTTTCTTAAAGCAGCTTTCAAGGATCTGTGAGTGTGTGTACAGTTTTGTGCACATACAGGTTCTCCTCGTATGGCCTTTGGTATCCTGCCTTTGCTTACATAGCAACACACCATAAATATACATTAATAAGTATAATAGTGATATCTAGAATAACAGTAAAAACTCTAATCTTCCATTTAAAGTTTAATGTGTCTTGAACTATGCAGAAAACTCCACACATAAAATAATCATCTTAAATTCTTATAGAAATCACTTGTGTATTTATTTCCATTTTACCAAGAAAACAACACAGAGAAAGTAACATGCCCAAAGTCACACAACTGGCCTGTGCTTTAAAACAATAATATAGAACAATATTTACCATTTCATGGAAATGTTTCACATTTGTCATTTCAGAGTCCAAGTGCATGAGTACTGTGTTATACAAGAATTTAAAATTATGTTGAAAAAGGTTATAATCCACAAAGATTATGTAATCATTATCTTTATTAGGCATAAAAATTGCTTCTGCTTTCAATTTTCCACAATTATAAACAATACTATGCTGAACATACCAAAAATATGGGTATTTGTAAGACAAATGGATAATAAGCTAAATTCATAAAAGTATAAATTCTGGAACACAGAAGATGAATACTCAAGGCTTCTAGTTTATCTCGGACATTGATATATTCTCCAACAGCAATGGATATTGTCCTTCATAATTTTCATTAGTCTTATAGGCTAAAAATAAATGAACTATCTCATTTTAATTTGTTATTTAAGAATTTTTCAATACATTTATTTTGATTTTTTCTTTTGCAACTTAAGCAATTTTATGTTAAAATAAAGATTGGATAACTGACAAACCAAATTCAAAATGTCATTGAGCCTTTAGACTTAGTTCATGGCTGGCTTCCTCATTTTTAAAAAATTTGGGCATATTAAAATATAATTTACATCTTCCAAAATTCTTTTTTTTCTTTTACAATACTTAGGATGGAACTCAGGGGCATTCTACCTCTGATCTATACCCCCAGCCCAATTTTCATTCTTTATCTTGAAACAAGGTCTCACTAAGTAGCCGAGGCTGTCTGCGAACCTCGATCCTCCTGTCTCAGCCTCCCAAGTACTGGGATTACAAGAGTGTGCCACCATACCAGGCTGCAAAGTTTCTTTTTTTGAAGTGTAGTATTTTGAGTTCTGACAAATATATACAGTCATGTAATCATCACCATTGTCAAGCTACAGGACACATGTTTAACCTCAAAATGTTTCTTCCCCTTCAGTGTTTAGCCCTTCTTCCACACCAGCCTCTGGCAACCCCTGATCTGTTTCCTGTTCTTATAATCTTGTCTGTACCAGGAGGTCATATAAAGGAGTACAGAGTATGTAGCCTTTTGAGTCTGACATATTTGTTATAGGTAACAACAGGCTTTCCCTCTCCCTTTTGTTACTGAGTAGGATTCTGTTGTGTGAAGGTACCACATTAGCTAAGTGAAGGACATTTGAGTTGCTTTCCATTTTAGGCAATTATGAGTAAAGCTGATACATTTATGTACAGGCTTTTATATAAATACATGTTTCTTTGTGTCTAAACCTAAGAGTGGGGTTGATGTGCTTTATGGTTCCTATGGTAAAAGTTTATTTACATTTATTAAAACATTTCCCACACTATTATAGCTAAGGAGACTTCTCGTTTTGGATGGTTCTGAAATAGACGTAGATGTGTCTTATATGAAACTTTTTTTTAACCAATGGGTGCTTCTTCTTGAAAATAGAAAATGTTATTGTTGGTGGTGCAGGTGCTGGGCATTGAACCCAGAGGCATTCTACCTCTGAGTCACATCCTCAGCCCTATTTTATTTTTATTATTTATTTATTTATTTATTTATTTATTTATTTATTTTGGTGATACTGAGGTTCCTGGAAGCCCTTCTACCTCCGGGCTACACTCCCAGACCTATATTTTTATATATATTTTTTATTTGGAAACGGGGTCTCTTAAGCCAGCGCGGCTGGCTTTGAAACTGCGCAATCCTCCTGTCTCCACCTCCCAAGCATGGGGATTACAAGCTTGCGCCACCATGCCCGGATTTATTTTGAATAAAATATTTGTCTCATTAATTTACTGAGGCTGGCCTCTACCTTGATGATCCTCCTGTCTCCGCCACCAAAGGACTGGGACTATAGGCATCCGCCACTGTACATGGCTCTTTCTTTCTTTTTGGGAGGGGGGGGGTGTAATGAGAATTAAACCCAGAGCCATTCTATCTCTACACCAATACTATTTTAGTTGTTAGTTTTTATATTGAAACAGGATCACACGGAAGGTCTAACTAAGTTGGTGAAGCTAGCCTTGAACCTGCAATCCTCATGGCTCAGGCTCCCAAGGACTGGGATTATAGGTGTGCACTACCATGCCCAGCAACTTGTAAATGAGAAAATTTTCTGAGTATTCTATTCTGCTCCATTTCTCTATGTATCTGTTTTTGTGCCCATACCACACTGTTTTTATTACTATGGCTTTGTAGTATAGTGTGAAGTCAGGTATTGTGATTTGTCCTACATGGTTCTTGTTGCTGAGAACTACTTTGGTGATTCTGGTTGTTGTTGTTGTTGTTGTTGTTGTTGTTCCAGATGAATGTAAGGACTGTTTTTTTTATGTCTGTGAGGAATGAACTTGGCAGTTTAATAGATATTGCATTGAACCTGTAGATCTCTTTTAGAAGAAAAGCCATTTTGATGATATTTATTCTGACTATCCAAGAACTTGGATGATCTTTCCATCTTCTAAGGTGTTCTTTGCTTTCTTTTTCAATGTTTTATAATTTTCTTTGTAAATGTCTTTTACCTCCTCGGGAAGTTTATTCCTAAGTATTTTTTGTGGGATATCCTGAGTGGAAGTGTTTTTTAGATTTCTTTTTCAGTGCATTTAGGGTTAGCATACAGGAACGCTTCTGAATTTTTAAGATTGATTTTGTATCCAGACACTTTGCTCAATTTGTTGATCAGTTGTATAAGCTTTTTGGTTGAGTTTGTTGAGTCTTCTAAGTATAGTATTATGTCATCTGCAAATAGGGACAGTTTTAGTTCTTCCTTTCCTGTTTGTACCCCTTTAATTTCCTTTTCTTGCCTATTGCTCTGACTAGAGTCTCAAGTACTATACTGAAAAGAAGTGGTGATATGGACATCATTGTCTTGTTCCTGTTTTTAGGAGGAATTTTAGCCTATTTTCCCCATTTAATATGATGTTAGCTGTGGGCCTATTGTAAATTGCCTTTATGATGTTGAGGTATGTTCCTTCTATTCCAATTTCCTGCAGTGCTCTTAGAATAAGTGGGTGTTGGATTTTGTTGAATGTTTTTTTAGTGTCTATTAAAATGATCATCTGATTTTTATTTTTAGTTCTGTTTATGTGATGAATTACATGGATTGATTTTTGTATGTTGAACCAGCCTTGAATCCCTGGTGAACCCATTTGTTCATGGTGTATGATTTTCTTGATGTGGTTTTGAATGTGTGTTGATAGTATTTTGTTCAACAGTTTTATGTCTAAGTTCATCAACGATATAGGCCTATAGTTTTTTTTCTTTTTTGTTATTTAAAATTTTTGTGGGTCTGGGGATGGAACCCAGAGGCATTTGACCTCTGAGCTACAACCCCTGCCCAATTTTTTATTCTTTATTTTGAAACAGGGTCTCACTGAATCACGGAGGGCCTCACTAAGTAGCTGAGGCTGTCCGCGAACCACGATCCTCCTGTCTCAGCCTCCCAAATGCTGGGATTACAAGCGTACGCCACCACGCCCAACTTAGTTTTCTTTTCTTGAGCTATCTTTGTTTTTAGTATTAATGTGATGTTGGCTTCATAGAATGTATTTGACGGAGAGTCCTGTTTATTTCTATATCACAGAATAGATTGAGGAGTATTGATATTAGTCTATAAAGGTTTTATAAATTTCACTTGGGAAACCATTTGGTCCTGGGCTTTTATTTCATGGTAGGCTGTTTATTGCTGCTCAATCTTTTTTTATTGTTATTGGTCAGTCTAAATTTTCGATATCTTCTTGGTTCAATTTAGGAAGGAGAAATTTTTTAATTGGCTCCTGGTTATATTTGTCCTGCATTTGGTTCATTATCCACAATCTTCAGTTCTTCCCTTCCGGGTAGCATTGCACTTCTTATTTGGCAAATCTAAAGTATAAGAGAATGAAATAAATGAGAAGCCTGTTGAACTAAAAGACTAGTGTAAAACAAGGCATGTGTACTATTTACAGACTGGATGTATTACCTTTCTTATCATCGCCTATTGTGTACAGCAAAATGTTACTTGTAGTCAGGTTTTAATAAATAAACATAAGAAAAAATAAAAGTAAGAAGCACTGCATTACACTTCCCAGGACTAGTGAGCTTACAGGATAGGGAGAGAGGAAATACAGAAGACTGTGAGGATGCTGTGCTAAAGGAGCAAATGCAGGGACCTCTCTAAACTTAGCAGTGCTCGGAACATCAGCTGAGAGAGAGCTCAAGGACCATTAGGACCTCCTCAGATGAGGAGGAGAGAGAAGGATGTTCCAGAGAGGGAACCATCTCATGCACAGGTTTTCTTTGGCAGTGAAGTTAGGGGACAGGCTAAGAGAGTTGAGCATCCTGTTAAAAAGTTTTCAGGTGATCACTCATGAGTTCCAGAGTGAGGGAAAAAATAGAATTCATAAGGAACAAGACAGACTGGAGCAGATGGATAAATTTAGCAGTCAGGACACAGCTGAAGAAACTTTGTGGTGAGGGAGGTAGGATTTTATATTCTTAATATGATTGATTGTTGTGAATATGGGAGACAAGGGTGGTAGACAGCAGGTCATGGGACATAGGATAAAAATCTTGAAAGAAGAGAGCACATAGATATCACATCCACATGTACTATAAATGCAGTAGTATTTATTAGTGGGCTCTCGTGAAATTTCACGTCAGTGCATTTGGGAGTTGAGTTAAAGTGAAACAATCTCGGCTGCAGCCCTTCTCAGCATCTTCCTTTATAGAGAGTGAGGCTCTGAGAATGGCATTTGATGTGCAGGTCCCCAAAGTTTTTAACACAAAGGACATTTTTGCAATTATTCAATATGACTGACTTTTAAGGGAATACTCTTTTTTTTTTGGTTCTTTCTCAATGCAGATTTATTTATTTATTTATTTATTTATTCATATTTTATTTTATTTATATGTGGAACATATTGAAAATGGTTTACATTACTCTTTTACCAGGGAAAAGATTGCATTTAAAAGAACAAATTGAGCCCAGCATGGTGGTGCACCCTTGTAATCCCAGCATTCTGGAAGCAGAGACTAGAGGATTGAAGTTCGCAGACAGCCTCAGCTGCTTAGTGAGGCCCTTCACTACTCAGTGAGACACTGTTTTAAAAAATAAAAAAAAAATAAAAAATAGGGATGAGGGTGTATCTCGGAGGTATAATGCCCCTGGATTCTATCCCTAGAAGAAAGAAAGAAAGAAAGAGAGAGGGAGGGAGGGAGGGGGAGAGAGAGAGAGCAAGAGCGAGAGCGAGAGCGAGAGAGGAGGAGGGGGAGGAGGAGGAGGAGGAGGAGGAGGAGGAGGAGGAGGAGGAGGAGGAGGAGGAGGAGGAGAAGAGAAAGAATTGGAAGGTGTGGTGGCACATGCCTGTTATTCCAGTTCTTGGGGGCTGTGACAGGAAAAAGGCAGCCTCAGCAACTGAACAAGGCCCTCAGAAACTTAGTAAAACCCTGTCTCTAATTTTAAAAAATTTTAAATAGGGCTGGTGATATAGCTCAGAGGTAGAATATCCCTGTCTCTTCAATCCCCAGAAAACACACACACACACACACACACACACACCCCAAATAAAATTTAATAGTATATGTCTGGCAGTGCATACTTCACTAATCAATCATTTGTCTACATCTTAAGGCAGTGGTGATCACACTAGTATAAAAGGAAATCCATTGCTTATGGCCCCTGCAAATATGGCAGTTTCTGGGATGCAGGGCCAGAGATTCTGATCCAGTAGCCAGAGATTTCCTCCCTGGAGGAGGGACTTGAATGATACAGAGAAGTGGTATTATTCTCTGTTGCCAAAATACTAGGATGGTGGACATGCCCAGTAGGGGTGCTGAGTATTGATTTTTTTTTTTCTGTAAAGTGGCTATGATCTAACAAGTTTGGAAATCTATGTAGTATTCCTAGTGTGGGTCTGGGGATTTGCACTGTTTCAGGCACCTCAGATGACTCTCTTGCCAGCAGAGCCAGCAGAACATCTAATGAGCCCGTAGAACTTTTAATGCAGTGGCTCACAATATTGGCTGTGCATTAGAATCATTCAGAGAGCCTGTAAAACTTCCAATGATCAGCCAATGTCTCAGACCAATGAAATCCAAGTCTTGAGCTTGCCATCGGTATTATCTTAAACGTTCCTGAAATGAAGCCAAGGGAAAGAATCGGTGTCTCTAAAGATTTGATGTGGAAATCTTTTAGCTTCTTTGGCTTCTCAGGACTTGAAAATTCTTACTGAGATTTGTAGCTAATGCTCCAGTAAAAACTGGGCCTGCCTTTGCCTTAATTACCTTAGCAGAGAAACTGCCTAGACATTTCTTCTTTTTCTTGGGAGAACTGATTCTTCCAGCAAGTAGCTTTTAGCCCCCTTCTCTGTACAGTGCATAAGGACTTTCCTGGATGGAAACAAAACTCTGAACTAATACAAAACTCCACTGTTAAGAAAAATGCTCCAAAAAAGCCTCCTTTTCCAAGGAAATTTTCTTTCTACCACATTTTATCTTTTATGACTCTATATCCTACCCCAACTCCTTAAAACAACAAAAAAATTGCTTAATATAAATTTGATGATCAATTCCACAGCCTCCAGTCTGAATTTTACTAATAATTTCTTATGAAATGGACTTCATATTTCTCTAGACTGAAATACTCTCCCTCATTTCACAATTTGCCGGGAGGAAACTTACTGTTACTAATTAGGGTTCTACAGTATGAACTCTGCATAGTCAGTATGTTTTTTTCTTTTCTCACTTCTTCTGCCAACTTTGCCCATGTAGAATTAATTAAGGAAACAAATAGAAAAGTAGAGAGGGACAATACTTGGCATTATGACATCCATCCATCTCTCCCTGGTAAAATGTAAACTGCACTTATCCAATATCCCAGTTGTTGGTAAATTTAGTTTTAGGACCATGGTTCTTTCTCCAAAGTTTTTAGGGCCAGAAGTTCTTTTCAGGATGCAAAATATGTTATATTTTAGGTATTTGTGTACTCTGTTACACAAGCAGGGTCAGGAGGATAATTTTATAATTAAAGATGAATATTTATGCGGCAAAATACAGGGCATAAATGGTTTTGTATCAGTTCAGGTTGGATTTTTGCCACCAAGTAAGTTTGTGCCATCTTGTAAGAAACATTTCAGTTTAAAATTTTGTTTGTATATTAGAATTGTAGGCTTATAGGATTGTGAACTTTATAGTCACAAACAAGTTGTGGATTTTATTTATAAAATTTAAGCCAATTATTATTATTTTTGTGGCACTGGGAATGGAACTCACGGACACTCTACCTCTCAGCTATACTCCTAGTGCTATCTTATTTTTAACTTTGAAGCCGGGTCTTGCTAAGTTGCTGAGGGTCTCACTAAATTTATAAGACTGGCTTTGAACCTGCAATCTTACTGTATCAGTTTCCCAAATACCAGGATTATAACTTTGACCATCATGCCCAGTTCAAGAAATTATTTTTTAAACTTCTTTAGTACTATTTTAGCTCCTTTCCATGGTTTTTATAAACTTCAAAGGAATGATGGTTCTGCTGGAGTGAGTAGGGATGAAAATCATTTTGTATGTAATACTATTTAATTTTAATAAAAATCCATTTTAGTAGGATTGTTTTTGTTTCATAGATAAGTAAGCTGGCTTATAAGAATTAACGTGCTTGTGAAAATTTCCATAGTGATGGAGCCCACATTCAGGCTCTTGACATTCAAACTACCTACCCACAAAGTCTACTGTTGGCACACACAGCTTCTTTATTAATAGGTTTAAAAGCATAAGTTATTAAAATAGAAACATTACATGAATGGATCTTATTTTATGTTTCGGCTAAAAACCTACCCTAACTGTTGACAACCTTTTTATTAAAACAAAATTGTTTTACAATCAGCTATCTTCAAATAATAGAGTTGAAACATTATTTAATTTCAGCCTTTGACTGAACAGTATAATAGCGTATAGCTTTAAATCATACTTTGCCTAAGTAAAAAGTCAATAATATGTTAAACATGTTTTGTAGGTGTCTCAAAACCAATTTACTGAGAATGATCAAGAAGAAAATTCACAGGGACGGTCCTTTAAAGACTGTCTGGCCAGGGTCTTCAGCTGGATCCTAAGCATAAGCCACTGCGAACGCCTTCAGTTAAGGCAATGAACGTATGTGCGCTTGAGCGCACTGGTGTTGGCATTGGGTTGCAGAGCCAAGGCAAATACGGAAAACTATGTCCTTCTGTGCAGGTGTCCGTTATAGCCAACGGGATTCATTAGTCATGGCGTGTATTTTTTGTGTTGTGTTAGGGATAGAATGCTTGCCTGGCATGTGCTGGGCCCCAGGTTTGATTCCCAGAGCTACAAACATAAAATTAAATTATGTATATTGTTGCCTATTATTTTATTGTGGCTAATATGGTCTAATTAGCCCAGCCCAAGGCTCATTTTTGTGTTTTATATGTTATTAATTTTTCAAATATATTTTATTTTTCACTTATTCCTGGAAATGTATCATTCTTTAAATCACCCCAATAATGGATTTTTAAATTTATTTTTATAGCTTTAACTGAACAGTTTTCAGACTTTTTCTTTTTCACTTATTTTCCCAAATTTTTAAAAGGGGAGTGATGTGTGGCAGAACTTTTCAAGTGGGAAGTTGTCAACAAATTTTTGTGTCATGATGATGGTCTTTTTTTAAGTAGCATTGTTACTTCATACCATCACTTACATAAATGTAGGCATAGAATAACTAGTAAAAGAGAGAGTCATATAGAACTTAGAGCATTAGAAATGAACATGCTGTAGACTTTAGAATTTTCCAAAATTACTTTTAAGAAAGCACCTGTTTGTTTTCCCATGGGACCCCTGCACTCAAGGACTAGATGCAGTATTTTGCTTGCCGGTTTGCTGTGGATTTGAGTGAACACTTCCTAATAAATATCTGTGCAGTGTATTCTGATCTTTAACTATTTAGACTATTTGCCCAGCTGTCTCCTCTGTATGCATCTGCGTGTTTAATTATGTAGGAATTGATCTGATCGATTATATGACTATGTACTCCTGTGCATGAGGTTTGGCTTTGCTTTCTGCTGGTTCTCAGTATCATCTGTAAGTAAAATATGATATTGCAAAGTAAGATATGGTATTGAAGTAAGATTTCACACAGATTAAAAGGAGATGTGTGCATGTATGTCACCACCATGTTTTATCCCATTAAGATGTATGAATACAATGTACCAATAAAATTTTTTTTTTAAAAAAAAGGTGAAACCCCTTGTCAGCTGGTTTGCCTCAGGGAGTCCATTCCTGGAGTAAGGTTATCTGAAAACCTTAAGTGCAATTCTAGTTTTTTATATTACTGAGAAAAATATTGGTGGGAAGTGGGCAATATTAGAATTTCTTGCATACACATCATTTTTATATGTTTTGAAGTAAGCATTTTTATACCTTGCTAAATGTAAGTTGTGTAATAGTATAGATGGCAATGCAATTTTCTTTTTGTTACATAATTATCGTGTCCCTTCTTTCCTTCAGGAAAACTCATCTTTATGCTAGAAGAAAAATAAATGTATATAAATGTATTTTTAAAAGTCTATTGAAGTTGGCCATGGTGGCCCGCACCTGTAATCCCAGTACTTGGGAGGCTTAGACAGGAGAATCGTGCAGGTTCGAAGCCAGCCTCAGCTACTTTGTGAGGCACTCGGCAATGTCATCAGACCCTGTTTCCAAATAAAATATAAAATAGGAATGGGAGGGTATCTCAGAGTTAGAAGGCCCCTAGATTCCAACCCCAGTACCACCAAAAAAAAAAAAAGAAAAAAACTCTATTAGGTTAAGTAATCCATCTCCTTCATTTTATTGTTTAGGTTCATTTGCTTTTGCACAGTGAAGTTGGTAGACAGAAGGCCCCTATCTTCTCTGTACACTCCTTTCATGTACTTAGAAACTTCTTTTCAATTTCCCCTTTTTCTTCCATCTGTGTGGTTCCTTCAGTGCTTTATTTTCATCTATTTATTTCTTTGCTAACCTCAGTTATCCCAAAATGATGAGCCCTGAAGGAGATCCTTCTAACTCCAGTCAAATAAGAAAATTCAGAGATTGAAACTGAAGTATGGTGTGCAACGGAAGGGCTGCTAACTGTCAAAAGAGGGTGGAGTTTCCTGCAGAACCCTTGGCTCTAAAATTGTAGGTAGACAAGAAGCAAACCGGTGCCCTTGCAATCTAATTCAGTAATGGCTTGGCATAAGGAAGAGAGTAACATGGTTTGCAGTTGGGGAGGGGTGAAAGGAAGCCTGGTGGCCACTGAAGCACGAGATTTAAACCAGATTGTGATCCCAGTATTCTCTGGCTCTTAGTAGCACACCTGCAGTGTTGTGCTTAGCGCCTCATCACTAAGGTGTCTGTAAGTGAGATTAATTTATGATAAATAAAAGGGTGTGGCCGCACAGTTCTAGAGGCTGGGAATCCAAGATGAAGAGGCCAGCATCTGGTGAGAGCCTTGTATCTGCGGCATCTCACAGTGGAAGAGGAGGGAAGGAGGGGGAGGGAAGGAAGGGAGGAGGAGGAGGAGGAGGAGGAGGAAGAGGAGGAAGGAGAAGGAGGAGGAGGAAAAGGAAAAGAACAAGAAGAGGAGGAGGAGCAGAAGGAGGAGGAGGAAGATGAGGAAAAGGGAGAGGAGAGGAACGAGAGAGAGAGAGAGAGAGAGAGAGAGAGAGAGAGAGAGAGAGAGAGAGAGAGAAAATCCCCCCCCTTTTTTATAGTACTAGGAATGAAACCCAGGGGCATTCTATCTATGAGTTATACCCCCAGCCCTACATTTTTCTTTTTTCTTTTGAAACAGGGTCTCCCTAGGTAGTTGAGGCTGTCCTCAAACTTGTGATCCTCCTATCTCAGCCTCCAGGTACTGAGATTACAAGCATGTGCCACTATGTCCCTGGCTTAACTTGCCCTTTCTTGCTTGCTTGCTTGCTTTCTCTCTATCTTTCTTTTTTTATTGGTCCTGGGGATTAAATCCAGTAGCATTTTACCTCCAAGCTATACCCTCCAAGCCCCTTCCTCTTTCTTTCTTTCTTTCTTTCTTTCTTTCTTTCTTTCTTTCTTTCTTTCTTTCTTTCTTTCTTTGAAACAGGGTTTAAGTTGCTGATTCTGGCCTCAAACTCATGATCCTTCTGTCTCAGTTTCCCAAGCACAAAGATGACAGGCATGTGTCACTCTTCCCAGTTTAAACTTGTTCCCACAATAGTGGCACCCATGTATTCCTGAAGGCCTCACCCTCGTGGTCTGATTGCCCCATGAGGCCCCACTTCCTAACTCTGTTACATTTGTGGGTAGATTTACAACACTTACTTTTTGGGGTTCACATTCAAATCATAGCATAAGGTGCCCTGACCCTCCTTTGTGGAGACAGTCATGACTTAGGCCTGCAGTCCTTGCTTATTTTCCCTACCACACATCCAGGTCACCCTACAATAACTACAATAACTGCACCTTCGTGATCCCCAGCTTACCCTCCTGCACTTGGTTTTCCTCTAGTTCTGTCCAGTTTTGCATTATTCATCAGTGTTTTGGTCACATTTTTCTGCTTTATTAAGATCCTCAATAATTAGGATGACAGCTGCCCCCTTCACTTAGGACTGCCTTTGGGAACTGAAGGAGCCCCGTGTCCTCTCCATGCTTGGGTCATCAGGGAGAACACTGAGGCCCTCTCTCGTGGCCCTTGGAACGCCATCCACTTTCTCTTCATTTATATCTCCTCTCCTCTCTCTTTGTTGTTTCTTCTTTATCCCCACCCTACTCACCACTTGCCACTTGCTGATTAATTGTCAGTGTCTGTCCTAACATCTTCCCAGGAATTACTCTGCTCTGGTTCCTGTCCAAAGATGTGATACTCCAATCAGTTTTGCCCTGAAACACTCCATATCAAATTGAGATTTTTAGTTCACTGCTTTCAAGTGGGGACACTGGGAACAAAACTATGATTGTATTCTATTCTTTCCACACTTCTTGTGGCTTTTATTGAATCCTAGTCCATATAGAACTCTGATAAGTTACTGCTGTGCTAAAATCATGCTTGTGCTTTTGAAAAGAAAGATCAAAAGAATCTAGAGATGAATTGCTGGATTTCAACATTTTCATAACTTTTTTTTTTGTACTGGAAATTGAACCCAGGGGCATTCTACTTCTGATCTATACCCCACACACATACACACCCTTTTTATTTTTCATTGTGACAGTGTCTCACTAAGTTACTGAGGCTCTTCCTAAGTTACTAAGGATCTCGCTAAGTTGCTGTGGCTGGCCTTGAACCTGTGATCCTTCTGATTCAGCCTCCCAAGTATTGGGATTACAGGTGTGCACTATCACATTCAAAATCATAAATCTTTTCAATGGAAAATTAAGGTTTCTAAGGCGTTATTGGGAGTTAATGGAACAGCATTCTCTGTTCACTTCTAATTTCTATCAATATTGTTTTTCTTTACTATTAAGTAAGCCTAGATAATTAACCCTTAGTTATCATCAATAAAATTTTTGTTGTGATTAATATGCCTATTTCAATGAGAGTGAATTTTAATTTTATCACACATTCTAAGTATGCTATAGTTAATTAAAATTTTTAACTTGAAAAGAGCTACTTGTATGTTAAAAACATTCCATGCTGTATATTCTTATGTGAAATTTTGTTTATGATATCATTATTATAAAGAACCAATGTAAGCTAGGCGTGCTGGTGCATACTTGTAATCCCAGGATTTGGAAAGCTGAAGCAGTAGGATTGCAGGTTTGTGGCCAGCCTCAGCAACTTAGGCCCTTAGGAACTTAGCAAGACCTTGTTTCAAAAGAAAATTTAAAAAAATAGGACTGGGTTTTAGCTTGGACATAGAACACCCCTGGGCTCAATTCCCAGTACAAAATAAGTATTACTACTACTACTACTACTACTACTACTACTACTACTAATAATAATAATAATAATAAATAGCCAATGAGAACCATTGCACAGCGGTCATGTGCTGGCAGCGCCGTCTGTCATGTTGTGGAGGTTGTCACTAGTGTTAGCTCTTGACGTAATACTGTATGTGGTGTGATTAATTATGTATTATCAATTTTTCACTGCAGCAGTTTATCAGCCATGACATGGCTCATTGCACGCCTGAATCTATTTAAACATTAGCCATTCCACAGAGTTTCTCTGTACAGTTGGTTGCTTTTGCACAAAGAGGAAAGGGCTCTATAAAAATGCCAGGAGTAAAGTAAAACACAGAGCTTGCAGTCTGGAGTCTGGATTCATGCATCAAAAACGAAGTACTTAAGTGGAATTTTGTCGACTAACAAATGCCATTGCAGTCAGAGCATTTCAGCACCTCATGCCATGCCATCTGCCTCCCAGGGAGCAATTAATCCGAAACTCCACCACGTGGCATTAAGAGTCCATTAACACTGCACAGAATATCCACGTGTCTGGCATGGCCACTTTTACCTCTTCAAATCCCAATGTTAGTTTTGAATAAAGCAGGTGTAACATTTTAATCTGTTAAGTCAATTAAGAATATTGAATAAAAAAACGTATAATTAGCAGCTGAAATTATGTAATATAAACAGACCTGGGTTGAATAATGCAGACTGCTTTGGCAACTTAAACAGACATGGGCTGCGGTTTTGTGCTAAGCTAATGAAGATTTGTAAAGTCTCTCGATATTTTACCAGGATCCGTTTCCTGATGCTCTGACTGCAGTTTCTTTTTGTTTTTACAGAACCACATCACCGCCTTCGCGGAAGTCACATGATATTGAAGCAGACGGTCTTTCCTTGCATTGGACATCATCCCTCTTTACCATCCATTCTTAACACCCAAAGTTTGTTTGATTACAGAAGAAGTTTATAAAGTTGTCTAATAATTTTTATAATTTTAAAAATCAGTGTCGATTTCTCTGTTCCCCCCTCTAGACTGTGAGCTCCTCAAGGGCAGGACTGTGTCTTTCTTTTCTGTATCCCCAACGCCTACAACAAAGCCGAGCACAAAGTAGGTGTCCAATAAAAATGACGTGATCGAATGAACAAATTTTAACTCTTAAATAAAAATGTTCACTTTAGTTTCTCAAAGAATCTCTGCAACTATATGAAAAGAAACTTCTACATGATTCATATTTGTATAAGAGAACCCTCTATTTTGGGCTAGTGAACCTTTTTAATTTTTCATCTATCTCTTCAGAGGTACACCATATTTAATTTGAAGTGGACTTTGAAAGTCATGGGGGTTTTTATTTTATTATTCAGCATGACATTACTTCCTTTCTAACAGATTTCAGTGTGTGAAACTACTTTACTTTTAGAAAGTATGTCCTATACTAAAATAATGTTTGCACATTATATTATGCTATATTTCACCTAAAATACCATTCATACTATACATTCTAAGACTGGTGCTTCTGCTTTTGAAGGGGAAAATGCCAATTTTTACTGTAATAAGTAATGTATCATAATTAAAATTATTTATTTGGACTTTTTCTCCTGATAGTTGTTGTTTAATTGCTGACTTGTGTTTTTCAAAGGCAGGCAGTATTTATGAAAAGTTAAATGAGTGAATCCCACACTGATACCTATTGCTGACTAATTCTCCATTGGTTGCAGTGTTTCAAGAGTGGTCATAGGCTCTGTCCTTACAGTATGTACTGGCCAAGATTTTGCATAGTGTAAATGGGAAAGAACCACATTGTGGCACACAATTTAAATTATATAAATGCTAGAAATATGATTCATGTAATTTATTTTGTATTTGTATAGTACTTTACATTAAAAATTACATTTACTTTTAATATCTAATTTAATCCTTATAATAGCCCTCTCTAAATGTCAAAAGTATGGCTTTATCTTATAAATGAGAAAAATAAAGCCAAGACAGGGTAGACAACATACTCAATCCCATACAACTAGTAAGAGGCAGAGTTAACTTATATTCTGATTTTTCAATTCCAAAACTATATTCCTTTCCAATATGCCACAGCTGCCATATATATGACTTGGGATGCAGAAGCCTTCAGAGGTCAGTAGAGTTTTGTGCAACTACCTATGTTTTTAAATATGCAGATATGCCAAAATATGGTTACAAAAGCTCTGAGATATTTTAAATATTTACTTTTTAAGAATGAATACTTTTCCAATATACAACTACACTGAACTGTGTTTATAATCTTATTTGAAAGTAATAGATGTTAAGGGTCTGGATGTGAAGGCCTTGGTAAAGTAAAGCCTCAGTGGGCTGTCTCTCCAATGTCCCTCAGCCCCAGGCCCCACCCACCCCCCCACTCAGGAGAGGACTGGCCTGTGGGCTGACTGCACTTTATAATGAGCATGTGGGATTAAGGGTGAAGATCACCATAAGATAAGGAAGACCAGTTCCTCCACAGTCACTTTGCAATTTTTAAAGCTAACCTGTGCAACTTTTGTCAGTATTTCATTGACTGAAACAAATCTTCCTAGTCTGGAAAGTGAACGTTTCATATTACCCATTATTTCAACAGAAATCAGCAAATAAATATAATCAAACACTTGTCCATTTTCCCAAAACGGATGAGACGTGCCCATTTCCAACACTATTGGAGTTAGAACACTATTCTTATTACGGCCAAAGACAATCTGTACTTTACTAATTTTGGTTCTCTCTAACAATTCATTATCTTTTAGCAATTTAGAGGATAAAAAAGCTTTGTAGGCATTGACCTTCCTCAAAGACTAGTTTTTAGGCAATAGTAGCAGTGGGGAATTCACTTTTTGGGCATGGAGGGATGGGAAGAGGATCACAATGCCTGAGAAGGCAGGATTACCATCAACAATTCTGAAGTTCTATCAGTTCTATTGGTTCTATGTTAGCTTTCCAAAGATCCAAGCAGAAACTTTTTTTGTTGTTGGAAGACTTAAGATATATATTAGTGTGTCAGTGTCGTATCTTTGCACCTTACTAAACCTGGTCTGAATGCAAGACTTATAAATTCATCAAACAATCCATATATAACCCAGGATCAGATTAAAGTCAAGTCACTTCTGATATTTAAGTGTCATGAGCCCCAGATTGTGAAATGAATGATCTTGTCTTTAAAAAATACACACACATACACACACAGAAAATAAAAATTAGATATACATGAATAAGGCAGAAGCCAAAAGTGAGCCCTCAACTATGATGCTATTACTTAGTAATGAGAAATATCTTTAAGAAAATATTAATATGTAAATATGTACATAGATAGTCTAGCAAAAGTAGGCAAACACATATCTTTCTGATAAAGGCATTTCCTTTTTATTCTACTTACTTGGGGCCCAGATCAGTATAAATTGGTCAACCTGAAAATCTGAGTAGTCTCTGTTTGCATGGCAGAAATTCTGCACATGTTTTATCTGATTCCTAAGATAACTTAAAAGGCTCTTTTATGTTAAAAGAGAGGTGAACCTTCTTAGACAGACCTGGTCTATTCCACTTCTAACTGGGCCTCTCTTTTCTCAGGATCTATCCTAGCCAAATATCTCGGTTACATTTACCATTTTCTTTTGTGAAAGAGCAGTGGGGAGGAAATTATTCTCTGCTGTGTATTGTATTTTTCAAATAAAATTTTAAAAATTAAATTTAAAAGTGATTTTCCCTCATGTATTGGTCTTCATTAGGATGGCAGACAAAAGAGTGCGTGAAAGTCAGAATTCTCTAACTGGAATGTTTGGAAATAGCTCACCATGGGTCAGATTAGACCAGTTCCTTGAGCAGCTAAATGTCCCTCTGCATCCAAGGGCTATACTGGGATCTCCTCAACCTCTTTATTTGCAAATCACGACACCAGGGAAACTTTCTGGAACACTGAGCAGGTACATGAGCTACTGTGTACCTACCTTCTATAAATGACAAAGCACTTAAGAATATATATAAATTATCTCATTTCTGCCCTAGAACCTATTTATTAACTTTTGATTACATGTTCTAAACAGTTGCCTTTGGCTTAGACGAAATGATTCTCTTCATACTTTATAAGCATGGATCTGCAATTTACCCAGCATTGGCTTTCTAATATTTTGTGAATTTTGATTCTTTAAAAATATCCATTAAAAATTAATTACAGCCGGGCGTGGTGGCACACGCTTGTAATCCCCGCGCTTGGGAGGCGGAGACAGGAGGATCGCGCAGGTTCGAAACCAGCCGCGCTGGCGTAAGAGACCCTGTTTCAAAAATATAAAATAGGTCTGGGAGTGTAGCCCGGAGGTAGAAGGGCTTCCAGGAACCCCAGTACCATCAAAAAAAAAAAATTTAATTACATATTCTAAGTAAATGGGTTGATGTGTGTGTGTGTGTGTGTGTGTGTGTGTGTGTGTGTGTGTGTGTGTGGTACTGGGGATGGAACTCAGTGGCTTTCTACCTCTGGGGTATACTCCCAGATCTATTTTATATTTTATTTAGAAACAGGGTCTCACTAAGTTGCTGAGAGCCTCACTAAGTAGCGGAGGCTCATTTGAACCTGTGGGATCTTCCTGTTTCAGCCTCCCAAATGCTGGGATTACAAGTGTGCGCCACCATACCCAGCCCTTAAATGGGTCGATTTTAAGGAAAAAAAAAAAAAAAACAGGTATCATGGCACATCCCTATAATCCCAGTACTTGGGAATCTGAGACAGGAGGATCACAGATTTGAGGCCAGCCTCAACAATTTAAGAAGACCCCTTTTTAAAATTAAAAAAAAAATAAATGGCTGGATATGCACCTTGGTAAAATGCCCCTGGGTTCAATCCTCAGTACAATAAAAAGAAAAAGAAATGCTATAGTCATTTGCTTCAGATTATAGCATGTGAAGTTCACACATGACAATTAGAAGCACATGCCTATCATATCTGAACAAGGATGGCCACCTTACCCATCACCAACTACATACCCATAATCCCTCTGTGATACAATCATTGGCTGGGGAACTAACTATCCAGCACTTCACTGACCTTCAGTGAACTTGCTGAAGCTTTCATTTAGAGATAAACTTTCTAAGTATTCTCCCATAGGCAAAAATCAAGGATGAAGACCTCAATTTATATGTAGAAAATAAAGGAGAAGTTGGGCATGGTGGCGCACATTTGTAATCACCAGGCTTGGGAGGTGGAGACAGGAGGATCGCACAGGTTTGAAGCCAGCCTTGCTGGCTTAAGAGACCCTGTTTCCAAATAAAAATGTATAAAAATAGGTCTGGGAGTGTATTCTGGAGGTAGAAGGGTTTCCAGCAACCCCAGTACCACGAAAGGAAGGAAGGAAGGAAGGAAGGAAGGAAGGAAGGAAGGAAGGAAGGAAGGAAGGAAGGAAGGAAAACCATCTAGACAGAAAAAAATAGTAGAGTGACTGAATATAAGACTACTTTATGATATACTGATAATATATGTTTATGAACTGTATGTATGAGTGTGTGTGTGCACTCGCTTAATTTGAGAAACTATGATTTTCAAAACTTTAAGTTGGCATAGTTTTATCATTCCTACAACTACAAGATTCAAATTTTAGTTATGGCATAGTAATTATGGGTAATTGCATACGGTGCAAAATTCCTGCCAGTTGTTCAATCCACCAATCACTACATAAATAAAGTAATCTACATGTGATCAGTGACCAATCATGTCACTTCATTCACACTGGTCACTGAACATTTCTTATTTTGTTCAGACACCAAAGAATATAATTTTGTTGTCTCCTCTGTCTCCTAAGAGTGATAAATCCACATGACATTTTCAAAGTGCATTATCTAAAGAGGATCTGATCAATAAGGATGGACCATCAATAACGAAAAAAGTGGCAATGCTAAAAATTAAATTGAAAGAGGATATAGAGTTCTAGAAAACAGCTCACCATGGGAATGTTGGCATTGCCACCAGTGTCTTAAAGACTCTAGAGATGCATCCACAGAAACCCTGAAAGTGAAGTTATTGGTATAAATGAGGAAAGTAGTCATGATGAACAAGAGAACGATGTCCTTCAGGAAATGATTCAGGTAAAAATTAAAATTCCCATTACGAAATTCTTGGAGATATCTACACTAAAGATACAGGGAAAAAATATTGGTAACTCATATAAACAAGAAAGGAAAAACAAGCCAAAGCATAGAAAAGATATTATCCCCCATATCTTAAGTATATGACAAGAGAAAAAGCAACATACATTGTTTGAATTTGTCTTTGCTTGAGCTGCTATAACAAAATGTCAGAAGCTGAGTGGTTTAATGGTAGACATTTCTTTCAACAGCTATGGGAGCTAGAAATTCAAAATTAGGGTGCTAGGAAGCACAGTTGAACTCTGATGAAGGTCCTTTTACTTATCAGCAGATAGACACCTTTTTGGAGAGTATACTCACGTGGTAAAGAGAGAGCGGGGATGAGCTTGGTCTCTGGTCTCTGTTCCTTCTTAGAACACTCATTTTATTATGAGGGCCCCACCCTCATGACCTTTCCTAAACTTAATTACCTCCCAAAGGCTCCACTTCCAAACACCATGACTTTTGGGACTAGGGCTTCCACAGATGACCTGGGGGAAGAGCCATATTAATTCAGTTCATAACAAAACTCCTCAACAAAGCTCCTTCAAAGAAATAAAACTTTTAATCCTCAACGTTTCTTTTTTCAATATACTGAATAAATAATAGCTTAGCCAATTTTTCCATTTTCCTATACATTTAAAAGTGTAAGAATTTTTAATGTTTTGACTAAAATTTTTAAAGGTATCAGATTAGTCATATTCCCGTTGCTTTTTAAGATCAATTTGCCTGGTTTCAACTTAAATGGTTATTTCTATAGTCCCATATTACTAAAAAAATGTAAGAACTGCTTGTCTAAATATGTATATAAGAATGGTTATATTCTCTCTCTCTCTGACACACACACACACACACACACACACACTTCTTTTTTTGTTTTTTGTTTTTTTTGGTGGTACTGGGTTTCCTGGAAGCCCTTCTACCTCGGGGCTACACTCCCAGACCTATTTTTACATTTTCATTTTGGAAACAGGGTCTCCTAAGCCAGCACGCGGCTGGCTTCGAACCTGCGCGATCCTCCTGTCTCCGCCTCCCAAGCGCGGGGATTACAAGCGTGCGCCACCACGCCCGGCTGACACACACACACTTCTAAATGTATAAACCCCACATATGCATAAGCTTTCTTTTAAAAAGAAATATTATTGCCGGGATCGCAGTTCGTGGACAGCCTCAGCTACCTTGTGAGGCCCTCTGCAACTCAGTGAGACCCTGTTTCAAAATAAAGAATAAAAAATTGGGCAGGGGGTGTAGCTCAGAGGTCAAATGCCTCTGGATTCCATCCCCAGACCCGCAAAAAAAAAAAAAAAGAAATATTATTTGTATTTTATATGAAAGTACAGAAATAAGAACTATTTCCTATTATTAGATTTTCTTTGTTTATGATTATTTGGTCACTTATTCTTTTATGGACAAATCTAGAAATACTGGTCCTATTAATGGATCCAGAAATATTTGTATTAGAGTATCACCTCAGCCATTCATTGGGAGGAGAAGGGGGATCAGAAAAGGATTTCTTCTCAGATAACATGCTTCATATTTAAAATGATATTGCTCAAATTTTGTTTCAGCACATGCATATATGGGTTCATACCCAGCTTTTCAAACATGAATCCTTTCTTTTGGTGTTCTAACAGAGTAAAGCTTTTGGAAATTATTAAGAAGTACAAGAGTTTATGCTCCTGATCTGAAGAATATTAGAAGCTGTGGTTGTTTGTTTAATCTCCCTCACCCTGTCCAACTTCTTGTGGCATTCTCTGCCCCGTGCTGCTGATTCCGATTTCTTGTTCTGAAAATTCTCTCCTAGAAATTTTCTCACGTGCTTCCAGTCTACTACTACATTAGTCATCTTGGGCTGCCATGTAGATTATAATGGGATGAAGAATTTAACAGTAGATAGATATTTTATTTTGTTCACAGTTTTGGAAACAGGAAGTCCATTTTCAAAGTGTAAGCAGTAGCAGTATCTTGCAAGTGCTCTCTGCTTCCATTATTAAACAACTACTTTCTCTGTGTGCACCTAGAGAGAGTAAAATCCTGGTGTCTCTCTTTTATAAAATGTTTGAGTGAGCTATGACATTAACATAGACCAAGTATGCGTGCCTGTTCACAGTTTCAGAATGTACTGTAAAACAATAAATTCACAAGCTACATCACTTCCATCGGCTGCAATTCACCAAGTACTCAGGAATCGCTTGATAGTCATAAGCCAGGCAATCACAGTTTCTTTTATTTTAATCTTAACTTCTAATATCTGTAATGCTCAAGGCACACATCACACTTTATACATTGAACGTATTTAGGTTAAAGAAAGGCTAAAAATGGGTGAAGATGGCAAATAGTTTCTGAAGGTCATACTGAGAACAAAAACAGAACAGATATAAATACAAAAAAAAAAAAAGTCACTGCACGTGGTCAGATAAGATTAGGAACCAGCCTAAACACAGAACTTCAAAGTGGCCCACATCAAGCAAGGAGATCCAGCTGAGCTGAAGCCAGGAATACAGTCAGTGGTTCTGTCACTTGTTGACATTTTGACCTGTTCACCAGATGCTCTGATGCCAAGTCCATGTGTACTGCCGCAATCAGTCTTGGGGTGCTCCTCATTTTATAGATTTCAGGTGAAAATTGGTTTCACTTGGTGGTCTTATGTGTTTGATAAATGAGTAGGCCTGCTTCTTCTGATGTGGGGTTGATACACCCATTCCTCCATGTACTAACTGATCTGATTGAATAAGTTTACAGGTGGTCATCTCCTACCAGCAGGATTAGCTATGTATCCATTTGTGCCTCATGGTGATACTGGGCAAATGGTGATGCTGGGCAAATAGTAGTTGTTTACATGTACAAACAAGGTGTAGAGGCATTCTACCTCAGTACTTATACTCAGAATGGAGTACTTCATGACAAACTACTGCTTTATAAAACAGAGTAACTAGGCAGCCTAGAAACCGTTATACTATATTCATTATGGAGTACTGATGGGGTGTGTCCATGCAGCACCTAAGGAGATGCAGCCTCCCTCAGCCTGAGCGGCCTACAGCCTAAGGCAAAACTTTAAGTAAAGTGATTCAGCAGAAAATGGGCTAAAGATGGCGCCTGGAGGAAGCTAGGAAGGCGTGGTTTCCCCATTCATTATGGGTGGGGAGACTGAGCGGTTTTTCCCTTTCTACCTTTAAAGGAGCTTTCCGCACACATGAATGGCTCATGTACTGGCCTGGGATTGGCTGTAAACTACGTGCTAGTGATCTTTATCCCGGATAGGCTAGGCTATTTCTCATGGGAATTCCCCTCATGGCTTGGTGCTATATATATGATTGCTTGGAGAGAAATAAATGAGATCTTACTTGACATATCTCCCGGCTCCGTGTGGTGATCGGGCCGTCGGTACTCATCATCTTACCACACCCCGCCGCTGTTGGGCTGGATTCCCAACAGAGTAACTCAGAGCAGGGCACAGCCTGCTCTCCACTCAAAGACATCAGTTTTATGGGATTAAGGCCTCTCATCCTGAGAACCTCATTTAACCCTAATTGCCTCTGTCTACAAACACAGTCACACCAGAGACTTGGGCTTGAGTGTATGAGTTCACTCTGTGGCGGTGGAAGGACACACTTAGTCCATGGCTATCCACTGTCTTAAAGTTTTATGTCCTCGCCAGGCGTGGTGGCACATACTTGTGATCCCAGTACTTAGGAGGCTATGATAGGAGGATCTTGCAGGTTTGAAGCTAGCTTCAGCTACTTGGTGAGGCTCTTAGTAATTTAGTGAGACCCTGCTTCCAAATAAAAACAAAAATAGTTCTGGGAGTGTAGCTCAAAGTTAGAAGGCCACTGGGTTCCATCCCCAGCACTGAAAAAAAAAATTATGTCCTATAGTTGTGTCTCATAGAAGAGCTAAAAGAAACACCATGATATCATGATGTCATGACAGGTAAAATTTTGTCAATTAAGGGGAAGTGGTCTCCACTCTTCTTCTCTCATGAAAAAAAGACAGAAGTGGACTCAATTCTTCTCTCATGAACAAAAGACATTTGGGTTTTGTGATAAATTTATTTTATTGGGGCTACTTTGGCTTACTTCTCTACTTTTGATTTCAGATGGCCCTCTAAGATTCAAATTAAAGCCATCTGATCATCCAGTGTGAAACCACAATTATATATTTGCTGTCAGTAAGTCTCTTGAAGTAGGATAATTTTCTCTTCACTACTAAAAGTAAAGACATAATATATAAGGTTTCTGGAAGACTTATTGAAGCATACTATGTAAGATACCAAATAGATATCAAATAAGCATTTGCTTTCTTAGAAAATGATTTTAGCATATGGTTCAATGTTTAAAAGTTTATTATACATTAAAACCCTTGAGATCCTAAATTGCAATGACTAAATATGAAACTTCATGCTATGAAAATTTCCAACTTTCTTAGATGCTTTATTTGTGATTTAGTGTTTTATACTATAGGAGAATGACTTGTATATTATACCAGATAAGTCAAATGATACGGACTTGATATTTTTAAATGAGAAATTTATAAGACATATGGAGACAGCATCTAGGATTGTAGCCATACTATTTCATATGCCTTTATATTTATTCTGAAGACTTGGTGCTAATCATGAAATACTCAAGACATATGTACATAACAGCTGGGACATCATCAATCGAAACTATAACACTGTTCATTTTAACAACATATATTTAAAAAATAACATTGCTATTTTAACTCCCACTTTTTAAATAATTGCTGGCTCTTTCTAATTCGATAATTTTCCAGGAATATTGTAAAAAATAACAGAAGCTAAATTGTTTTCTATTCAGGTTAATCTAGATGTTGTCAAATAGATGTTAGACCCTATTTATATCCTATATAATATATGTGTGTATGTATGTGCATGTGTTTATTGGTATATAGATGGTATATATACATATAGATGGTGTATATATATGTATATGTGGTATATGCATGGCATATTTATGTATGTATGTATATATATATATATATATACACACACATACATTCATATATGTGGTGTGTGTATCTATCTATACATAATTTCATTCTAAGAGATCAAGCACTTCTTTTCTGATTTTTATATGTTGAAAAATTTCCCCAAAATGTGTATGTTGAAGTACAAATTAATAGTACCTCAGAATATGACCTGATTCGAAAATAGAGTATTTAAAAAATAATTAGTTAAGGTGAGGCCATACTCTATTAGGGTGAGCTATAATCGAATGTGGTGTGTGTGTGTGTGTGTCTGTGTGTGTGTGTGCACATGTGTGTATACATACACACTCGTAAACACACAAGAAGAAAGTTGAGTGAAGATGAAGGTGAGATGACTCCTCTACCTTCTTTATTTATTTATTTATTTATTTATTTATTTATTTATTTTGCTGGTGGTACTGGGGTTCCTGGAAGCCCTTCCACCTCTGGGCTACACTCCCAGACCTATTTTACACTTTTTTTTTTAATATTTGGAAACAGGGTCTCTTAAGCCAGCACCGCTGGCTTTGAACCTGCGCGATCCTCCTGTCTCTGCCTCCCAAGCGCGGGGATTACAAGCGTGCACCACCACGCCCGGCTGACTCTTCTACCTTCTGAGAATGCCAGAGATTGGCATCAACAGGCCACCCGAGGCTGAGTGAGAAGTATGGGCCAGATTCTCTATCAACTCCTAAGTGAGAACCAACCCTGCTGACGTCTTGATTTTGGACTTCTAGGCTTCAGAACAGTGAGACAATAGGTTTTTATTGTTTATGTCACCCTCTTTGTAATAGTTGGCCCCAGAAAACTAATGGACTAACTTACCCCCAAAGTATTCTGAAATAGTGACGAAGGCATAGACAGAATCAGTGTTGAATCTTGGCTTCCTCACTGCCAGTTCTATGATTCATTTAAACCTATTTACCTCTGTAGCAATCAGGTTACCCTAGATTATGTTATTGTAATAGGTGACCCCCAAGTCTCAGCCCCAAGGAATCAGACTTTATTTATTATTTGCACTACATATTTCCCATGTACAATGGGGGGTGCTCACCTATTTATTAGTCATCCGAACTGAGACCTAGGTGGCAGAGGAGATACTGTTTGGGACATGGGCACTGACTGTGGCAGGGAAAGAGACTATGTTGGGATGTTCTCGGCTCTGAAATAGTTTACCCAAAGAAACAAACACTACTTCTGCTTAAGCAGTCAGATAACCAGGCTTGAATGTAACAGAGGGGAGAAGAAAATGGAAAAACAGCACCAAATATCTGACAGAGGCCCTAATGATCATCAGATTTGATATGTTAATGAGTTGAAATTAATTAATGAATTCCTTCATATACCATTCAACAATATATAATCAGGGCCCTAATATGAACGAGGGACTGTCCCAGATGCCATCCAGATAACTATGAACAAAACAAAGCTCCTATGTTATTGGAGGAATCGGCAAAATAAAAGGAGCATTAATCTGAAATATTATTTTGAGTAATTCTGAATATTAGGAAAAAGTGTAAAACAATATAAGGACCTTGAGAGTAACTGGTTTAAGGCACAAACACAGGGTGAATGTTTTAGGCAATGAACACAAATTTCCTAGCACACTGATAAAATAAATGTAGGCACCCAGTACATATTTCTTTTTCTCCCAAAACTCTAGACTATTAGTATCAACAAAAGAAGATTCAAAGTGAATTTTGTAGTGATTAAATTATAAAAAAATCAAAAACAGTTTAAAATGCCTAATTCTGAAAAGAATGTAATATAACTAATGCAAACCTATATTTCTACTGGCAGTGTAGATTCCCTTGGAAAGCAATTTGGCGTTACTTTTCATGAGCCACTAAAATTCTCATAACCTTGATTCAGTAATTTCATTCATGTGAATCTGTCTCCAAAAGTAATATAATTTAATAATCACAAAGATGATTGCTGCAGTGTTGTTTATGATGGCAAAAACAACCTGAAAACACAGCAATGGGGAAATGTTTAAATGGATTATGGTTTACCAGTTATATAGAATACTATGTAGTCATTAAATTAAAATTATGTATATTATGCAGCAATGGGGAAATGTTTATAATATGATTTGAAGTTAAAAAATAATACCCTATGATTACTATTATGTGAAAATCACATATGTAAATATTTTAGATTAAAAGAATGTGGAAAAATGAAATCCAGAACGCACAAAATTGTGGTAATTAAAATATACATTTTAGTCATTCTTTCAACACTATCAAGTGTTTAACAACCACTTCTATGCTATTATTTACATAATGAATCCAAGATTATAATTTAAAAGGCCTCGTAGAAAACAATGCCTCTCCACTCAATGGATTTGGCCATTGCCCGAAATCCTAATATCTGTATGATGTAATCTGAGTGGATCTTGTCTTATTCTGACTTATGATCCTAAAATCAGCACTTTTTAAATTGTTCCATTAGATTATGATAGTAACTGATACCTTATGTCTTAAAAACTACATCTTGAAATTTAATGACATAAAGACACGTCACATCTCTCATACATTATATTAAAAATGTAGACTTCACATTTTAGCTATTTGATATCTACACTGCTGAGTTTTTGGAGCAAGGCATTGTCTTTGTTGCTTGAAAACAGATTATGAACTTAGGCTATTGGTGCTATAATGGTAGCAATTTTGTCCCCCGGGGGACATCTAGCAATTTCTAGAGATATTTTTGTTGTCACAATTTGGGAGAGAATACCCTTGCCATACAGTGGATAAAAGACAGGGATGCTAATAAACTTCTGATATCCAGGCCAACTACGTGACAGCGCCCACAACAAAAAAAACATCAAGTCCACAATGACAATAGTAACAGGGTTGAGAACCATGGAGTGATGACAGAAGAAAAGAAGAAAAAAACCCAACTTTCAGATTTACTTCCACTGCAGAAAAGGATGGCCTTAAGCTAGCCACGTAAGTCCTGTGCTGCAATTGTTTCATTTGTAAAGTAGAGGCAAATAGTATTTATCCTAATTCACAGATGATTCTGAGAGTAAAATGGCAAACATAGGGTGGTAGTATTTGAAGAAACTAAATGGTATATCATAAATATTATCACTACAGGTATTTGAAAAATCTCTTAAAGTTTATTAGGAGAACAGGAAGGGTCGAGGCAATTTCCAAATAGCTTATCCTTAATTCAGTTTTCACAGAAGATTATTAGAATGCGCATGGTCTATTCGCCAGTCTTTGAATGTGCCTCTCTTCTGTTATTAGTTCTTCATAAAAATGCTTGACATCAACTTAGTGGAATCTCTATGAATATTCATTTGCATGTTGATTAAGAATAGACGTTTCTGAGATATCTGATGAAGAAGGAAGAATACTGGAGAGAAACCTCATGCCTCTTTAACAAAGGAGGGATGGCTGGGTGGGCTCAGATGGGTTCAGATCTGACTGAGTTGTGAGGGTGGGGGGCAGTCATGACTTCTACTCCTGGTACAGTACTCCTAAGGCCGAGAAAGAGAAAACAAGCAGTAATCCAAGAGATTAGTGTGTCCCAGAAGATCCTGGTGTAGAGAAACATGGATTTTAGAGGCACAACACAGGATATAACAGCACAGAAGGCCATAAAAGTGTGTTTGGCAAATCCAAATAGGTGCTGGCAGCGAGTGAGTCTACCAGCTGGGGACAGCACTTCAGAAACAACTTCAGTAGCACCTCTGAATAACTTCTTCCCATCTGGCTTCAAAAGAAAAAGAGTTGGTAAAAGGCAGGACTTCAGTCCTGAAGTTACCAGATCACAACAGGCAGGAAATTACAGGTACCAGAACATGGCCTGCTGACCAGACGGATCTTAAGTCTAGGTTCAGGCATTAGGAATGGGGCAATAATTCAGGTGGCTTATTTAATTTACTTAAATGCTTATAGAGTACTTATATGTCAGGCTATTTTAAGGCAGTTCAGATATATTAATTCATTGAACCTTATAAGTGACCACAATGTTTTATTATCATTTTATGATGAGTATCCATGACCGTGCATGGCTCACAAGAGGCCCTTAATAAATGCTTTTTAAGAAGGAAGAGACAAAAAAAGGAGGGAGGGCAATGGAAAAGGAGGGCTGAAGGAAAGAGAGAAAAAGGAGGAAAAAGAGAAGTGGAAAGGAAGGGAAGGAGAGGGGAGGGGATAGAAAAGAAAAGTGGAAGTGAGAATAGGGAAAGACAGAAAAATGAAGGAATGGATTGCTATTCCCCAGAGTCTAGGTTGAACCTACTTAAATGTTGTTAAGGGTCTAAAATGGAGAGGGAATATAGTTGTGGCTGGAACAGACAATAATCAGGAAAGAATTGACATTTATTGGTCACTCACAATTTGCTGGCATTATTTATATATCAACCCATATAATCTTCAAAAATCACCTTTATTATTAATACTGCTATTATCTCCCATTTTACATATAAGGAAAGTAACACAAAATTTGTAACACTTTAGTAGCTTACTCTAGGTTATACAGATGATAAGAAATAAATCTGAAATTCGCTGGGAGTGGTGGCGCACGCTTGTAATCCCCGCACTTGTGAGGCGGAGACAGGAGGATCGCGCTGGTTCGAAGCCAGCCATGCTGGCTTAAGAGACCCTGTTTCCAAATAAAAATATAAAAATAGGTCTGGGAGTGTAGCCCGGAGGTAGAAGGGCTTCCAGGAACCCCAGTACCACCAAAAAATAAAAATTTAAAAAAAATCTGAAATTCAAACTCAAGTTAGATTCTGTGTTCTTAGACAGTGTGCTGAACCCTAGCCCAGGAGAAGATGGACAAAGTAGATCAAAAAGGGGCTCTACTTTTGAAACAATGAACGTGGTGTCTCTTTTGCGCTATCAGGTATACTTGTAAGTGTATGAACAGCATGACACAGAGTCCAATATAGTCAGCATGTGTGAAGATTAGTCAGAAACATGTATAGGAACATGAGGGAGGGAGTAGGGGAGGAAAAGATAACAGACCTTGCCATTTCATCATGTGAATTAATACTTGACCCTGAATCCTCCTGATGATTGTGAAAGGCAGAGAATAGTAAATAAACTCTGTGATGGAGGTCACATATATACAATAGCCTAAAACTAATTTTATTTTTTTTTAATTTATTTTTAAGATTACAAGCACTATTTTATTTTTAAAAATTTTTTATTGGTGCATTGTATTTATACATCATAATGGGGTAAAATCTTGTGTAGGCATAAATGCACACATCACCCATCCAGCCCCCACCCAGTACCCACCTCACTCCCTCCCCATCCCTTCCTCCCATGCTTGGTTTAGTGGTAGACATCGATATGAATAAGTACATCATGTGCTTTAAAGCGTTTCCCTCTCCCCACCTCCCATCCTCACAGTTAGGTTGTCTTATTTGCTCCTCTATAGGCTCTCTTTTTTCACCTGGAGTTCCTCCTATGACCCCATTCACCCTAGCTTTCACATATTAGGGAAAGCATCCAATTCCTTACTTTTTGAGACTGACTAATCTCGCTTAGCATAATGTCCTCAAAATCCATCCATTTCCCTGAAAATACCATAATTGTATTTTTTTATGCTGAGTAAAATTCCATTGTGTACATATCCCATAGTTTTGTAATCCATTCATCTGTTGATGGACATCTTGGCTGGTTCCACCGTTTGGCTATGGTGAATTGTACAGCTTTGAACATAGATACACATGCATTAGTTTGGTAGTTTGGTTTCCTTTCTTTGGGGTAGATACCCAGAAGTGGTATTGCTGGATCGAATGGTAGATTTGTTCCCATTCTTCTGAAGATTCTCCAAACTGTTATCCAAAGTGGTTGCACTAATTTTCAATCCCACCAACAATGTTTTAGAGTTCCCTCTTCTACACATCCTCCCCAGCATTTGTTATTGTTCGTGTTTTGAATGATTGCCATTCTAATCGGAGTTAGGTGAAATTTCAGGGTAGTTTTGATTTGCATCTCTCTGATTGCCAATGATGTTGAGCAGTTTTTCATAAATATATTGGCCATATGAATTTCTTCTTTTGTGAAGTGTCTATTTAGTTCACTTGCCCATTTTGTTATTGGATGCTTTGTTTTTTTAGTGTTGAGTTTCTTGAGTTCTCTATATATTCTAGATATTAGTCCTCTATCGGAGGGGTAGGTGGCAAAAATCTTCTCCCATTCTGTTGGCTCTCAATTGAGGTTCTTGACAGTTTCCTTTGCTGAACAGAAGCTCTTTAATTTCATGCAGTCCCACGCATTGATTCGCCTTTTGGTTTGTTGTGCCTTTGTAGTCTTGTTGAGAAGGTTTTTATCTGTGCCTATGTGTTGCAGTGTTGGACCTATGCCCTCTTCGAGGAGCCTTAAGCTCTCTTGTCTAATTTTCAAGTCTTTGATCCATCTTGAATTTTCTCTTGTGCAGGGTGAGAAACTGGGGTGAATTTCCAGTTTTCTGCATATGGTTAACCAGTTTTGCCAACACCATTTGTTGAAGAGGCTATCTTTTTTCCAGTGTATGTTTTTGGCCCCTTTGTCAAAAATCAATTGGCTGAAAGTGTGTGGGCTTGTTTCTGGGTCTTCTATTCTGCTCCATTGGTCTATGTATCTGTTTTTGTGCCAGTACCATGCTGTTTTTATTACAATGGCTTTGTAGTATAGTTTAAAGTCCAGTATTGTGATTCCTCCTACATGGCTTTTGTTGCTGAGGACTACTTTTGCTATTCTGGACTTTTTGTTATTCCAAATAAATTTAAGGACTGATTTTTCTATGTCTGTGAGGAATGATCTTGGTAGTTTAATGGGAATTGCATTGAATCTGTAGATCACTTTTGGAAGTATGGCCATTTTGATAATATTTATTCTGCCTATCCATGAACATGGAAGATCTTTCCATCTTCTAAAATCTTCTTCAATTTCTTTTTTCAGTGTTTTATAATTTTCTTTTTAGAGATCTTTTACCTCCTTGGTTAAGTTTATTCCTAAGTATTTTATTTTTTTGTGGGTGATCTTGAGTGGAAGTGTTTTCTGAGTTTCTTTTTCAGTGTGTTTATGATTGTTGGACAGAAAAGATTCTTTTTTTTTAAGATTTTGTATCCAGACACTTTTCTGAATTTGTTGATCAGTTCTATAAGCCTTTTGGTTGAGTTTATTGGGTTTTCTAAATATAGTAACATGTCATCTGCCAATAGAGTTTGAGTTCTTCTTTCCCTATTTGTACTCCTTTGATTTCCTTCTCTTGCCTTGTTGCTCTGGCTAGAGTCTCAAGTACTATATTAAAGAGAAGTGGTGATAATGGGCATCCTTGTCTTGTTCCAGTTTTTAGGGGGAATTCTTGTAGTTTTTCCCCATTTAGTATAATATTGGCTGTGGGCTTATTGTAGATTGCCTTTATGATGTTGAGATATGTTCCTTCTATTCTGATTCTCTGCAGTGCTTTTATCATAAATGGATGTTGGATTTTATCAGACCTTTGATCCAGCCTTGTATCCCTGGGATGAACCCTACCTGGTTGTGATGTATGATTTTCTTTAAATCAAGAAATTTCTAGAAACAAATGAAAATAAAGACACAACATATCAAAACCTCTGGGGACATTTTGAAGGCAGTATTAAGAAGAAAATTTATAGCACTGAGTGCTCACATAAGAAAAATGGGAAATATCAAATAAATAACCTAATGACACACCTCAAAGCCCTGGAAAAACAGGAACAATCTAATCCCAAAGCCAGTAGAAGACAGGAAATTATTAAAATCAGAGCAGAAATTGACAAAGTAGAGAATAAAAAAAAAACACAAAATCAACAAAACCAAAAGCTGGTTTCTCGAAAAAATTAACAAGATCGACAAACCACTAGCAAACCTAACTAAAAAAAAGAGATAATCAACCCAAATTATGAAGATAAGAGATGAAAAAGGAGATATTACTACTTTCAGTGTGGAAAACGAAAGGATTATCAGAATCTACTTTGAAAAACTATACTCCAACAAAATGGAAAATCTGGAGGAAATTGGCAACTTTCTAGATAATAACAACCTTCCTAAATTGAGTCAAGAAGATATAGAACACCTAAACCAACCAATAACAATTAAAGAGGTTGAAACATCAATAAAGAGCCTACCATCAAAGAAAAGACCAGAACCAGATGGTTTCCCAAGTGAATTCTATAAAACCTTTATAGAAGAGCTAATACCAATACTCCTATTTCGTGAAATAGAAAAAAAAAAAAAAACAGAACTCTCCCAAATACATTCTATGAAGCCAACATCACATTAATACCAAAACCAAACAAGGATAGTTCAAGGAAGAAGAACTACAGGCCTATATCTTTGATGAATTTTGATGCAAAACTGCTAAACAAAATACTAGCAACACACATTATGAAACTAATTTTAAATGCATGAATCTGGCAGAAATTTTGAAAAGTATTCAAATGTAATGCACATTATACATAAATTATTTAGTCGATCTCTCTTTCTCTTTTGGGTGGCTTTTCAAGTAATACCATCACTTGTAGGGGGGAAACAATTCTTTCTTAAGAGTAACTATTAGCTAACCTCAAACTGGAAGAACTCAAAATATTAGATAGTAAAGATTCCAGTTTAAAAAGGAACGTGTTGACAGATTTGGGAAGATGGTGGCGGCTGCGGTTGCAGCAACAATAGCTGGAAGCCTCCAAATAAGACAGGTATTCCTCTGAGAAACCCCGGACATCAGATTTGGGTTTAATATCTGATTGGAACAACATGTACTTTTATAGCCATGACTTCCTATCTAAAATATAAGAGAGAAGAGATGGACCAAGATGGCAGAGACTACAGCTGTGGCGGCCAGTATTCGGGAGAGGTAGATAAATCTAATCCAAGCTGCCTTGAACTGTTGGAGAAATCCCCCCCCCCCAAAAGACTCCTCCTGCCACACATGCTCAGGAATTCTGGGCAACATACTATGTAAGAAAAATACACCAATAAAAATTTATTTAAAAAAGAATTTAAAAAAGGAAAGTGTTTTCCCTTTTAGACACACGTTCAGAGCATGACCTCTTTAATGGTCTTACAGCTGTACTAAAGAAAGCAGAATTATGAAGCTAAGTAGGGATGGCCTTTGTCCTACTTTTTGTGCCTTTGATGGTCTTGGCACTCCAGAGTGGACAGGGATGAATGCTCACAGCTAAGAACCAGGTGGCCCCCTCTTTCCCACCAGCAGAAGAGCAGCTGTGGGAAGTCGTGTGTTACTCTAGTGATGCTGTGTCTGCTCTAGGAGAGAAGTTTTAATTTTTGAGCCAGACTTCATCAAAACCAGGATATTTCAGGCCCACAGCGCTGAACTCTGACATGGGATGAAAGAGACAAAATGAAGTGCCCTGTCTCCTTCCACATGTCTACCTCAGAATTTCTCGATTGTCCAGTCTGCCTGTTGTCCCTTGCCACAGTGTCTCCCTGCCAAAATAGATATTTTCTTCTAATTCATCCATCTCTATATTTAGTGATTTATTGACTCCTTCCTTTAAAACTAAGCTTTTGGTCTTATTACTAAATCTTAGGCATTTAACAAATGCTGGTTGTCTGACTAGTGGGGAAAAATGTGTTAAGAGAAAATTACCATTATATATACAGGATTCTTCCAAATGGGTATGCAAACATGCCAGGTATTGTAAGTTTTGCATTGAAACTTGGGACAGAATGACTTCTTAGTGACCCTTACATGCAGTAGATATGAAGTCACTTAATAGTAAAGTCCTACCTAGGTATCATTGTTTTAAATAAATAATTTTTAAAACCCTCTCCAATAAGCCTGCTGGAAAATTTCCTACACAGACAGTGGTCTCCAAATAGCAAGGGCAAGTGTTTAAGCTATAATCAAATGACATTTTATAACCAGGAGGATCACACAGGTTGAAGCCAGCCTCAGATACTTAGTGAGGTTCTCATCAACTTAGGAAGACTTTGTTTTCAAATAAAATATAAAATAGTCAGGCATGGTGGTGCACACTTGTAATCCCAGGGCTTGAGAGTCTGAGACAGGAGGATCACACAGGTTCGAAGCCAGCCTCAGCTACTTAATGAGGTTCTCAGCAATTCAGTGAGAACTTGTTTCCAAATAAAGTATAAAATAAGTCTGGCAGTATAGGTTGGAGGTAGAAAGCCCCTGGGTTTCATCCCCAGTACCACAAAAAGACTTTTTTAAAAAATTGGGCATTGTAGAACACACCTGTATTCCAGTAGTTGGAAGACTGAGACAGAAAGATTGCAGGTTCAAGACCAGCCTCCACAACATAGTGAGAGCCTCAGCAACCTAGTGAGACCCTGTTGCAAAATTCAAACTAACAACAACCAAGAAAAAGATTAAAAAGGGGTTGGGGGTGTAGCTTGGAGGTACAATGGACCTGAATTCAATCCCTAGTAACACAAAAAATAAAGTAAAATAAACGCATTTTTCTGTCTCTTACCTCACTTTCAGATCCCCAACCAGAGAATATTCTAGGTACCACTCTGCATTTCCAGGTACATTCAGCATTAATGAGGCATTTCTGTCTTCCTAGGCACCTCGCCTTCGTCGGCTGAGCACTACCACTCGCTCTGGTTTCCAATGCGTGCAGAATTCCATATACTCCCACCGTACTCAGGTATGAACTAGACTTAGAACTGCATTTAGAGGTAGACACTGTTGGCATCCCCCACTTTCCTGTGAAAGAGAGATTTGTTTCTAGTTGAAGCATGTTTACTTATTCCTTCCCCTAAGAAAAATTTTCTTCCAGTAACTTCCACAATCCACCAGAAATGACCCCTCCTGGTGAACATTTATCCCTTGATAACATTTAATGTTTATACAATCTAGTGAAAGGGTTGTTACTTTCTGCCTTAGACAATAAGGAACCTGAGATCAGAAGTAACTTACAGATCTGAAAAATAGGTCTCCAGTGTCATCACCTGCTATCCTCGGTCTCATTCACTTTTACTCTGCCTCGAGAATGTGCCAGGACCTTTCTTGCCTTTATATTTGTTGTCTGCACTGTCCAGAAAACAACGGCCCCCAGGCTAACTCCTCATCTTTGAGTTTTAGTTGAAATGTCCAAATTAGAGGCCTTCTCTAATCACTTTATGTGGCAACTTTCACAGTGTTAGCTCATTCTCCATCCAAGTGTCCCATTTAATATTTTAATAGCTGTCATAAATAAGCAGAATCATTTATTTCCTCTTATTATTTATCAATTATCTACTTTTTCCCTAGAATTTAAGTTCAAGAAAGAAAGAGCCTTGGCTACCACTATGTTCCTATAACTTTAGAAACTTAATAAGTATTTGTTCAAAGAATAAATGCATCTGAAACCCAAGCCTTTTAATAATATCCCATAATTAAAGCCAGTGGTAATTATAAAATCCCATTCTTTGCTACTGAGAATATTCTAGAAGAAACTTTATAAGCACACACAAACATACACACTGTACATCTTACAAAAGGTATTAATAAAGATTAGAGGATTAGATAATATGATTTAGTTTTGAAAAGAAAGAGGCCATTGGAAAGGTGCCTTTTTGACCTAAAGTCAAATTTGACCACTCGATAATTTTTCCTTAAATAGGACCGCATCAGAAAATCTACTTAATCTAATGCAACTGGAATCTGCATTTCTTAGTGTCTAGCCTTCATATTGATGACATTTCTAAGAACTTCTCATTATATATTTCAAAATTAGCAATCCAGAATTCTATAGCCATTCATTAGGGGTCCCACTGCTTCTTATCTATAGGATCCAGTTACGACCTAGTTTAAGTTTCCTCTGTTCACTCTCGTGTCTCTGGCATCTCTGACTATTCTTCCTGCTTTCTAGACTCATTGTATCTTTCATACTCTGATTAAAAACTTATTCTATTTGTCCATGTCCTCGAAAACCCCAGGTAGTAAGTACCTGAATTCCTTGTGCTATTTATCTTTATTATAACATTCAATATATCTTTTTAGACGTTTGTTATCTCCTCTGGGATGAAGGGACAAGAACCATGTGTTGTTTATTTATATAGACTCAGTATAAAATAACTGAAACTACAAAGTAATATTCATTAAAATATTTTGCCATAAATAAATTAATTATCCCAGTATTTTTAGCAATATAGCACAGTGACTAAGACCTAGGAAGTAGGCCAGATTTGACACATATTAGCTGAGTAACTTTAAGCAAGTCAAATTATCTGGCTATGATTTCAATTTGAAAAAACTATCACTAAGAAAATAAAAGGGCAATCCAAAACTGGGAGAAAATATTTGGAGTAATACTTTAGGAAAAGACTGGTATATAAAATATAGAAAAGATCCAGTATAAATAAACAAAAAATATTTTATAAAAATACAAACAACCAACAGGCATCGGTGGTGCAATGCTTGTAATCCCAGTACTTGGGAGGCTGAGACAGGAGGATCATGGTTTGTGGACAGCCTCAGCTACTTAGTGAGGCCCTTTGCAACTCAGTGAGACCCTGTTTCAAAAATAAAAGATAAAAAAAAATAGGGCTGGTGGTGTGTCTTAGAGGTAGAATATCCCTGGGTTCCATCCCTAGTACCACAAAAAAATAAATAAATACAAAGACCCTAACAGAAAGTGGAAAATGTTTTGAGCACACATTTTACTCACAAAATAATATATATGAGTATCAAATAAACACAAAATTGTTTCACACCTTTTATAATTATGCAAATATAAATAAGAGTCACAGCAAGATATCATACGTACCCATTAGAATAGTTAACAGTTAAGAAGTAACACATGTCAGACAATATCATATGTATTATGTGGGACTCTTATTCTTTATTGTGGAGGAGAAAAAAATGTCATGACTTTGGCTAACAGCTTGGCAGTTTTATAAAGAGTTAAACATATACTTCCCATGCACCTAGCTTTTGTGTTCCCAGTTATTCACACAAGAGAAACAAAAACATATGTTCACTCAACGATTTAATTTCACGAGCATTTATAGAAGCATTACCTGTCATAATTAAAAGCTGTATACAATCCAACTGGCTGGAACAGCTAAATGAACAAAAACTTAATCTATACAATGGAAAAATAACTCAACAAAAAAGAAGATAGAATTATTGATACATACAATATACACAAATATAAAAATCATCATGCTAAGTGAAAGAACTCAAGTAAAAGAGCACATATTCTATATTTCATTCATGTAAAATTATGAAAATTATTCATGCAAAATAATTCATAATGATGGCATGCAAATGAGTAGTTTCATAGGGAGGGAAAGGAAGAGGGGGTGGATTAAAAAGGAATGTGAAAAAACTTACAAGATGATGGATATGTTCTCTATTTTTAGTGGTGGGGGTTTTACAAGAGTATATGTTTTTCCAAATAAGTCAGATTATATATGTTTACATGTTTTTAAATTTTTATCTTAATAAAGTTCTAACCACAGTAATGATTCTTAACTGATAAATTAAAAAGGATTAGTGGAAAATTATCTTTGAATTATTTATTATTTGTAATCCTCCTCTTTGACCATTCAAGACAAATTACTTGGCCATCAGTGCCAACCAAAGTGAATTAATCAGAAGGAGAATGAAATACCAAAAAGTAGACTGGCCCAACATCCTCCATAAGTGAGTGTTTAGCAGAGCACATGAACTGGATTATTCTTGTGTTCATGATGGGTTTCTGTTGATCTCATGCAAAACAAACTGAATATAATTATGAGAAACAGAATTCTATTCATGGTTGGGCAACTGAGGAAAAAAAGCCTTAAAAAAGAAGCCTAGAAAGGACCTAAGGCCCCAAGTCTGGGCTATATGCTATAACAAACTTAACTACCCAGTCCTCAGGCCATATATTCTGGGGAGACCAATATTTAACTTGTGGAGAATAACTCTGTTCACTTGGGGAATGGAAAGAGAAAGAGAGAGAGGGAAAAAAATAGGGGCAGAGAAAAGAATAAATTCATAGCTGGAGGAAGATAGAATAAAATTCATTAGAATGTTTTTAAACACCACCAAGTTCACTATTTCACTCAAAGAATATAACCCCCAAGAAAAATATAAGAGAAGAGATTCAGATCTGAGATTTATTCATTTAAGCTCCATATTTTTCTCCTAGTATAAGCACTGTGTGATTTATTGCTAAAAGATATAAATTGAGTTTCTTATTTTTATAACATGACTCATAAACACTAGCCAATTTCTTCATCTGATGTTCAAACAAACAAGTAGAACAACTATCTGTTGGACTTTCTAAGAGATGACATAAGAATCTATGTTCTAAGGGACTGCCAATGAATTTTGAGCATATGTAGTTTATGTCTTAAATGCCAACTGTAAAATTCTGTCACCATCATCATCAGCAGCACTTAAAATATGATCTTACCATATTAATTAATCATAATTTCTGTAGCATATTTTTTGAGACTGAAAAAGTTGCATTATTTTAATTTTTTCTGTATGGGGGAAATAATTGAAAATGAGTATGAATAATAAGTTATTATTCAGGTCATGATCAAGATCTAGTATTGGAATTAACCTCATATAATAAGGAATTACAAAATGAGACAAAAGATGATTTTAAAAAACTTTTCTGATGTTGAATAATGGAAATTGTAAAGCTGTCATCCTTGAAAGAAAGCTAATGGGGTGAGTCTTCTCTCCTCTCTGGTTTTCTGTCTGGGAGAGATTTGCACATCATTTTTCAGAGAATTGAACAGGGAGTAGCTATCTGTCAGGATAGAGGAAAATGAAGTGGGTGAAATAAATGCATATTAGGGTTTGAGACTTAATAATGCATTTGGGTCCTGGGGAGAGGAATAAACAGAGAAGACTGAGAAATTAGCATACGCATCCCCATCAAGTGTTGACCAAATTCTAAGTTGTGCATGTGTAGGGCCTAATTTTATGAGAACAAGCAAAGAACAACTACTGGAGGACTGAGAATGGAACAGATTGCAAATGTCTATATATCTGCTAACATCCAGTGCACAATAAATTACTGGACATACCAAAAGCAAGAAGGCAAGATCCATTATCAACAGAACAATGGACAATAGGAGACCTACAAATGTGTCTGGCATGGTGGTGCATGCTTGTGATTCCAGTACTTGAGAGGCTGAGACAGGAGAATTGCAAGTTCAAGGTCAACTCAATAACTCAACAAGACCCTATTTAAAAGTAAAAAAATGAAAAGGGCAGGGGTGTATCTCAGAGGTAAGATACCCCTGGGTTCAATCTCCACTACAAAAAAATAAAAATAAATAAGACTAATAAGTGACCTAAGTGTTGGAATTACCAGTGAAGGCTTTAAGAGAGCTATTATAAACATGTTAAAGAATTTAGCCAAAAAGGTGAACAAAAATATAAACAGGTGGAAAGTTTAAGCAAATAGTTAAAACTTTAGAAAAGAAGGAGTCCAATGGAAATTAAAAAACTGAAATATAGAGATAGATTTGTAACAAATAATTTATGGAAGTGATTCACACTAGATTTGAAAAAGTTTTAGTGATCTTAATCAAGATCATAGAAATGATCTAATCTAACATATAGAGAAGAAAATAAAATGATGAAAGATTCTGACCAAACTTTCCATATCATGTGGGCTAATGTCAAACAATTTTACATACATGCACCTAGAATCCAGAAAGACAATGGAGATAAAATGGATAAGAAAATATTTTTTCATTGTGATGATTTTTATTTTTTTATTGATATATTGTAGTCATATGTGTTAATGTAGTACAGGATGGTAGAGGCATACATGCACATATCACCCAATTAGCCCTTACCCCAATCCTACTCATTCCCTTCTACTCCCTCCTTCTCATCTTTGGCTTAGTGATTGATCTGTTTGTGAATGCAAATCATGTACATTAGGGAGTTTCCCTCTTTTTAAATGGCCAAATCTGTTTCAAATTTTAGTAAAATCATCAACTCACACATTTAAGAATTTCCTAAAATTTCAGAATAATAACCACTTTGATGCACATCAAATGAAACTGAAGAACACCAAAGAAAAAGAGCAAGTCTTCAGGGATACAGTAATTGGAATGATGGCTATATTTAAATCAAAATGAAATGACAATTTAAAAAAATAGAACATAATTGTTAATAATTTATGAGAAACTCCTGTTTTCCTGGGATTTTCAGAAAAATATTTATCCAAAATTAAAATCACAATAATATATTTCAGAAGAACGCTCAGTAAGCTAAATGTCAGCAGACACACACCACATAAATAAAAAGGAGGTTCTTAGGTTGAAGAGAAGTGTTCCCAGATGAAAATTTGAATCTTCCTGAAAATGAGATACATAAAGATAAATGTAGAGGACTCTGGGCCCCAGGCTGGACTGTGCGGAGCACGCCAGACCCCTGGAGAAACCTGGCCCGGTCATCAGACCCGGGTCCTGGGTGGGGGTCGGGTGGGGCATGCCGGAACCTGGAACAGCCGGGGTCAGGTTGCAGGACTCTGGGCCCCGGGCTGGACTGCGGGGAGCACACCAGACCCCTGGCAAAAATGGTCCCAGTCGTCAGATCCTGGGTCCCAGGCAGGGGTCAGGCAGGGCACGCTGGACCCCTGGGGAAACCGGGCCGGGTCACAGTGCTACTGAGTGCCTGATCCCACAACCTCCTCAAACCACACATACTGTCTTCTCTTATTTAAAAAAAAAAAAGGAAAAGAAAAAGAAAAAGAAAAAGAAAAAAGAAAAATATCGGAGAGGGGTCAAGATGGCTGTGGCGGATGCCAGGATACTGGAGATGCAGACAAAATTTATCCAAATGAACTGAAACTTTTGGAAAAATTCCCCATGGAGGAGGACTGCTTCTTCTCTACACTGTTAAGAATCTTGGACATCACCTGTAAGGAGAGAGTTTAGCGGGGACCAAGGAGAAAGGCGGTGTTGAAAGTGGTCTCCGCGATGGCGGTGGAGACTTGTATTCAGGAGAAGCAGAAATCAGATCCTACCAACCTTATTTTTTTGGAGAAATTACACCAAATGTTGAATGCTACCATCACACATGCTTAGGAACACTGGACAACATTCAGAGTGGAAAAAGAGATTGGGAAAGATTTGAAATGGTGGAGGCAGTAGCAATGGCAATGGCCAGTACTCAGGGGAGGCAGAGATCTGATGCATTACACATGGAACCTTTGAAGTAATAACCCCAGAGGAGGAATGCTACTACCACGCACCCTCAAGAACGTGGGACAAATGGTTAGGCGAAGAGGGTGCTCGGATGGGAGCCTGCCAAGGGGTGAGGCCGGCTATGGACACAGCAAAGCTGGGATTGGAGCCTGCCGTGAGGCAAGGCTGGTGCTGGGGTCTTCGAGGCCAGGATCGGAGCCTGCTGAGGGGTTAGGCTGATGCCGGGGCCAGCAAGGCTGGGATCGAAGCCTGCCGTGAGGCAAGGCCGGTGCTGGGGACTCCGAGGCTGGGATCGGAGCCTGCCAAGGGGTTAGGCTGGTGCCAGGGCCAGCAGCCGGCATCGGAACCTTCCGTGAGGCAAGGCCACTACTGAGGCCTCCGAGGCCGGGATCGGAGTCTGCTGAGGGGTTAAGCCGGTGCTGGGGCCAGCGAGGCTGGCATCAGAATCTGCCGTGAGGCAAGGCCGGTGCTGGGGCCTCTAGGCCGGGATCGGAGCCTGCCAAGGGGTTAGGCCAATGCCGGGGCCAGTGGCCAGCATCAGAGCCTGCTGTGAGGCAGGGCCACTACTGAGGCCTCCGAGGCTGGGATGGAGCCCGCCTTTAGGCTAGGCAGGTGCTGGGGCCACTGAGGCCGGGATCAGTGCCAGCTGAGGGGTTTGGCGGGTGTCGGGGCCAGCGAGACCAGAATCGGGACCTCCTATGAGGCAAGCCGCTGCTTGAGCCAGCGAGGTCTGGATCAGTCCACCAGGTAGCCAGGTCACCACTGCAGCTGTCAAGAGTGGGATCAGTACTTGCAATGTGGCATGCACGGAGAAATATCGCAGAAAATAAAAACCAGATGCTTCCCCTAATTAGCAATAACTAGGAGGAAAGGGGCAACAGGAAGAGGTCGAGCTATAGAAAGGGCCCTACAGTGAAGCAATTAAGGTGACCAATCAGAGGGTATGGAATAGGGGAGGATGGAGCCTCTTTAAAACACAAGAGGTACATAAACAAATGTATCAAAGTTAGTCATCAAACAAGCATGGGATCAAGGGGGGGAGGGAATGGGATGGGGACTGGATGAGGGCTAGTTGGATGATGTGTGCTTGTATATCCTCTCAAGTCTTGTATTCCAATGTGATATATGATTACAATGCACCAATAAAAATAAATTTAAAAAAGGATAAATGTGGAAGATTAGTTTTTTTAAGTGGATGAGGGCAAGCTTTATAGAAAACAAAATAAAAAATGAGCAAAGTGATATATGTTCATGGTAAAGGAGATAAAGAAAATACAATGTTATATGAAAATATTTTAATGCAGTGCTCTCCAAAACAACTTCCTGAGATGAAAATGTTCCCCATCTCTATTCTGTATAGTATGGAATCTACTTGCCACATGAATACTTGAAAAGGGCTAATGCAACTGAGGAGATGAATTTTTCATATAAGTTTAAATTGTCACATGTGACCAGTGGCTACTGATTAATCAGTATATTTCTAATTTTTCATGAGTCAAAAACAGTGGTTTCTTTGGAGAACCTTTCTAATCACTGCTCAGGGACTTAGGAGTAGGTGTCAAGAGTAAAACTTTCGATAGATTTATCTGGCCTCTTAAATAAAATCTGAAATCCTCAAGCAGTGTTTGGAGGTATGGGCTAGCATAAACTACTGTGAATAGTTCTTGGGGATAATTCAGTATGCCCTTCCAACTCCTGTATAATGTAAGTGGGAATAAAAGGCCTAGGGTTTTGCCACTCAAGAAGATGCCTTCAGTTAGTTACAGAATCTAAGATTGGAGCCATCTATACATGGAAAGCACCACTGCTGGGCTGGTGGAGAGCTGGGAGTGGGGGTGTCCAATTCCAGTCAGGGTTTCCAGACTCAGAGGAGGGCTTTGGGGTAGAGAGATCTGACGGGCCTTACTGGGCAACTGCAGCCTACACAGGCCCTTTCTTTTTTGGGATTAAAATTTTGTTCTTGCTCGTAAATACTTTTCTGGGATCCTCCACAAAGGAGCCAGTCTCTTCCGTGAGCAAGTCTGTGTTGTAGATGATGGGTTTATACATGCTAAACCAGTGATTGGCCTGTGGTCTATGCCATTGCTGGTGAAGGCATACTGCCACTGTGGCAAGGCCAGGTGGGTGAGGAGCAGGTTATAATAGATGGTACAGGTGTCTGTGAGAAGATGCCAGTATACTGCTCTGTCTAGGAACCAGATCTCCATGTCCTGGGCTAATGCTGGTTTCTTACTTCCCACTTCCATTGCATGCATGAATCCAGCTCAAATATCATACTGCAAGGGTCAAAGTGAAGCTTCTCACTAGCTTCATATGTAGCACCCTCCAGGTCTGCCAGCATTGGAGCATTAGAAAGTGAATACATGGAAGACTGTTGAACTGAGTCAGTTTTGAGATGCTGTTAATTGTCATGCTGCCCAATGGAATAATGTGTTCATTTAGCTTCACACTCCCTGTCGTGTGGAAGCCATTGGTCATCAGCTGGAAGTTCTTCATATCCTCAAGCAGCATACAGATGTTTTTTTTGTTTATTTGTTTTGTTCCCATGAAGAAATCATATGATGTTCAGCAGGAGCCTTTTCTAGGATGGTCACCTCTGTCACACCTGGGAAAAATTCCAGGATGTGGGTGATGCCCAGGGTCAGGTTCTCTGGGTGCGGCTTGCCACAACCCAGCAGCAGAGGTTGCATCTCTTCCATGCCTTATGTCCCAGCTGTGTGGAGTGGACCAGTTTCAGGAGACAGACTCAGAAGTTTAGAGTGTGTGTTTGTTTGCTTGCTTGCTTGTTTGCTTGTTTGCAGTACTGGGAATGGAACTCAGGGGCATAGTACCTCTTACTTACACCCCCAGCCCTATTTTTTAGTCTTATTTTTTATTTTTTTGAAACAGTCTCACTGAGTTGCGAAGGACCTCGCTAAGTAGCTGAGGCTGTCCACGAACCCTGATCCTCCATTCTCAGCCTCCCAAATGCTGGGATTACAAGCATGCCCCACCACGCCCAGCTAGATTAGTTTTTAAAGGGCTAAGAATACATTTATTAGAATAATGAAAGAACAAAGAACACTTGGGGCATATACAAAACAAAGATTAAAGGTGGTAGACTTTGACCCAATGATATCATTGCAATAAACATAGACTAAATTACTTATTTAAAAGGTGGTAACTGTCAGACTTGAAAAAAAATCCTAACTAAATATTGTTTTCAAAGCATGTATTTAAGTATAAAGACAAAGAAATGCTAGAAGTAGAAGGGTAGGAAATTTTATACTATGAAAACACTAATAAAAAGTTCAATGTGGCTGTATTGGTATAAGACTAAGCAGACTACAAAGACAGTAATAGTAAGAGATAGAAAAAAAAGAATAATTCAAATAATCCAATCAAAAAATGGGCAAGTGAACTAAATAGACACTTCACAAAAGAAGAAATTCAAATGGCCAATAAATGCATGAAAAAATGTTCAGCATCATTGACAATCAGAGAGATGCAAATCAAAACTACCCTGAGATTCCACCTAACTCCAACTAGAATGGCAATCATTCAAAACACAAACAACAACAAATGCTGGCGAGGAGGTGGAGAAGTGGGAACTCTAAAACATTGTTGGTGGGATTGCAAATTAGTGCAACAACTTTGGAAAACAGTATGGAGGATCTTCAGAAGAATGGGAACAAATTTACCATTTGATTCAGCAATACCACTTCTGGGTATCTACCCAAAAGAAAGGAAACCAAACTACCAAACTAATGCATGTGTATCTATGTTAATAGCTGCACAATTCACCATTGCAAAACTATGGAAACAGCCAAGATGTCCATCAACAGATGAATAGATTACAGAACTGTGGGATATGTACACAATGGAATTTTGCTCAGCTATCAAAAAAAAAAAAAAACACTCAATTACATCATTCTCAGGGAAATGGATAGAACTGGAGGACATTATGCTAAGCAAGATTAATCAGTCACAAAAAATAAGGAATCAGATGATTTCCCTAATATGTGAAAGCTAAGGAGAAATGGGTCATAGGAGAAACTCTAGGAAAAAAGGAAACCCTATAGAGGAGCAAATAAGGAAACCTAACTAAGAGGATGGGAGAGAGGAAGAAGGAAACTCTCTAAAGCACACAATTTATTTAAATAAACATACTGATGTCAACCACTAAGCCAAGTGTGGGAAGGAGGGATGGAGAGGGAATAGGGTGGGAATTGAGTAGGGGCTAAGTGGGTGATGTGTGCATGTATGTCTACACAAGTTGTTTTTTTTTTATCCCATTATGATGTATGAATACAATGCACCAATAAAAAAAAAGTGTCAATTCATCAGGTAGATATAACAACCTTAAGCACATTTAACTGAGTAACAGTTTCAAGGTGCTTGAAAAAATGAGAAAAAAATTGGAAAAATCCACAATCTCACTTGAAGAGTTTAATACTTTTCTGTCCATAATTAATAGATTAATTTGACCATGAAAATCAGTTAGAATAAAGAAAATTGGAAAAACATTGTTAATTAACTTGACCTAATTAACATTTGTAATGCAGTACAACCATCTTAAGTAAGTAGGAATTATTACATGCAAGTGTAAATGAAACTTATACCAAAAATACCCTATATCAAGCCTTAAAAATAAATCTTTATAGAGTTAGGAGTGTAGCTCAGTAGTAAAACGCATGCTTAGCATATGCAAGGCCCTGTGTTCAACCCCAGTACATAAAAGTAAGCTTTAATAAATTTAAAAGATTGAGATAATACAAAGTATGAATACTTGAACAAAATCTAAAATTGGGATAATAAAATAAAGTTAAAATTAAAATATAAAATTCAAAATAATAATAAAATTCAAAAATCAATTTTAAGTGGAGAAAAGTTTCCTAATGCATGAAAAATTTCAGAACACACTTCTAAGCAGGCTGCATGTCAAAGAATAAATTATAATGGCAATTATAATTTTATCTTATAGCTCTGATTGCTATAATAATAGACAAGAGGGTAGAAGCAAAGGAAAATAAAAGGAAAGCAGCTTGGTGCTTATTGAATCTATTTAGGTGAAAGATGATTTTAATGTGGCTGAGAATGTTAGTAAGGTGAGAGAATTAGCCAATTTGGGATGTGTCTAAAGATAGATACAGACATTAGGATTTGCCAATAGATAAATATAAGGTTTGAGAGAAAAAGAGAAATCAAAAATTAATTTGAGATTTGGGCCAGAAATGCAAGAAGATGGAGCTAAAAATAGACTAAAATAAGAAAGACTGAAAGTTAACCAGGTTTTGAGGTTGAAATAACACTAGCTGAGCTTTTACCATAGCTACTAATTTAGGATATTGGTTATTCCATTAAGAGACATCAGTAGAATGTTGGTTATAAGTCTATTATTCAGGAGAGAGACTGGAACCAGACACATAAGCTTTATAACGATATATATGATATGTGATTTATAACTGCAATTAATTAAATACTATATTCTTACATATTGCGATCACTAAAAGAGTGAGACTTATTTATAAGGTACCACATTGTTAAGAGGCCAGGGAAATTAGAAAGAAAAAACAGAACTGAGGAATGGCCAAAGATATAGTAAGAAAATGAGGGTGATGCTCTGGAAACCAAGTGATAGTGCTTCACTCCTGTAACAGCATAGTTAGAACTAATAGGAGCCTGGGAGATTCTCTTCTGACTGCTTCACCAGCTGAGAATGAAGAAGATGAAGAGGAACTGGATACTTAAACTCTGGAGAAGAAAGGAGACATAAAGCATCAGTTAGGAGACAGGAAAATGAATGAGTGGAAAGTAGAGTCAATGTTGAGCAACCTCCATGACCCAATTGATGGTGAGTTTGTGAATCATTATGGTTAATTGTTTTTAATCCAAACATTTTTTTCTTTATGGTCCTGAGAATTAAAGCCAGAGACATTCTGCCTCTGGGTTATACTTGCAACCCCATTTTTATTTTTTCATTTCAAAACAGGTCTCACTAAGTTGCTGAGGCTGGCCTTGAACCTGTGATCCTCCTGTCTCAGCTTCCCAGATACTAGGATTACAGGTGTACGCCACCATACTCATCTTATTCAAACATTTTTGCCCAAGCAGTTACAAGTACAAATTAGGCAAAGAGTTTGATTCAACCAGGATTGGGGCTTTACCAAGTAAGAATGAAAAAATAAAGGCATATTCAGGTGAATAAAATGATTTAGAATGAAATAATTGGCAAGGAAAGAGCTAGTACAATCGATCAATAGATTTTAATTCTCAAAGGTGTTAAAACAGGAGTGAAGAGAAAAGGTAAGAGATGCTGTTCTGAGACTAGAATGCTTGGATTTAGGAAAATGGGGGAAATTCAGTTATTGAGGTAGTTGGTGGAAATGGAATGAGAATCAGAGATAGTTTGGAGGGGGGTAAATCATTGGAGGGGAGCAGTTAGGGACTTGCATCACCTCTGTGAATATTGCAATCACCCAGTAATGACAAAACTGTGCTGGAGAGGGGTGGTATTTCAGGATCTAGAATATTCAGAGAATACAGGGAAGATGGTTGGGAAATGAACTGGATCAGGATGCAATCTGTTAAAGTGAGATTACCACCTGATGGGGTGATGGGTAGACTGAGAAAAGAAAGTGAACAGTCTATAAGGCATAATAAGTGAGGATGATTCTCCCCCCGCCCCGCCCAGCCCTGATATGAGTGCAGGAGGGGAAACAGCCATCCCAACGGAGAATACCAGAGAGGGACTGTTCTAAGAAGGGAGTGCGATTTCAAACGTGTCCTTCATGGCAGAACAATCCTGGTCACTACAAACAGCTCAGAAAACACTAACTATTGCTCTATCTGCTTGCTGGCACTGGTGTGTCTGCTCTGCCTTGACACTCCCCGCGGTGTGGTAAAAAAGCATTACTGCGCCTCTCTGGCAGTCCCCACCAAACCCTCACCACTGAAAACTCAGTGGGCTTCACGCCTGTTGAAAGCAAAATGTGGAAACTCATTCACACACTCCTCTGTGCTCGCTTGCGTTCTCTCTCTCTCTCTCTCTCTCTCTCTCTCTCTCTCTCTCTCTCTCTCTCTCTCTTCCCTGTTTGTTTCTCTCCCCCACTTCCTTTCCTCATCACCCCAATTTCTCCTCTTTTTTAAAGAAAGAAGACAAGTATGGGGGGGGGGGTGATGACAAAATTGAAATCGCACTTGGCTAGTGCTAGAAGAAAACGAGAAAACTGTTTACTACCAAAGAGCACTAAAGAAAAAGCTGAAGTGTGTGATTTGTCAATACTCTTTAAAACACTACACTGAACGTGATGAATCCCAAAAACAACCAGGGAGAATTTTGAAAAGTGAACTCATCAATCAGGAAAACATCAGAAGACTAGACTAAAGAAGAAAAATTATCAATGGCCAGATGCCCAGCTCCCACATGACCATACATACGTACATTTCTTCTCCTTAAGTTGGTTCCTCAGCAGAGAATATTTATCTATGAGATGATTAGACTACAGGGGGAAAGGAATTTATAACATTTATCTGATTAAATAACATGAAATAACTTGTTTTAGATCATTCAGTAAATTTTCTTTTCTAACATGGCAAACATTAAAGTTCAGATCACTGAATTTCAGGTTAGAATATTGGAGCTCAAACCCAGCATCTGCTATGAAAACAACTCCTCACTCATCCCTCTAGTCTCAGCCTTCACATATCTTTCTCAAATAACTTTTCCCCTAAGTATATTCATCATGCCAATTATTGTTAACTATTGCACCGTGAAATTGTCTTTTGTAGTCCTTTGCAAAACTACACATTTTGTATATTTATCTAATATACGTCTTGCCTGCAGGACTAAAATTCTGTGAAGCCAGGGGCTCAAAAGGAGCTGATACAGTTAATGTGACCAGTAAATGCTTAGTGCCCATCTGACTTGTGCAAATGGCAAACATACTGTACTCTAGTTTCTTTAAATTAACTTTGCAGGACCATGGACATCCAATTTATACAAAGGCATTTCAGAATCTTTGAAGTGTTTATTAAATATGAAGTTTAATGCATCAAACAAGTTCCTGGCATCTGATTAACTAGCTACTAACTAGTACTGCTTCATAAGAATTTTTTTTCTATAAGATCTATTAATTGCTTTTCAACAGTAGACTTCAAGAAATTAAGAAAACCTTAGACATTTAAATTCTACTTAAAATACTATGAGATTTATTATGGTATCCCGCGTCTAAATGATAGAAGCTTCAGAAGAAATACTGCCTTGGGATCTTCTAGGATTTTCTGATGTTCCTTTTAAACACCTACATCTAATGGATTTTCTAAAATCTTCTGTTGTAAGTGACTCTTAGTCACCATCTCACAATGAAAGTACCTGATAGCCTTCTTTTTAATGTGTAAAATCAGCCAGCCCAAAGCCAACAGAAAGTAACACCTTATGAGCGGCAGGTCACCGACCACTCACTATTCTAGCTGCAGCGAATTCCTTTAAAAACTGCTGTTGTTTATATGACAAACATGTACTCCAGCTTTTCTGGAATAGGTACATTTTCATATAACATTTTTATTTTCAATAAACAATTTATTGTATAACTGAAAAATGAACTAAATACAGTTTAAATGGGACTTAGGCATATTTTAATAAATGTACAAATAAAGGCCAGTATTGTCCAAATGTGTGTCAAGAACTTTGATTCCCAAGTTCAGTTTTTGTGTCTTTAAATCTAGATTCATTAGAATGAATGCATTTGACTAGATATGTTAAAAACAGGAAGCAAAAGTTCAGGATTGCCTTTTGTCCCATCATCTTAGGATGATGGGACAAAATTTATTAAATTCATTCTGAATTTATTAAATTCATTCTGATCTTAAAAATGGTTATCATTGGAGCACTATAAAGAATCTTGTCTGGGATATACCTGTGCCCATAAGGCAAGCTCTGAGATGACCCCCAAAAGTCTCCCGTCACGGTGCTCAGCCATTGTGTAGTTCACTATACATAGATTCACTGCTGGCCTGGGTCGTGAGTTGATTGTGGTGCAGCGGGTAGTGAATGGTTGCTGAGAGCAGATCAGAAAACACTGTGGTTTCCACGTTGCTATTTCTTGGGTTCTTCCTTCAGGGAAAGTGATCTACCAAGCCATGAAGAGACTTAAGGAACTTTCCTGGGGTACACTTGGAGAAGAACTGAAGCCTTCCAATAACCAGTACCAGCCATCCAGGTGAATTAGAACCTTCCAGCTGAGCCACCATTTAATCCCTGACCCAAAGAAACCATCTGAGATAGTGAGTGAATGTGTATTGTCTTGAGCTACAAAGTCTTAAAGTAATCAGCTACATAGCAACTACCTAAGGCAGCCCAGTGAAGATAAGTGAATTGATCATTTATCATCCAAGATAATAGTGAGACTAGTGCTATTAGAAGCAATCATCCAAAAAGAAATAAATAAACAAACAAACAAAAAAACTTCTTGGTATTGTGGTAGACAAATAATGGCCTCTCAAAAGTATCTATTATATCTATTAGCCAGGCATGAGCCACGCATGGTGGCACAGGCTTGGAATCCCAGCCACATTTGGGAGGCTGAGATAGGAGGATCTCAGTTCGCCATCAGCCTCAGCTATTTGATGAGGACTTCTGCAACTCAGTGAGACCCTGTTTCAAAAAATAAAGAATAAAAAATAGGGCTGGGGCTGGGGCTCAGAGATAGAATTCCCCTGGATTCTCTCCCCAGTACCACACACACACACAAAAAAAAAAAAAAAAAAAAAAGAAAAGAAAAGAAAAGACAAAAGCCAGGCATGGATGTATATGCTTGTTATCTCAATATCTGGGAGGCTGAGACAGGAAGATTACAGGTTCAAGGCCAGCCACAGCAACTTAGTGAGGTCCTCAGCAACTTAGCAAGACCATTTCAAAAAAAAAAAAAAAATAGGGCTCCAGGTATAGCTCAGAGGTAAAATGCCCCTGAGTTTAATCCTCAGAAACACCACACACACCACACACACACACACACACAATGAATGAGTTATAAATCTCCAGGACCTGTGAATGTTACCTTACATGACAAAAGGGTTTGAAAAAAATAAGGTAGATACAATAAAATTAAAGATTTTGAGGTGGAGAAATTATCCTGGATTATTCAGGTAGGTCCAATAGAATCACAACGGTTCTTTTGAGGAGAAAACAAGGGAGTCACATGAGAGATGAAGGAGATGTGATCATGGAAGTAACTGGATAAAAGGATGCATGGGAGAGACCAGGATCCAAGGGATGCAGACAGCCTCTCCGAGCAGAGAAATGCAAGGAAAGGTGTCCTCATGAAGACTGCAGAAGAAACATAGGCCTGGAAACGCTTTTATTTTGATGACCTCCAGATTTGGAAGAGAACAAAATTGTGTTGTTTCAAGCCACTACATTTGTGGACATTTGCTATAGCTGCGACAAGAAACCCCAAAAGTGAACTAATACTGTGTCACAAGGGAAGAAAAAACCCTCAAAATCCAAAACAAAGTCAACACAGTGGTTGATTTCATCGCTGTATCTTACAAAAGACTTTATGAGCCTTGTGTATAACATGTCAAGATTCTATTCTGAACAAAGGCTTTTCCAAAGACTGAAACCTATAAAATGAAGATCATCAAATTATTCTCATCATTTCATTAAATACATTTAACAATGTCAAAGCTCTTGCACTTTCATCCAAAATGCAAATGGTTTTATTTTATTTTATTTTTGGTGGCACTGAGGATGGAACCCTTCTATCTCCGGGCTACACTCCCAGACCTATTTTATAATTTGGAACCAGGGTGTCTTAAGCCAGCGAGGCTGGCTTCGAACCTGCATGATCCTCCTGTCTCCGCCTCCCAAGAGCAGGGATTACAAACGTGCGCCACCATGCCTGGCATTGCAAATGGTTTTAACAGCAAGAAAACACATTCTATTTTTAGAAAGAATTAAGTATATTTGTTGATGATGTAGAAAAAACTCACCAAATGCATTTTTAGGGGTCCAATAAATTAGAAGGATCTTTGAGTGCTTGCTATTTCCATAAGTGGATGTGTTATGATCTAAGTTATGTTGCTAATTTTTTTCCAGAGATTATTACTGACATAATACTCACAGAGCCTCTTAAATAATGCTTCACAGTCGGGCGTGGTGACACACGCTTGTAATCCCCGCACTTGGAGGCTGAGACAGGAGGATCGCGCAGGTTCGAAGCCAGCCTCAGCTACTGAGTGAGGCTCTCAGCAACTTAGTGAGACCCTGTTTCCAAATAAAATATAAAATAGGTCTGGTAGTATAGCCCGGAGGTAGAAAAGCCCCTGGGTTCATAGGAGCAGATGTCACGGGATACCACCAAAAAAAAAAAAATGCTTCACATACTTGTCCCATGTGATCCTCACAACAACCCTGCAAGGAATAAAGGATTTTGATTGTTCTCTCAGTTTATTCTTGAAGAGCATAAGTTTCAGCAAGATTGACTTCTGAAACATCATCCATCTATATATGACAGAGCAGTGATAAGAAATCCCTTGTTCATTTAGTTATCAACACATCATACTGTGCTTTTGAGTGTAAGTTGAACCATGTGTTTTTAAAATAACAACTCAATAAGATGTTTCTTGTTCAAATTTTCTTTTGACAAATTTATTTTGAGCATGTCTCTGTTCTAGTCATTATATCTACAACATGAAAAAGGTGCAGTTCCCATCTTAAAGAAATTCTTTCTGTGACAAAATGAAAAATGAGTAGGTTGGCAATTACCCTGCAGACCTGTGAAGGCTGTGATGATAGCCCTGTGTCATGGGAGCAGATGTCACTAGATACTAATTGAGAAGTGGGGACATTGGGGAGGGCTCCTCTAAAATGGTGAATCAGGTTTGTCAACTAGAAGTGAGAAAGTTAGTAAAGCAAATGGAAGATGGGTTGGGGCAAGGTGTTGAGAAGAGACTAAGGGGGCTAAGAAAAGCTTTCCATGAATGTTTCAGTCTAGTTAGAACCGCACCTTTGTGCAAAAAAGCATTTTAATAGCTTAGAAATGTAAAATTAATGCAAAGCAATGTTCTGTTAAATAACAATTAGTACGTCACTTGACAGATGCCCGGAATTAGTTAACTGAGGGTCATGCTGGTGACATAAAAAAATAAAACATAGCTTTCCTAACTTCTTAACTTTACCTCTAGATGGAATGAATTCATTTATAAATACAGCAAAATTATTTATTGTATCGATTTTGAAAAGGGCAGTTTTGTATCTTCTTTTAGTTGTTTGAAAAAGAAGATAATATTGTCAAGTAGTATATCAAGGAAATGTACAGTCTAGTGGGGTACAGTAGACAGCATGTTGGAGAATGAGATGATTTGTACAAACAAAGCTGCTCTAGAAAAAAACATACCAAATAAATAAAATTTGGAAAATAATATTTAGCTTAACCTGAGAGGTATGTTTTGAAATGAGACATTATGAGCTGAATTTCTTCCTCCCTATTTGACCTTGGGCAAGCCACGTAAGCTTTTTTCTCTATATACATGGAGAGTTCACATTTCTTCATGATTTATTGTCACAATTATATGATATCTTGTAAAGATGTTTATGTATATGAAAATTTCTTAGCACAGCAATTACCAAACTCAATTAGAGAGAGTTTTATTGTTACCTGTTTAGAGTAAAAATACAGTGCTAGATACCATGGGGAAATTTGTAATGCAGGAAGTTTCAAACTGAACAGAAAATCCTATGAAACTCTTATAGTAAGGAAATGCCAGCTGCTATACCAAATAAACCACCATGAAAATTTCATGGTTTATTATTTGGTATAGCAGCTGACATTTCCTGGCACCACACCCGACCCAAGTTAATTTCTTATGTAATATACGATCCAAGGTGATGGCTTCTGTTGGTCAGACAAGACTAACCTTCATACAAGGATCCAAGGAACCAAGCCTCTTTTGTCTGGTGGCTCTGGATTTCCTTATGCCTCTGTGACTTCTACTTTCAGCTAGATGAAAAGAGATCCAATGCGAGAGAGATTGGAGAAGACATAACTATATTTTATAATCCACCTCCAAAGGAAACCACCTGACTTTGACACTTGTTTCAGGGATGAAGACCATTTAATGGGAATGCAAAGGGGTCTAGAAATATAGTCTCTAGCTTAGAAATTCCAGCAACAATCAACCATATGCTAACTGTCATAGAGCTAAACCTTTATACAGTGACAAAAGGGAGTGAGTCTCCAGAGGACATGATGCACCGAGCGTATTCTGGGTATAAAAGCATCCATTCTTAAAGTTCCAAATTGGAACTCTGGAGTTGTGGGCCCTTATAAACTCACTGTTATGTAATCAGCAATAGAAAATTATACTTAATGGAGAGAAATAAAGACGAGGGAAAATGCTATTAAATCCTATTTCAGTAACATAATAGTGCAGGATTCCAGAGTGGTATTTCAGAGAAAAAATTTAAACTTGTGGTTGAAGAGTTTTTGACAAGACTCTATTTCTACTTATTTTGGACATTTTAAGTCTATGAATCATATTAAATATAATATCTTGGGATAGCCAGTCTTCAATAATATACATGGAGCCTTATGTGTGATGGGACTGATCTTACAAGATATGTTTGAGTTTTCTGGTTTTTGTTATTTTGCTTGATAGAAGATCATTAAAACTAAGTTAACATTCACTAGCAGCACTTGAATTTTAGAAGACCTTTCCCCAAAATTAGCTAGGTCAGCAGCACTGCTGCACAATATGTTATCACACAGTAAGAAACTCTTAAATTCCAGTGCAGAAAATGCCATTCATTGAGATGCAGTGCCTGGTGTGCAGATTTGTAAGAAATCTGCCAGGTTGTGAAAGCATTTTCTAAGAACTAATAAACCCAACCAAATGGCTGTGGCTGGTCCAAGACTCAGGAAAGGCGGGAGGACTACCCAAGGGAAAACATGCACCAGCTAGCATTAATTTATCTGAATGCCAACTGTTCTGTATTAAGGGCAATCGGTAAAAAAAATGCTTCAATAAAGAAATTGGACAGACTTGGAGTCAATTTGGAAATAACTCACATTAATTTTTATTAAAAATTATATCCTCACAAGGGAAGAAGAGAATTTATTCTTAGTCCATAGGTGACTTTTTAACCTATATAATTTAAAAATAGAGAGTTGTTTCTTTTAAAATATATGCAATAAGAAGTAATGAAATTATATGTACATATGTATTTACACACATATTATATATATTCACACACTGTGACTGAAGAGTGTCCTCACTATGTCCCTTACAATGTTATTTTTCCAATTAATTTTTTTTTTCGGGTCTGGGGATGGAACCCAGGGGCATTTGACCTCCGAGCTACACCCCCTGACCTATTTTTTATTCTTTATTTTGAAACAGGGTCTCACTGAGTTGCAGAGGGCCTCACTTAGTAGCTGAGGCTGTCCACGAACCGTGATCCTCCAGGTCTCAGACTCCCAAATGCTGGAATTACAAGCGTGTGCCACCATGCCCAGCTTCAATTAATGATTTTTAAAAAGAAGTTATCTGAGCTGAGCATGGTGGCGCATGCTTGTAATCCCCAGCATTTGGGAGGCTGAGACCCGAGGATTGCAGTTCACGGACAGCCTCAGCTACTTAGGAAGGCCCTCCACAACTTAGTGAGACCCTGTTTCAAAATAAAGAATGAAAAAATAGGGCAGTGATTGTTGCTTGGAGGTCGAATGCCCCTGGGTTCCATCCCCAGACCTGTGGGGGGAAAAAAAGATATCTGTAATTTTTTTTCAACAAATATTATCAAGGTTGATGGGCAAGTAATACTCAAATAAAATATAACATTTCTGTGTTATGCTTTTTTATTTATTTAATGGTGGGGCTCCCAGAAAATATGTAGTATTGGTTTAAGTTCTAAAAACTACTAAAATATTTTATTAAAGTTCATAAAAAATACTAGCATTATAATTTAGTACAAAAGGGCACCTGGTAATACATGAGAATTGGCATCAAAAGTAATTATAGCCAAGCCGGGAGTGATGGCGCAGGGTTGTAATCCCAGCATTTGGGAGGCTGAGACAGGAGGATCGCATAGGTTCGAAGCCAGCCTCAGCTACTTAGTGAAGCTCTCAGCAACTTAGTGAGACCCTGTTTCCAAATAAAGTATCAAAATAGGTCGGGGGTATAGCCTGGAGGTAGAAAGCCTCTGGGTTCTACCCCCAGTATAATAATAATAATAATAATAATAATAATAATAATAATAATAAGTATAGCCTGCTGTGGAGGCTGACTGGAGGTTTATGGCCAGCCTCAGCAATTTAGTGAGGCCCTTTACAGCTTAGTGATACCTTGTTTCTAAATAAAATATAAAATATGGCTGAGGATATAGTTTAAAGATAGACTGCCCCTGGGTTCAATTTCTAGTACCACAAACAACAACAACAACAACAACAACAACAACAATAATAATAATATAAGTATAATAAACATTATGAAGATAAGCTTTTGTACTTGCATCAAATGGCTAACTCTTTTATTTGCTAAGTCAAATGAGGTGGATCCAATTGACTTAACATTATCTCTTAACTAAGACTTGGGTATTTCGAAGGTATTTATCAGGCAAAAAAATAGGAACCTATGCTAAGTAGACCCAAGCATTTAGTGAAAGACTATTAACATTGACATGCCAGGGAAAGGAAGACCTTTAACCAATAGTAAAAACCTGCACAATTGTTCATAAATTTCAAGGAAGAAATTTTTTTTGTTGGTGGTGGTGGTACTGGGGTTCCTGGAAACACTTTTACCTCTGGGATACACTCCCAGACCTATTTTTTTATTATTTTATTTGGAAACAGGGTCTCTTAAGCCAGCGTGGATGGCTTTGAACCTGCGCGATCCTCCTGTCTCCGCCTCCCAAGCGCAGGGATTACAAGCGTGCGCCACCACGCCCGGCTCAAGGAAGAAATTTGTAAGGTCTAGGAATAAATACTCTAACCAGTAATAAGAAGGAAATTAAAAAAAAATTATCACTTTCAAGAGAACTATACCCAGTAGTAATTTATCCTAAGAATTCCAAAATGAGAATGTATAACTAGAGGTCATGAACTTAAAGTAAAATAGAAATGAGAAAAATAGTTTTCTTGTCATCATACATTATATTACTGACTTTTCAAATTACCTTTTAATTTTTACAAAAGATAGAATTTTTTAAGATATTGGTTGCTGAGTTTAGATTCATATAGTGTTTGACCACATATATACCACAGGCCTCTATTACCTGAGATGAGAATAAAGGATTAGATTGATGACTCTAATTTGCCTTTTGCTCAAGGACTCAGTGTCTCTTTAATTTTCTAGTTCTGTGTCTTCTAGTTCAATGGCATGAAGTGGTAAGTGGCATCTCTTTAAAGGTAGAGCTTAATAGCAATCTAAATATCCTCAGAGACTCTGCAGTTAAGATTCCAGAAATGAGAGCAAAGCATGAGTGTGTGCGAATGGAATCAGTGTAACAAGGCATTTTAAGAAGCCCAAGCGAAACTTCAAAAGCACTCAGAAGATATATGAAATGGCTGCTTGTCCCACATTTAATTTTATAGTTTGAATTTAAGAAAGACTTTTAGAATGCAACAAGAGAAATTCTCTAGTGCACATGATGTACATTCACAAACATATCAAAGTCAATCACTAAGCCAAACATGAGAAGGAGGAAGGGGGAGGGAATGGGGTGGGAATTGGGGAAGGGCTAAATGAGTGATGTGTGCCTCCACCATCTTGTACCCCATTAAGATGTATAAATACAATGTGCCAAAAAAAAAGAAAAAATATTAAACACATGTTGAGGGGAGACTATTTATTATGAAGTACAAAAAAAAATTATTTACAGAGATGACTGGCTTTTATGAGACCGCATTTGCTTTTGCAACCAATCATAAAATGACTTTTCCCACACTGCCATTTGTTTCCAACCTAACCGAGAAATTTGTTTGAAAAAAAAAAAAAGAATCTGAGAAGAACCACTTGTAGTGATATCAAGTGATATCAATATTTTCTTGAATACTAAAGCAATATAACTTCATATTTACCAAAATGCATTATCATGTTAGAGCTAAGCGAATTAAATAAATACATTGTTATTCTACTCTAAAATGTATCCTGAATGGGAGAATTCAAGTAGTCATAAGTAAGCATGAAGTCCAACATAAAGTCTGTGCTTATAGATTCCCCCATCCTTGTTGCCATTCACCATGTTTCAAGAGACTGAAGCAAATAGACTGAATGAAAACTACACATCTGTAGCCCTCATTACCGCTGCTGGATTTCAGCCCATGTCCTTATCTGAGATGAAAGAGAGTTTTGCAAAGTCAGGAAAATTGGCAAAAGTGTCAGAGGGCTCAGCATTTTCCTCTTAGGCATGGCAGGTAAGCACTAACTCACTGGACCCTTTGCTCATTTATAGGCGCCCTTTGTGGTAACAGCCTTCAGAGCTTCAAGGCTGATTTATTTCTTATAGAAGGGCCTTAATTTTAGCTGAAATTATAAAACTAGTGTCTGGTTAGTCTAGTTTAGTCTTTAGTTTAGTCTAGTTTAGTCTAGTTTAGTCTTGTTCCCCAGAGAAAGGTGTATAAAGTGACTGATAGATGAATTTATGAATTTGTAAAAACAAAACAACAAACTCCTAGCATTTTCTGAAGTGAAGAAACCTAAATAGTTCTATTTTTACTGAATCCTGCTCCTATTTAATTGAACTAATATGCAGTTCAGAGCTCCATCCCTGAGAAGTTACTGAACCAGAAATGACATATTTGCACCTACTTTCTCTCAAATCCTGACGACCCCCACTCAATTATTCAATTAATAGAAACATTAACTAAGTGAAAGTAACTATTGAGAGAATATAAATATATAACATTAAGGCAGGAGCAGTAGTAGATACCAGTATTTAGAAGGTTCAGACAGTAGTAATATCTGAGCAACTCAGCAAAATACTGTTTAAAAGATAAAAAAAAAAAGGGTTAGGGGTTTGCTCAGACGTAGAATGCCTTGTCCCTGGGTTTAATACCTAGTACAAAATACAAAGAAAAGAAAGAAATTATAATATTAATATTCATCTCACTCTCCAAATAAAATCTACATATCTCAAAAAAAAAATTCTACTTAGAGCATACTGGATTTCAAAGAATCTCTGCCAGGCGTGGTGGCGCACGCTTGTAATCCCAGCATTCGGGAGGCTGACTGGAGGATCGCGGTTCGCGGACAGCCTCAGCTACTTAGTGAGGCCCTCTGCAACTCAGTGAGACCCGGTTTCAAAATAAAGAATGAAAAATAGGGCAGGGGTGTAGCTTGGAGGTCAAATGCCCCTGGGTTCCATCCCCAGCCCCGCAAAAAAAATAAAAAATAAAATAAAAAAAAAGAATCTCAACTTTTCAGGTCAAAACAAACAAACAAATTATATATATATATATATATATATATATATATATATATATATATATTCCTTTCAATATGTTGGAGGAGAAGGATGAGAAGGAGGGGGAAAAAGAGGAGGAGAGTAATTTTTGACACATTTCTACAGAATGAATGCACTCTGTGCTCCTTCTTTAAGCTGATGAGCCTATAATTTGAAACTATGAAGATGCTGAAATGACTGAATGACATCAAAGACTCCATTATAAAAGACTTGTTCACTAGTGCACTTATGCTTAGAGATCGGAGTTGCCACATGAAAGGTGCTATTACTTTTGTGCTATAAGATGCTGACCACTATGCTGGCAGGACACACGTAGGCATTTTGGTTCACAGTCCAACTACTTACTACTCAGTACAAACTTCCATTCACATGAGCTATGCTGGGCATCACTGCACTCACAAGACATCCCAAGTAAAATTTCCCAGGTGAGCCTCTTCAGTTTCCTAACCCACAAAATTATGAGCGTAAAGTTTTAGATTAAATGGTTAGAAGACATTCTATTATTTAAAAGATGTAAGCCAATTTACAAAGGAATAAAGACATTAAGTGGCATATGTTAAAATCTGTTTTTACCATTCCATTTTTCTTTCTGAATTTAATTTTCATATGACTTTTAGAAATCATGATGAAAGGGTTTTACTCCTTATGGAATATTAACAAAATAGATTTTGAATAACTAACTAAAATGTGTTTGTTGCTTAATTTGTTTGTACATATTTATTGGGATGACAAATACAAATATTACAGTTTTTCTGTGCCAAAACTTACCATAACCAAACATCATGCTGATTTCTACCAAACATAAGTTAATATTGTCTATTCTAGACTTCTATACATGAAATTATATTGTTTTACTACCACTCTACAAATGTATTTGTTAGGATAAGCAGCCCGGTCACACCAAAGATGGCGCCTCTCCGGCTTCTCTTCCGGATTGTGCTGGCTACCTCATAGCCAGCCAAAGGGGGCACGGGATGCCCAACACCCAGTCCCCTGATAACACACTCACTGGGGTATGAACCACCCAATCAGTAAACGCCCCGTACTTTGTGCGATCTTCCGCTGTGAGTGGAAGCCTCCTCCTATTTTCAAAAAATCCCCAGCTGCCTGATATAAAAGGGAGCTGGGCTGTCTTAATAAAGCTCTTGCTTGCTTGCTTGCTTGCTTATCTCCAATGGCTGGCCTTGGGGTTTTTCTGCGCTGGACTTTCACTTTCAGTATTATCTATAGAGGTGACATTCTGCCCAAGGAGATGAAATGATTGTTGGTGATGAGTGAGAAAAATCTTGGATATTATAAAATTTGAAATGTGTGACAATCTAAAACTCAAACCTACTGAACAGAATCTTATTACTCAAAATTTTGTTTCTTTATATATATTTTAAATTGAAATTTTCTCATAGAGTCAATCATGAAAATATTGTTGATAAACACAAATCCATAGCAATCTTTGAAGTCACATAATGTATATCTTATACATTTGTTCTTCTGAAATATATTCTTGCTAATGTTAATGTTAATATGTTAACATGCTGATATTAATATGTTAATGTATTAATATTAATGTCCATATGTTAATATTCATTTGTTAATACACTAATATTCCTGTTCTTCTGAAATATATTCTGGCTAATATGTTAATATGCTAATATTCATGTTCATATAAAATTTAAAATCATCTCAGTCATAAAAATGTTATTGGGATTTTTCTTAAGGGTTAAATTGTGGGTAATTTAGAAAAAATTAAATAATATTGAGTTTTCCACTCTATGAATTTGCCTAAGTTTTGTTTCATTTCTGAGGAGCTTTCTAGTATTCAATGTATAAGACTTGCATTTTTTGTTAACAAACTCTTTTTGTTAACAAAAAAAATCGATATGTTTTACCTTGTTAGATACTATCATAAATAATGTTTTTATATTTTCATTTCCTATGAAAGATTCATTTTATAATTCATTTTAATTGATTGCTGGTATTTAGGAATAAAATATATTTTTGTAAGTGGACTTCAATTGGTTCTAGTCATTGTGTGTGTGTCTTTCTCTCTGTGTCTGTGTAAAATAGTTTTAGATATAGATTGTCTAAGTAAATAAGATTGTTTAAAATTTAATCATATTGCAGCCGGGCATGGTGGCACATGCTTGTAATCCCAGCACTTGGGAGACTGAGACAGGAGGATCACAGTTTGTAGACAGCCTCAGCTACTTAGTGAGGCCCTCTGCAACTCAGTGAGACCCTGTTTCAAAATAAAGAATTAAAAATAGGGCAGAGGGTGTAGCTCAGAGGTCAAATCCCTCTGGATTCCATCCCCAGTACTGAGAAAAAACTTTGCATTTTCTTGGGGTGTGTCCATACAGCGTCTAAAGAGATGCAGCCTCCCTCTGCCTGAGCGGCCTGCAGGCTAAGGCAAAGCCTTAGGTAAAGTTTAAGAACTTCTGCAGTAAAATGATTCAGCAGAATAGGGGCTAAGATGGTGCCTGGAGGAAGCTACGAAGGCGTGATTTCCCCATTCTTTATGGGTGGGGAGACTGAGCGGTTTTTCCCTTTTTACCTTTAAAGGAGCTTCTGCACACATGAATGGCTCATGTACTGGCCTGGGATTGGCTGTGAACTACGTGCTAGTGATCTTTATCCTGATAGGCTAGGCTATTTCCCATTGGAAATTCTCCTCGTGGTTTTGTGCTATACATATGATTGCTTGAAGAGGAATAAATGAGATCTTGCTTGACCTGACTCCCGGCTTGTGTGTGTGTGTGTGTGTGTGTGTGTGTGTGTGTGTGTGTTCGAGTCTTTGGCACTCAACCTTCCTGATCAGCCCCGCGCCACTGACAGGGGGCAGGACCCCGTCAGCATTTCTATACAGATTTACTTTGCAAAACACCATTTCATCATTTCTCTCATTTTATCTTGAAATGTATTTTTAATAATAGCTTTTCACAGCTATGGATTTTAGGTCCCTCCTTACCAAACTCAAAATTCTAGTTACACATATGTGCACCTTTTAAATATGTTAATACACACATATTTTTAAGCCTATTTTCTTTTCTTCTTTTTATTTTTAATTTTTGTCCTCATACTCATTACTATTTATGGTGTTTCAGTTAAGCTTTTGCACAGGAGAAAAAATATTAATAATCACTACTTCTGAGTCTTTTTAATTAAAAAATCAATTAATTTTAGCTGGTATTAAAAATAAATAAATTTTAATTTGAGAACACAGTTGTACAGAAAAATGTAAGTGACATGAGACAACCCCAAAGAGATTACCACAAAATATTTTACAAATATCGAGCCTTTTAAAAACCAAAACAAATGCTTATTTTTAGCATATGCAGTTTTGATTACTCTTTTTAAAATCAAACTATTACATGTAATGAAATACACTATTTCTCTGTAGTGTATTGAGTTTCTTTAAGTGGATATACTCAGAAAACCACTACTGCAATCAATATATGTAGAATACTTCCAAGTCATAGCAAATGCCTCTCCCTCTTTTTTCCCTTTCCATGACACATTAAATAACTTAATTTTTGATTTTTCAAGGATCTTTTTAAGTTTTTATTTTTTTGTTTTTTAATTTTTTAAATCATTTTATTGGTGCATTGTATTCATATATCTTAATGGGATTCTCCAACAAAATGAAAAATCTGGAAGAAATTGACAACTTTCTACATAAATACAACCTCTGCCTCTGTCTATACATTAACTCCCATCCCCCAAGAAAACCATCTCTCTCTTATCTGTCACCATAGCTTAGGTTTGCCTATTATATAAAATTATGTATGAAGTCATTTTGTATATTTTGTTATTTTTGTATGGGGAAGGTAACTTATCAAATCATTTACTTCTCTAGGTCTTTGCTTTTGACTAGGAAAAATAACTTAGGAAGAATAAAAATGAGAGAGAGGATGAAGAGGGAAGGAGAAAGAGATTACACCTGATCTCTAAGCTTTCTTTCACTTTGGGAAGTCTGATACTATTGTACATCAGTTGGGAATATTTTAGCATTATATTCTAAGTTGCCACAGTTTGGTTAGGACCTCATGTAGGACACTTAGTTTGACATCTTTTAGTCAATATATTAAATCGGAAAGTATCAGTATTGTCTCCTTTTAATTGCTTTGTTATATTTCACAAATATGCAACAATTGGTCCGTTTTTCTCTAAATTGTTACCTGAATTGGGTCCAGTTTACTAATATTATTGATAGCACTGCCATAAGTATTTGTATATGTATCATTTTGTGGATGTTTTGATTTCTCTTGTTACTCAAATGTTTGTGTTATCTACCACCAGAAATACATGGAAACTTCAGTTTTTCTACATACTTTGTATTATCAATATTTTTATATTTTTATAAGTTTAGAAAGTCTATAGGTGTGAGGTTGCTATATCTTCTTGGTTTTAATTTACACTTTTCCCTCATAATTACTTATTTTTACTCATAATTAATTATTTTGAGCTTTTTTTCATTTGCTTATCAGCCATTAATATAACTTCTTACAAATTTTTAGTCCATCATATTAATTTCTTTGCTTTTTATTATTGAATTTGAAGAGTTCTTTACATATTCTGAATACTAACCCCATGTCAGATATATATGTAAAGTGAATATTTTCTCACAGCCTATAACATCTCTTCAATTCATTTGAGGAAGGACAGTCTTTTCAACAAATGTTAAAAGAACAATTAAATACAAATAAAGAAAAAATAACTTTTACCCATACCTCATATATAAATAAAAATTAATTCAAGAGGTATCAGAGATACAAACATAATGGAAAAATTTATACAAGTTCAAGAATATGTGGATGAATATCATTATATCTTTAGAGCAACCATTTGTTATGCCACAGAAAATATTAATTTGGTTTTATCAAAATAGAAGACTTCTGCTCTAGAAACTCAAATATTTCTGTTCTTGTTCACATTCACATTTTTAGATTGAACTCTTTAGATGATTTTAATGGAGAATATGAGTTATATTATATTATTATGTATTTCTGAAGAGCATTAAGATTTGATCAACCAGCTACATCATTATTGTTACATTACCTGAATCTTATGAAGACTGCTCTCACTTTGTTAGAGAAGTAATATTTTTGGCCCTTACTTTTTTTTGTGTGTGTGTGGTACTGGGGATGGAACCCAGGGGCATTCTACCTCTGAGCTACACCCTAGCCCTATTTTTTATTCTTTATTTTAAAACAGGGTCTCACTGAGTAACCAGTAAAAAGGATAAATAATCAGTAAAAAGGATAAAGAGGAGAAAAAAATAAAGACAAATACAAATAGACAACTCTCTTCTTTGTAGCACATTACCAGATTTGCACTCTCCACGGTTCAGCGATTGTTGAGTCTTATTATGTATCTAGAAAATGAAATGGCAATAAGAATTTTAAGAACAGGTTGCACATTAGCAGGACAGTGAACCAAAGCATGATATCCTCCCGTTGCTTGTGGGCATCCTGGTGGGCTTATTGGAGAAGCCCCCAACAGGCATTTTTTGACACTTCATGAGGGTCATTTTGAACACTCACTCGTTAATTTGCCAACTTACAGTACTTTTCCCCCTAAATTCGGAGATGAAGATTCTTGTGTGCAGTTTGGCTTTTTACTTATTCGATTTCTCAGGATTTCCAGGGAGGATTGCGGAAAGTCTTTTGAATGACAACATTTCAGCACTTTTTTCTGAGCATCGAGGAGCATTGTCCGGGGCTACTGGAGGACGGATTATTTTCTTGGCAGGTACTGTGGCCTCCACAGAGCTCATTAGGCTTTCTGTTGGGAAGATCTAAAATGCACAGTTGAATACTGTCATAAAAAAAGGGATGTGGCTTGAGCCTAATTCCTAATGGAGCTGCAAAGACTACAGCTCCTTTTTCATCTCTGAATTCCAAATGGGCCTTTTGTAGCTGTCATATTATTGACTGCTCATTCCAGAGCCATGATTCTCTTGCTCTCTAAATCTTTTATGCTCTGAGCTTTATGCCGAGGCTTGGTATTACATGAGCAGATTTGGCACCCTTGTGCATTTAATAAAATCAACATTTCCTTCTAACCGGATATTAGTGTGCTGTGCATGGGTATGTCTCATAAAAGAGCTCTTTTTTTCAGGATCTGATTTCTATAGATTAAACAGTTACACATCAAATTCAGTTGTCCTTTCTTTCTCTTCCGGTGGAACTACTTATAATATCCCTCAGTTGATCACCTGTAGAAATGTTTAATATATGATGCTCTTTGGTGGTGTGGGATAAAGGAAAGAAAAATTTCTCATTTTTAGTAGAAAGTTCATTTACAAATTTTTTTTTTTTTTGGTGGTACTGGGGTTCCTGGAAACCCTACTACCTCCAGGCAATACTCCCAGACCTATTTTATTTATTTATTTATTGGAAACAGGGTCTCTTAAGCCAGCACGGCTGGTGTCGAACCTGCGCGATTCTCCTGTCTCCACCTCCCAAGTGCAGAGATTACAAGCTTGTGCCACCACGCCTGGCCTGATTTACAAATTCTAGGTGATGAAAGTTCAGGTCAAGCTTATGTTCTGGTTGATGACATGACTATATGTTATTTAAAATTAGAAATCTAAGCCAGGAGTGGTGGCACATACTTGTAATCCCCGCGCTTGGGAGGCTGTGAAAGGAGGATCGCACAGGTTCGAAGCCAGCCTCGGCTACTCAGTGAGGCTCTCAGCAACTTAGTGAGACCCTGTTTCCAAATAAAATATAAACTAGGTCTGGGAGTATAGCATGGAGGTATGAGGCCTCTGGGTTCCACCACAAGAACCACAAATAAATAAATAAATAAATAAATAAATAAATAAATATAAATAAACAAATAAAATAAAATTAGAAATCTGCACCTAGAAAATAAACCAAAATTGTGACAAGGTAATTTCACATACAAAGATTTTATTTGCTTCTTATTATTAAATAGTTCATATTATTTTAGAAAAAATAATTTCAAGAAAAATATATCTTACTCCATTTATAAGTCAATCATTTCTCAATTATTAACTTTTTCTATATTGAAAAGTAGCAATAGGCATGTGTTAAACACCACAAGGACATGACTTCAGGTTTATGATCACAAAGCACTTTTATTTATATTTTTGTCACAAACTAATACATATACCAGGAGGGGTAACATTTTTTTGTGTGTATGTATGAAGCTTGAGATTGAACCAGCATTCTCCCACCAGCCTTATTTTATTTTTTTATTTAGAAACAGGGTCTCACTAAGTTATGGAGGGCCTCAGCAAGTTGAGGCTAGCCTTAAACCTGTGATTTTCCTATCTCAGCCTCCCTAGTACTAGGATTACAGGCATGTGCCACCATAACTGGCTGAGATATAATATTTTAAAATACAAAATTATAAAATTAAATATGCAGGTTAAGAAGAAACTTTAAAAATATTTCAAAGCATCATCCAGTGTTTATTTACAATGTTTATTTACATCAACCATGGATATGAAAATAAAATTTTCTTTTTCCTTTTCATTAATGATTTTTTTCTACTTAAGTACTTTCCAGCCTTACACTGTAAATATATACCTGTTATCCTATCTGAAGTTTTTGTTTATAAGCATCAAATTAGACCTGACTGGACTTAAGAGTTTAGCTATAACATGAGTGAGGAATATTTGCGTTTGAGGAATTGAGTAAAGACAGGATAAACTGAGAACCTGATTTTAAAACACAGAGCACTTGAGCAACGCCAAAGAGATAATGTCCATTTTTCAAAGAAATTGCAGGTTGTGTGTTCACATTTCATACCACAAATGATAGGCAGTACCAGGCTATACTGATGCATCATTTCCATAAGTAAAAAGATAATGCTGTGAATAAATTTTTCTTCGTGGTATCAGGGATTAAACCCAGAGGCATTTTATCCCTGAGCTACATGCCCCTAGCCATATTTTATTTTTTATTTTGAAACAGAGTCTCACAACATTTTTGTGGGCCTTGCTAAGTTGCTGAAGCTGGCCTTGAACTAGCAATCTTCCTGTCTCAGACTCCCAAGTACTTGAATTACAGTCATGTATCATCATGGCCAACTAGGCTGCAATAGTTTTGAATGTAATTTTGCAAAAACAATAATCCATAGCCCTAAACACTAGCTGTTTTGATTTTTGCATGTTAGTGTCTAATTCTTTTTTGTTGCGTTCTTGTTGTCTTGTTTTTTGTTGCTGTTGCTGTTTTGTTTTGTTTTTGTTTTTTGGTAATGGGGATTAAACCTAGAGGCATTCTACCTCTAAGCTACATCCCCAGCCCGATTTTTATTTCTTTATTTGGAAATATGGTCTCTCTAGGTTTCTGAGAGCCTTGCTATGTTGCTGAGGCTGGCTTGTGAACTTGTGATCCTCCTGTCTCAGCCTCTCAAGTACTGGGATTACAAGTGTTCACCACCATGCCCAGCTTTAGTGTCTAATTCTTAACTATTTACATTTCTATTTTCACATAAAATCCCCTCTACTTAACATTTATGTCCTATTTTCTTCCTCACGATTTTTAATTATTTTTATAATTATCATCTTTGGATAAGTAGAACTTCCAGTGGAGATTTTTGTTGTTTGTTTGTTTGCTTTTGTTTTGTGGCACTGGGGATTGAACCCAGGGTCATTTTACCTCTGAGGAACATCTCCAATCCTATTTTATTTTTATTTTCAAACAGATCTTGCTAGATTGAAGAAAACCTCACTATTTGCTGAGGCTGTCATCAAACCCGGGGTCCTCTTGTCTCAGCCTTCCAAGTACTGGTAATGCAAGCTTGAGCCAGGTCAGTGCTAGGCTTCACTGATTTATTTTTATAGCTTGTAGATATGTGTTTTCTTTTCTGGTACTTGAAAGTACAGAGTTAACACTAATTAGCTACTGTAGTTGTAATGGTTGGATGCTGTCATGATGAAGTTATATGCAGGTAGAATTTTTTTTCTTTTTTCTTTTTTTTTTTTTTTTTGCAGGTCTGGGGATGGAACCCGGGGGCATTTGACCTCCGAGCTACACTCCCTGCCCAGTTTTTTTATTCTTTATTTGAAACAGAGTCTCACTAAGTTGCAGAGAGCCTCAATAAATAGCTGAGGCTGTCCGCGAACCGCCATCCTCTGGTCTCAGCCTCCCAAATGCTGGGATTACAAGCGTGCGCCACCACGCCCGGCTCACAGGTAGAATTTAAACGCTCAGCAGGACAGAATCAGTGCTTTTCTTCAATCGGGGTTTGCAACTATGACTCTCACATCCTTGTCCTTTCAGGTCTCTAAAATAAATATTGTGACACAAGCTCAGACCCTGTGAAGTTCAAAGGAGAATCTATGACATAAAATCTCTTTATAATCTTTTAAAAAAAATCTATAGTATTGCTTGGACCTATATTTTGATTTATTTATTTATTTATTTATTTATTTATTTATGGTGGTACTGGGGTTCCTGGAAGCCCTTCTACCTCCGGGCTACACTCCCAGACCTATTTTTACATTTTTTATTTGGAAACAGGGTCTCCTAAGCCAGTGTGCGTGGCTGGCTTCGAACCTGCGCAATCCTCCTGTCTCTGCCTCCCAAGCGTGGGGATGACAAGCGTGCACCACCACGCCCGGCGAGGACCTATGTTTTAAATCATGACAGATTATTAGATCATCAACAGTCAAGTATAATTCAGTAACAACAACAACAACAAAAGGAGAGTGACATTTTTCCTGAACATGTTTCATTAAAACATCAGAAAAAAGTTATTTAGCATTATTAAACATTAGCATTATTTATGCAAAATTGAGGCCCCTGTCACTTTCAAGATGGCCCAGATTCTCCCTTACATATGTATTTCTTACTTTCCTATGGAAACCTCTATTTTTCTGGAAGGAAAAACATGTATGTTTCTTTTTTTTTCTTTTTTTTTTTCCTTTGGCAGGTCTGGGGATAGAACCCAGGGGCATTCGACCTCCAAGCGACATCCCCCTCCCTATTTTTTATTCTTTATTTTGAAACAGGGTCTCACTAAGTTGCGGAGGGCCTCACTAAGTAGCTGAGGCTGTCCGCGAACCGCAATCCTCCAGTCTCAGCCTCCCGAATGCTGGGATTACAAGTTTGCGCCACCACACCCGGCTAACCATGTATGTTCCTAATTAGTGATTTTTTTTGTGTGTGTGCTGGGGATTAAACATGAAGGGTATCAGTAAGTTTCTGAGGTTGGCCATGAACCTGTGATCCTCCTGTCTCAGCCTCCCAAGTACTGGGATTACCAGCAAATGCTATCATGCCGCCCAGTTTATCATTGACTTTCTTAGAATTTCAAAAATAAAATAATTTCTTGTATTTTATTATAAAATACAGTGTTGGGTTTATAAGCTTAGCCTGAACTATAGTAATAAATTCCATCATAAAATTAGCTATTTTGTATGACAGCTACCTAGTAGGCAAAACATAAAAGGTGATCAGTGTAAACCATCCACTGACATATGGACTACGTGATTATTTACTAAACACTTTCCTTGTATGTAATAAGATTTAAACAGCATGAAGAATACTATCCAGATATTTGTCTTCATGAAACTTAAGTATTTTCAAAGTGAAACACTTTGGAAATTGAAGCCTATTAGTAATATTAGTGGTCACAGCATCCTGTTATTTATTACATTATTTAGGTATAAGTAAAAAAAGGACAGCAATAAAATTTTAATTTCCTTGTTCTGGTTTTAAGCATAGTCGCTCTTATTAGGACCTGTCTGGAAAATTAAGATCTTGGGGTGTAAATATGTAAATGCATTTTCCTCCTCAGTGAGGTTGGATAATCTTAATTTAACAAGAATCTCGACTCAGTGGCGGTGCCCAGCTCCCACTGAGATTTTCATTTCTTTGCCAAGACAGAAGGATCAGCTTTAACTCTGGGAGCACACCATGGTTCCTCTTTGGACAAATGGTGAACGTAACCCATGTGCAGACATGTGTGCACAGAGACTGTCACACCCTGCAATTGTAACACATTATCTTCCCACATATGGAGAAACAGCATTGATTCATCTATGACCAGGAAGGGCTCCATTTGTTGTAAAGGTGGTTAATAATATCTTCCCTTTACATATTAACATCTTATGCCTCCAGATCTGGGGATCAGACTAAATGTTTGCATTTCCCTGTTCACATCAAAAAGCCATTGTACTTAGGGAGGATTTTAAGTTTTCCCCCCCAAAAAAAGGAAATGATAAATGTCTCAGATGATAGATATGCCAGCTACCCTGATCTAGTCACGACACATTTTATACATGTATGGAAATGTCACACTGTGCCCCATAAACGTATACAGTTACTATGTGTATATAAAAAGAATATTTTAAAAAAATGCACTGTACTATTTATAGTGCTGCCTATAACAGACGTGCCTCATTTACTTTGAGATGTGCATTTTTAATTCGTCTTCAAAGAATGGACCTAATTAATTATTTTAGTATTTTTTTGCAAGATGACAATCAATACAAATCTTTTTCCAAGCAAAATCAGTCCTGGGGGCTCCTTCATTCACTGAATATATATTTTGGTTACTTTTCTTACTGGTGGTAAATAATAAATTCAACCGTAAGTATATTCTAGATCAGCACTGTAAAATCAGGGAATTACTGAAGCTCTAACTTGGAAGACCACAGACGTGCTTATGACAATAACGATTTTAAAATTTGTTATATTTCACATGTTATGCTATACTTAGGTTTTAAATTATAATTAGTTATTTATTTTATACCTAAAAATTCAAGTAGAAATAAAACAAAGCATAATATTAGCTCCTAAGTAAGCTCAAATTTTAGCTGAGGAAAAAATTAAATACATATCTGTGCAGGTATCCTATTTAAACCGAAACTAAAAATTTAGCTATTTACAACTTTGATATGTTGAAAAAACCTAAATGGATTTGGTTCCTCTGAGTCAGAAACCCCAATGAAAAGGAGTTTAATATGAAGCAGGTTAAATTTCCTAAAAAACCTATTACCTGGACTCTCCAACACCTCTTTTTTCCCCTCTTACATAATTCTAGGTATTCCTTTTGGAATTATGATTTTCACTGTTACAGTTCTGATTTGAAAAGCTCTTGTGTTGGCAATGCAACAATGTTCAGAAGTAAAATAAATGAATCATGAGGGCTCTGGCCTCATTAATGGATTAACACAGTGATAAATTATTAAATTTTTTTTGATGGTGGTACTGGGGTTTCTGGAAACCCTTCTCCCCAGGGCTACACTCCTAGACACCTATTTTTTATATTTTTCTTTGGAAACAGGGTCTCTTAAGCCAGCAAGACTGGCTTTGAACCTGTGAAATCCTCCTGTCTCTATCTCCCAAGCGTGGGGATTACAATCATGCTCCACCATTCCCGGCATACATCATTAATTTTAATGGAATCACTGAGTGGTAACAGTATGTAGGAAGGTTTGGCTAAAGGAGAAGATAGGTCACTGGAAACAATGCCTTACAGAGTCAGTCTCTCTCTCTCTCTCTCTCTCTCTCTCTCTCTCTCTCTCTCTCTCTCTCTGTATGTTTCCATGATCCAAACTGCTTTCTAAGGCACCATGATGCTTCTTCCTTGGGGGCTTGCTGACCATGGACTGAAGCTATGAAAATGTGAGCCAATAAACCTTTTCTAAGCCGAACATGGTGGCACACACTTGTAATCCCAGCATTTGGGAGGCTGAGACCTGAGGATCGAGGTTTGCGGACAGCCTCAGCTACTTAGTGAGGCCTCTGCAACCCAGTGAGACCCTGTTTCAAAATAAAGAATAAAAAAAAAAAAAATTGGGCAGGGGGTGTAGCTCGGAGGTCAAATCCCCCTGAGTTCCATCCCCAGACCCGCAAAAATAAATAAATAAATAAATTAATTAATTAATTAATAAAATAAACCTTTCTTCTTCTAAGTTGTTCTTGTAGGTATTTTGGTCACAGCCAGCAATGAGAAGCTGACTATTACAGTCACTTAACTGGTCTTCCTGCTTTTAAATTCATTATCTTTGAGTTAGAATCTAACCTCTCCACACTGAAGATAAGATTACCTTTTAAAATATTTTAATATCAAATTAATTTGATTTAACATTAAATTAATATTTGCCTGATCCTTTCATCTCCCTGGTTAAAATCATCAATGAATATAATTGTTCTAATAGTAAATACAAAATCATAAGCATATGTTACAAGCCTCTGAATTATAAGAAATTACATTTCAACTAAGTCCCCTTCACACTATTACCTCCAGTGGGAACAAAGTACTGGAAGTTCCCTGAATGGGCCACACTCATCCTGGCTGCACTCCTGCCATGTTCTCTGTCCCAGTACATCGCCCTCAGTACTCTCCCTACCTGACTCCAGGTAGCTCCTTGGATCTCAGATTCAATACCTCAGTCCTTCCTGGACTGAGGTTAGGAGTTCCCAAAGAGAGTGCATCGTTAGGGCACTGCTTGCATCCTACTTTAATTTACTATTTACTTACATCACTAGTCTAAAAACTTTGTGAGAGAAAGATGTTGAAATACCAGGGTGGGCAGGAAATGCTATACGGAAATATCATTTATGAACCATATGGCAGTCACGAGAAAATTTGGGAGAAGGTAATATTTAGAATTTTGTCCTATAAGAAATAATTGAAAATACATATATATTCCTTGAGAAATCTAGCCAGTTGAAAAGTATTTTTAAAAGCCAATTATGGGAGTATTATATAGCAGACATGTTTAGAGTAGATCAAATGTCCAACTGCTCTCCTAAATTTCCCAGCGTCCTTGTAGTTATCTTCTGGCCATGTGACTAGCTTTGCCTTCTGGCCTGAAGGATTTGTCATTTCAAGGACAAGGCAGCTAAAGGTTACCTTGCTCTTTCCAGTTCTCTTTTGCCCTGGCAAAGTAAGCCTGAAGTTCCATATTCCAAAAAAAACATAGTTACAAGATTCAGGAAGGCAGCCCAATCTTCATGAAATAAAATAAGCCTGTATTGTTCTCAGCTCCTGAGATTGCTAATTCACCTGAAGTTGTCACTAGATATACTTACCCTGGCTAGCATAGCAAATGGCAACTGTCTTCTAATATTTGAAGAGCCTAGTTGTTACGGTTTGGACTGTTATGGTTTGAGAAAACTGTCCCTGGGGACCTTTGTTAGGCTCCCCAAGACTATTCCCGTAAAACCGCAGGTTCTTATCCTGAGCTAAGGATAGATATGCAATAGCCCGGAATCTTGATGAAGATTTAAATGAGTTTATTAAAAAGATAGAAATACAGAAGACAGTTACAGTCTCCTGCCATTCAGGGCTGGCATGGGGCAGGTGGTTCGAACGAATTCACCGAAAATTTCTGTACACAGAGTATTGTTATAGCCAGTCTCCTAACCCACAAAGATCCACCCCCCTCTAGGGCCAGTCTTTTTATGTGGGGGATTCCTTCCTGCAGGTCTGTCCTGTTTCTCTAAGCCCCAAAATGTGTTAATTGATCGTGGCTTATAGCATCCTCCCGTAATTATCGTGATTATCGAAGTCTGGGATCTCCTGAAGGTTTATGGCATCCTTCTACTTCCTTGGGAAATCTTTTCTTTACACTGAAAAAGGCCCTGAAATTATCTCTATTGTCTTGCTAATCTCCCTTGCTGCCTGGAATCCTGCAGCTCCTTTTTCTGAAGCTCCTGGCTTCTTTACTACCAAAGATATATTTGAAAAGTTGAAAATCTTTCCCAATACTGGTACACTAATACATTTTGAAGCCTTTCCCAATACTGGTACATGAGTCATGTGTAAAAGTAACAAAACTTGGTCTATCAGTGCCTATATAATAGAATTAATACCAAAAGATAAAATATACAGATAAATGCACATATATTATGAAATATTTTAAAATCAGAACCATATAAAAATGAATTTGCCTCATAAGCACTTCTGGTACTTGTACACTGGGAGAATATTGTAGAAAACATGGAAGTGTTTCACAGACCTTGGGACCAGGACTCCAACAGAAATCCACTCTGCTCTGGTGGAAGGGGTCAAGTTTAGAAAAGGAATGTTTTTCAATAATGCTGCCTGCAAAGTCCTATGCCATTGTTTCTAATGGTAGCAAGAGTCTGTATATTAACTACCTCTGAGTCTCTGTTATGACCAAGTAGTTTAATACTCACTTCACCACCACCTTGGTCAAACTGGCAAATTCCTCAGCTTCTCAATCATCCTCTACCCATCCCTTCCCCAATGCTCACAGCTCCTGACTCTGGCTTTTTAGCCAGTGTCTTTTCCCTTTCAACATCTCTGCTTTTATAACTGCCTTGTTATCTTCTGGGGCCCCTTAAATATTATTTTTGACTACCCACTTAAGATCCTTGGGCCTTAGGCAATGTGACCTTGTCACTCTCAACCTCCAACTCAGATTAACTTTAGGTCCGAATAGCTCACACGGAGAATTTGTTCTTCTTAAAGAAAAAAAAGAAAAAAAAAAAAAAACTTGCATGCTACGGTGTTATAGAAAGAACTGTTCTAAGACAAATCTATAGTGACCATTTCAGATGGCATCTTCTTAGTAAGGTGGGCATAGTTTTGCTCACCTTATTTATTCTTAACAAAATAACACTTTAAAGTGAATGGGATCACAACAAGATAACGTTCATGCACTTATTCAAGACTTTTTTCCTGAGTACCACCTGCTGTGGCAAGGTAAGGTATACTGGAAGTATATCTCCACAGAAGAAATATAGAGTCCTTACATTCTTAAAACTATGGTCTAATGAAGAAAATATATATGCAGCAATATTTATAAGTAATCTCAAAAAGATGTGTGCAATGCTATCATAGAATCTGATGAAAATACTAACATGGTAAATGGGTTATAAAATCCCAGATTTGGTGATCTGATTTATCCAGGGCAGTTTAAAAATTAAACTCTCAATACTTTTCACAATCAAACTCACAAGCTTCCTTATTTCACAGATCATTCCCACCAATCCCTGAATCATAGAGATGCAGATTTCTGACTCACAGTCAACAAATACAGCAAATCAAGGAGGAGAAAAGGCACCTTTCTCTTTTCCTGAGAGAAGAAATCAGAACTTCTGCAAATGCTATAGCCAAGATTCAAAAATCAAGAAACTTTCAGGAGAGGATGGACAAAACAAAGTTGTTCAACCATAACCCTTTATCCCAAACAAAGAAAAGGCACAGATGGACCAGGGATTAGTGCCTTTTGCAGCCCAATGCAGCCAGCAGGCCAGGGATCAGCAGTGCTCTGAGGTAGCACTCAAAAGAACACAAGCACCATACACCATAGGCAGCCATGTGCAGTGTGTAAGCCCCCCTGGAAGGCCGGTTGCTTTCCTCTTTACTTTTTAAAGCTGGCATTTAAAATCACTTTGGCAGATGGAAGAGAAGTATGTAATAAAAGTTGACATTTCATTTTACTCTCTATGTTTGTTAATTCTATTATCATTCTCTGGGAGATCCATACAAAATGGTAATCCAATTGTGTCAGTTGCAACTAATGCAAAAGCCTAGAGGTTTTAGGGTCAAATAGATACTAAATGATAGGCAACAGTTAATCACAGGAATGCCATTATCTTAGATCTCAGAGTGACATAAACACTAAAGGTAAAGTTACTGAAGGCTAAGCTTAGTCATGCATATAATCAGTAACATACTCTTTGTGTTGCTTATTCTCATAAATAAGGACTAGAGACAGGAAGGAAGGAAGGGAAGAAGGAAGGAAGGAAAAAAGAAAGGCAGTCAAAAGAGGGGAGAGGAGGGCAAAGAAAAAGTGAGGAAGGGAAAAGAGAGAAAGAAAAGAAGGAAAGAAAGATTTCTGTCCCATTCTATACTTGCATTTTGTTATAAATTTCATATTTCTCTGTAGTAAGCCAGCATTCTCCTTTCCAACATATTTTCTATTATATCAAAAAAGACAGCTTTGAAGCAAATAACTCTCAACTAAAGTCTGTTACTTTGGACTCAGAAATTTACCTATTCACACATTTATCTCAGATAAGTAAATATTAAACTCAATATATTATTTGATCCCCAAAGTTATATTTAAAAAGTAGTTAATTTTATATAATTTTGAGAAGCTGCAGGAGAATTAAGTTTTCTTCATAAATATATCTCTTTCCCTTCTTCATTTGTTCTTCCCTCTTCATAGTTTTCATGTGTTTTTTTCATTCTCTAATATATCAATGTAGTAGAGGCTGCCAGAGCTCTGTCCATACACCCATGCCCAGCACAGAGCTCACTTCGCTAGGTAAGCTGTTCCTCTGCATGACAATGCTTCTTATCTCAAGTATCCACATTTAAAAATGACTGAAAGTGGCAGGTAATTAATGCTCCCTGGGAGTAATTCTTAACCAATGCAGGGCTAGAATTAATGGCATGGGACCCCAGATTCCTGGGATGCTGATGAGATTATTCTGAGGGTGTCAGCATTCTCACTGCTATCACCCAAAATACCTGCTGGCCACAACTTAGAAGAAGGAAGATTTATTTGCTTACAGTTCTGGAGATTTTAGAGGTTTCAGTCCATGTTAGACCAGGCCTGTGGAGGATAGAGCATGGTATCAGGAAGCAGAGAGAACCAGTAAAGGGACTCTGCTCTCACATCATGGACACTGGAAGCAGGGGAGCAAGCAAGTGGAGGAGGGATGATATATAGTCCCATAGGCCACACCCCCCAGGGACACTCCTCAGCAACCAAGACAACTTTAATATGACTGCCTTGCCTATGGCATGAGGTGTGAGGAACATTCGAAATCCAAACCATAAAGAGTTTTGTTTGTTGATTGTCTACCTTTTGATTTTTTTGTTTGTTTGTTTTGTGTGGTGCTGGGGATTGAACCCAAAGGCATTCTACCATTGAGCCACATCCCCATCCTTTTTATTTTTTATTTTGAAGCAGAGTTTTGCTAAGTTACCACACCGTGGCCTGAAACTTGTGATCCTCCTGTCTAGCCCCTCAAATACAAGTAATTATCAGCATATGCCATCATGCCTAGGTGAAATAAAATTTTATTGCATTTGAAAGAGCCCCAGTGGACTGAGTCCCACTTATCAACACTGCAATCCAACATAATACCACCTGTTCTGTCTTTCCTACTACCTAAGTCTGCTTGATAGAGAATCTTCCCAAATAAAAATGTCCACATTTTTCTCTCAGGAAATGCTTTTGAGAGAACCCAATCTATGGCTGTCATTGATGAAAGAGGACTTGCAAGGAGACTACCCATTAAATAAGCATTATGTATCAGGCACTATTTTTTGAAATTTTATTTATTTATTTATTTATTTGCAGGTCTGGGGATGGAACCCAGGGGCATTAGACCTCCAAGCTTTAAATAACTCACTAGAATGATATTGTTCCCCACACCACAGAATAAATATAATGTTCTTGCTATAATTTGTAAGTTATTTATTCTCATATGTATAACAAACAATTGCCAAAAGTATTTGAATATCCCTGTAATGCTAGCCACAGGACACTTCCAGCCTGCATCCAGGGAATAGATGTCACACTAGAGTGCCTTTAAATAGACACAGAAGCCAAGCATGTTGGTGCATGCTTATAATCCCAGCATTTGGGAGGTTGAGACAGGAGGATCGCGGTTCACAGACAGCCTCAGCTACTACTTAGTAATGCCCTTTGCAACTCAATGAAATCCTGTTTCAAAATAAAGAATAAAAAATAGGGCTGGGGTGTAGCTCAGAGGTAGAATGCCCCTGGGTTCAATCCCCAGTACTGAAAAAAATAAAAAATAGCCACTGAAATCCACATAAAAGGGAATGTTGTGGGAAAAATATTGGAAACAAATATGATAGACCACATGGTTGATATTCTCATTATATAAAGCATACATATATGCCAATAAATAGTAGAAAATGAAGATTTAAAATAGGCATTAAAACCATGTGTGGTGGTACATACCTGTAATCCCAGTATTTGGGAGGCTAAGACAGGAGGATCACAGGTTGGCAGCTAGCCTCAGCAACTTAGTGAGGCCCTGTTTCAAAAATAAAATAATAAAATAGGACTGGCAGTGTAGCTCATAGGTAGAATGCATCTGGGTTCCATCCCAGTACCACACAAAAAAATAGGGTAGGCAATAAGTATAAGTGGATAACTTATAAGTGTAATTATAAATAGAATTTGTGTAGTACAAATAGGCAATAAATATATACATATAAATTTATACTTATTGCCTATTTTTACTATATATATAGTATATATGTATAAATATATATAGTATATGTAGTATAAATAGGGAATAAGTATAAATAGGTAATGCCCTATAAAAAGAAAAAGTATTTTACCCAAACCAGATATAACCTGATGTTTCTTTTTTATTTTAATTTTTACTTATTTAAAATTTTTAGTACTAGGGTTGAACACAGGGATATTCTATCTCTTTGCTATACCCTCAACCATTTGTATTTTTTTATTTTGAAACACGGTGTCCCTAGGATGCTGACTGAGACTGGCCTTGAACCTGCTATTCTCTTACCTCAGCCTCACAAGGCTGTGATTACAGATTTTAGATTCCAGATATGAGTTACCATACCTGGCTATATTTTTTTTCAATTATAGCTGTAACAACCTCTCCCATTTTACATACACTTCTATCAATATGACTGAGATTCCTCAAGCAATAGATTTCAGTTAAATAACGCTATATAACTTTTAAGTCAATATTACAAAATACCAGAAGTTTCTACTCTGTCTTCTAGAAATTCTCAATACTGGAACTCAGCCACCATGCTGTGAGAAGTCAAAGCAACACAGGGAGAACCCATGTGAAGAGAAACCAAGGTCCCTGGCTCACCAGCCTGGTTGAGCTCCCAGGCAAATGCCTCAGCTGGGTAAAAAACCTTCATGAGAATAACTCATGGTGAGATATGGTATGAAATTGAGCTATCTTTGCCCAAATTTCAGAGTTGTGAGCAAAACAAATGATTGTCATTGCTTTAAGCCACTCTGATCTGGTGTAGTTTTATGTGTAACAGGGGCAGCTGACCCCTCCCAACTCAATGAGACACTGTTTCAAAAATAAAAAGATTTAAAAACAGGGCTGGGGGTACAGCTCTGAGATGCAATGCCCCTGGGTTCAATGAACATGGTTTTTAATATCTCAAGAGAATGCCTTGAGAATCCTCCACACAAAAAATACAGGGCTTGGCCAGGCGTGGTGGCGCACACTTGTAATCCCAGCATTCGGGAGGCTGAGACCGGAGGATTGTGGTTCGCGGACAGCCTCAGCTACTTAGTGAGGCCCTCCGCAACTCAGCGAGACCCTGTTTCAAAATAAAGAATAAAAACTTGGGCAGGGATGTAGCTCGGAGGTCAAATGCCCCTGGGTTCCATCCTCAGACCCGCAAAAAAAAAAAAAAAAAAAAAAAAACAGGGCTTGTAAGAATATTAAGTGTGTGATCACGTAGCTGTGTTTGGAGGAGACTGAGAAAGAAAGAGGGCCCGTTTGAAGGATGCTTGTGCTTGTGGCCTTTGTCTATTGAAGTGAACCTAAGTAAGATTTATAGAAAAGTCACAAACTTTTTAAATAAAATAAGTTTGGCTCAAGAATTACCATTAGAGATTGAAAAGGACAGTGACAGTGCAAATCAAAAATAAATAAAATAAATAAATAATAAATAATAAATAAAGCCTTTTTTCCCCAAAACGTTTATAGGGAGGAAGAAGGCTGAGAAGTTTTCTCAACTGAAACCACAAACCTGTTCTTGTGAAAATGGAAAAACTAGATGTAGAGAACCCAGAGATATTGAGAACAACTCTCGGACAGTGGGATGAGTCCCTAATCAAAGAGAGGGTAAAAAGCGTGCCTCGACTTCAGAACTGCACTGAACCACGAACAGGTGTGTCTGTCATATCATTCTCCTCGTGTATCTCAGTCCCATGCAAGGGCTTTGTGTTTTCTGGACGGAGCTGGAGACAGATCTTTTGTCTCTTCATACATCTGTGTGCTGGGAGGAGCTGTACTGGAGGAGCTGCGCCTGTAGAGCCTAGCTTTTGCCTAAATGACGACACACAGGACTTTGAACAGAGGCTGTAGTGAGGTAAGATTTGGGTGGAGCAGGCATGGATGTATTTTGTCTCTGAGCCATGTGACCAGGAAATGGATGGGGACAGATGGTATTTGCAAAAATGCCCCAAATCTGTATCTCTTGTCCTGAGCTTCCATGATGTCATCTTGAAGCTCTTGTCGATGAGTGGCAGTGTCTACGTCCCCTCCTGGTGAACAGGGGCAGGCCTTCCTGACGCCTCCACCCTCTGAGACTTATGGAAGTCACACCACATGACTTCCGGTTCTGGATGACAAAAATCTTCATAAAGAAAGAATGTGTTAAGAACAGTAGAAATATCTGAGTCATAGGGAAATTGAAAGCAAGGGTGAGTCTGACAGTAGTTCTCCTACACTTGCTGAACAAAACAGATATAAAAAACAAAGAACACAGTTCTTACTCATAGGAAGGGCAGAACTATTTGTGAAGCAGGGGAAGGTCACAGGGCCTCACCAGGGTTGGGTAAAGCCATCCCTTAAAACATCCTATTTCTCTTTCTCCAGTCCTGTACCAACCAAAGAGCTTCCTATTTGCCTGGAAAACAATCTCAGACTCTGTCACTGGATTGACACTGCCTTGGGTAAAAAGATATCTTAATGGCTGAAAAAAATCTTTAGTGTTAATAAATGAAGTGTCAACTGATGTACTTAAATTTGGTCAGTATGGGTTAGTCCTTTTGAACTATGGATTATGATTTGTCATTGCATTACCAGACCTTCATCGGTGAGAAAGAAACCTCAATGGGAAAATAAAATTGGGAAAGCCAATTTAGAAGGCTGGCTTGCTTTCTTTCTTTCTTTCTTTCTTTCTTTCTTTCTTTCTTCCTTCCTTCCTTTCTTTCTTCTTTTTCTTTTTGGCAGTACTGGGGATGGAACTCAAGGGCATCTACCTTTACCTGACACTGCCAGCTCTATTTTTTATTCTTTATTTTGGAACAGATCACACTGAGTTGGAAAGGGCCTCACCAGATAGCTGAGGCTGGCTTCTAGCTTATGCGATCTTCTTGTCTCAGCCTCCCCAATGCTGGGATTACAAGTGTGCGCCACCACACCTGGCTCATAGAAGACTCTCTGTTTTCCTTTCACATCTTTTCATTTGAAGATCATTTAATAACGAGAATCCATGATATGGATTTTGAAAATGCAGGCTGAGTTCAAATGACAGGCAGGGTGAACTAAAGGGTATTTATGGTATTACGTATTTTTGAAAATGCCTTCAATATTTTCTCAAAAGGCTTTTGCAGTAAAAAAGCATTTAAGTATGAAAATTATATTTTTTTATCTGAGCACATTCATCATCAAAAACCAGTCCCAGAACTATCATTCCAGCCTCCTTTGGGTTGGACATTTCCCACAGCTCTTGGCAAGTAAAAATCGCCTTCGAACATCTGCTATGAACAAAAACGAAACCCATATGGTCCAAAACACCACGAGAAATTTTAAGATTTGGAGAATGGAACTTAGATCTAATAAATGCATCCCTGTAGTACCACCAAAAAAAAAAAAAATCCCTGCAATTTTTCTTTAATCATTTTGTGATCCTAATCTTTCCTCTTTGCTCTATCCCTCCTATATGTAGCTAGGCATATGCTACACATCTTCAAAGAGCAAGATGGCTGACCACAGATGCCTGGCAGGCGTTTTTACACAAGAATGGTCCAAAATGAAGAAACAGTATTTGTTTTTCCACGGGAGAGTTTGAGGTATAGTGCTGCAATGCAACAGGGGCTTGACAGAATTGCTGTGGAGCAGGGAAATCCCAAATGGACTTATAAAGGGTGGAATGACATTTGAGAGAAGAAAATAAATTAGCTATACCAAGAAATAAGGGATAAAGCCAGGCATGTTAGTGTATGCTTGTAATCCCAGTACTTGGGAGGCTGCAACAGGAGGATCACAGGTTTGCGGCCAGCCTCAGCAACTTGTGAGGCCCTCTGCAACTTAGTGAGACTCTGTTTTGAAATAAAGAATAAAATAGGGCTGGGGTGCAGCTCAGAGGTAGAATGCCGGTGGGTTCAATCTAGTACTGCAAAGAAAAATAAATAAATAAGGGATAGAACTCGACATTACCCATGTCTCAGCTTCGTAGTGGCCACACACATTTACCAAGCACACCAAGATGGCTTCTTTGCCACAAGACACATAGAAATACCTTTGTATCTCTTCATCTGCCTGGTAAACCTGATAACCTCTGCAGCCAGCTGGCCTAGGGTGGCGCTACTCTCCTTCGATGAGGAGGTAAGCTGAAATATATTGTGTGAAAAGTACTCATTTATAAGTTAATGCCTGATTTCCTATTCCATATCCTCAGAAGTGAAGCAATAATATGTGTTAAGAAATCTCTAAAGAATCAATATTCATATTTTAAGGCTCCTTTTATGTTTTTGGTAATGCAAGCCCTTGCATTACAATCCAAATTTATTGAACTACTGATGCTAAGTTATACAAAATTGCACCATTTTAAGGCTTTTAGTTTACATTTAGCCACCTTCGAGTAGTTGTAACATTAGGTGTCGCATTTTAAATACTGTGGCTCAGCTGGGCGTGGTGGCACACGCTTGTAATCCCCGCACTTGGGAGGCTGAGACAGGAGGATCGCACAGGTTCGAAGCCAGCCTCAGCTACTTAGTGAGGCTCTCAGCAACTTAGTGAGACCCTGTTTCCAAATAAAACATAAAAAAGGTCTGGGAGTATAGCCCGGAGGTAGAAAGCCTCTGGGTTCCACCCCCAGTACCACGAAAATAAATAAATAAATAAATAGATAGATAAATAAATAAATAAATACTGTGGCTCCCTACTGTATAGACACACAACCTTTACAACCAAACATTAATGCATACAATGTAAAGAGGCATTGTTAAATAAAACAGTATTAGTTACTACAAATTAGGCCTTGTGATCAATTACACATGATTAAAATTACTTCCCACATTCACATCCACACTACTCATCCACCATTTAACATCTTGTTCAAAATGACATGTGAAATATTCTCTGACAGGCAAAAAATACTAAACCTGTATATTTGGTATTGAAAATACACTTGTGCGTGAGCAAGCAAGGGATTCGCAGTGAGACTCTACAGCTGCAGAAGCCTGAGTGTCACAGTCTATAAATACACATCATGATACCACTTCCCAAATTTCAAGATGAAAATAGTTATTTTTCTTTCCATAGAACCGTAGTAGCCATTTTAATCTCTTGGCAGAGCATCTGTGACATTTCAATTGTTGTTTATTAATTTCTACAGATTGAAAGGTCCTTGAAGGAAGGGGTCACATCTCATTCACTTTCGTTAGCATGGCCTGCAAAGGGAGATTAAGAACATAGAGAAATAGTGAAATAGGAATCCTTTTACTGTCTACCCTACATCCTATATTCTAGCCACATATAAGCAGAGTTGACCTAGAATCTCATCAGCCTTGAGCAAATATGGAAGACTAATAATACCTCAAAGAAATGGCCACAGCGACTACCAGATGGTTCCCAGGGTCACTCAACTGTTAGCAGGCAATTTATTTTCAACCTCTAATACTCTGCCTAATCTGAACATCTTCCAAAAATGAGAATTTCCAAATGAATGTCTGACTTCAGGTAAAATCTTAAGGTCAAAAAGTTTACTCATTTCATAAATATTTGGGCACAGACTATGCGTGAGACACTCTGGTGGGTGTCGAGGTGGAATAAAGAAAATGAGTCCCTCCTCGTCTCTCAGATGCTCAGGTGTGGACTAGAATGTATTGATCAATGAGCAGATTGAAAAAGTAAGGCAAGAGCAAGCATCTCACACTCCCTGCCCACTTAGCTCCAGTAGCTCCTCCACTGGAAACTGGCACAATTATCGAGGTGGATAACCTGCAAGAAAGCTCAGAGGAGTCACACAAGGGTAAGACTCCTGTGTTTGTAATTCAAGGTGTCAGATTTTAGTTTATTTGAAAACACTACGTTTCTGAGTAATGGAAATTACCCTTCAACTTTAAGTAATTCAAAACACAAATTTGAGGCTGAGACAGGAGGATTGAAGGCTCTCAGCCAGCCTTGGCAACTTAATTAAGGGCCTCAGCAACTTAGTGAGACTCTGTTTCATAATAAAAAATAAAATAGTGCTCAGGGGTAGAATATCCCTGAGTTTAAACAAAAATCCCTCTAAATTCGTATGCCTTGAAATAGATCACAAATCATGCTGTGCTTTCATTAAATGTGGTTTACGAACATTACATAAAAGAAAGCAAAATGATTATCATAAATTACTAAAAAAAAAATGTGTCCTAAGTCTCAAAAGCCTTCTAAGACTAAGTCTATACCTAAAAAATGACAAAGGAATAAAGGTCAGAGTCTCCATTTCTTAAGTTTTAGTCTGGCATAGAATTTTCTCTTGCATGGTGAAGAGCTTGCCTGTGCCCTACTTGATGTGCTTACATAATAATAGAGTTTTGAAATGAAAAAAGAGATAATTATAAAATATCTAATCATGCTAGTCATTAGTGCTTTGGTGGCTGTTGCCATGTGTATTTTAATGATTACCATTGTTTTTACTTTGAATTACTGCTCTAAAGACCTCTGGATCTGAGTTTGAACAGTAAAGAAAACAGCCTCATTCCCTCATTTGTACAGGGCGTATATTTAGAGACCCTGGGGTTTGGACACGCAGCCTACTTTATTTTCTCAACCTCCACCTACCTCCTCTATCATATCATGTATTGTTTTCAAAGGACTATTGAACTCACAGTTCCAACTCCTGTTTAGCCTGATCCATCAGCGAATTTCAGTTTCTCTGCAACCTACCCCATCCCAACTACCCCAGGAATCTTAACTTGGAGTACAGAGGTTCTAGTAAGCATTTGTAGCTGCTAGTGTGTAAAGCACTCTGATGCTAAGGGGAGCAATGGTCATTTCTCTGCAAGTAAAGAAGTCAGGAGAGACAGAGACAGAGAAACGACAGAGATACACAGGACAGAGAAAAAGAAAGTGAAACCCATGCAAAGCTGGGGAACAAAAGACCTTAGTACAGGCAAAGGTGATCTTTATACAGAGCAATGAGCAGTGCGGAGATAGGGGCTCCCAGAGGCTTTCCTGTTGTAGTTTATTACATTGTAAGACCTGGCCATATCTCCTCTTGCCTTTCAGTTTTGTGCAAATCTCCTTTCTCCTCGTAGTAAATCTCGCTTTACTTAATCCAGCTTAAGCATGCCAAGTCCCTTGTTACCAAATCATTCCTAATTAATTAGGGCAGAATAAAAAATGCCTGCTAAATACAGTTCTGAGACTCATAGAAATAATGCTTGGTATGAGATAAAATACTATTGAAATTTTATTAAATATTTTCCTTCTTAAAATGAAAGAAGTATAATTCTATCTCTTTTTCTGCCTGTTATAATTTGTTGGTATTACCTGTTAAGAAAGAGGTATGATTTACATGATGTTCTTTTATTTAAAAATGTATATATATATATGTATACATGTGCATATGTATTCATGAATGTATGCATAAATTCACATATACACAAATACTTTCTTTTACTCTAGATCATAGTCAGAGTCTCTATTTAGGGGCTTCTTGATATAACATAATAAAATCAGAATATTGAAATATTTAATAAGTTTTGTCTTTTGTTCAGCAAAGCTTCACTTAGCAAAAAAATAAAACAGTTTCAAGAGTATAAGAATCCCATAAGTTTCTTTATTATGCACCTCTAAAGAAGAAGCAGCTGTTATATCTTTCTAAATTTTATTTTATTTATTTTTAATTGACATATAATCATGTACATATTTACTGGGTACAATATGATGTTTCTATACATACATACATAATATAATAAAACCAGGGTAATTAACATATGTATCATTTAAAACATTTACAATTTATTTGTGGTGATAACATTTAAAATTCTAGCCATTTTGAAATATAAAATTTATTATTGCTAACTACAGTCACCCTATTGCCATAAATACCAGAGCTTATTTTTTCTTACAGATTGTAACTTTGTACCCATGATCCAGCCTCTCCTTAGCATTTCTCCCCATTATCCTAGCAGCCTCAGGTAGCTGCTCCACTGTCTACTTCTAAGAGACAAACATTATTTTGATTCCATATATAAATGATATTGTGCAATATCTGTTCTCTGCTTAGCTTATTCTACTTAATATAACATTGTCTGGGTTTATTTATGTTGTTGCAAATGTCAGAATTTCATTTCATGGCTGAAGAGTATTACATTGTGTATAGACCTAATTTTTCAAATTCATTCATCCATTGATGGACACTCAGGTTGGATTCCATTTCTTGCTGTTGAGAAAAGTGCTGCAGTGAACATGGAATACAGAGGTCTCCTCAACATACATATTTCATTTTCTTTACATATGCCAAGTAGTAGGATCTTAGATCATATGGTAGTTCTTTTCTTTTCTCCTTTTTTTATGGTGGTACTGGGGGTGGAACCCAGAGGCTTTCTACCTCCGAGCTATACTCCCCGACCTTTTTTATATTTTATTTGGAAACAGGGTCTCACTAAGTTGCTAAGAGCCTCACTAAGTAGCTGAGGCTGGCTTCGAACCCGTGCGATCCTCCTGTCTCAGCCTCCCAAGTGCGGGGATTACAAGCGTGCGCCACCACGCCCGGCATGGTAGTTCTATTTTGGATTTTTGAGGAGCCTCCAAACTGATCTTTATTATTTATTTATTTATTTTGTAGTACTGGAGATGGAACCCAGGGCCATTGTACCTCCAAGCTACACCCCCAGCCCTATTTTTTATTCCTTATATTGAAACAAGGTCTCACTGAGTTGTGAAGGGTCTCACTAAGTAGCTGAGACTGTCTGGGAAATATGATTCTCCGGTCTCAGCCTCCTGAATGCTGGGATGACAAGTGTGGGTCACCACCCCTGGTCAAGCTGATCTTTATAATGGCTGCACTAATTTACATTTCCACTAACAGGTATTAAGTTCCCCTTTCTCCACATCCTCCCTAGTATTTGCTATTTGTTGTCTTTTTTTATAATAGACATTCTAACTTGGTTCAGGTGACATCTCATGGTGGTTTTGACATGCCTTTTCCCAATAATTAGTGATATTAAACGTTTTTTCATATACCTACTAGATGTTCTTTTAATAAATATCTACTAAATCTTTCATCCATTTTAATAGATTTTGAACTGATAAGTTTCTTATGTATTTGAATACTAGCCCCCTGTCTGATATATAGCTTGCAGACATTTTCTCCCATTCTGTCAGCTGTCTCTTCATTCAGCTGAATGTGATTCTTTTCTTGTTGTGCATTAGTGCTATAGTTTTGGATAATCACATTCATCTAGTTTGCTCTTTGCTTTTTGTCTCTTGAGCTTGCACGATCTTAGGATCTTATACAAAAAAAAAATCCTTGACTAGACCTCTGTGGGTTTTTTTTTCAAGTAGTTTTATAGTTTCCGCTCTTAACATTTAGGTCTTTAATCAATTTTGAGTTGGTTTTTTAATATGATGAGAGATAGGTGTTAGGATAAGCAGCCCAGTTATGCCAAAGATGGCGCCTCTCTGGCTTCTCTTCCGGATTGTACTGGCTACCTCATAGCCAGCCAAAGGGGGCCGCAGGATGTCCAACAACCAGTCCCCTGACAACACACTCACGGGGGTATGAGCCATTCAATCAGTAAATGCTCTGTACTTCGTGCGATCTTCCACTGTGAGCGGAAGCCCCCTCCTTTTCAAAAAATCCCCAGCTGGGCTGTCTTAATAAAGCTTTTGCTTGCTTGCTTGCTTATCTCCCACGGCTGGCCTTGGGTTTTTTCTGCGCCGGACTTCCATCTTCAATAGGGGTCTAGTTTCATTTTTCTGTATATAGATATGCAGGTTTGCCAATACATTTATTGAACTGATTGTCCTTTATTTCAGTGTGTGTGTGTTTGTGTGTGTGTGTGTGTGTGTGTGTTTTACTTGAAGTTGAACCCAAAGGTGCTTTAATACTGAGCTACACCCCCCAGCCCTATTTTTTATTTTGAAACAGGGTTTCACTGAGTTGTAAAGGGCCTCAGTAAGTAGCTGAGGCTGCCCTATGAACAGAGATCCTCCTATCTCAAAATGCTAGGATTATAAGCATGCACCACCATGCCTGGCTCACAGCCTTTTTTACTTTTATTTTGAGACAGGTTTTCATTAAGTTTCCCCAGCTGGCCTCAAACTTGTAATTCTCCTGCTTTAGCCTCCCAAGTAGCTGGAATTAAAAAAGTTTTTGACCATGCACAGCTGCTGAACATGCATTCTTGAAGCCTTTGTCAAGAATCAGCAGGCTGTATTTCATAATAAAGATAAGATTTTTATGTCTGATCAACATTTCTCACTCAGTTAAAAATATTTATTTTATTGTACTGGAGATCTCTAAATAGTACCCAAATTTTCAACTGTTTATAAGAGAAATTGAGTTTAATTCAGTTATAAAAACCATGAAAGTGTTGAAATTTAGATGTTAAAGTAGGGTTGCATATCATGTTCTTACTTTTCTTTGTTCTCTCTATCTCTCCTTTTCTTTCTCTCCCCTTCTCCACCTTCAGCCCATCTCTTCAAATAATACAAGCCTTTTATTAGTCTCATCAATTCTGCATTCATTTTTATGGATTGTACCACTGATGCAATCATTAGCTGTCAAATCTGTCCATCTCCACCTGCTCTAGGATCAAATGAAATTCTTTAATTTTAGGGTGAGGAGTGAAAAATAGGTGTGACTTTGAAACATATTCTACATTATAAGGCCAATAGATTGAGTTCATAATCTTCCAATATGGTCAGCTTGCCTTGACTGGGACCTAGAATGACCTAGGAGCAGGAGAACATACACACAGATACTCCAGAGCTACCGCTAAAGCTCTGCCCGATGCACAAACTTGGAGGGAGGTCCTTGAAGATGTTGGGATGTATAAGTTCTATACTCAGGACACTGTCCAGCAGAAAAAAGGTGCTCAACACATGGGTGTTGGTAATAGGCTTAAATACTCTTTTATTTTTATAAACACATTAAATGCACATTTTAAAATTCAGATTCTAATCTTTCTAGCTTTTTCAGTCTTTGTGCCTTTTTTTTAAACTATAAATTCTGCCATTACCCAGTTTGGTTAATTGTTCTCCTTGTATGTTTATGGGAGTTGTATTGTGGCAATGCTTTGAGATCTTTTTCCACAGAGAAAATTCACATTTACATCTGCCAGGTTCCTGGGACACTGCCAAACATACCCATTTAAAGTCATAGTTTGTGATAATGTTTGAGGGTTCTACAAAAAGTCCCCAGACTTGCAATCCAGGATTGTGGTTAAGAATTCTCAAAGGAGCTAAGTGTCATGGTGCATGCCAATAATCCCATTACTTGGGAGGCTGGAAGAGGTGGATCACAGGTTTAAGGCCAGCCTCACCAACTTAAAGAGATCCCTCAGCAACTTAGTGAGACCCTGTTAAAAATTAATAAAAAATAAAATAAAATAGGGCTGGGTGTATAGCTTGGAGATAGAATGCCTATGGGTTTAACCTTCAGGAAAAATAAATAAATAAATATATGAATACATCAATATATAAGTATATAAATAACTCTCAAGGGAAACTTCCTGCCTTATGTCCAAGGCATCCAGATATTAAGTTCATTTCTGCCTCCAGGTTTTTACACCAATCATTTCCTTTGTCCTCAGAAGTTCCAAACTTACTTAGCTCACTGCCCCCTTTGCAGAATAAAAGTTACTCAGTATCCCCGGAAAATTGACCTTCTTTAAGTGAATAAGCAAAAAACTGCAATGACAGAGATTCTGTATAATGACTTAATTCCACTAAATAAATAATTTTTTTGTCTCTAGTCACATCCCCCAAAAGACAGAGCCAAAGATTTGAGAGAAAATGTAAAGAATGTGTTGGAGATGATCAACACTTATGGTATGTTACATAAGCAAAATAAACTTTGAGGAGGATAATGTCGCTGACATTTTCACATAATTCCCCTGTTGTGTTCAACTTTACGTAGTCAACTTCATATCCAACTTAAGAAGGAACACAAAAGTAGTCTCCTTTTTGCATTTTAATTTTTTAAAAATATTAGTGCATTATAATAAAAGAAACACACTGAGACTCAAAGTGATATCTCTATGCGCGTACACATCACTTGGTGAGTTTCCTTCTGCATCCCACCCTGCTCTCCCTCCTCCATTTCTGGACATGTTAGTGAGCTTCGTAGTGATACCTTCATATATGAATATAACATTTTTTGACATATTTTCTTCCTCAGGCTCCCTTTTTGCCCCTCTCCTCCCCCTCTCCATCCTACTCATCTCTCTTCTTTTATGTGAAGTTTTTTTTTTCCTTCCTATTTTCTCTCTATCTCCCACATAGGAAAGACGACATTTAACCCATGACTTTCTGAGGCTGGCTAATCTCACAGAGCATACTGGTTCTCAAGTTCCATCTATTTTTCTATAAATGACATAATTTTGTTCTTTTTAAATGTCTGAATAAAACATCATTGTGTGTATAAAACCACATTTTCTTTTCTTTTTTTTTTTTTTTGCGGGTCTGGGGATGGAACTCAGGTGTATTCAACCTCCGAGCTACATCCCCAGCCCTATTTTTTATTCTTTATTTGGAAACAGGGTCTCACTGAGTTGCGCAGGGCCTCACTAAGTAGCTGAGGCTGCCCGTGAACCAAGATCTTCCGGTCTTAGCCTCCTGAATGCTGGGATTACAGGTGTGCACCACCACGCCCAGCTTCTAAACCATATTTTCTTTATCCACTCATCTGTTAATGGGCATCGAGGTTGGTTTCCGTGATTTGTCTATCGTGAATTGTGCTAACGGCAGCTTGTTTTACCTTATAACAGAATCCCTTGACTCCCCTGTTAGGACCACATCAGACACATGATTAGGATTAACTAGATATAATTTTATGCACACTTACACCACTATTTCAAATGTATCTGTCCAATAATTATTCATAAAAGAAAGTACATTTTAATGCCCCTTTCATTATTTAAGATAATTAGTCACATGCACTGAGTATAATAAAGTATTATAACTTGATTTTGGAATCCTTCTTTCTTTTGTAGTTTTCCTCAAGTCCTAGTTTCCATTAACAAACAGAAATAGTGTATAAGGGGATATTACAGAGTCCTGTACAAAGTATCACTGAACTTTTTTTTTTCTTTTATGCCAGCAAAAAGTTATCATCTTTTCAGTAGTTATTTCTCCCCTTTGTTTCTTTGCAATATTTTAAAATCAGAAAACATCTCAATAAATAGACTAAAGAGCTGAAAGTTTAGGGGGAAATGTCTGGTTCTCATTAAACAGCACTATCACATGCATTTTGCAGCTTCAACTCTGATGACTTCAGGCAGCTGTCAACTGACTGTTCTAAGAGTGATTGCCACTTGCTGGAAAATTCCCAGCAAATATTCTTCAGAGCTTGAGAAGGTTTTGCTTTAATTCTTACTTCAAACTTCAATTTGACAAAAGAAAAACTATGAGAAAAGCTAGCTATGAAAGAAGTTGTAACCAGAACTCAATGGCACGACCTTCGGTAGACTGTAAAAGTTTCAGAGTCCTTTTCCAGTAATATCCCACGTATCTTCCTGCATGGCCCCGACCATCTGCCCTTGCCTTTTTCCATTTATAATGGCCCATAGATTTCCTTTTTAGCTTGACAGGCAGTTCTCTTATGTTTGACTTTCTTCACCACTGAATCATGTAGTTAGCAATTGTTGATTGTTTTCCATCGGCAGTGAAATTACCAAAGCACCATCCTTATAAAAGGTACCAATTTACAGTCTCATACTTAATGGCTGGTATATTTGGAAGTTAGGTCTCATGGCACAGGAAGTAAGGGGAATAATAATAAACAAAGGACAGAGGGTCCATGCCAAAAGAAGACAAAGGATTATATTTAGGTGAGATTTTGCCACCTACTTTGATGAGGTAGATCCCAGGTCCTGGAGCCAAGCGACCATTTGACTGGAAAGCCCTTCTACCCAAGCACCGCCACCTTCTTCCAGTAGCCAGATTATTTATTGAGGGCCTACCAGGCACTAGCTCTGTGCTTTACTCGATTAAGCTTATTTTAAAATACAATGCTGTAGCTGGGTATGGTGACACAGGCTTGGGATCTTAGTACTTGGGAGGCTGAGATAGGAGGATTGCAGGTTTGCAGCCAATCTCTTCAACTTAGTGATACCCTGTTTCAGAATAAAAAATAGGGCTGGTGATGTATCTCAGAGATAGATTGCCCTTGAGTATCAATCCTCAGTATCAAAAATTTTAAATAATTAAAAAAGAAAATATAGCTCTGCAAATTAGATATTTTATTCCTGGTTTAAGGATAAGGAAGCTGACAATAAAAGAATTTTTAAAAATATAATGGCTAGCTGGTCTTCAAATTCAGGTGTATACATAAAGAGTTCTAATGTGTGTGTGTGTGTGTGTGTGTGTGTGTGTGTGTGTGTGTGTGTGTTTATATTTTCAAACGAGGCATCTAAGAACAAGAGAATGAAGAACATAAAGTGTGAACCAACAGTGTATAATCTTAAAGTGACTGAGATAGACTTATTGTCAGAATCAGAGTTGTATGTAAACAGAGTGTGAATTCAGTGGAAATTCACACTGGTTCTAAGGTGCAAACAGATCCTATAATTGATGGTATCTGAAAATGTGAACATAAAACATAATTGAAAGCATGGTTTTTATAAGGAATAAAAAGGGTATCATGACAAAATTATAGTAATACTATCAAGCAGTTATAGTGCTAACATGCATCGGGTATCATTGTAAACACTATTATATGAGTCATCACTTATTTTCAATATTTTCTATCTTAGCAACAAGTATGTGGTTATGGTACTGTTGTTTTACTCATTGAGGAATTAGAAAAACTGGGTATAAAGAAAGGTGAAATTACCTTTCCAAGGTCACAGAATTTCTAGTAGCAGAACCAGGACCCTAACTCAGGGTGGAATGACTCTAGACACTGTGTTAAACCACTTGTGAAAGGGGAAGCATGAACCAATACATAGCAGATGCAAGCCATCATTTACCTTAGCTGGAAGTCACACTCTACAGATGAAGATTCCAGAGACAAAGGGAGTCCAAGGATGAGATAATAATATGATTATACAATATATAATAATACAATTATATGTAAAATACAAATATATACATATAAAGAGTATGAGGTATAATATGACTATACAATAATCAAGGGTGGGATTATAATATGATTACATTAAAAATAATTATATAGTTATATATAATAATGCAAATATATATACATATATATGTATATTTATTTATTTATTTATGGAGCCATGTTAATGCTCAATTAGAAATTAAGATAACTTCCTTACCTGGATTTTTTTTCTTGTTCACATCATACATATATAATACACAACATACATATATAATACCTATATATTTTTATATTTATAGAGCCGTGTTAATGCTCTACTAGACATTAAGATAACTTCTTTACTTAGATTTTTTTTCTTGTTCACAACAAACCTAAGGAACAAGTACTAATATTATCCTCATTTCAAAGTGGAAGAGGCTGAAACTTTTGTGTCAGGACTCGCTACCTACACTCTAGGAATCATACACTCTTACCCAATGCACTTTATGTTAGTCACATCTCTATAGGCCAAGAGCTACAATCCCGCCTTTCGTAACACAAATTCCTTAGTGCCCTGGTGCTTCTCGCCCTTACTTCTACACCAGTCTTGGGTGAAGCTGAACTGAGTGGATGGAGTAGCCTCCAGCTCCTCCTAGTGGCTTGAGTTGCCTTTAACATCACAGAGGAGTTTGAATGTCGTGAATCAGTGCAAACCAGGAAACATCAACTTGTGGATTTGTCCAAAGGCCTAGCAGGCACACAACACCTGCAGTCGAACTCATCCTGAGCCTCAGGGCCTCATTTAAATGTCTGACATCTGGTATACACCAGGGCACTTTAGCAACTGGGGAAAAGCCTCATGCAGATTAAAATGATAAAATTACCCCCAAATTAGTTCGGCAGTGGAGCAGAGACACCAGGAGTTTTGTTTTTCAGTGTCTTCCCTGCATTCCACTACAATAACTATCTCTGTTGTTGTTCCAGCTAATTACACAGTTCTCGAACACCAAGGACACTCCGTTTTCCCTTCATTTCTGACACACAGCACTTAGATTCATCCTTTCTTAATGACTTGCATTTTCCTCCTTTAAGAACAGAGTGCCACAGCTATCCAGATAGGAACTCAACACAGAAAGCGCCTCCATCTTTCAATCCTTATTCCTTTTAGGGTTAATTTTAAGGCACATCCTAATTATAGAAATTTACAGTCATTTTTTTAAAAGTGGCTATTTTCAGGCCTGTTTGTAAGACCACCATTTGAAGCATCAGTCAAACTCAGCTTGTACTGATTGTGCCCTCCCCGGGATGGAACATCTATCTAGCAGCAGAACATCCATTTGTAGCTTGTCCGTCTGCCCTGTAATTAAGGTCACGCTGCAGTCCTACTCCAGTGAGCTTATTTCTGTAGAACAGCTGAGATCCCTAGATAAGATGCTAGAGCACAGGCTATTGGAACTGCTTTCAATTTGTTGGTTAACATTATCAGAGCCAATTTAGTGCTGACTTAAAACACCAGAAATATTAGTGACGTGGAAACATATATTCATAGTAGCCTTTATAAACTCTGCGGTGACTGTCTTGCTCTCTCGCTCTCTCCCGGCCCTGCTTGGACATCCCCTTGAGGAGATCACTCAAAGATCAGCAAAGGAAGCATATTGCTGGTGAATTAAAAAAAATGATAATTCATCATGTATATCAGTTCTTCACTGTGCACTTGAAATCCATAGAAACCAACCTTTCAAAATCACAAATAAATTTTAACCATGAGTTCACGCTTGGGCCATTCTTTTCCAGGACAGACGATGTAATGTGAATTTTACAAAGAAGAAATCAACTTTAGGGATGAAGTGAGTCAAGGATGAGAAGAGTGTAGCCTGAAAGACTCAATGCCTCCTCTCTGATTAAAGTGAAACCTCTAAATTGAGAATATCAGTATCAGGGGCAAAGCTGGATTTTTTTTTATTATTATTCTTGAAAGCAAAAGCAGCAAGTGTTTCCAGGGATTAGTGTATTTATATTATGTAACTATATCTTGCTAACATATACTTATGTATGCTTTTCTTCCTCCAAAATATAATAATTAAACAGACCCACAGAATTCTTTAAAGCACAGACCAAAGAAAATACTATCAGACTGACAAATATTTGCAGAGAACTTCTTGTGTGCTGACAACTGTTTTGTTAAGAGGTGCAGAGTGATCTAGAAGACTTGGCACCAAGTGCCTGCCCCTCACTGTATACCTACTTTTAGAAAATTCACTTCTTGAGCCGGGCGTGGTGGTGCACGCTTGTAATCCCTGCGCTTGGGAGGCTGAGACAGGAGGATCGCACAGGTTCGAAGCCAGCCTCAGCTACTTAGCGAGGCTCTCAGCTACTTAGTGAGACCCTGTTTCCAAATAAAATATAAAAGAGGTCTGGGAGTATAGGTTGGAGGTAGAAAGCCTCTGGGTTCCACCCCCAGTACTAAAAAAAAAAAAAAAAAAAAAAAAAAAAGAAGAAGAAAAGAAAATTCTCTTCTTTAAAATGAGGTGCCTTTTGCCTTCCTCTAGCTGAAAGCCTTACACAATCACAGGGCCTTAGGATCTTGAGGCTTAAAATCAAAAGCACAATGTGACCATGCAGAGGCTGATTAAAAAGATAGATCCTGACCCCAAACTCAGGAGCATGTGAAACCTGCACATGCATCCCCCACACTTATGAAACCACCTCCGAAACCTCTCACTTAAAATGTTCAGAGAAATTAGTCTTTCCTTTTAGCATCCTCTCTTGAAAATTGTGTTAGGAATCTAGCTTCATCCAAATTCTCTTTTTCTCCCAAACATAGAACCTGTGAACAAGCATGATTTTAAGTCAATAGAGACATACATAATTTATAAGGGGATTTTTTTTTAATCATGCCTTTGCAAACACAGTTGTTAAGGTTACAGCATGTAATAAAAATGCAGAGAACATCTTGCAGTAGAGACAGGCTTTGGGAACCCCCTACTGGTTTAGCCAGAGGAAAAGGACCCCTCTGGTTCTCTTAGCAACAGCTGTGGGAGCCAGATTACAAATTCCTCCCAAGACAATATGAGTATGAGCTTGAAATATTCATCTCTCATCCCAATATAAATTTGCTGATACATTGCTGTCTTAACATTTCTATAAACCAAAGTGTCCCACCCTCAGAGCAGAACAAGTAGGATCCTGAATTCTTAGAAAAGAAAGTATATAATGCTAAAAAGGCAAACATTAAAAGATTTAAATCTCAAAAACACCTGGCAGTTGGTAGCAAGACCAAACAAGAGATATAATAAAATATTCTATCATTTTTTAGGTTCTTGTATATAAAAAGAGACATATTTGTGGTTGGGTTGAATTAATTGTTTTCTTTGGGAAGCTATCCCTGATAAAATGAAGGAACATTATTATGTAACTTAGAACAATATTATGCACCCAAACCAAACTATATAAAAATATAAAATTCAAATTCATAGTGACCAGAATATGTCTAATATAGAGAGAGCATGAAACTCTGAGCTACTGATCTCACCTGAGATTGTGATAAAAGTGAGAATTTAAAGAGTACAGATTTTGCTGGACATGGTGGTGTATATCTATAAAAACAGTATTTAAGAGGCTGAAACAGGAGGATTGCAGGTTCAAGGCTAGCCTCAGTAATTTAGCAAAACCCTCAGCAACTTAGAAAACCCTGTTTAAAAATAAAAAGGGCTGCCGGGTGTGGTGGCGCACGCTTGTAATCCCAGCATTCGGGAGGCTGAGACCGGAGGATCGTGGTTCGCGGACAGCCTCAGCTACTTAGTGAGGCCCTCTGCAACTCACTGAGACCCGGTTTCAAAATAAAGAATAAAAAATAGGGCAGGGGGTGTAGCTCGGAGGTTAAGTGCCCCTGGGTTCCATCCCCAGACCCGCAAAATAAGTAAATAAATAAAATAAATAAATAAGAAGGGCTTGGAATATAGCTCAAAGTAGAATGCTTTAGGTTCAGTCCCCTATTTCCCTCTCCACCTTATTAAACATTCTGTAGTATGAAAATCAGGAAAAGGACAAATGTAGCACCCAGTCTTGTTCAGCACTCTGCATAGGCCTCCAACTTGAGCTAAGAGGAGACCAGCAGCTCCAGGAAGCTCCACTAAGTGTTCTTGTAGGACAGGACCACTTCTCTTCATTTGTTGGAGACCGGCCTCTATCTGTCTGTTGTCTTGAGAGCTTTGATAACCCACAATAGTGAAACGTTTCCCCAACTCATAAACTGGCTTTAAATTCTATATAACTGGCATTCTATTACTACTGACAGGAGAGAGTTTTCCAGAAGCCACGGGAACTTTACTCCAGTGGAATCTAATTTGTCCTCATCTATTTCAAGACGGATATTAATTTTAAATATTGACTACTTTGACCTCTAATTAAAGAAAGTATTCTGGGAACTCTTGGTAAAATGTATTTGAAAGGCATGAGTGAGCTAAGACAAATTGCAATACCTGAACGAGCAGAGATGCTGAACAGAATAAGTGAATTGTCTATAGGCCCGATATGAGCTATCTGGGAGTAAAAAGAAGGCCATCCACCTAGCAAGGTTTGATCAAAGATCATTTATTATCTGTTTTCCCAGGAAACATCATAACTCCTGAAAAATTCCACTGAGATATTCGCTCTTGGGTGGTTGTGGTTCCTCTGTTACATGCTAACAGGGTCAAGAACCACATCCATTGGCAAGTAACAGTACTGAATTGACTGACATCATATAAGCAGTCATTCAACCCTTATAGACAGTCTAGGTATCAATTAGTGTTTCCAGCAAGCAAATATATCTTAAGCAGGCATCACCCTGATGGGTTTTCTGTATCTAATGGCAATTAGGCTAATTGCTACAAGGGCAGGATATCTAGTGAGTGTGAGAAAGAAAATAGTCATTAAGTTTAACATATCAAGAATAACTTTCTACTTTGGGTTTTAAGGTGTCTTTCATTGGGAATGTTTTCCTGATATTTTGACCTTTGCTCATTGATCCAATAATTATTCCTTGCTACAGCATAAACATAAGCTTTTACTAAGGTCATCTGAAGACTATGGTTCTATGAATTTCCTTGTGTGTGAGAGAGAGAGGATCACAATAGATAGAAATAAGAGAAAAGATTAGACCTTTTATGATGATGGAGATTTCTTTTTTTTCTTCTGCTTTTATTTTCTTTTTCAGTACTAAAGATAGAACTCAAGAGCATTCTACCTCCAAGCTACACTCCCAGCCCTATTTTTTAGTTTTTTTTTTTTTTTTTTTCCTTGAAACAGGGTCTCATTGAATTGCAAAGGGCTTCACTAAGTAGCTGAGGCTGTCTGTAAACCATGATTCTCTGGTCTCAGCCTCTGGAATGCTGGGATTACAAGCGTGCGCCGCTGCCACCATCACGCCTGGCTGGGTATTTCTTTATCCAAAGTCTTGAGAAAGTTGTCCACATCTTAATATGCCATCTGGGAGATAGCATTCTGGGAAACAAATGTCCCTAGTTAGCTTTATCCTAAAATATCCAATATATATAAGGTTTCAGGAATACAAAGGGGCCCTTTTAAGTTGTGAGGGATGGACTCAAGTTCAAGTCCCAAAGCTTTCCTGCAGTGTGAGTGGTGAGTAGAACTGAGTAGGATCTTTTCCAATTCAGATCAGGGCATCCTTTCTCTAATGTAATTTTCAGAATACCCAATTCTCCAAGTTCTAGATCATGAAGGGTCTAGTAGTCATCAGCTAGTAAGTAAGGAAGAGCTTCTTCTTTTTTACCTGATGAAAGGTCCCTGTGGCATAATGCATACAAGACTTATTTTTCAAGTAAAATGGTTCCTCCATCACTGGAAATTTTTCCTGGGTTGCCCCATAAAGAAAAGAAAAAAACACTTTCTAATAACTCTTCAGCTACTGTCATGGCAGCAGCTTTCTTTCATGTGGAAGTTTCTATCATAACAAAATATAGAAAGTATTTCAAGTACTTAATGGTACTTCACTGATAGTGGAAGGTGGATGAAGTCCATCTCTATATGTGCAAATTTTTCATCAGGTAGTGGGAATGCACTACCAGAAGTCTTGTCATTCTGGAATTGTGAATTAGACCAAAGTTGATTACAAACCCCCCTTTTTGCAATTTTAGAACAGTCACAATAGCAGTATTTCCTCATTGTTTGAATTTATTGCTTGTTCTCTAATGAGTATGAAATGTAAGGCTTTTAACAATAAAAGTTTCCAGGACTTGGGGAGGATCCGGTGGCTATTGGGGCCGTCTGTGAGTCCATGCTTAATACTGAATTTATATCCCTCCAGATACCAATTTTGCTCTTTTGAATTAGGTGAATGGCACTGACTATTAAATAGGTCCTCACAGGAAATTGACTTGGCCCAATATGTGGAATTTATTCAACTTGCACATTCGCACTATCTCAGCACTAGCTGACTTGGCATGAAAATCTGCCAATGCATTCCCTCGATACTCAGGTTCCATTTTCCAAGCATCGACCTCAATCTTAATAATGGCAATATGTGATGGCAACAAGATAGCAGAAAGGAGCTAAGCTACTTGATGTCTGTTTTTAGTGGGAGATTTACTAGATGTGAGAAAGCCTCTCTTTTCATAACAAGCAAAAATCATGAACATCTCCAAATGTGTGTCTGCTATCTAAATAAATATTTACTGATTTAACTCTACCAATACAAGAAGCTCATGTGAGAGCAAAACCCTCTCCAGGTTGAGCTGCCTTTAATTCAGAAGGAGTTGCTTTCTCTATTGCCTCAGTTTGGATTGTAACAATACACCTTGCCTATTATTTTTCTTCTGTGCTGTTGACATTGAGACTCATCAACAAAAAATGCCAGTTCAAGATTATCCAATAAATTATCCCATAAATCAGTGTGAAGGATCACTAACTTGCATACGTCTATACAAGTGTGGTCTTCACCATCATCAAGAAAAGGCAATAAAGTAGCAGGGTTAAGTTGCAGCATTTTAGATAGAGATTGAAAGAAGACAAAATGGAGAATTTTATATGATATTAGCCTACTTACTAAAAGATTCTGAGCTTGGCTGGACCTCAACAGATTTTTCACAGGATGTGGAACTTAGAAGACATGTTTCTTAACCCTAACTCATATGAGACTTCTACTACTCTGGCTGCTCCCATTACTACCCTTAAATAAGATATTGAAATGGGGGTTTCTTGAGAGAAAACCCGGCGAGTTCTTGTCTACGGTGAGCGAAGAATGACACCCGCAGACCTCAGGAAGGGGAGTAAAAGGTTTATTGGAAGCAGCAGGGAATGGGGGGAGAGTGGCTGAACACCCCAAAGGGGCTGAAACTCTGGGTCCAGCAGCTGCCTTCAGGACAATACTTGAGAGTAGCCCAAGCCGAATTGCCTTCAGGTGCGGGCTGCTTTCTTCCAGAGTCCACACGATCTGCCAGAAGGGAATAGAGAAAAGTGGCTGAACACCCCATAGGGGCGGTCGGAACACCGGGGTCCAGTAGCTGCCTTAAGGGTCACTACCCGAGTGTCGCCCAAGCCAAGTGCCCATCAGTTGCAAACTACTTTCTCCCAGAGTCCATACGATCTGCCAGAAAAGAGATACAGGTCACCCCTAGGGGCCTGGCCAATCTTGATGTCCAGCAGAGGCCTTCAGGTCACTACTCGAGAGTTGCCCGAGCCACGTGCCCTCAGATGCACTCTGTGTTCTCTCAGGGCCAACACAACCTGCGAGAGAAAGAACAGCTCCCCGGGAGGGGAGGTTAGGGGAGGGGAGGGGATCCCGAGCGGGAAAGTCCCCCCTTTGCCATTGAGTAAGGCAAAGGCCTGACCGCTTGCAAGTTTGTTTTTTGGTTAGGGTGACTTCCAAGGAGAATTCTGGGAAGTAGCTCTCAGAATTTGCATAGGGTATTTGCAAGTCCTTGAAGAATCTCCTTTCATTCAGTAGGAGTGTCTGACTTTCTCTGTGCTGGCTCCTGGGTTTGTTGATTAGTAAACAGATGGCTTTGTGAAGCTCTGGCCTTCTTTTCTCTGAGCCTTTGGAATTTCAGGCATTTTGTCGCCCCTCAGAAAACTCAGGAAATTAACTTTTTTTCTACCGAGGCCTTTTCCCTATCTGCCTATTTCCTTTCTACCTCCTCAATATGATTTGGCCAGTGAGTCTAACCGCAGGCTACAGTATGCATTGGGCCTATCTTTTCCCCATGTTCTTTTAGTCAAAAATCTCTAGAGCAACAGAAGCCATAGGCTATAGATATTATAAAAAGGGACTTACCCAATTGGCTTACACTCAGATGCATGTAATAGCAAGTGACTGCCTGCACCCAGAGAATCATAGAAACCAGCAGCTTGCTTCTTCAGCAGTCTCAGAGCTGAAGTCTCAGAAAAGGAGGGACCAATGATGCAGTCCCAGTCCAAGATGGAAAGGCTTAGAAATGCCCCAGAGCATTGTTGGTGAGAGTCCAGTTAGAAGAGGGAAGGAGCTGAAGTTCTATTTTCCCTCAGGAGAGCAGACACACCTTTATCCATGAAGAATAGAGCCTGCCTCCACTCTGCTTCCTCCTGCTTCTGCCTTTTTTCCACACAGGCCTCCAAGCCGATTGGGCAGTACCACTCACATCCACATGTCAATCATCTCATCAAAACATACTCATCAATTATCTTAATCATCAATCAATCATCAATACAATCCTAGGTGTCTCAGTCCAGTCAAGTTGACAATCCCAGGTAAACTGCCTAATTAGATAAGAGTTCCTCATGCCTGATATTTATACCTTCCTCACTGTGGATTGTTTTGTATAATTTGGAAGTCCTAGGGCCAGGGACTTCTGTAGGCAGCTTTGTTGGGCTAGGGCTTGTTTATGATTGCCTTCTCAAGACAAAGGCTCTAGCAATGCATTCTTAGTGAGCTCACACAAGAGAGAGCACACAAGAAAAAATGAGTCGCTCAGGACCTATAGTAGCCTGCAAATTCAGGATAAGTGCATTGTAATCAGACATCATGATGAAATTCAGAGTAATAGAAGTATACATGCATACAACACTCAGTGGGCCCTCCCCCAACCCACACCCCTCTCTCTCAATCCTTCGTGCATAACACTGTGATTGGCATTGATCAATATGTGGATGTACAACAAGTCCATGTGTTTCTTTCATCAAGTCTATCTCCCTCTTTCTATCATCCTCAGTTAGGTCCCTTCAATCATGCCAGTAGGATTTCTCCGTCTTTGTCTGGAGTCCCTCCTGTGTCCCAATTTCTCCCTAGTTTCCACATTTGAGGGAAAATATCTGACTTTTTGCTTTTTCTCACTTAACGTAATATTCATCAGTTCCATCCGTTTCCCTGAAAATGACATAATTTTGTTCTTCTTTGTGGCTGAGTAGATTTCTATTGTATGTATATCTTATAACTTTGTAATCCATTCATCTGTTGATGGACACCTAGGATGGTTTCATAGTTTGGCATGAAAACAGCACACCCAGCTCTCAACATCATCTTCAGACACCATTTTATGTTAGTCTCCTCCCATTACCAAAGAAAAAATAAAGCACATTCTTTGGTGGGGAGAAATTAAAGAAAATATCTCTCAACTGTATTTTAATTACAGGCTGTGGAGGATTTTAAACAGCTTTATTCTTTCAAGTGAGAGGAAAATTCCTTCCAGAGTCAGATCATGTCCTAAATAGACCTTTTTCCTTTAAAACAGAAGTTGTCGCATTGAAACTGTAGAAACAGAAGAGATCCCATTTTGTCTCCCCTCCAGTTTTAAGCTGCTAATCGAAAAGCTTAACCTTGTACCTCTAGGAATGACCTAGCTAATTATAGCTGGAGGACCACTCCCCTGCCCTATGCTAAAGGTTTATCTTGCTACCTGAAATTCCTGTGTCCCTCCCCCAACAATTCCTCCACTCTCTGACCTTGGGTGGAACCTAGGCCTCTCCCAGCACCTGACCTCACTAATTTGCGAGCATCTGCTTGCTTATTCCTTATAAGCCTCCACCCTGGCCAGTCAGGGTGCCCCTCTGGTCTGATTTTAGACCGAGGGCTGCACTGCTGGCCAGCTGATAAAAGCTTCAATTGGCACATTTCTCTTGGACTCTCGAGTCTCTCATTTCTCGATAACTCTGCATACAACAACAAAACCTTGTGACCTTTAAGAGCCAGGTGCTGTAAGAAGTAAATGGAGGCAATTTTAGAGCACTCTTTGGTGGAGAGTATAGCCACAAATCTTTCACATACTGAAAGTGGGCAGGCTTCAGAGGAGACTGCAGGGTTGCCAATCCTGATGCAACACCTGAAGAAATAAGAGGGGGCTTCAGTAAACTTTTGCCACATTTTAGTCTTGGTGTCCTATAACCTTTTCCAAGAAAGGCAAACAAGTACCAGCTGGCTTTCTCAACTGGAATGCTAATGAAAGCAGAACAAAGTCTATTAGTATGCGATAAGTTGGGTCCCTCCCACACGTGATCTCCTGATCTCAGCAGCGGGAACAGGAAGCGGAACCCCGAAAGCCAAACGCGGAGATATCGCAAGACTCCAGGTGCCTTGAGACTCCAAACATTGTGAGACTACAGATGTCATGAGAGAATCGTCATGCCTGTAAAACATTGATGCCTCTGATCCGCCACATGACTCAGCAGGCCGATCAGGACTATGTGCAACTCTCCAGGCGTGTGGCCTGTCAGTCCTTTCCCCCACGGCCAGCTGACTCCCCAGAGGGTGCCGGGTTCGAATATAGCAGTGGTCTCTGATAACCCAATTGTTTTTACCTCCCTCCTAAGCTCCCTAACTCTATTTTCAACCTTCCAGTGTGAATTATTTTGAATTGGAGGAAGATTGGACAATAAAGTATTTGGAGTTAAAAACATAGAAAGTCTCAGTATCACAATTTTTCTATGTGTGATGTTTGGGATGGGACCCAGGGGCATTCTACCTCTGATCTACATCCCCAGATCTACTTATATTTTGAAATGGGGTCTGAGTCCCTGAGGACCTCACTAAGTTGCTCTGAGTGTGACCTTAAACTTGAGATCCTCCTGTCTCAGCCTTGCAAGTAATAGGATTATAGGCAGTATCACAATTTTATTATTTATAGATCTTTAACAAATCTCTGCCTTCACCCATTTGGTTTCTTAACTGGTAGAAATGGAGCGTTACAAAATCTGGTGAAAGGAATTATAAGTTCTTGGTTAAATAAACCTTCAAATATACAGTGGATACTGGGACAATTTAGGCAAAGGTTTAAAATGATTTATTTGGATTTTTATAGCCACCACAATTTTGAGAAATATAAAGTGTAAACACATCTACACACATATAAACACACTTATCTACACACATATAAACACACATATCTACACACATATAAACACAGTAGAAGAATCAGTCTATATATATTCAGGTATTTAAGAAAGATCAAAGATATTATATGCCTGGTTTTCAGCCATATAAATTTCTGTCTTGTAGGAAGCATAACAATTCTGGTTCAGGAGAGGGAGAAAACTGATCATTTATCCCTCCAATGAGAACATTCTGTGTCCCTTTAGTTTGGAAAGTCTCATCCTAGCAAGTTCCCTGGTGCAGTCTCACATAGTAAAAATGGTGTGCTTTTCTGAAGCAGCTGAGGTTTCAAGTAGACATTGTTATGGTTTGAGTTTAGAATGCCCTCTAAAAGGCTTATATGTTGAAAGCATGTCCCCAGTGCAGCAGCCAGTTTCAGAGGCAGGACATGACCAGAGATAGGCCCCGTGGGGTATAATGGGGAGAACATCTTTCCCCGGCTACTGCGGCTTCTTCGTTCTCTCCCCTGCCACCAGAAGTCACCAACAAATTGTTACCCTCTCTCTCCCTGCCAGAATGCCCTGAAGATCTGCAGCCCTGGATCCTGCTTGGAAGTTGGTATAACATGGGCTGAAATCTCTAGAACTGAGAGCAAATACAATTTTTCTTCCTTTAAGTTTTGGGTAACAGGTATTTGAGTCACCATGGTGGGAATGCTGATGAAAACAGACATGCTCAAATATGGTTACCTCCTGTGTCTGACTCAAAACTCCCACCAGAGAAATGACCTTTTTACTTCAAGAGCTTGTTGACTTACTAAAGGGAACTTATAGTAAATAAGGTGATTGTAGTATGGTAGATAAGGTGGTGTAGTATGGTCGATAAGGTGTTTGTAGTAATCCAGGATGATGCAGGATTCCCACTTAGCCTCGCTTGCTGCCCCCATTTTATGCAAAGGTATTATCAGGAACATTTTGCTGGAAAATCCTTCAGAGACCCATCAATGTTGATTACATTTTTGTGGGCTTCCTCCAGTGGGGAAATAGTCTGGCCCCAAAGAAACAAGTTTATTTGCCGACCATCACGACACTGGGCAATTTCTTCTTCAGTGCCCTGGCTTTGCAATAAAAACAGAAAACTGGAGGCACAGAATTTTCTGTTCTCAGTCCTTTTAGATGTAGCTTAAAATAAGTACAGGAAGGTTCTTTTGGTCTGGGTCTCTACAATTGTAGTAGTTGGAGAGACATAAGCATGTTAGTCTTTGGGATTTTGTCCTGTTGTGGCGTTCTCTCAAAATGTTAAAGCTAAAGATTCAATGGTCTCTATGATTTTCAATCCCAGTTTATGTTTTTAATTAGACCGCTAAGTTCAGGATGAAGTCTATTTACAAATAGAGCAGTTAATGCTATTTCAATCCCTGTAGAAAATATTCCTTGATGTATTTCAGCACAGAATGCTTCAGAGTGTTTCCAAGTGAGCTCTGTAATCTTAAACTTGTTCATTTTTTTTTTTGCCTGCAAGACTATATAATAGACCTATCAATCTTCCATTGAAAAACCTTAAAGATTGGATTTAAAAGGTTTTCAGCTATTTTTCTAGCTCCCCTTCATCCCTCCCTTGAAGGAGCTTTAGAAAGTTCTTGAATATCTTCCTTAAGTTTTTTCCATTCTGCATCTGTGATCTATTTTCAAGCTTCACTGGGTCCTAGTGTCATATGCACAAATTGCTAACAATCAGAGAGTCCCAGATCATAAGCTACTATGAGAATTTTAAGTTCCTTCATGAGTTTTTGAGGATTTTCTTTTGAATTTGAAAATTCCCTTACATATCTCTAAGCTTCGCCTTAGACCACGAAGTAAAAGTGGTTCTGTCAAACAAAGCTGGTTGGTGAGAAGGTCTCAGTTTATAAGGCTTCTGTTGGACGTCATATTTTTATGATTGTTAAGAGGGAAAGGCAATTGGGCAAAAGGGTGAGAGACTTAGAGTATTTAGGTAAGGATGAATGGTGAGAAGAAACAGTTGAGGTTGGCTCAAAGTGTCGTCCTCTTTCATCATGCCCTTAGTCTGTTGTCTGAACTTTTTATTTGCTTTTCTCAAAGAATCTTTTAAGCACTTACCTAGCATGCACATAGCCCTGAGTTTGACTCCCAGCACAAGAAAGAAAGAAGAAAGAAAGAAACAAACAAAAGAAAGAAAGAAAAAAAGAAAAGAAAAAATACATACCCAAGGGCCTTAACTGCATCAAATCCAGTGAACTGTTAAATTAATTTAATTCTGAATCTAGTTCATATTCTGTCAAACCAATTACACCTAGGAACAAAGAAAGAGTTGCTCAAATAAACTCACAGAGCTCATAACATAAACCCAGTGGACCATGGGATCTAACACAGGGACTTGCCCACATCTTCCACTTGCTGCTGTAGACCTCTGGGCTCCAGAGACACTGCTGCCATCTCCTGTGGCTACCCATTGCTCTTGGAGGTTGCTGCAAGTTATACTTTGGATCCTGCTGATTTGGCCAATGTGCATATGTGTGCTGCAGATAGGGGTCAGAGACCAGATAAATTTAACAAAATTTGTCTTAGAAAGATAAATGCTGGACAGCATTCTGGATGAAACATCTTTCAGAACTAGGAAAAAGAAAATCAGAAAATGGCAGAGAGATCACCTGATTCATGCAATTCAGTATTTGCCTTATTTGGGCATTATTTGGCAATTTTTGATATGGGACTGGCTGAGGTTTTGGGTACTGGGATTGACTAAGACTCAGTTGCCTGGTTACAAGATTATATACAGATAGGTTAGGTTACAATTTGCTTGTACCTCAAGCTAGGTTTCAGTTCATTTCATATAGAGGCCACTTGAACCATTTTGTGTGTTTGGGGGGGTTACTAGGGATTGAACCCAGGGGCATTTTACCTCTGAGTTACATCCCTGGTTCATCCTTTTTATGTTTTGTTTTGAGACAGTGTTGCTAGGAAGCTTAAGAATCTCACTACATTATAGAAGGCAGTCTCAAACCTGAAATCCTCTGGTCTTAGCCTCCCAATTACAGGAGTGTGCCACCACACCCAGCTTTGACCAAATTTTATTACTCAAGTGTGAAGCAAATGTGGGCCAAATTTATTTCATTTTAAGACCAGGAATCATTTTGAGCAATGACCATGAACACTAGTAACTTCTGAACGTGGTAAGGACTTCTAGGTGTTACGGTTTAAGAATATGTTATGCTTTGGGGTAACTGTCCCCGAAGACCCTTGTTAGGGTTCCAGACACAATTTCTCTCAAAACACAAAAAAACAGAAAAACAGAAAAACCACGGGTTCTTGTCCTTAGCTAAAAAAAGTACACATTAGCCCGGACTCTTGCTGAAGATTTAAAGAAATTTATTAAAAAGATAGAAATACAGAAGACAGTTACAGCCCCAGGCCATTCAGAAGTGGCACGGGGTGGGGGGGCCACGGGGGATGGGTTCGAATGAATTCACCAAAGATACAACATGTGGACCAGACGTTTTATGCACATGTCCTCCATCTTGTTCACGTAATTCTGAAGTAGTAAATGTATCTGTAAGGTTCCTCCCCTACCAAGGTGTCTCCTTTCATAATCCCCTCCTCCCATCCTAGCTAGATTACCCAATTATTATGTAAACATGTCTTTAGAATGAGGATGAGGAAGTCCTAGTTCCCTTCTCCTATGGACTTGCTAATTACCTTTAGCTAGGTTAATTCACACTGGAATAGTTACCTGCTTTTTTTTTTTTTTGAAAGAAACCAAGTCCTTTCACCATTTTTTAAAATATAATAATCAGCCGGGCGTGGTGGCACACGTTTGTAATCCCCGTGCTTGGGAAGCAGAGACAGGAGGATCACGCAGGTTCGAAGCCAGCCTTGCTGGCTTAAGAGACCCTGTTTCCAAATAAAAATATAAAATAGGTCTGGGAGTGTAGCCTGGAGGTAGAAGGGCTTCCAGGAACCCCAGTACCACAATAAATAAATAAATAAATAAATAAATAAATAAATAAATAAATAAATAAATAAATAAAATAACCAGAGCTTTCTCAAATCTTCCTAGGCCATTCACAATACTGGTACATAGGTGGTAAGCAAAGGGTTTAACCTATTAGTCCATTGTTACATTTTATAACCATAGGTAAATAAATCAATTTTTCATATAATACTACGTAGCATTATCTTGACAATTCACTTACACACAGACTATTTAATGTCATCTTCACAAGAATTCTATGAAATTAGCAGGGATGGGAAAACTGAAGCATCAATATGTCTGATATTTGGCTGTTATATACAGAGCTTTGAAGTGCATCTGTGCTTCTGGACACACACAGTGTTAAATTAAGAATTTCAAGCTCATGTTGAGGTCTAATCAAAAAGAGTACCACAATTGATTGGTAACGTTTGTCATGGCACAGAGGAGAGGAAATATTATCATGGGTGTCTTTTATTTTCTGACTTTTTCTATTTGCAACTGCTTTTAAGAGACTAATGACATTAATGGCTTCTCAGTGCTTACCTGCTGTATTCTGAATACTGACGAGTGAGTGTTCTTATGTCTTTGCCTAGAAAACTCCAAGTTTTAATCCAGTCCACAGGAAGTTCCAGCACTCCTGTTTTAGCTGCTTCAATGCCCTTCTCTAAATAATCAGACATTATTTCACTAAGTCCAGAGTGGTCTCTTAATTCTCTGAAATTTTCAAAGTAAATGATCCATTAATCATTTAAAAATATTTCCCAATAAGTTTTACTTCTCAGTTTATTGATATCAATAAACGTTATTACCAATAATGTATATCATTATTACCAATAATGTATTTGTTCAGCTATGTTTTTTTAGGGACGGGGGATAGAACCAAGGGGTATTTTAACGCCAAGCTACACCCACAGCCTCATTTTTTTTTTCCTTTATTTTGAAATAGGGTCTCACTAAGTTGTGGAGGGTCTCAGTAAGTAGCTGAGGATGGCGACAAACCTGTGATCCTCCTATCTTAGCTTCCCAAATGCTAGGATTATGAGCGTGCACCCATTTTAATTTGCCTCTGAACGTTCTTCTGTTCCCACTTTTATCTTTTATTCCTGGTTCCTAATTCTTTCTCCATCAACATTAATAGTTTTCAAAATATTTCCAACAGCATGTATTTCCTATAAAAATGTGAGTGTGTGTGTGTGTGTGTGTGTGTGTGTGTGTGTGTGTGTGTGTATGTGTGTGTGTGTATGGTACTGGAGACTGAACCCAGAGACATTTTGTTGTATGCAGGTTTAGTGAGAAATGAGAGACTCGAGAGTCCAAGGGAATATGTCAATTGAAGCCTTTATTAGCCGGCCAGCAGCGGTACCCTCAGTTCAGAAATCTGACTGGAGAGGTGTGCCAACTAGTCAGGGGTAGGGGCTTATAAGGGAGAAAACCACAAAGGGATGAGCCATCTATTAAGCAAGCAGGTTTATAGAAGCTGAAATTTGCCTTAGCTTATCTGGTGTGCAAGGTCCTGCCTTTCTGGTCAGGTGCTGGGTGAGGCTTGGGCTCCACCCAATTTCAGACTTTTGGGAGGAATTCCTTAGCACAAATCACAGGAATTTCAGGTGAGGAGATAGGCCATTGTAATTATAAGTGTGGCCTATTAAGTATCTTTTATCTAGGAAAGAAGAGACCTTGTAGGGTATAGATAATGAAGTTTCTAAATTTTAAAACTATATATTTTTCTCCCTTTTTTCCAATTTGCCTCCTTTTTACCTTTGCCATTACATTTTATCTCCAGTGACACCCCCAGCCCTTTTTGTTACGGTGGGCAATGTTGCAGAGGGAATGTTATGGTTGTGGGGAAACTGTTCCCGGGGACCCCTGTTAGGGTCCTGGACACAATTTCCCTCAAACCACAACAAAACCCAAAAAACAGAAAAACAGAAAAACACAGAAAAACTGTGGGTTCTTGTCCTAAGCTAAGGATAAGTATACATAGCTCAGACACTTGCTGAAGATTTAAAGAAGTTTATTAAAAAGATAGAAATACAGAAGATAGTTACAGCTGCATGCCAGAATGGCATGGGGGGGATGGTCCGAGCCAATTCACCACCCCAAAGATACAGCACGGGGTCGGACTTTTTATACTCATGACCTCCATCTTGTTTATGTAATTCTGACATAGTAAACATCCCTATAAGGTACCTCCCCCACCAAGGTGTGGCAAGGTGTCTCCTTTCATAAAGGGAGAAGGCCAACCCCCTGCTCTATCCTCCCTAGACTATCATGTGGAGCTGTCTTTAGACAGAGGAAGCCCCAGCTCCCTTGTCCTATTGACTTGCTAATTACATTTAGCTAAGTCAATCTAAGTTTCAATAGCTGTTTGCTTTCTGACCAAATCCACGCCTTTCTCTCTCCAAATCTCCCATTTTGACACAATTATTTCTGAAATATATCTATTAATAATCAGAGCTTTCTCAAATCTTCCTAAGCCATTCCCAATACTGGTACACTTTTTATCTTTTTGTTTTGAAATAGAGTCTCACTAGGTTGCTGAGAATCTTGCTATGTTGCTAAGGCTGTCCTCAAACCTCCTGTCTCTGTCTACCCATCATGCACCACTATGCCTGGCTGTAAAATGTTTTCTTAAATAAATTCTGAATTCTGTGAAAGACAATTTTTCTATATATTTTAAAAATAAAAATATAGATGTCATATTTTATAATCTCTCTTTTTTTTTTTTTTTTTGCTTTAAATATACTTTGTGAAGCCGGGCATGGTGGCCGACACTTGTAATTCCAGCATTCAGGAGGTTGAAATTGGAGGATTGTGGCTCACAGACAGCCTCCGCAACTTAGTGAGACCTTGTTTCAAAATAAAGAATAAATGCAGGACATGGTGGCTCACGCTTGGGAGGCAGAGACCGGAGGATCGAGCCAGCCACGCTGGATTGAGACCCTGTTTCCAAATAAAAAGGATAAAATAGGTCTGGGAGTGTAGCCTGGAGGTAGAAGGGCTTCCAAGAACCCCAGTACCACCAAATAAATAAATAAAATAAAGAAAGAAAGAATTTAAAAAAATAGGCCAGGGTTTATTTTTTTATTTTTTATTTTTTAATTTTTTTATTGAACATAAATAGTATACATTTAAACTATATTTGGTGCCCTCTCCCCCCCGCCCTTGTCCCCGTTTTCCCTTCCCCCCTCCCACCAATGGTTGTCCAGGTTAACCATGTCTTATTCATAATTTTACACATGTTCAGGTGTAGACCCTCATTAATCAAGATCGGCCTTCCTCCTCTCCTATCTTTCCATTCAAACTTAGCTAGTATTTCCCCTCCATTATCTGGAGTCCCACTGGTATCCTTTGTGTTTTCTAGTTTGCGCATATTAGAGGAAACATACGTATCTTCTCCTTCTGTGCTTGGCTGATCTCACTTAACATAATGTTCTTCAGGGCTTTCCATCTTCTTGCAAATGATATAATTTTGTTCTTCTTTATGGCTGAATAGAATTCCATTGTGTGTATTTCCCACAGTTTTGCTATTCATTCATCTGTTGATGGTGATCTGGGTTGGTTCCATATTTTGGCTATTACAAATTGTGCTGCTATGAACACAGGTATGCATATGTTGCTGTATTTCTCTGAATTCAACCCCTTTGGAAAGATACCCAGGAGTGGTATAGCTGGATCATATGGTGGATCTATTCCCACCTTTCTTAGAAATCTCCACACAGATCTCCATAGTGGTTGAACTAGTTTGCATTCCCACCAACAGTGTAAAAGAGTTCCTCTTTCCCCACATCCTCTCCAGCATTTGTTGTTGTTTGATTTTTTATGCTTGCCACTCTGACTGGGGTTAGATGGAATCTCAGTGTAGTTTTGATTTGCATTTCCCTGATGGCCAGTGATGAAGAACATCTTTTCATGTATCTATTAGCCCTTTGTATCTCTTCTTTTGTGAAGTGTCTATTTAGTTCATTTGCCCATTTCTTGATTGGGTTGTTTGTTTTGCTAGTGTAGAGTCTTTTGAGCTCTTTGTATACTCTGGATATTAGCCCCCTATCAGAATGGCGGCTGGTAAAGATCCTTTCCCATTCTGTAGGCTTCCTCTTTAGGTTATTGATAGTTTCCTTTGATGAGAAGAAACTTTTTAGTTTGATGTTATCCCACTTGTTTATTCTTGCTTTAATTTCCTGAGCTTTGGAGGTTTTGTTGAGAAAGTTACTGCCTGTGCCAATATGTTGTAGTGTTGAACCTATGCTCTCCTCTACTAATTTCACAGTCTCAGGTCTAATTTCTAAGTCTTTGATCCATCTTGAGTTGATTCCTGTGTTTGGTGAGATATAGGGGTTTAGATTCATCTTTTTACAAATGGTTAGCCAGTTCTCCCAACACCACTTGTTGAAAAGGCTGTCTTTTCTCCAGCATATGTGTTTGGCCCCTTTGTCAAAGATTAATTGACTAAAGATGTGTGGGTTTGTTTCTGTATCTTCTATTCTAATCCACTGGTCAGTATATCTGTTTTTGTGCCAGTACCATGCTGTTTTTACTACTATTGCTCTATAGTATAATTTGAAGTCTGGGATTGTAATGCCTCCTGCATGTTTCTTATTATTGAGAATCGCTTTGGCTATTCTAGGTCTTTTCTTTCTCCATATGAAGTTCATGATTGATTTTTCTAGGTCTCTGAAGAATGTCACTGGTATTTTAATGGGAATTGCATTAAACCTATAGATCAGTTTTGGCAGAATGGCCATTTTGATGATATTTATTCTGCCTATCCATGAGCACGGGAGATCTTTCCATCTTCCAAGGTCTTCTTCAATTTCTTTCTTTAATGTTTTATAGTTTTTGTTGTAGAGGTCTTTTACATCTTGGGTTAGGTTTATTCCTAGGTATTTTATTGGTTTTGAGGTTATTGTGAATGGAATTTTTTTCTTTGTTTCTTTCATTGTGGATTCGTTGTTGGCATAAAGAAAAGCTACTGATTTCTTTAGGTTGATTTTGTATCCTGCGACTTTGCTGAATTTGTCAATCAGCCCCAGAAATCTTTTGGTTGAGTTCTTTGGGTCTTCCAGATAAAGGATCATGTCATCTGTGAATAAGGATAATTTTAATTCCTCTCTTTCTATGTGAATTCCTTTGATTTCCTTCTCTTGTCTGATTGCTGCAGCAAGAGTCTCAAGGACTATATTGAAAAGGAGTGGTGATAGTGGGCATCCTTGTCTTGTTCCTGACTGTAGCGGAAATTCTTGCAGTTTTTCTCCATTCAATATAATGTTGGCTTTGGGTTTGCAGTATATTGCCTTGATGATGTTGAAGTACTTTCCTTCTATCCCAATTTTTTGCAGTGTTTTTAACATAAATGGGTGTTGGATTTTGTCGAATGCTTTTTCAGCATCTATTGCTATGATGATGTGGTTTTTGTTCTTGGTTCTATTTATGTGGTGAATAACATGTATTGATTTGCGTATGTTAAACCAGCCTTGTTTTTCTGGGATGAAACCGACTTGGTCATGATGTATTATTCTCTTGATATAGTTTTGAATGCGTATAGCTAGTATTTTGTTTAGAATTTTTGCATCTATGTTCATTAAGGATATTGGTCTGTAGTTTTCCTTTCTTGAGGTGTCTTTATTTGGTTTGGGGATTAATGTGATACTGGCCTCATAGAAGGAATTTGGGAGAGTTCCATCTCTTTCAATTTCCCAGAACATGTTATGAAGTATTGGTATTAGTTGTTCACTGAACCCCAGTATTAGTTGTTCCAAGAACCCCAGTACCACCAAATAAATAAATAAAATAAAGAAAGAAAGAATTTAAAAAAATAGGCCAAGGTTTAAATTGGAGGTCGAATGCCTCTGGGTTCCATCTCTAGACCCGCAAAAAAAAAAAAAAAAAAAAAAAAATATATATATATATATATATATATATATATATGACTCTCTTAGTATATTAACATTAAGGAAGTCATATTGTCAACTTATTTTCACCTCAGTGAACACCATTTAAATAATCAAAACGGGCATTTGGACGTTTCTCCCCAAGCTATGCCAAAAGATGATCATTATTTAGCCTCTGAACATATGGTCTAAGTTAAATTGACTAGTGTGGAAGACTGCTGGGAAAACATAAGCCACCATGACAGAGGAAGACAGAGAGCACAATTTCCTTCCACCTATTCTTTCTGTTATAGTTTATATAAGCTCATGTGTTAAAGTCTTGGTCCCCAGGCAGCCATGGCTCTCTTAGATTGTAGTGGAGCCTGTAAGAGGTGGGTCCATTGGGGGGTTTAGATCATGGGGAACATGCCCTTAAAGAGGATACTGGGACCCTGGCTCTTTTCTCTCTCTGTCTCTCTCTGTCTCTCTGTCTCTGTCTCTCTCTGTCTCTGTCTCTCTCTCTCTTTCTCCCTCCTTATTGCCATGATGAGGTGAGCAGCTTTCTCCATAATGCACACTCACCACAATGTGCTGCCTTGCCCAGTTCCAAAAGCAACATGGCCAACTGAACATAGACTAGAACCTTTAAAACTGAGAGCCAAAATAAACTTTTCCTCTGGGTAAGTTGTGTGTGTGTGTGTGTGTGTGTGTGTGTGTGTGTGTGTATACACGTGAATGTGTGTAGGGTACTGGGGATTGAACAAAGGGACATTCTACCCCCAGTTCCTTTTAAATTTTTTATTTAGAAATAAGATCTTGTAATGTTTTTGAGTGTCTCACTATGTCGCCGAGGCTGGTCTTGAACCTGTGATCTTCTTGTCTCATTCTCCCAAGTACTGAGACTAAAGATGTACATCACCACCCCTGGCTGATTATCTCTTACATTAATGGAAAGCTTACACACTCCTAATGTCATAGTTAATGTTTAAAAAATACTGTTTTTAGAATATTATGCTAAATAATATTAGCCAGTCCCAGAAACCAAAAGATGTATGTTTTCATTCAGATGTGGAAGCTAGAGAAAAACAGAAACAAAGACATCTTTAGATAAATGAGGGGAGATATTAGTAAAAAAATGGAAGGAGATTTTGGAAGGGAGGTGAGGAGGTGAAAAGAGATTTAAGGGTGGAAACAGTTCAAATAATCCCATGTTCTTATAAGAAGTTATCAACACCAATTTTAATATTCTATATGGGAAAATGAGGGGGCAGGGAGGAAGGACCTGGACAGAAACGCAACAAGTGCTGTGTGCATGCAGTGGGCAGCATGACTTAAATGGCTTCAGTCCTGAAGAATGAGATACTCCAGGAAGCGTTCATAGTCATTACCACAAGCAAACTTTTCTTCTATGAACCTCCTAAGCTGAGGCCAAGAGGGGGCAAATATCTAATTATCAACAATACTGTGCAAACTCAATAAAAACACTGTGTTAAAGAACACTTCCAAAATGAATAAAATGTTTATGCACAAAGGTAATCTATTACTTGCATTATAGAATAAAAGGAATTTCTTGGGAAAATCCACATTTTTAAAAGTTTTCCACTATCAAACTGCAGTTAAAATCTGAGACAGCATACTTTCCAAGCTAGAGCCTAAAAAAAAATGGAAAGAAGTATAAAATGCTATGCATTCCTAAGTGTACCTATTACTTTAAGTTCTTTATTAACATAAAATGAACCTAAACTGTATACACTTGTGAAACCATCACCACACTTGTGGTTGAGAAAATCTTCATCACTCCAAAAATTTCCTTCCACCATTTTATAAATTCTCCCCTTGCTTCTTTTCACTACACCCACCTATTTTATCCACAAAATGGTTCGTCGCTATAGATTGTTGACTAATTTTTATAGTATTCTATTCTTATAGGCTTTATTGACCAGTACAATTATTTAGAGATTAATCCATTATGTAGGATTTAGCAATAGTATATTCATTTTAGTTGTTCAGTAGTATTTCATTATGTAAATATACCACCATTTGTTTATCCACTCACCTCTTGATAGATACTTGGATTATTTGGAAATATGGGCTACTGTAAATGAAGCTTCTCTGAGCATTTTTTTTTTTTTTTTTTTTTTTTTTTTTTTTTTTTGTGGTACTATGGGTGGAATCCAGAGGCTTTCTACCTCCGGACTATACTCCCAGACCCATTTTATATTTTTATTGGAAACAGGGTCTCACTAAGTTGCTGAAAGCCTCACTAATTAGCTGAGGCTGGCTTTGAAACTGTGCGATCCTCCTGTCTCAGCCTCCCAAGTTCGGGGATTACAAGCGTGCGCCACCACGCCCGGCATCTCTGAGCATTCTTGTGTCTTTGTATGGACACAGGATCTCTTTTAAGTACAATGTAGGAGACAGCCTAAGAGTGAAAGAGCTAGAATGGATGGTAAGTCTAACTTTTTAAGAAACTACCAACCAAAGTAATTATGTCCTATTTTATATTCTGAACCCAAGTTCATTCTACCTCCAAGATACCATCCTGTTTTATTCTTTATTTTGAAAAAAGATCTTGCTACATTGCTGAGACTCACCTGAGATCCTCCTGGGCAAATTTGGCCAATATTCTAAGAAGAGAGACAAGATAAAAGCCTGCCCATGCAGGTCTACTGTTAGTAGTTGGGAGAGTCTTACCTGGTGGATCACCAGATCTGTTGGCCCTGACAGATCTTCCTCTGCACTGCTCAACAGAAATTCCAGAGCCGAGAAAAGCTGGCTGTGGCTGGCTGCAAGCAGAGCTTCCTCCTACCTCTCCACAGTGGGTGGACATTCTTTCCTTTTTCACAGAACTTTGCTGGGAAAGCTCAATGGATCCCCACCACTGTGGGTATAATATTTCAGGGAAATGCAAAAGTATCTTATGCTTATTAAAAACAAACAAAACAATCTTAAATACTTATTCTAGGTAGCTTAGGATAGTAGTTAAGAGCAAAGGCTTAGACATGAATCACAGTGCTTATTGTGCAAAATCATACAAGCTATTTCACTTCTCCAAGCCTTAAGTGGGAAAATGTAACAATTATTCTAGTCTCAAAATATAAAGATTAATCAGATGTATGTGCTTGACACAGTATCCATCCCAAAATGGTAGCCATCGTTACTATAAAATCAAATAGGATTGTCCACCCACTATGTTTTTTTCTTGTGATTAGCTGGTGGGCTCTTGTTTTACTCTAGATTTACAATAGGGAAAATGATATTTTTATAGCTTACAAATGTATTGAGGCAACTATGAAAGATCTTATCACACGTCAAATGTGAACCATTGGAAATGCATCGTACCACAATCGATGTCACATGGTTACCAAGTTCCTTCAGATGGATCTGGGGGTCACAGGCTTCTTAAAAGATTGTGGGATTGAAAATATAACATCAGTGAAGCTGAAGTGTCAATAGAATGGTGACGACAACGGCCCATCAGTGTCTGACACTGGGTGATACAGCTTCTCCTGAAAACTCAGAGTTGCTGTCGAAGAGGGGAAAAGGAAGTTGTGAGAGAAAAAAAAATTAGATAATCACTATATGGCTTCAATGCCAACTGTCTCTTTGCTCCCTGCACTACACCCAGAAGCAATGGAGGTTGAAGTAGCATATAAATAAATTACATTTTTCTTACTTATTTCTAAAGACTGTTGGTGAATGGAGTATTACATTGATCAGTGAAGGTGAGGAAGATGAAAACAAATTTATTCTTCTCCATCAGATTTGTTTGGACACGCTGTAAACACACAGCTCTCAGCCTTCAGAAAGGGTGCTCCTCATACAGTGCGCCTCTCTCTCCAGGCTGCGCCACATGTGACACCAAATACAATTAGCCTTTCAGTTGGGCTTTGCATTTTCCTGATCTTCTAACAACTGGGTGTCAGATACCTCGATGTATAACCACCCACTCACAACAAGATTATACATTAGACTCTCTGTTATCTACTTTTTTGAAAGATTTCTGAGTGCTAAAAGGAATAAATTAACTCTGCCAAATCGGTAATAAAGTTTCTGTCTCTCTCTCTGATGGTTAATATTTCCATTGTTATATAATAATCCTCACCAAGGACAAAACCATTTGCATTACTCTTAAAGGACACTGTAAGTTATATAATATATATTTGATTTTTGGAGCTATATAGTCATATTTGCTCTATATTGAATACTGTAATTGTACCTAAAAGAAAGCTATACAAAAATTATTAGAGTAATGCTCTCTGGATGTAAAGTAAATGCAAACCAGGAATGGAAAATCAAATATAACCATTTTATTTAAATGCTTCAGATTTAATTATCTGAAATCTAAGTTTTCTTCTAAGTGGTACGTTATTGTTCACAATCTTAGACTCATACTTAGGAGAAGTGTGTTTGCTGGTGACTGCTGTGAACAGAAATCTCTGTCTCTCTCTGTGTCTCTCTCTGTGTCTCTCTCTGTGTCTCTCTCTGTGTCGCTCTCTGTGTCTCTCTGTATCTCTCTTTCTCTCTCTCCCTCTTTGTGGCAGTGGGGAATGAACCCAGAAGCATTCTACCTTTAAGCTATACCTCCAGACCTTTTTTATTTTTTATTTTGAAACAGGATCTCACTAAGTTGCTGAGAGTCTCACTGAATTGCTGAGACTGGCCTTGAACCTGAGATTCTTCTCTCTCAACCCCAAGTAGTAAGATTACACTTACTATGTCACTCTGCCTGGCTGAGATGCCCCTATTTTGACCAGTACCTCTGTCTTCCATGAAAGTTGCTGACACAAATGCATACTGGAAAGATGCTTGCCTATTATTAAACAAAACAGTCCACAAATCAGAAAATGTACTATAGAGGAACTAATGTAGATCTTAAGTAAAAATAAGAGCTACATTTTTTCTTGAAATGATAGGCTGCTTTAATTTATACTCTTTCCAGAGTCATTCATATATATATATATATATATATATATATATATATGAAAATATATTTTCATGATCCATTTGAGGATAAGAGATTTAAAAAAATATCTTTTGCTTCTAAATTTTCAACTTAAAAGTAATCTTATTTATCACAAGTTTTTGTAAGAAAGCAGAGGCTGTATCGGATGGTGTCGCCTGTGACTAATCTGGTGTCACCCAAGGGGCTCTCTAATCCTCACTCATGATGCCCCACCCAAATTGGCATCTTCCTTATTCTTGAAAATACCGTGTAATTTTTGGCTTATATCATTTACTTTTCATTCCTTCTTCTGGATGCTCCTTTCCAGGACCTGCAAGGCACACTTTCTTGCTCTATCAGATCATTGGTTGCACATCTGTCTTCTCAAAGAGACAGTTTCTGTTGAGAGTATCTCGGCTTCAAAGGGACAGACCCTGTCAGGAAATCTCAGGCTCAGCAACCTCGTGACACTCTGAGACTTTCAGCAACCTAGAGAGAACTGTTTTAAAACAAAACAAAAAGGAATAGGGGTATAGCTGAGAGGTAGACTGCCCCTGACTTCAATCCCCAGTACCAAAACAGAAAAATAAATAAATAAATAAAAGGTTCCTTGGAAGGAAGCCTTTCCAGCTTTAGTAATTGCTGGAGTTACTATTAATTTAAAATGGACAGAAAGCAGGTTAAAAAAAAAAAAAGAAGCATCTTCATTCAGAATGCAAGATAAAAAACAACAGATTACAAATGGGAATGGGAAAACATTTGTATTAGAAAAAAGTTAAGGGTTGCGTTGTGGTGGCACATGCTTGTAATCCCAGTACTTGGGAGGCTGAGACAGGAGGAGCAGGGTTCTCGGCCAGCCTCAGCTACTTAGTGAGGCTCTCCACAACTTAGTGAGATGTTGTTTCAAAATAAAGAATAAAAATAGGGCTGAGATGTAGCTTGGAGACAAAATGCCCCTGAGTTCAATCTTCAGTAGTGCAAAAGAAAGAAAGAAAGAATATTACAATTCACCAAAGGATGCAAATTATACCATCAAGCCATCTTGAGTTCTTTGTGTTTTTGAGATACAAGAAAGAAGGAAAGAAAGAGAGAATTAAGCATCATCTTTCCCTAAAGTATTATATATTATATTTAAGGCTATAAGCATAAATTTATATTAATAAGCATAATATATAGTTTTCTAGGCATCAAATGCAGTTAATTTATTAATTCTCCCTTCCAACCTTGTATATAAACACCAAGGTGATAAAAATGTGATAAAATGATAAAAAATGTTAAAGACTTTTAAAAAATTAAATTCCTATTTAATGTCAAATCAGTTGTCCTTAAATTTTTTATTTAATTTTTTATTTTTAAAGAGAGTTTTGCACTGAATTTATGCTGAGGAACAAGAGGAAAAGGGGCCCAAGCTCAGGGCCTCCTTTGTGTATCCGAAAACTGTAAGTGAAGCACCTCTTTACTAGGTTGTTGGGAGCCATTAAGGCATTCCCCTAGATTGGTGTCTCTGACTCAGCTGATTGTCCTTTGCCCAGAGTCAACAAGGTTTGGGGGTATGGAAAGTTCAAAGAGGTCTGAGAGAGGATCAGGTGATGATGACACGAGGGTACTGATAGGCCTATCTGTAATGTGTGTGTTTTTTATTGGTCTGTATTGTATTCTGGTGGTGGTAGCACGAGAATATTGATTGACTTGTAGCTGTGTATAAATACCTCTGGAAAAACAAAGTCGGCATCGGTGCAATAAAAATGATATTGACCCAGAAGTTGTGTTGGCCAGGAGCGTTCATGCAAAAGAGAATACTGACCCAGGCATAGTCGTCGACCGGTAGGAAATACTGACCCACAAACAAGGGTCGACCAGTAGAGATAGTAGGCTGGCGGCCCCCACACGTTAGAGTTAAAAACTCTTCATCCCCATGCCTCACTTCAGAACCCATACTCTTGCTGGCTGGCTCTGGCACTAGGTCTTTATCAGTTCCTCAGCAGATAGTGGCATCTCTGAGGGCACAATATCTGTGGTAGAGGCAGCAAGTTAGATAAGCAGTTATCACCAGGAAGAAGGATTTTCATTTCATACCATGTTGGTTGAGTAGAGCAGGGGAGAGTGGATAAACAGCTCTAATTCTGTCACTTTTGTCAAATACATGAGACCAAGACCCAGTGGATAATTTGTGGGGCCCAGTGCAAAGTGTGAATGCGAGCCCTTGATTCCAAAATAATCAGGTCTTCAAAGGTGGTGAGTGCAGAGCATTAAACCAAGCAATGGTGCTCTTCAAGTACAGGATTCCTGGAGACCTCACAGGTGACCTGCCAGAAAGCCTGTTCAAAGACCAGAGCAAACAATTTTTTTGAAAATCAGGAACTAAGTAGCTTATCTCCATGGTTCTTCATAGAATTTAGAACTCTGTGTCGTAACTCCAATACCTTAAGTTTCTCAGATGAAAATGATTATAATGTTCTCTTGCATAGCAGAATTTTATGAGTTTTTTCCCCTCTAAAAGTAAGTTATTCACCAAAATATTTTCTAGTATTTGTGGCATCTTTACCTTAGAGGAGAAAAATACTAACCCCATAAAGGAAATTCTTGATTTCTGCTACATATTTCTAAAAGAATACTTGACTGTTTTCACCTGTTAGAGGGAAAGGATCTATGTAAGACCTTCTGGAGAAGAAAAGAAAACACAGTTATCATGTATTTTCAATCTTAAAATTTAGAAATGGATAATTATAGTTCCTTGGTTGCATTTTCTATTTTAGTACATTACAGTTCACCAAAGGATGCAAATTATGCCATCAAGCCATCTTGAGTTCTTTATGTTTTTGAGATACAATAATTAAACAAAAAAGTTCCTTCCCAAAAAACATATTGATTTTGGCACAATTCTTCCTTTCTTGACATGTAAGAGTTTGAATTTCTTAAGTACAAACACATTGCAAAAGGACAGAAATATACAACAGCACACAACACCAAAATAAAGAATGCAGATAAAGAAGAAAGGAAGAAACTAAAGAGGAAAAGGAAGGAAACAAGTGAATTACTGCGATGTTACTCTAAGGAATAAATATGTTTGTGAAGGGATTTACAAAGGAAAAATTAAGTGAATGCAAAGACAATCTAAATAAAAATCTTATATAGGTAGTCTATTAGTCCTTCAAGAGGAGTTCTGGGCAGAGAATGAAGTCAATACTGGACTGTTTAGAATAATTGAGTGAAGTAGGATTCATTTAATTTTTATTTAATGACCTCATCTCCTCTATCTCTGAATTGTCACCAAGAAATGCATGGTGGTTGTGACTGTATATCATGAGAGCAAAAATGGGTCTATGGTAAGAAATACTGAAGGTTCTGATGTTCATTTTATGTAAATGAGAAACTAGTAGCAAGACTGATGTAATTATTTACCAATTTGTGGACCCACCCTTCGATCTATTACCAATCTCTCCATGTAACTGGGTATCTTAAAACTCAAAGAGGAGATGATTCTAATGAAAATATAAATTTACATGTTTATCAGAATGAAAAATAGTGACTGATTCATAATGAAGACTGGTGTTGATAATTAGAACAATACAGTAGACATTTTCTATGAATTGCATGAGCTATGTTTGAAACACCAAAGTTTTGACAATAATACATTTAAGATATGAAGATTAAAGCACTGTAAAAAAAGTTAAAAAGGCAAAGTTTATTAAAATTAGTAATATTTACATTTTCCCACACCTTTCTGTTTAACAAGGTGCTTCTGAAAGAAAGTGTAGAAGACTTAGTAACTGTCACTGAATAAGTTTTGGTAAAATCTATTTTCTATATTTTCCAGACATGAAGACGAGAGGAAAGACTGTGTGGCTGTTGCTTAGACAGCAGCATGGCCTGCAGCTCAGCATTCTTTCTACGAGGGAACCCACCGTGCGAAGTGTAGTCAGCAGGCATCTCCAGCTACCTACTTTTCAGACCCACTGTGAAGTTCCCACAGACTGCTCACGGCCACCGACTGAGCCAGCCAGAGGTTCTGGATCTGGGCCATACCTGCCAACCTAAGACTTTCATAGCAGAAAATAGTTTTCCTGGGATTCCCTCTGGACTAAGATCTCTCAGGGCTGTGCTGTCTTCTGAGGCCTTCCACTCCAGTTCTGTCTTTGCGGGCCTCTTTTTTCCCTGTTGCAGCCCAAAGCCTTCCGTTGTTCCTCTCTTCTGTAGTACTTATAGGTATATCTTCTATGAATCTTTCATGTTTCTCCTCTTGTCTTGGGATCTGTGTCCTTGAAGGAAAAGTCTAATACCAAGATATCAAATCCTTTTTTTTTATTTTCTGCTTTCAACAAAACTGAGAATCTAATTAAATTGTTCAGAGATAAATAATTAAAAAACACTTTTGATGATAAATCCAGAAATGGACTAAATGAAATCAGAATAATCTATTCTGTTTATTTGGGATTGGTTCAGAAGCCTAAGGCAATTGTTATGTGACAAAAATAGTCACAAGAATTGGTCCAAGATGGTTGCCAATTTCAATTTGGAGACATGGCATACAAAAAACAATTTTTAGGTATTCTGAGAGATTTCCCATTCTTAAAAGTAGGCAACCATTAGAACAACAGCTCTTTGCTTGCTCTCTCTATATTATATTATGTGGATATGAAACCAGAAAACACCAAGTCATTTCCAACAGCCAGGAAAGGAAGCAGATGGAAAATCCAAGAACAAAATGCTCACAGACCAGGGAGGTGCAGAAAAACAGAGACAGTGCAACCAGATTAAGCTGATCCTGAAGCCCACCCACCTATGGGTTCCCTAGTTAAAGAGTGAACTCCCCTGCTTAGGCATTTCCAAATGCACCTCATTTACTTTGATGGTGTTAGCCTCTCATTCCTGAGCTAATATTGACACCTGTCCAGAATCCATCTTGGGCCAGTTCTCTACCACAGGAGTAACCCTGTCCCTCATTCTCTAGCTCTTTTCCTGGTACTAGCATGCGGTTATCCTCTGGGCTTTGGGCATCGCTTCTGCCTGGGCCTCCCATTTATGACACATCTGTGAAATGGGACCAGTTGGGATGTAGACACCAGCCTGAATCAAGGCCAACTTGGTCATCTGTTGGATTTTCTGTTTTTCGGTTCACTTCCCAGCTACGTCTTTCTCTCCATTCCCCTTCCTCCCCATCAGCCAATGCTTTTGATTCTCAGTAGAGGAAGATCTCAGATGATGGAGGAGATGGATGAAGCCTGAGGAATGAAAGGTTCCGAAAGAGTTAAAGAGGGTTCTACGAAAGGTCGAATCCTCTAAAATTCTGGGTGTGACTCCTGTCCTCTCTGGAAGTCACCTTCTAAGGCCCACCAGTGACAGCGAGGGCTGATATTAATCTCATTTTCAGCTTTACTAGGTCGCTCTGCCCTCCCCTGTATTTGCTAGTTTCCTTTGATGATTGTATCTTGGTGATTTATGATACCTGCCCTATGCCTAACATCCCCCATTGTATTTCGGTGTTTGCTTTTCCCCATGAGGATGTGATACTTAACCTAACTGGAAAAAGGTATTAAAAAAAACCAAACTGGTTTTAAAGAATAAATATGTCAGTTGCACGAGAGGCAATTGTCCGTGTCCATCATTTCAGGTCTCTCCCTCCCAAGTCTCGGGGAGGAATCTCCGACACTCAGATTGTAGCCAAGACAGGTATATAAAATAAAGTTTTATGCTTAGCCTGTTAGTTAATTTTTACAAATATTTTCATTTGCATAAACACATTTGCATACATATTGTATACATGTACATGGTAATATGCACATAAATGTGTATCTATGTTGATTTCTATCACATTCTGAATCCTTCCTAGGATATATACATCACAAGTGGACTAATCAGAAGAGAGAACAGCAGGTGACTGAGCCAATGCAGGGGTTCCTGGGGCTGTAATCATGAGGTGATGCTTTCATTTCCGAAACTTGGGGGCAGCCTAAGGAATGTTCTAGGAGATAGGCTGGTTGGAAGGTCTGGCAATGGTTATCTACCAATTTTTATCAGAGTATTTAAATATTTGAATGAGTAGTATGGCTGTCAACCTGGATATGGACACAGGCTCTCACCATCTGAGCTGCCATCCATCCCACCAATACTCTTACCTGCGCATTCTCTTCTCCTCCCCGCTCTTCTGCTGCCATTCACTTTCTTGTTTTCTCCTCCCAAGTTTCTTGTTCATTACTGGGAAAGTCATAAAATCATACAAATTGGGTCCTATTTAAGTTCATGCTACCCCTCAGCTAAGTTCTGATAATTGCCTACAAATCCAAGAAATGAGAGAGAGAGAGAGAGAGAGAGAGAGAGAGAGAGAGAGAGAGAGAGTGAGAGATCTGCCCAGTTTAAACAACTCATCCTGGGTCTGTTCTCTTATTCTTTTTCCTTCACAATGATCCAGACATCCCCCATACCTCTTTTATTTTTTTAAATTTCCATCTTCACACAGAACTTTTCCTTACCTCAGGATCTTTGTGTATTTCATGCAGACCAATCTCCTCTTGATTGTTTGGTTGGTTCTTATTACCAGGCCCCTTAGTAATCCTTTCCTGTCTATTCACTTAAAATAGAGGCTTTGTGTTAGTCTCTTTCTCAGTGACCTGATGATATTAGAGTACCTGACATAATTTGTAATTGTCATGCATGGTAATAAGATTATATACTGTTAGAACTTACATTGTCTCCCTTCCCAAAAATGATTTGTTGAAGTCCTAACCCCAAATACTTCAGCATAGGACCTTATTTTAATATTGGGCATTTAGAGTAAATTAAGTTAAAATGAGCTTGCTGAGATGGACCCTAGTCCAATATGACTAGTATCTTTGTTTAAAGGAGAAATCTGGCCATGGAGACATTTACAAAGAAAATATTTGAAGACACACAAGGAGAAGAAGACCAGGTGACTAAGAGATTCATCTATAAGTCAAGGAACACTAAGGATTGCCAGCAAACACCAAAGCTAGAAAAGGAAAGGAAGGATTCCCCAAAAACCATTAAGAGCCACTAAGCAGGGCAGGGCCTTATAGACACTTTGACTTCCTGCTTCTAGCCTCAAATCATAGAGCAACAAATTTTTTTTGTTTTAAGCCACTCGATTTGGGGTAATTTTAAAGTCAGCCTTAGGACTGCACTGAGACTTATTATTGATGCCTATTTACTAAATGCATTGAGACATATTATTTTTTGCATCATGCCTATCTCCTCACTAGATTTTGACTTCATGATGGTGAGGTACATATGTTTTATTTACCATTACTATTTATAACAGCACAGAAGCTGGATTCTGGAATGTATTGGTGGTGGAATACTTATGGAACAAGTGAATGAATCAGTGGATGCATGAATATTTTAATGTGAAGTGCTTAAAAATATTTGGAATCTCAGATTGTTCAAAGAAACTGCCTCAAATAAATATTAATTTAATATTAAAGTCAATATTCATAATATTTCAAGTACTTAGAGAAAAATTTTGATGCATAATTATTAAATGCCTTATTTAACCAGCTACAATTGGTTATTAAATTGCATGTTCTTAGTTGATTGCCCTTAAGATGAGAAAGCATTGTTTTTCTAATCTTATCAAAAGATTACACTGAATGTTTTAGAATAAAAAAATACAATCTCTTCAATCTCTATAACTTACATTAAGAGAAATAAAAACAAGTTCAAATTTTTTCTTTTAAATATATTTAATTATAGGCTTAAAGGACTATATACGCTAAAGTAGGCAAATATAAACAACTACCTTAATTTAAAGAATCTCAGTGGTTAACTTTAGAACACAAATACATTTTGTGTGTGTGTCTGTATATATGAATATGCACATATGTGTGCATGTATATGTATGCGGGTGTTACTGGGGATTGGACTCAGAGACATTCTACCTTTGAGCTACACCTCCAGCCCTTTAATTTTTTGTTTGTTTTGAAACAGGATCTCAATAGGTGAATGAGAGATTTACTATGTTTCTGGCTGTCCTGGAACCTGCAATCCACCAGTTTCAGTCTCCCAAGTACTGGGATTATAGGTGTGCACAACCATGCCCGACTCATTAATACATGTTTCAAAACTGGGGAAATTGTACTTCATTAAAAAACGAGGTGGAGATAAGTCAGAGTATATATGCAGTTAGCTTTCTGATTTGTTGATTTTTAACTCACGTCTTTCTAGTAATTACTATACATATTTACATACCACATATGCATACATTCCATCTGCATTCATATCCATGGACATAAATATGGACTTAACTATGTACAGTATATCCCTGTACATTCATGCACATGCACTGTGCTCTGAGCCTGTCCTACAATTATGCCATAGCAAAGATGATCGTTAGTTTGCCTTATTTCAGTATTCTTATGGAAAGACTGGAAGTTTCAATGATTCCTTTTGTGGATAACAAAGGGAAGTTGATATAAATTTTAAACTTTTATTTTAGTCAAAGTCAACTGCATTTAATTTATTTTTATACTTCTCAGCAATGTAGATCTGGCAGATTAATTCCCCCTTTCCACAGATGGGAAATTGGGGCCTTGAATAGTTAACTTAGTAGCTCAGATTTTAAATGCTAAAATGTTTTTAAACAATATGTTCATAATTTAATTCTAGCTCTAACAACTCTAAGATTTTTATCCAAAGCCATTATTATTATTTTTTATGTGTGTGGTACTGGGGTTCCTGGAAGCCCTTCTACCTCCAGGCTATACTCCCAGACCTATTTTTTATATTTTTATTTGGAAACAGGGTCTCTTAAGCCAGCACGGCTGGCTTCAAACCTGCGTGATCTTCCTGTCTCCGCCTCCCAAGCGCGATTACAAGTGTGCACCACCACCACTCCCAGCCATCCAAAGCCATTATTAAATATGCATGAACATTATTTCTACATTTATTGGATAGATATAAGAATAATTTACAAGAAAGAATCTGTTTCCAGATAACCTTTATTGAGATTCCTCTAAAGTTCGGCTGATCATTGTCCACATAGATGTAATATTGCAAATGGTTAAAAATGCCTCAGACCTTGGAGAGTTTCTTGATCTACTTATTCCAAGTGGTCTTCCCATTTTAGAAGTAGTCCATGACACAAGGTATGTCTTTCTAGGAAAACGATCACATCCTCTTTCTTAAATTTTTTATTCATTTATTTATTTTTCTTGGTACAGGAGGTTGAATCAGGAACATTCTATCCCTGAGCAATATCTAGAATCAAACCCTTTTAAAACATTTTGAAACAGCGTCTTGCCAAGCTGCTAAGGGTCTCACTAAGTTGCTGAGGTTGGCCTTGAAACTGCAATCCTCCTTGTCTTGGTCTCCCATGTCCTGGGATTACAGGAAGGCACCACTGCACTTGACCCTGTTTTTTTAAATATTTAACCTGTGCTGTTAAAACATAAATAACATTTTCATATATTACTTTATATAATAATCATATAATTAGGTATTATTAGTATTCATTTTATAGAATAAATAAAGAAGATGAAGCAATTTTTCTAAGGTCACAGAACTATAAGCAAAAGAGGCAAAACATGAACTCTATAGCTCAAGCAGAGGATTTTATATCCCCAGAGGGATAAATAAATTCTCAGAGGGAGCACCTTGCTTATAATGAAAACACATTACTATTTAACAGGTGATCTTTGGCCAGGAAGCATTAGCATCCTTTGAAAGCTTGTTAGAAAGTGTAAAACTACAGACCCACTAGACTCACTGAATCAGAATCTACATGTAAACACTGCCCCCGGATGATCCAGGTGCATGGTAAGGTTCAAGAAGCAGTGGTACAGAAAACATAGCTGCTGGAAAGAGACCTGCGTTATCCTTGACCTATTATCTTTTAATTAGCTCAGCTTGGGCAAAACAATTTGTATGAATGCCAGCTTCCTCGGGAATATTAGAGATAATGGTGCTTCTGTTTCTGTTTTGCTAGAAAGTTGTAGTGAGAACATGTAAGGAAATTGCTGCTAGCCTGCCTGGCACAGGAAAAGGCCCCAGTAATTGACAGAACAATCGTGGAAACTCAGTGTTATCTCTAAAAATTTATATTTCTGATAGACTTAGAACACCTAAAAAGAATACACCTCTTCTTTTAAAATAATTAATCATTCAGTGGAACAATAGACCAAAATACGAATCAGAATCATTCCCTCTACCTTGCACTATTTACCCTGTTCTCACTCTTCATTCCAACATCTGAGGCAATGATCGTGTTGGGAGTAGGACCATTCAGTAGAGAGGCAGGACACTCTTGAGTTCCACAAGTCAGAGCTCCACAGGCTTAAGGCTGAAACAATAAGAGTAGAGAAAGAGTCCAACTGATCAAGCAGGGTGGTGTCAGGTGCAGATTCTGAACTTTTGGATTTCATCAACCAGTATAGTTTCTACAGAAATGTGGGGAGACAAAATGATGATGAATTACTCTGTATTTTCCAGAGAAACAGAGGAGTAGGGGAGAGAGAAAGGGATTTATTATGATGAATTGGCTCACATGATCATGGAAGTTGGCAAGTCCTGAGATCTGCTGCCAGCAAGCTGGAGGCCTGAAGAGCCAATCATGTAGGTCCAGTCTAATGGCTGGCAGGCCGGAGACCCGGGAAAAGCTGACATTTTAATTCAAGTTTAAAGACTAGAAGTGAACTTAGAGGCAGGCAGGCAGGTAGGCAGGGAAGCAGAATTTTGCTCTTTCCTTTTCTGTTTACTCAGCCTTCAAGTGATTAAATGAGGCTCATGCAAATTAGGAAAGGCAATCTACTTTGCTCAGTACATGAATTTAAACTATTAAACTCATCCAATATCACCATCGTGGAAACACCCATAAATTTTAACCAAATATCTGGATCACCAATTTTAACCAAATAAATAGATCACCCTGTGATCTATTTAATTTGACACAAGAAATTAACCATCACCAATTCCATACTTTTTGTTTTGCCAAGTAAGGACATATCATTATCATTATACTGTAAAGGCAGCAAATTCATGACTTTAACAAGAATTTTGAAAGGACTTGAGTTCAGCTACGTGAAACTACAGTACACTGTCCTTAATTTTTTTCATTGTATCATGGACCAAAGAAAATTGTGCCAGAATGAAATGAGTCAGAACATTAAGCATGTCAGATAGCTGGTAAGCAAGAAAATACTGAGAGAGGCCTCAGCTGAAATACAGGGATGGCAAGACCCAGACTCCATTCTGGGGTGATGCTGGAGGGTGTATGGAAGCTGAAAGGGCAACATGGAAAACACAACTGACCTGCAGCCACTTTGCTCCTTGGAGGTTTTCTTATGATACAGGTTGACTGAAATAGTATGAGGCTTGGTCTTTCAAACAGCATGATCCTAGCACATCCAAACTCAACAGATCTACATGATGTCTAAAAAAAATAAATCTTTAAGATCTTACACCCAAGAGATCTTTGGGAAATGAATGATAGAGCTGTGGATAGAAAATCTGGAAGTTGGACCAATATGACTCTGCTAACTCAATAGTTGTAAGGAATCTATGATTGTCCTGAATATTTTCAGGAGAGAATGTAAGATTAATCCTATTTAAAAATAGAACAGAACTGAATAAAAAGCCAACTTAAGTCCTTGGCAAAATATATCTAGAGAAAGAAACAAATGAGCATAGTACTAGTGCTGCTGTAGCTGTATTTCTTATATACTTAATATTTGTGAAAGTTCCATTTTAGATGTTATGAGGGTTATAATCTCATCAGTGGATAAACCCATTGTAATGGATTTACTGGGTGGTAACCAGGAAGGATGTGGGCTGTGCCTTTGTCTTTTAATTCCCTTGCTCTTTACTCTCTCTTATGTCTAGCCTCTTTATCTCCCTTTCAATGCTTTCTCTTTCCATGCCCTGAGATCCATATACCCCAGCTTTATATGGGATGAATACAAAATCTCCAAAAACTATAAGCAAATAAATTGTCCTTTCTCTTAAAAAAAAGGATTAAATAAAATACCTTCTCTGTCCCAAAATTTCCAGAATTATAAGATTCACTACTTAAAGGAGTCAAAACATAACATGGTAGGAGAGTTTAGTAAAAGATAATTGACAGGATATATTGGAGGTATGCAGACACTTAAATTGAAAGCATTTAAATGCAATTTTCAGGCATTCACCTGATTTCTTAATTATCTTTTTTGTTTTCTTTTTTTAATTGGTGCATTGTAGTCATATATCTTAATGGAGTATAAGATAAGAGGCATACTATGCACGCATCGCTCATTTAGCCCTTCCCCAACTCCCACCCCACTGCCTTCCGCCCTCCCTCCTCATGTTTGGCTTAGGGATTGACTTTCATGTTTGTGAATGTACACCATGTACATTTGATTTAAGAGACCTAATAAAGAAATCCATATCATAGATTAATTTCATGAATTTCTTTATCTTTAACTTTCAAATCTCTCTGAACTAGCACATGAATTTGATCTTTAGTAATATTGGGTGTAGCAGTCTATTATTCCATTCATGTTCAAATAATCATATAGTTGAACATGTTTGTAAAAGAAAAATCACATCTTTGTAATTTAATATATTCCTCACATCAGTGTGTGTCAATGGAATCACAATTCAGTATTTTAGTATAGGAATGCATTTTATATACCAAGCTCTTTATTCAATTAAATCTAATAAAGGTGGTTTTTTTATAATACAGATGTTTACTAGCGACTTAAATTTCAGAGTCTTTTGTTATTTTTTAGCCAGAAAATTTTAAGTAGCTTGTTCTATGTGCTGGACTGATTATATTTACACACGCAAATCTCTAATGTTCAAAGAACATTATTATGTAATTCATGTATTATTATATAATTCAAAGAACATTAGATAGAACATTTTACATCAGTCCTTGCTTGTTGACGAATTTAAGGCACATGGATAGTGTTAATTATAAAAATGTATAGAAATATCAAAATTCCCAATGGATAAGATTATATGTTTACAAGTTACAATTACACATACAGGCATGCACTATGCTATTTTATATTTCTGATATTTTCTTTTTCTGAGTAAAGCACTCCTTATTTTGGATGGCGAACATCTAACTTGTGGTTTGAGTCAAAGCTGCCATGTTTGACCGTATCCACCCTGCCTGATATAATTTGTGAATAAGTCAGAATAGATCTCAGCTCCCAGCCACAAAAATTGGCTGGGACAGGAATGATGTGTGGGGTGAAATGGAATATCCTAAGTCAAGTTCTTTTTTTACTTTCCTTGAGAATTTCAACTGAATCAAAACTGGAAGGAATAAACTCTTTCCTTCTCTATGGAAAAGCTGGACTCTTATGAGGCAGGAGCTCCTAGTAGACATTAATCTAACCTAAAATTTCTCAACCTCAGTAGTATTAACATTTTCATTCAGATAATTCTTTGTTGTTATGAGCTATTCTGTGCTCATGGGACATTTATCAGCATCTTTGGCATCTATCTACTATATGAGAATAGGACTCTCCTCCTCCTAGTGTGACAACCAGAAACATCTGCAGGCTCAGCTAGAATCAAAATGATATCAGCTACAAATCACAGATTTAGCCTTATGGAAAGGAAGCAAAAGGGAGAAAGGATACAACCCATTCAAGAGAAGTGGAGAATAAAGACAGAAAGTGAGCTGCTCAGGACCAGCTATACCCAAATATACCTGTTTCTTTTTGTTTATTACACGATGATCAACTGCCTCTCCACCTCCCATGTTAATACCTTTATTTCACAGGCATCAATTTTAAAAAAGTGAAGTTGTAAAGGAGTATTCACATTTGAAATTTGTAAAATACTTTCATTCGTGTATTGTAATAATATATCATAATGAAGTTTGAAGTGATACAAATAACATGGATGGACACAGGACTTGGTGTGTTTCTTATGTAGTTTGATTTTTTTCTGTCAAGTGCAATAAAAATTCTGAAACAAAATTAGGAAGAAACAGATGGGGAAACTGGGACAAAGAGCAGTAAAAAAATGAAAGAAAAAAATAAAAAACCAATTAGTGTTTCATCAAAGCATAGACTTGACTGTGAATTTTGAAAAATCATGTAACTGTTTATAGCAGAGCAGATAAAGGGATTGCAAAATAGACAATCACTGGCACAAGTAGAATCATAAGCAGAAATCAGGGAGAGAAAAAAGTATCCTCTAGGTAGTCTTGGAATGAGCAAGAGAAAGAGAAAAAAAATCTAGATTTTCATTTGTGGGAAATACACATTCCCATTTTGGAGAAATATACACGTGTCAAATAATGATTTCCTGTTTAAAATGTGTGCATGTAGTGTATGTGTGTATTTGTCTTTTTTTCACTTCTCCAGAAATGGGCAAATAATGTTTCCACTCAATTAACTGCCAGAAACTTTTTTTTTTTTTGGTGCTGGGGGTTGAACCCAGGGGCATTCTACCTTTGAGCCACACCCCCAGCCAGATTTTTTATTCTTTATTTTTGAAACAGGATCTCACTAAGTTGCACAGTGCCTCACTAAGTAGCTGAGGCTGGCTGCAAACTTGGATCCTCCTGTCTCAGTCTCCTAAATACTGGGATTACAAGAGTGAACCACCATGCCTGGCTGCGAGAAACTTCTTAAAAAGAGAAAGAAAAGTATAAGTCGAGGATAGGGGCTTCTGCATCTGTGAGCCAAGCAAGTTCAGTAATGTTTTCAAGTCATAGGCAAAACCTTGGCCTGGGGTTCCAGGGTTCACGAGATTCATCCTCTCTGGTGATGTCTTTTACCCAAGTGCAATCTCCCTTCCCACAGACACAGAAAATAAGTTTTATTTCTGCCTAAGATTTCAAGTCAAATAACTAGATAATCAATGATCAAAGCTTCTATTTTGAATATCTACTTAGAAATAAATGCTTTTTAATTTACTTCCAGTTATCTGGAAAGAAAGGAGGGAGACGAGTCCTTAGAAAGAACAGTCTATTGCCCAGCTCTGAACAACTGTATAGGAAGGACTTGTCTTTTCATAGCTATTTCAACATCCACAACTACTAGGTGCATATAATAGTTATCAGTATATCCCATTTGTCTTTTTTGTAAGGCTATATGCTTAAGAAAAAAGCAATTGAACATCAGGAAACCTGTGTTTTGGGAAGGAGTTAGTGAAAGAGTGTGTACACTGAATTAAAAGTACACATAAACTGGGCGTGGTGGTGCACACTTATAATCTCAGCATTTGGTAGGCTGAGACAGGAGGACCATCTTTCGTGGGCAGCCTCAGGTACTTTGTGAAGTCCTTTGCAAGTCAGTGAGACTTCTGTTTCAAAATAAAGAGTAAAAGCTGGGCTTGGTGGTTCACGCTTGTCATCCCAGCATTTGGGAGGCTGAGACAGGAGGATCGCAGTTCGCGGACAGCCTTAGCTACTTAGTGAGACCCGGTTTCAAAATAAAGAACAAAAAAATAGGACTGGGGATGTCAGTCGGAGGTAGGATACCCCTGGGTTTTATCCCTACTGCCACCAAAAAAGAAAAAAAAAAGAGCAAAATATAAATAGGGCTGGGGTTGTAGCTTGGAAGTAGAATGCCCCTGGGTTCCATCCCCAGTACCACTGAAAAAAAGTACACATAAATAGCAGGGTAGATTTTTCTATTAAGTCTCCAGTGCTGTTATTGTAGACTAGCTGTTTATGATTACTAACAACCACATCACAACACACACAACCACAACCAGTTCAAGAACGCGACACCGGAATTTCCACAGCTAGTGGGACAGTGTGAGGACCTCTGCAGACTGCAGGCCAGTGTGGAAGGTGGTGAGACAGAGTGTCTCGATGAAGAGTGTTGAGACCACTGCCTACCCACCAGTAAAGGACCAAAATCAGGCCCTTTCCTCAAAATATACACAAATTAACTCCAAATAGACCAAAGCTCTACGTCCAAGAGGCTCTTAGAAGGAAGCACAGGAATAAATCTGCATAACCACAGATGCTTGGCAATGCATTCTTAGATATGACCTGGTAACAAAAGAAAAAATAGTTTTGGATTTCTTCAAAATTAAAATCTTCTGTAGCTTAAAGGACATAATCAAGAAAGTGAAAAAAAAGTATAGTCTGATAAGAGATTTGTATCTGATATATATATATATAATGATATATATATATATATATATAATGAAGTCTTATAAATAAATAATTAAAAGACCAACAACCTAATTTTAAAAAATAGCAAAATATCTAAATAGACATACTCCAAAGAATAGGTATAGTATATATGGCCAGGAAACAAGTGAAAAGATGCATCATGGAACTGTAAATCAAAATAAAAGTGAAGTACCACTTCACACCATCGCAATGTCTATAATAAAACACATGGGATGATGTCAAGTGTTGGTGAGAATGTGGAGAAATTAAAACCCTTACACGTTGCTGGAGGAGATTTAAAATAGCACAACCAATCTGGAAAACATCCTAGAAACTCTCACATGGCTAAACACAGTTATAATATGACCCAGCAATCCACTCCCAGGTATAGGCCCACAAGAAATTAAAATACATGCCCCCAAATTAAGATAAAATCACTCAGTATGATCAATATAATTAGAACTTGTGTGTCTTATTTTTTACCAAAGACCATAATCACCTTCAACAATGCCTTGCAAAGGGGAGAGGCTTAATAAATGAATGAGAGAATATGCTTGGTAAGCACTGCATGTCTGAGAAAATAAGAACGAGATATGAGTGGTGAATAGGATGCAACAAAACATACCAAAAAAGAATATATTTACTGGTAGGAATAACATTGTATAAAGATCTCTAATCAATAACTCAAATAATAATTCACAAGTATTTTTGAAACTTGATTGTAAAAACTAATAAAAATCAATATTTAAACAGTTATGACCTGTTTAATGTTAAATAATATTTATATACTTGCTTCACATTCTTAATTTAATGAAGCAGTATCTCAAAGAAAATTATAAGTGAATATATACTTGCTGACACATGCCTAAATCATATTAGAATACATTCAAAAGGCTTGAAATACAGTAGTAAAAGAATACATAACACCAATCATTTCATATTGTTTTTTATTAAAATTGAGTCTTTACAACATATTTAAAATGTCATGTTCCACAACCATTTATTTAAGAAAAAATCTCTATATGCAATTATTGGCACATAAATTTAAGAACATAATTAAAATTAAGCTAAATCTTTTTTTCTATCAATATAGATATATATCATCTATATGTTATAGGTCTCTATACACAAGACCTATATAGAGTATATAACATAGATCTATATATCTATATAAATAGGTGTGTGTGTGTGTGTGTGTGTGTGTGTGTGTGTGTGTCCGTTCAAATTCATGTCAATGACCTGGAATACCTGAGTTTTCAAGTTGTTGGTTTTCCAGAGAGTACAAAATACGTTTCATCCACTTTATAAAGGGTACAGCCAATCCATAAAGAGTAACTTTGGTTGATAGATGCTGTCTCCCAAAGAACAAACAGAAGCCCTCAGTGGGATTAAAGTTTATCTTCAGAGTCTTCTTCCAAGTGGAGGTCAGTCTGTGATGTCAGGAATGATTCCCAGGTAGCAAGGCACTGAATAATGGAAACACACCAGGAATAGATCAACAGCAGTTCATTCTCAGCAGTAAAAAGATGAATAAATCCTCACACTTGAGCCTGTAACAGTCTCCCCTACTCATCTTCTCCTATTAGCTTGCTAGAATCTCCGTCATTTTCTATGTATTTTAATTATTAATGAGGGATGTTATCACTACACAAGAGAAAAGTATATTAAAGGTAAGGTAAAAAGACTGTGATGTGAGAAATGTATTGCTTTGAATCTCACTATGTTATATAATTGCAATGCATCAATAAAAGCATAGGGGTAAAAATAAGAATATTAGATTCATATTTTTATCTGTTTTTAAAACAAGATTAAGTGGACTATTTTGCTGAAATATTTCCCTATTATCCCATTATTAGGAGAGAAAGCAGCTTAAAAAGAGACAATATTGTAAAGAAATACATTTGAAATTTTAGGTAAAATGGGCCAATTTTTCAAGAGGCACAAATTGTTAAACTCAATTCAGAAGAAACAAACACATAACCCACTGGTGACTTCTATGACACACATATGGAAGAAGTCATACTAATTTTATACAAACTTTTACAGAAAGCTGAATACATAGGAAAACTTTCCAACTTAAACAAAAGGCATTCAAAGAGAACAACAGACCAATTTTACTCATAAACACAAATGCAAAAGTTCTCTATAAGCTTTTATCAAACCCAATTCAGCCAGCTATATATAGAATTATATACAACCAAATGGGGTTTTCCCAAGAATGTTAAGTTGGATTAACATTAAAAAAATCAACTAATGGGCCGGGTGTGGTGGTGCTAGCTTGTAATCCCCACACTTGGGAGGCGGAGAGACAGGAGGATCGCGCAGGTTTGAAGCCAGCAGCGCTGGTTTAAGAGACCCTGTTTCAAAAATATAAAATAGGTCTGGGAGTGTAGCCCGGAGGTAGAAGGGCTTCGAGGAACCCCAGTACCACCAAAAAAATAAAAATAAAAATAAAATAAAACAAAAAAATCAACTAACATAATTTACTATATTAAATGTAGTAATATCTCAACAGATACAAGAAAAACATTTACTCAATTCCAATGTCTAGTCCTGATTAAAAAAAAAAATCTTCATGCCTCTACTATCTTGTACCCCATTAAGATGTATGACTACAATGCACCAATACAAAAAAAAAAAAATCTAAAAAAAATCCGAGCAAATTAGAAGAACTTCCATACCCACAGGAAAAATATCTATACAAATCCTATCATTAATAACATATGCAAACATGCCATAAATAAACTGTTATTAATATTTTATTTTCAATGCCAAGAAAAAGTAAATAAAAAATTGGCTTTATAAAATACAAATCTCTTTTTACCAAATTTCACTGATAAAAAGAAAAATAGAAATACACCAAAGAATAGCTTCAAAAACATCTATATACAATGTTTACAAAACAAAGAAAAGTACTAAGTCAGGTTAGAAGGGCTGACCCAGACACAGTGAGGAGAACTTCATACTTGGGGAGAGCCCTTCTTTCCCTGCAAGTCTGCTGTCTGTAGAGCTCTTTGGCCTCTTTTCTGCAAATTCACACCTAATCTAGTAGTTTTAAGCCTGCAGAACAGCCCAAAGCCATCAATGCTCAAAAGATTGCACATCTTTTTGATAACTCTGCCAAAGTATCACTTAAATAAATGTCTGAACATCTTCAATATAAAGTTCCAAATGAAATTCTAAGCAGTTTTCTGTGTTTAGAATTCCTGTCAAATAAGTGATGCACATTGCTCCAAAGATGGCATTGGTCCTCAGGTGAACACATTTCCATCTCTGCCATATCCTGCTTCAGCTACACTAATAAAGGCTGTAAGTTTTCCATAGCCACGCATGCCTCCTAATGTTGGGATTTAATAGATTCATTTCTTGTGTGTGTGTGTGTGTGTGTGTGTGTGTGTGTGTGTGTGTGTGTGGTACTGGGGATGGAACCAAGGGGCATTCTACCTCCAAGCTTCATCTCCAGCCCTACTTTTTATTCTTTATTCTGAAACAGGCTCTCGCTGAGTTGCAAAAGGCCTCACTAAGTAATGAGGCTGTCCAGAAACCTTGATCTTCCTGTCTCCACCTCCCAAATGCTGGTGTTACAAGTGTGTGCCACCATGCCCAACTTTTAATAAATTCATTTCTAAAGTAAGTACTTAAAAGGACAGTGAAATATAATAAGAGATGAATTAATTGTTGAACCATCTCCTTACCACCTCCATATTAGAGAGAACAAAAAGTTTATGTATTTTTAAATACTAACCATTATAGAACAATTAGCTAGAATGTAACAGCTGTGATATACTGATATGACTATTTGGTCAGGCACTATAACGATTGCTTTATATATCACTTTCTTTACATCTCACAATGACTATTATGAATCCTATTTCATGGGAAAGAAAGCTGAAGCTTAAATGATAGAAGTGCATATGTAATATTATGAATCTCAAAAGTGGCAGGGCCACTGTGTTACTAATAAACAAAATAAAAAATAACCAATCTCTTGAATTCACACCATAATACATTTAAAAAGTCACTGGCCAATAGCACAGGCTGCCTTTCTTTTACAGAGTGAAAGAAGGAAATTTTTGGAAAAAGAAGTGAGTATGAATATGTATGACTACAGAGGCATCAGGTTGATCAAATTTTAGGAAAGAGTATATACAATGGTTGGATGTACAGAAACTGATTCCCTTCATACCTCTTAGAGATTACTTATTTCCTGGAGCACATATATCCTCTGAAGATGACTGAATTAATACATGCCAGGCAAGTGGCTCATGCTCAGTAAATGTAGATGACTACAGTGAACGAATGCATGGAAAGACTGATGAGAAAATGCTGGGCATCATGGAAGCTCATTTTTATCTCTGAATACTAATGACTTGCTATCCTGATTTCTCTTGCTTTTTAAACCTACTGATGTTAAGTTTTGCTCTAAAATCCTGAACCCCATTGAAATTGATGACTAGTAAGTTCTGAGCCTGTAAAGACATGTTTTGACCTTGAACTGTGCAGCTTCAGATGCTACCAGATCTCTTTTGGAATCTTAATAGCAGATTTTTTTTTATTAACAAATGTATTTACTTAACTGCTCCTCCCCACCAATATTAATATTCACCTGAGTTACCTGACATCTTGCCCATATATCAAACCAATGTATATAAATCTCATTTAAAAAGGTGATCTTTAACACTTCTTAATTTTCTTCATTCTTTGAGTATGAAAACTTTCTGAGAATGAAAACCCAACTAAAAACTCCAGAAATAGAGTGTTTATAACACATAAGCAATTTACTTCAATGACCATCCACAAGGTTCTATATTATAATTGAAGAATATAAAGAATCATTAAATCAATAAAAAATCTTAAAACCTAGCATGAGACTTGCCTTTATTATAAATTTAATTTTAATAAGTTTTTTTTCTATTAATTTGGCTTTGTATTGCTATTAGACAAATTTTTCCCATTTAAAATCCATAATCCATGAAGTTAATCTATTAAAATTAGAGTGACAAGTGAAAATCTCCAGTATCACTGCTGACCTGACCTTGAGTAGTGTCATTCAGCCCACATTACCTTGGATTCTCATGTTATCACAGAAGATCATGACAGGAGTTCTACTTTCATTTTGAATAACATCATCATTTTTTTATTCACACTATTTTTTTTAAATTTTTTCTGGGCTACACTCTCAGACCTATTTTATATTTTATTTGGAAACAGGGTCTCTTAAGCCAGCTGAGGCTGGCTTCGAACCTGCACGATCCTCCTGTCTCAGCCTCCCAGGCGTGGGGATTACAAGCGTGCACCACCACGCCTGGCTTATTCACACTATTTTGATACAACAATCCTCTGATGAAATCAGGACATTCCAGTTTGAGGATTCTCAGAGTACAGTGATACTCTGCTTCTTCCAGTGATCCATAGGAAACCACAGTGATGCTCCTTCTCACTTAATGTAAAATAAGCCAATAAATATGCTGTAGATGCTCTTACCCAGGAGGTAGGGAGATGGAAAAGCAAGTTCATCACACTTCCTACTTAACTGAGATCCAGTACATGTTTTCCCCAGGTAGCCCCAGTTTGTACAAAGGCCAAACACTGCAGGCTCTCAGTGAGGAGGGACTCAGAGAGAACCAGCCCCAGCCCAGCTTAAAGGATGCTCAAGTGGGGGCCACACTGCATGGGAAACAGACCCTTTCACTCTTACACACATACATCTGAAACCTACTCTAATATACAGAGATGGAATTCTTAGAAAATTAAGTCTTAATTCCAAGACTTTTAGTTTTGAAAAATATATTGCCATTCCAGCAGAGGTGATGATTACATTTTGTCACTAGAAGAGGTAAATGTCTCTTTAGTACTTATAATTGGGTAGTAATTCCACAAGATGTGATCACATCTTGTGGAATTACTAAAGAGTAAACGGTGATCACTAAAGAGTAAACGGTGACAATAATGTTGTTACTATAGAAATAATGTAGCTACACACAATTGAACTTTACTCAGCCACAAATAACACAGTTATATCGCTTGCAGAAAAATGCATGGAACAGGAGACTAGTATGTTAAGCAAGATTAGACAGTCTCAGGAAGTCAAGGGCCCTATGTTTTCATTCACATGCTAGAGAGAGATTGGAAGACAAAAGGGTCTTCAGATAAATAAGAAGACAGACTAGTGGAATGGTAAAAGGGGATTTAGGGAGAAGAGGTCAGGAGGTAAAAGGAGAGACTTAATGAAGGAAACAGTTCAAATAATGCTATGCTCATATATAAAGTTATCAATGCCAATTTTGATATTAGGTATGGAGAAAGGGGAGAGAGCAGGGCGGAATCTGGAGGGAAACACACCAGGTTCTGTGTGGATGTGTGTTTTTATGAATCTCCTTCTGACTCTAGTTATGATACAGAATTACAATGCACCAATAAAAATAAACTGATAAATAATATAGCTTCCTATGGAAGCTTCCACATTTAAGAATCAATGCTCTTATATTCTCAGGGTTGTGGGGCTTGAGGAAGTTCTGTCCCACAGTGTGACTTCAGGCACACCTCTTTACTTCTCTAGGACTATTTACCTATTTATAGACTAAGAGGTTGGGACATACTTATTATGTGTGTCCATTAAGTTTATTCCCAAACTGAAGCAGAATATTTCCACAGGCTCAGCATGGCTGACAAGAAGGTGGCAGATGAGATCAAGAACAATTTATAAATTAGGCCTCCTTAGCTTGACCCAGTGTAGAATGCTGTCAGCATGAAATTTTTAAGTATCAAGCCGGGTGTGGTGGCGCACGCTTGTAATCCCCGTGCTTGGGAGGCTGAGACAGGAGGATCGCGCAAGTTTGAAGCCAGCCTCAGCTACTTAGTGAGACCCTGTTTCCAAATAAAATATAAAATGGGTCTGGGAGTATAGCCCGGAAGTAGAAAGCCTCTAGGTTCCACCCCCAGTACCACCACCAAAAAATAAATAAATAAATAAATAAAATTTTAAGTATCTGATATTAATGAGGTAATTATCATTACAAATTTCTTTAAAAGATAAAATTGGTATTTTCACATAAATATTTATAATATTGAGAAATATTTTTAATCAGAAGTAATTAATTATTCAATTACTTTGGTACTTGGGATGGAACACAGAGGCTTTCTACCTCTGGGCTAACCCCCAGACCTAATTTATTTTTTATTTGGAAACAGGGTCTCACTAAGCTGCTGAGGGCTTCAATAAATTGTTAAAGCTGGTTTAAAATGTGTTATCTTCCTGTCTCAGCCTCCCAAGTACAGGGATTACAAGCATGCGTCACCACACGGGGCTCAGAAGTAAATTACCATGACTACTATGAGCCTACCATTACTGAAAATTTATTATGTGTCAGACTCTGAGTGAGGTGCTTTTCATTCACTCACTTTGCAGCATTAAAAATGTATTTTCTCTATTGGCAATTTCAGGCTTAAGCAAAATTAGCAGCTTAAGATATATGTCAGGTAAAACTCGTGGAAAAAATATGTATGAGTATTAAAGCTTAAAAACAACTAATATTTGGTAACTTACTGGGAATATTTAATTTGTTGCTTAGACATTTCTTTCATCTTCAAATATATTTCATTATATTCATGTATATACACATGTATATTTTAATACCCAAACAAATCCAAGATGAGCAAGACACTATTTTTAGCACATTTTAGAAGAGGATACTGATGCTCCCTGAAATAGAGAAGAGTCCTCAATATATCACTTTACTTAAAGTCAAAAGTTATGCCCATCCAAAAAGTTCTTGTGAAAATATTAACGTAATGTGTGGTATCTCTGACAGGTAATGCCAATAACCTGTTCATGAAGACAGCTAACAGGAAATGTAGTTCCATCTAAATTGTCACAAAATTCAAAACTAATAAAATTCGATCTATGTATCTCTAGGGCAACAGAGTAAGATAACTAGAAATCTGCTTAGAACAATAACAATGATGCTTACTATAAAATTATAAAAGCCAAACTTTACCATTTATTTCTTTTAAAACCAGAAATTCCAATTTTAAGCTGTTGAGTCTTTTCTTTCCTCCACTAATCTCAGAGCACCTTTTTACAGAGTACTGTGATAACTACCACTCTCTCAATAAACTAGCAATAGCAAATAAGACTGAGTTTCCCCTTAATATTTTAATGTCTCAAATGAACTTGGACATAGATTGTATCACACATATCTGCAGGAACACCAAAATTCCAATTTGTAATTACTTAGCGTCTGTCAAAGTTATATTTAAAATTAAGTAAATGAATTGCGTAACATTTTAGTAGTTACTTTTTTTTTCTCACCTAAACTTAAAATGTTAAACACTAACGAAAACTTTCAGTTTTCAAAAAACTCAGTATTTTGAAATTCTGAAATATAATTGATTCGGAAAGAAATCAGAGATGATGTTGCCAGATAAAAGTAATGTGTATTATTGTGGTAGAGCTCAAAATTATTTATTGAATTTCATTTGTGGAAAAGTCTAAATTCGGCTTCTGAGAAGCATTTGCCAACTTGCAATTTTAGAACTATATGTAAATTTAAAATAACAGGATTTGCATATTTTTTAATATTACTTTTCCATATTTCTGGAGAATGCAAGTGGTAAGTTTGCCCTTGTAAACACTACAAACACATGACAGCAACGGTGAATGTGAAAAGACTCATTAGCTACAAACGCCATCTTGTGGTCTATTTATTTATTATTCTGCAGCATTTTTTTCTATAGCCGTTTACCTCAAAATGTGATAAAGATAGGAGCCCTAGATATAATTTATTTTGTCCCTCTCATTTTTACAACATGGGCACATATATGGCTCCCAATTATGAGGGAATTGACATACGGACCTAAATTTGAATTCATACTCTTTGAACTTAATCTATGCCCTCTCATCACTGTTTCTGAATTATAGAAATCCAATGACATAAAGTTTGTCCAGTTTAATAATAGACATTTGAAACACCAAGCTTATGTTTTTGTTTAATAAGACAATGAAATATAACAAACCATAAAGAAGGGCACACTTATCAAAGCACATTGTTTTAAAGCATTTCACCTAAGTGTGCTAATTTCATTCTCCTAAAGACTTATGAGGGATATTATGGATGGGCAAAGGAAGATGTATCAGTATCTTCATGTGACAAGTGAGCAAATGGGTAAAGAAAGGAAATAATTCAATTATAATATTTAGTAGTGGCATTGTGATATCTAACTCTAATATTTTATTAGTAATCCCATCTTCTTTACTCAAGATACTACATATCTGATTAGGTATGCCTTGAGTATAAGTTTAAAATAATTTATTCCTTTTATAATTTCCTTCTATTCAAATCCTTGATTGACTTAATTTTACAAAAAAAATGAATCTAGTCCAAAGAAAGGGCAGACTGACAGGGCTATGGTATAACTTTCCAATTCAGACTTAAGCTCAACTTCATCTATGTAGTTACTTGAGAAATAATCATAGTTAGGGATATAGGGGAGTGGTGAGAATATTTTAATAGAAGTTTTTATTAAAGCAGAAACCTACAAAGCAATAATCTTCTAGACTTATACGAGACATAATTAAAGAGTTCTACATCTATATAGAAACATGAGCAACAGCTATGACTTTTGAATATCTAAGTTACAACAGAAATCATCATTTAATTTTAATTGTATATTTCCCTGGGTTTAGTTTATAATTATTACTTCTTCATTTATCCAAATTCCTGGTAACAACCTGTCAAACTGAGAAGGCAGTTTTCTGGCACCTGTGGTAGCTAATCTCCAAGGAAACATCACTCCCTACCCCTTACAGTCAACCTTAAAATAGGTTACCATAATAGTCTCCAGTGAGCAGTCCAAAATGGTTTAAAACAAAAAAATTACCTACAGTTTATTTTTGGATGCATAATTAATAGCAACTCCGTACTCAGAAAGTAAGAAGACAACGTTTTAAGCTCCTAAAATAGCCTGATGTGGTGGTGCATACTTGTAATCCCAGTACATGGGAGGCTGAGACAGGATGATTGTCCAGGTTTGAAGTCAGCCTCAGCTACTTAATGAGGCTCTCAGCAATTTAGTGAGACCCTGTTTCCAAATAAAATAAAATAGGTCTGAGAGTGTAGTCCAGAAGTAGAAAGCCCCGGGATTCCATCCCTAGTACTACACACAAAAGTAAAATTAAATAAAATTTAAAATTTAAAATTAAACTCCTAAAATAAGGTTATTCCATCTCTGATTTTCTTGCTCTGTTCTTTTTTTTTTTTTTTCTTCTTTTTTTTGGTGGTACTTGGGGTGGAACCCAGGGGCTTTTTTCTACCTCCAGGCTATACTCCCAGACCTATTTTATATTTTATTTGGAAACAGGATCTCACTAAGTTGCTGAGAGCCTCACTTAAGTAGCTGAGGCTGGCTTCGAACCTGTGCGATCCTCCTGTCTCAGCCTCCCAAGTGCGGGGATTACAAGCGTGCGCCACCATGTCTGGCTCGCTCTGTTCATTTTTATTGTGTACTTAAAGGTCCTTTTTAATGAGAATTTGTTGTTGAGGTCCTATTTGAAGTAAGAACTGATTGCTTACCAAAAAAATAATTTCCATGACAGATGATAAAAAGAATGATTCATCATTAAATAATCAATAATGTTGACCTCTTTATTAGAAATACAAGAGTAAAGCTCCTAGTCAATGGATTGTCCTTTGATAGCATTAAGATGATGAAAATCTGATATTTTTGCTTAGATAAAGATGAAGGTACCTAAAGGGACAGGTGCTTCACACAGAAGTAGTATGATGTAGCCTAAATTTCCTAATCCATACATTTTTAGGTTTCCAGTAAGTGCCTCCAAGTGGTAAGAAAACAAATCATGTGGGCACAATGGATGATAATGTGGGTGATGTATTGAACATGTCTATGCCTGGTGGCATCTCAAGCAGGTAGGTGTGTTTGCTTTGCTGGAAATCTAACCTGCACTTAATGAGGATCTCTTCAATCCCTGTGTGTACAATGTATTTGAGCCATTCTTCACACAGGACCCAAAACACTGACTGCTCTTCTCTCAAGGACTGTTTTTAGCACCATCAAGAAATTTTTCTCCCTGGGTCCTTGTGTTTAGGACAGGCTTTCGGAACTGTTATGATGAGTGATTATAAAGAGAAAAACATCCTTAAATGTGTTCTGAAGTCACTGTCTTGGGTAACTTTGGGTTATTTCAGCTCTAGCCAACCTTTTATTTTTTTGTGGTACTGAGAGTGGAACCCAGGGGCTTTTCTACCTCCAGGCTATACTCTCAGACCTACTTTTATAATTTGTTTGGAAACAGGGTCTCACTAAGTTGCTGAGAGCCTCACTAAGCAGCTGAGGTTGGCTTTGAACCTGTGTAATCCTCCTGTCTCAGCCTCCCAAGTGCTGGGATTACAAGTGTGCGCCACCACTTCCGGCTTTAGCCAACTTTCTTCTTTCTTTTTATGATAAGGAAAGAAGGCTTAACTTTACAGAAGGAACTCTAGGCTGAGACAGAAGGATGGAAGGTTCAAGGCCAGCCTCAGGAACTTAGCAATACCCTGTTTTAAAATAAAACAAGATAGCCGGGTGTGGTGGTGGCACAGGCTTGTAATCCCCGCTCTCGGGAGGTAGAGTCAGGAGGATCGCGCAGGTTCGAAGCCAGCCTCGCTGGCTTAAGAGATCCTGTTTCCAAGTAAAAATATAAAAAATAGGTCTAGGAGTGTAGCCCGGAGGTAGAAGGGTTTTCAGGAACCCCAGTACCCCCAAAAATAAATAAATAAAATAAAATAAAACAAGATAAAATAAAATAAAATAAGGTTAGACTAAATAGGCAGAATGCCCTTTGTTTCATGCTCCAGTTTAAAAAAAAAGAAGAAGAAAAAGAGATGGCCAATGTAAGAACAAAAAATAACAATTCAATATAGACCATCCATTATGGCTCTGTCCCAAGATTTTGAAAGAAATTTCAGATATTACTTGTCATTCCTTAGGCTGAGAACTATGCTAAACAACTCTATCTGGGTAAATCCTCTATGACTCCCATATCAGGTGATTGTGTATGGTGTATGCTGGAAATTACAGAAGAAGTTAGCTACTTTGGAAGCAGATGTCCTTTCTTCAGTATTTCCACCACTCTGGGGCTAAATTTAGTAAATATACTATTCACCTTGAAAGAAAATTGGCCTGGATAGAAGGTGGTCTGTCAATCTTCCCTCTAGGAGTCAGTTTAGAATTAAAGGCTTCATTTGGGGCTTTGTAAATTCTGGTTTCCAGTTGGCAAAGGTAGGGCTCTTGTACCACTCATTGACAAATATACCTAGTTTTCTCTTTTTATGGAAATGAATATTTTTGGTTTCATCTCTTCAAATATTCTAGGGGTGTGTGTGTGTGTGTGTGTGTGTGTGTGTGTGGTGTGTTTGCACAATCATTTCAACTTATACTTTCATTCTTTATGATGGAAAAAAGCAAAATTAATGAGGCAGCTCTGTTTTCTCAGTTTTTATTAGGGATTAATTTTATTATCGAATATAAACTATATATCTATATATCTATATCTATATCTATATCTATATATATATATATATATATATATATCTGATCTTTCTACCACTCTGGGAAGATTATATACATATCCATACATATACAGGCTTCCAGTAAGTATATGTGTGTAAATTTATAACATATATATACACATATTTATATGTAAAATATAATCTTCCAGGAGGCTCCTCATACCCACTCTCATTTGGCTCTGGTACTGCTGGGAAGTTCTTTACTTTCCCCCACACCTCAGTCCCTCCTGCAAAGTGCCCTCCCTGACTCGTCCTGTTCTCTCCCGCACTCATCCTGACCGTTCCCCTTTCATCTTGACTGTTCACAGTCCACGGTCCACAGGTGTAATCAGGCCTCATTCTTTATCTGCTTCACGCTTCACTTTTCAGAACTGCTCACTCCTCTCAAGTCCTACTTTCTTTTAAAGTCTGTGACTTTGAAAGTATAACTAGCTTTTCTATAATTTTTCAAGCGCTTTACTAAATTCTAGGGAATATAAATGAAAATGGCCAAGGCTTCCTTCCTTTGCTTACACCTCCCAGATTTTGAAAAAGTTACTTTCTCCCTAGGTTAATGGCATGTAGACGTGCCAGTTCTCCTTCACTAGTTAGAATGAGGCTATGGAGGCCATTCTCCTCATTGCTTCTTCCAACAAAGTTAATAGTTTTTCTGATTTTTAGCTTCTAAAAGAGTGGAATTTCTGAGAGAAATACGAATGCCACCCATCAGAATCTTCCATAGGCAACAGTTTTATAATCACCATCAATAAAAATTAACTTCTTATAATCAGAATTATTAGGAGCTACCCTAACTTGCACCAGGGTATTTTCTAGTAAATATTCACAAAGTCTGCTAAGTGTCCCAAAGTATGTAGAATACACTGACTTAAAAATAATTTGTGAGAATTCATCATTTTCCCAAATAAAAAGGTATGAATTTCTAAATAAAACCACACTTGAAGAACCGTCTGCATACTCAATGCCTACCCACTACTTATTGCAGAAAAGAACTACTGTGAGATCTACTTTTTCAATTTACTTTGAAATTTTAAATGACCCATAAATAAAAACTGGATTTGGATTTTGGAAAAGCATTAACAATATTGTTTGTTTGGCCAGAGGTATGCTTATGTAATGTTTTTCTTTATTTTTCAGAAAATGTGCTTTACCAGATTTTTCTGCCTCCTATATGCCCTTATTGATAAACATGTTTGCACTATCTACTAAGTATAAAACCCTTCTAAGATGTCTGTCCATTATGATACAAGCAACAAACACAAAGTTACATATTTCTTTGCAAGAAGCTAACATATTGTAAAGATGTATTAACTAGGTAAATACAATATGCTATTCTTTCCTAATATATTTTAACCTCCTATTGCGAAGGTCTAAGCTTGAATTTGGATGACCCAGAGTGCTGTGATAAAAATTGAATCAACAATGGATGATTTTACAAAAGGTAAATGATATTCTTAAATAAATCGATGGCATTTGACATGTGGTAATGCTTATTTCCTAGAATGCTTACCAAGCAAGTTTTTAAAAACCTCATATTACTTTTTACTTTTTTGTTTATATTTTTGAGATAGGGATCTTGCCAGGCCACCCAGGCTGGCCTGGAAACTCTAGGCTCAAGTGACTGTCCAGCCTTAACACCTAAGTATCTGGGACTTCAATTGTGTGCCACCATACCAAATTTAAAGGATGTATTCATGGTAAAAAAAATTATCAATGTTCAACTATAAGTAATTATCTAAGGTAATGAAGATACATTAGTATGATACATTAAAATTATGATTCAGTAGAAAAGCACATAAAACAAAAATTATGTAACTTAAAATAAAATTTTCACTTTAATTATCATGAAGAAGGGCCATGCAGAAAATTTTAAATTATTATCTTAATTTTACAATAGTAAATTATTTTTTGTAGTTATAATCAAATGTACAACTCTTTAAAAGAAAGACTTATTAGCATGTTTCTTTTTTATTAGTATCCTTACTTAATTTTTGTGTTTTTTTTTTTCAGGGAGCATGTGTTAATTTTATAACTAGAACAATAGGTTACAAGAACTCCCACACATCTATTAATAATTCTGAAATAAACTATGCAAAGCACTATACTGCATTCCTTCATTTTATTCACATAGCTACAAACTGCTTAATTTTGCAAAAATTAACATGAAAAGTTCCTATTATTGGAAATTTGGGCCAGATGGGGTTGGGATGGGGACTTAGAAAGCAAGAAGGCCTCTGTTATGCAGAGGGCAGGACTGGTCACAGTAGGTACTCAGAAATACTATGCAGACATATATTAATCTGCACACCTGTAATCTCAGTGACTTGGAAGGACAAGGCAGAAGGATCACAGGTTTAAGGCCAGCCTGCAAACTTAGGAAGACTTAGTTCAAAATAAAAAGAGTAAAAAAAAAAAAAAGAGAGAGAGAGAGAGAGAGAGAGAGAGAGAGAGAGAGAGAGAGAGAGAGAGAGAGAGAGAGAGAGCGCGCGCTGGCAACGTAGCTCAGTGGTGAAGATCCCCTGGATTTGATGACAAGTGATGGGAAAACAAACAAAACAAAATACTCCGATGTGTGCTAGACCTTTGACTACAACCTCAGGATAGCTCTTATGAATGCTCTACTCTTTACTATAATCAAACTGCCCTTGATGTGTTAGAGACAAATAAAACAAAGACATTAAGATAATCAAAAGACCTCCAAGCAGGAAAGCAAAGAAGGTAAGGGCCGAGGTCTGTTGGTCTTCTCCTTAATAACAAAGGTGATGTCGCTGGACTAAATAGATATTTTTCCCATTTGTTCTGTGTGTGTGTGTGTGTGTGTGTGTGTGTGTGCACAAACCTGCACATGCCAGCCTCTTGCACCTATCTTTCCAAAATATAATTGTTCTGTTTTATAGCTGTTGCCAAACCCAGAGCTATTCTAGAGCAATTACTAACCAGCTGTACTTTCCTGCCATAAACTCCAAACGAGCAATCAAAGCCCACTGGTTAGAGGACATACGAGAACTAAATAAATAAATGAATTCATTGATACTGATATTGAGCTTTCCTAAGAATAAGCTGTTCTAATTCATTGCATCTGCCCAGGATCACTTCCTCTGGAGTCATCTTCACTGTTAGTAGACACATCTCCTGTACCTAGAGAGGACTGATTTGAAAATATCCAAGCCCTTCTTCTATCATGTCATATTTTATTGTTTTGACATTCCTTTCATATTAGCAGAAAATCTTTTTTTGCTTATTTCAGTTCCATTGTATTGTCATACGCTGCATAACATTTCAGTCAACAACAGACCCTACGTAGACTTTATTACCTAGTGATATCACAGTTATCTTAGTTTGTATATGAATACTCCACATTGCTCACACAGAGATGAAACCATATAAGGACATGTTTCTCAGAATAGAGCCTGGTTGCTTAATGACAAAGGACCATGCTTTGAAAGCATTTATGCTGTTCAATTGGAATTTTTGTTTACCTGTGATTTTATTCTCTTTTTTTTAAAGATCCAATAACTTTACACTTAATTATTAGTCAGACAAAACAGAATGGAAATAAAATTTTACCTACTCATACTTGGAATTACTAGTTTTGTATGCGAAGACAATTGTCTCCAAATAAACTCATACATCTAAGAACAACATTTCAATATGATAATTAGAGTCTGATTCAGAGCCATACCTTATGTTTATAATTTCACTCCTCTTTCCCTTTGATATTTAAATTTAAAGCTACAAACAAGCTGAGGCCACTTCACTTCATACAAATAAATCCAAAGGCAAATGTTTATACCCCATTTTGTCTATCATACTAAGAACAGACCCCTTTGGGGATTTATCTATTAAAATGTTGATGAAAAAAAGCAGTATTTCTGTTAGAACATGATTAAATTAAACAGGGGTATAAGGATTGTGAAACATTCCACTTCCCTGCATATCTGAAGTATTCTGAAGTTAGGAGATAAAAGCAGATTGTGGCTGTTCAAGCCTCAAAGTCCTTCGGCTAATTAAGAAACCTTGATTATATAAGGGCTCCATGTTTCTGATTATCCTTTAGTGGACTTATGTGCCAAATACATAAAAAAATTTTCACTCAGAAAACAACAAATAGCTGAAGCTGTAAGTGTCTTTTAAAGTTATATTAAAGAAAATCTATGATTCCTCCAAGTTTTATACATCTAAGATGTACTGCAACTGATACATTTTTAGAAACAGTAAGAAATATAATTCACTTGGGGGAAAAAGTTAAGAATATAACTTACTGATATAAACTGCTATAATGAACATAATTTATAATATGAAAAGATTAATGTTAATTTAACTATTTTTCAGAAGACAGTGTTTTATACATAAATTGAATTCAATCTATGACAATGAAAAAAACACGTTTATGTTACTATAGTCAAAACCTAAAGACTAGTTAGAGTTTGATGGAATTGTTATGCTTTCTCTTAAAAAAAAGTCCAAATTTAGAAAAATGTGTCAAACCTTATTTAAAGAAAAACACATTTTATTAGTTATGTAATTTTTATACCTTAATATACTTGTTTTATAAACGGTAATAACGCATAATATATTGTACATTCTAAAATTTTTAAGGCATTTTCTTGTAAATTTTCTCTGCTGATGTTCATTACAATTCTGTAATGTCAGCATACAGAAGTTTTACATAAAAGGAGATAGTTATTACTGTGGATTTAAACAGTTAAGTGGACGCCGGGCGTGGTGGCGCACGCTTGTAATCCCTGCGCTTGGGAGGCAGAGACAGGAGGATCACACAGGTTCGAAGCCAGCCGCACTGGCTTAAGAGACCCTGTTTCCAAATAAAAATATAAAATAGGTCTGGGAGTGTAGCCCGGAGGTAGAAGGGCTTCCAGGGACCAGAGTACCACCAAGAAAATTAAAAAATTTAAAAAAATAAACAGTTAAGTGGTAATAATACTTTATATGGATATATATGCTTCATTAAAATATATTTAAAGCATTCAAAATCTGAGGCTTGTGGAAAATTCTTTTTAGACACCTGTGAGTCCATATGGTAACCTCCCTGCTAAACGCTCTTCAGTGGTTTCTGTTTCCCTTTGAATGAATGATAAAAGAGTAAAATCCTAATGTGGTCTTCAGCCTAATTAGAGGACTCAACATTATCTCTATCCTTTCTTCCTCTAAAATAGGGCCTCTGTAATTCAAACAAGTTCTCTCGATGTTCTTCTGGGAATGCTTTCACCCATATGATTTCTCTGCCTGCACCTCTATTTCTCATGTCTTTATCTGGTGACCTCTTATTCATTACCAAGTCTCAGCTTAAACTTATTCTCTGAGGCAACTTCCTCATTCCGTTACAACAGGAGAAATGCCCCTCCAATGTCTGTCTTTACTGAAATTTACACTAACTTCATGAGCTGAGCTTTTGATGAACTCTTTCCCTCTGTCTGTAACTATAGGAAAAATGGGTTGTGTTTCCCTTGCATTCTGTGATCTCTTTTTATCCATAATCTTTCTCTGTGTCCCCATAGTGTCTGGTAATAGCAGGTGGTCAAGTTACTCTTACTGAACAAAAATATCAGCATCACTCTTACTGCACAAAAATACCAGTAAAATATAAAAATATAATATTTTTAATATTTCAAAACAATATTTTTCAATTTAAACCTTTTAAACTGATAAGCACTATAGACTATAAAACATCATTCCCTCAATTTACCAATTTTTTATATTCATTAATCCAGCCAGAGATAAGATTAAAGATATGTATTTAAAATATTTTTCTTAGCTGGGCGTGGTGGCGCAAGCTTGTAATCCCCACGCTTGGGAGGCGGAGACAGGAGGATCGCGCAGGTTCGAAGCCAGCCTCGCTGGCTTAAGAGACCCTGTTCCCAAATAAAATAAAAAAGACGTCTGGGAGTGTAGCCCGGAGGTAGAAGGGTTCCATCCCCAGTACCACCAAAAATAAATAAATAAATAAATAAATAAATAAATAAAAATAAAACATTTTTTCCTAGAAAAAGTAGGATTAGAACATGTAGGGCAAAGAAAAGTGATAGTGTATTATAAAATTCATTTGAAAAAGTACCTTCTCTGAAGAAAAGTTAATTGTATAATAAAAAGCATTATTTATAAAGAAAAATAACTGGGTCTTTTTTGAATGCCCTCTTGGTCCCATCGCTCTAAAAATGGCTACCTGAGCCTGAGACAGCAGGGATACAGGATATTAAGGACAGGCTCTGATTTTCTGTTTTCTTCAAACTTCTCTCCTTTTCTTTGAAAGCACTTTATAATATAGAAAAGAGAGAAAGGGGGGAGTAAAAATGAACATGAACACCATGGTTACCGGCAACTCCTCTGGCATTGAGCTGCCAAAGGCGCTTCTGATAAGAAACTTGGTTCTTTACATTGACTCTTTCAACACAGGGTAAGTAGAAAACCAAAGAGGATACAGCTACGTCTTAAAAACCGAGGGGCCACGAAGCGTCAGCAGCTACCTGTTCATAGTAGCGGATGTTCTCCTCCGCCATGTCTGTAAATGCTGACTTGATGTCGTTCTGCATATCTTGTTTCCATCTTTCCCAATCCGCCTTCAGGGCATTATTAGCACATTCCACTCTGTCTTCCAGCTTGCAGATCGCTCCTGTAAGCTGAAGCAGGGCAGAGAGGAGAAACTGATCCACCTAGTCTCGCTATGAGGTGCATTCATTGAATTTAAGTAGAGCATGATATTAAAACACCTTAAGAATAACTTTTATTCTTGAAGCGTCATCCGTACTTATCCCATGTTCCAGTTAGAAAAAGGACACTGGATTCAGGCAGGGGTGCCAAGCAAAGTTGTAAGGTCTGCCACCAAATTAGCACTTGACCTCGGCTCAAACCGGAGCTTTAGTTGTACCACTTAGAAAACAAAGGAATTTGTACAACAAAATTGCCCGAAAATTCTCTTGTACTAACATTCTTATTATTACTGTCATTTCTGGCCATCACAATTATGCTAGATGGTATGATATAATGTGAAATGACGTGACATGCTATGATATGGTTTCATTCACTTCAGCTCCCCAGTCTTGGGCCTCATTTTTTAATTGTTTTGAATTGAGACCCCAATGAACTGACATGTTATAACATCCAGATCACGGTGTCTAGTATAGTTAGATATAGAACGACCCCTTGAAGAGCTCATGAATGGATATTTGGAGTTGATGGAATTGAGTCATGAGGGTTTATCTGGGTGGTGGCTTAAATCAGACCCGAAGGGCGTGGTTGGAAGGAGGTGGTTCCCTGAGCTTGTATCACTGGGGATTATATGCAGTTACCCTTCCCTTGCTCTCTCTTTTACTTCTGGTCTTCATGATGTGAGGGCAAAGCCTAGTTCTCTCTCTCCCTGCCATCAGGCCCTGAGATGCCCACAGTCCTTGGCCTCACAAGGACTGAACTCGGAAACCACAAGCTAATAAATCTCCCTGCCTTTGAATTCTGTGGTCAGGTCTTTTGATGACAGCTGTGATGATGCTGATGAATACAGTGTTCAACTTGGAGGGGATCAACTTGCAAATTTTCACTCAGATAACTGGTAACAAAGGCAGGTTTTATGTCGAAATGCCCGACCCATAGATTATTAAATTCCTGTAGACAAACTTAGTGTGATAGATATTTACAATCTCCTCCCTCTTATCCACCAAAGTTTGAGCATGTAATCCACTAGTTGTTATTTAAGTGCCTTGGTGGTGCCAGGCATTTACTTAGGACCTGGAGACTCAGTAGTGAATACGAAACACCAGAATCCCTGCTTTTGGCAGAGCTTCTACACTCTCCTGGGAAAGACAAACTATAAGCAAAATAAATAAAATATGAACTATCACCTAGTAATAAAAGCTAGAAAAAAATGAGGCAGGTGGGTAAGAAATGTTATTAGGATGCTGACATTTTTGGTAAGGTGACCAAGGAGAACCAATTAATAAAATATCATTTGAATAAAACTCTGAAGTAGATGTGAGTATACCATAGGATACTCAGTGGGAGAGGCATTCTGGCACAAGAAACTGCAAGGGCACTGAAAGCCAGCTGAGGTACCTGTTTATAATCCTAACATTTGGGCGGCTGATGCAAAAGGATGGCAGGTTCAAGGCCAGCCTCAGCCACATAGTGAGATTTAATTTCAAAAAATAAAAATAAGAAGGGGGAGCTGTATATAGGAGGCAGAGGGTCCCTGAGTTCAATCCCCTGTCATGGTGCATATAGGAGGCTGAGACGGGAGGACCCCAAGTTGGAGACCAGTCTCAGCAATTTAGGTAGACCCTGATTCAAAATAAAAAATAGGGCGGAGGGGTGTAATTCATAGTTAGAATTTCCCTGGGTTCAATCCCAAGTACAATAAAAGAAAAAGTAAAGAAGTGGCGGTAGAAGGGCATTGAGCTAGGGGTGGAGGGATGACCTGCTGTCCTGGAATGAGGAGACCAGGCTTGTTGCACCAGTGAACAAACACGCTGTAGGTAAGAGGGTCAGAAGCAGTAGATACCCAGATCCCAGTGAGTCATGTCGGCCAGGGCAGGGGAGACCCAAAGCTGTCTTAGGAGAGATGACACCTTTTCTCTCAGGTTTCAACAGGGGTTTGACCACCATTTTGTAATTGAGTATGTTAATAAAGGGTCATTATGAAAAAATAATTCCTATTTTAAGCATGTTACAATGTAGAAATATCTGGGTATTGATAAGATATATTATTTCTGATGGTTGCTTGAATTAATGTTTTAATATGAAATTTCACTTCTCTGTTCATTTAAAGTGTGTGTGTGTGTTACTGGGGATTGAATACAGAGGCATTCTACCTTTGAGCTATATCCTCAGCTCTATTTTATTTTTATTTTGAAACAGAGTCTCACTAAGTTGATGGGAGTCTCTCACTACTTGCCGAGGCTGTCCTTGAACCTGCTACCTTCTTGTCTCAGCCTCCCAAGTCTGGGATTACAGGTATGTGACACCACACCTAGCCACTTCACTCTTCTTATTTCATTGCACCCATAAGTATTTTATTTTGCTAAGAATAGATATTTAAAATTCCAAATATAGATACTAAATATTATCTATGAAAGATCTACTGCAGTGTTAAGATTGACTTTCATTTTTTTTTTTTTTTTTGTAATGTGTGTGACTTTTAAACTTTCTTATTTTGTTTGTTGGGTAGAACTAATATCTTGGTGAGACCATTTACTACTTTATGGGTCTATGTACTCTTTGGGTCAGTTATTTTGCTATATCTTAGAGAACATATCTAATGAAATGTTAATTGAAAAACTAATAATGACAGGCTGTGGGTGCTCAGAGATAAGCTAAAAGTAAAACTGTTAAAAGGCCAAACTCAAAAGAGAATCTGAGTCTTCTACAAAAGCTGCAGGGCATTAAAAGGCCTCACTCCTCTGGGTTATGGGATGGAGGCTTGTATTAACACAATGTCTCTCCTGCATCCAGGATCAACAGGCATACCCACCAGCTTCACCACACTGTTACTCTCTGTTCAGGCTCTGCAGTCTAAAGTTGAGGTGCACTGGGGTGGGATTACTGACAGGGAGGCTCTCCAGAAGCTGGCTTTAGGAAACACAGTAAGAAAATCATGTTTTTATCTTCCTCCCCTTCCTGAAGAAGCTTAGCATGGGCTCACTGTCATAACAGATTTATAGTAAAGAATTCTCTTTTGTGGATCTCTAAGTCCCCTCCATTTAAGCTCCTGGGAGTGGTGGTCAGGTTGGTGGTGGTATCGCTCTGGCCAGAGCAAATGCACTCCTAGAAAAGAGGTCTTCTCTGAACTCACTCTCACCTACAGAGAGGAAGTTCTTAGCTTTATCTGTACAGATTTGGGATTAGGAAGACTAACAGGTGGTTAGAACAACATCATTTTAAGTCCTACTTCTAATTTTCAGAAACTATGTAACACTGCGTAAGAATGCTTATTGAAGTCCTAGTTTCTTCATCTAAAAATAGATATAAAATACTCATTTCATAAATATTTTTGAGAAATTGCATGAAATAAGAAATATTGAGCCACACAGTGTCTAACAATCTGCCTACTAACTGTTCTCTGTTACCATTACCATCACTACTAACACCATCATTATTGTCAGTTGGCAAAACTGACACTAGGCCCCCTCCTCTCTGGTATTTTGGTCTCTACCAACATGTCATTATTCTGCCAGTGTCTGGGTCTTAAATTGATTTCTAGTGATATTTCTTAAGCTGTTCTCACCAGTGTAAAAGATGATGCCTCTGTTTTATACATGTATGATAAGTACTTCTTGTCATTATTTTGATGGGTATCAATGAGAATTTTTTCTCTTTTGGATATGTTCTTAATGATTTCAGTTGGGAAAGGAGAAATGAAACAGGCATTTCCTCAAACTGACTCGTCTTCCCATAATTTCAATCCTAAGAAACACCAATTGATCATAAACACAAGATATCTCATTCAAAGAATGAGTTGGGCTATATCTTGCCTAACCATTGATAAAAGTGTAATATAATTAGATGTCTTTCCCTTTGGTTAACTTTAATTTTAGCAAGGTCTCCTTTGGTCCAAGGACCATGCATTCTGACTCTGCCACTTGTCCAGGCTCTGACAAAGTGATATACTCAACAAAAGTTAACCAAAGTGTGAGGCTGAGATGCCAGAAATGTTCCAAGCCATAGAAACTCCTGAGTGCTAAGTATCAATAACTTTAACTACTAAAATCTAATTCACATTTCCTACCTCAAATTAGCATGGGGAAGATAGGAATAAAGAGAATTTAAAGCTTCTACAATTCTTTTCACAGATACTGGCAGCAATTAAGTCACTGGAAAGATTGAAGAAGTGAGCACTGCTTTTTGCAAGCAAAATGTCAAAATAAGTAAAAATAGGAGCTTGTAAGATGATGACAAAAAAGGTTTCTTTTTAATAGAAAGGCTAATGGATAATTTCTAGCTTCTGTTATTAAACTCAAAATTAGCCATGTAAGTCAATGAAAGACATTAATACTAAGAACCCAAACCAAACAATATTTCCTGCAATATCACATACCTCTAGTAAAAATAACAGAAGTAATAATGATCATTTACCGTGTATCTGCCATGAACCATTGTGTTAAGCACATTGTATGTGTTTTACATACAGTATTTACTTAATTTGACTAAGTATGTTGTAACTTGGGGATTATCTTCCTGTTGAAAATGTGAAAAATGGGAGAGTTGACAAAGATAACAGTTACTTGTGGCACAGCCAGGATTTTAACCCAGGTCTGCCAGATAACACTCTGCCTACATTGACTGAATGGGACCAGGGTGGGGCTAGCTGGCCTGTGATTTTTAAATTAAATTGATTCAACTTTTCTCTCAAGGAGTTTATAAGCTATTAAGATACAGATATGTAAAACTAAAGCAAACTCCAGAGACCATAATAAAACACAGAATGCAATATATACCGCCTGAAGGGAAAAGATGAAAGTAGCATATGAAGATACGGGATGTATGATTGATTCCAATTGTGGGGGAAGGGTCATTTTGACTGCTAATGCACTGGGCAGTGACTGGGGCAGGGAAACACCTAGTGGAGGGAAAGGCGTGAACACAACTGCAAAGACACTGTGCTATGGAGTCTGACAGAAGCTAGCCTGCTCTGGAGTCCAGAGTGGGTGAGGAGAAAAGAAATGCCAGTGGAAAGGTGGATTTAAGATTGACCACTAGAGGGTGGAAATGAGGAGCAAGAAATGGATTCTGTAGGGAAGGAGAAGTCACTGAAGGTTTTTGTCCAGGCCAGAGCTATGCTTCAGACAGATTCTTGAGGTATGCAGGGATAATTATAAGGGACAAGAAAGAAGAGGGGAGGGAAAGAAACCATTTAGCTTGAAGTGGAACCAAGGAGAGAACCAAGAAAAGCATTAAAGAGGACTTGGTTCCTTCCCACTCACTCAGCTTTCACCAGCATCCAACTCTGCTGCCAGGAACTAAAATAGAGTGTGGAGAAATAGACTTTGCCCTCATGAACTCCTGCTGACAGGGGAGAAGGAAAAGCGACTGGGTAAAGAAAACACGAAGGGAATTCCATGCAAAGCAAACTGCAGGTGTGACTTCACAGAAGCATGTTCACTTTGACGTTTTTTTGAACAATAGAGGCCTGTCCTTGGAGCTGGGACCTTAGAGAATGAAAAGAAGAGCCAAAGTGAGGACTCATAGGCAGGGGGCTGTCGGGTCCTACAGGAGCTTTCCTGAGGGTGTTTGGATTTAGTAGAGAATAACTGAAAAAAAGGCAGCAGGGAGAATCAGATTCTTGATTCTAGGAAAACTGAGGAAACAAAATGCCGAGGAGGAGCAGAATCAGGGGAGTTTGGCGCCTGGCTTGAAGCAGCCTTTGGGAGAAAAGTCCTTTGCTGATAAGGTGAACTGGAAGAACAGGCAGGGTAGGGTGGGGCAGGCAAGAATGCCTGAAGGCAATACCGGTAACACAGACACTCACTCACCCCGCACTGTCCTGTCTTGCCTGGCGAGGCGTACTGTTACATAAACATTCAAACCCATTCAGCTGCACACAGGGCAATAGACTTCAATTCTGGGATGCAACAGGAATCAAGATCACTTCCGAAGTGACTTTTCTACATTAATTTAGATGCTTTAGGCAAGTTGGGAAATGATATACCAGTTGACAGCTGAGTGGTACCCAAGCAGAACTGAATATCTGAGTTAATAAGAAAGTAGAGCTGTATGTCTAAGGAAAAGAAGTAAAACTACAAGTAAAGTATCTTAGAGAAGTGTTTTCCCTCACAGAGCAGCTATGTGCAGCTGTTCTCTTTTGGGATAGATTTCTCTACTCCATTAGTAGGTGCTACAGTCTGGATCTAGAATGTCTGCCAGAGGCCCACATGCTAAATGTTTGGTCACCAGCCTGTGGCTATACTGGTAGGTAATAAGACCTTTAGAAGGTGGTACCTAGTGAAGGAAATTAAGTCAATGGCAAAGGGACCATGGACTATAACCTCTGAAACTGTGAGCCAAACTAGACCTTTCTTCCTTATAAATCAATTCTCTCAGTTATTTTGTTGTAGTGATAGAAAACTGACTAACACACAGGAGTTTTCATTTGATATTTTAATACTCAAGGAGCTTTCCTTCTAGGGAAAAAAAGAACAGTTGTTTCTATAAAATAAATGATCTGCCTCATTAAAATGCACAAATATATGACTATATTCATTGCCTGTAAACATTTTTTAAGATAACTACTTATTTTGAAGTGGTAAGCTTTTGGAGTTGTGTGAAAACTGTAAAACATTTCACTATTTTTAAATAATTTGATTGTCACATTTAATTAAATAGAAGCTTTAATTTTGGTGCATCTATAGTGCATCATGGTGAGAAATATAAGCAAAAACAGGAAACTTTTGTATGTGTAGTGACTAGCTTATGGAAAAATTGATATAAAAATAACTGAAAATATTTCAATTAAAAGCCCCCCCAAAATAAGGCAATGTCAGAGAATATAGAAGTAGTTAATGCTCATCAAGAAAACCAACCTAGGAGAACTGTATACTAAAAAGATAATAGATCACATTCACTGAGTTAATATATTTTTTTTCCTGTCTACTATGGGCAAGGCATATGGCAGAGGCAGGAGGTACAAACAATTTAATGAGCACATAGTTTCTTGAGGCACTTGGCTAAATTAACCTTATAGAAACAAGATTCTTGAATTCTGGAGTTTTCTTTTGTTCTGGAAAAAACTATAGGATTAAACTCTTCATTTTCTTTTCAGTTAAAAACTTTTGCTGGGAGGGAAACTTAATTAAACTTTGGTAAGCTTGTAATATATTTCATTAAAAATCCTACTCTTCTTACAAAGTGACCACGCAGAAACAGAATATGCTGAGAAGGGATAAAGTCACAGAGAATGAAATTATAGGAAATAATGAAGCAATAGTATGAAGATCACACCAAAAATAACCCCACTGTTAACAGCACCACATTAAATGTTAAAGTCATATTTAATGACTATACTTCATTATTTCTCATCCATGGAAAGTGTACTCCAAGGGCTGGGGGGAGGGATGTCAAACAGGCAAAAGAGGCATGAGGTTCAGCTGGTGTCATATTCTATCAAAATGGGAGGTGGCCCAGATTCAGCTGAAGGGGGTCCATCATGTACTTGCCATATTAGACTTGTTTCTTTGATTCAGTTAAAGATTGTCCAGAGAATTATCCTATAAGGATAAGGGCCCAGATACCAGGTGTGATGGCACACTACTGCAATCCCAGTACTTGGGAGACTGAGACAGGATGATCATAGGTTCGAAGCCAGCCTCAGCAACTTAATGAGGCTGTTAGTAACTTAGCAAGACTCTGTTTCAAAATAAAGAGATGGGATGAGGGGGTGTATCTCAGAGGTAGAATGCTCCTGGCTTCAATTCCCAGCAACACACACGCGCACGCGTGCGCACACACACACACACATACACACAACATGTAAATAAATAAAAATAAAAGGGCTAAGAAGAGATATACTGGGTTCCATAAACACCAGCTGCAGCTCTGAGCCTGGTCAAAATGTTGTGAATATTTCTAGGTCATGTGGAAAGTTAGAAAGACAGTGTTGGTGAATCCAAACATTACTAAAAGAAAGCCTACCTTCTAGCTGCATGGCCACATGAGCCTGTCTTTCTCATTACAGGTCATTAGACTATTTTTCACAGTTATTTAATTTTTGAAGAACATATGGCGGCTAATAGCACCATAGGTGCACTCAATATCTCAAGTCTATTAAATTATTTTTGACTCTTAAACTCTCAATAATGAGTTGAGGTAAAACCAATCTGAAGTTCTACAAGATTCTTATAATTTTCATTAATGGTTTATTTTACTGATAAATTTTAATGGTAAAATTTAATTTTCTATTGCTTTTACACATTAAAATTTGCAAGAATGTATCTTAAAATAGAACCAACAGAAACAGAACATTTGAGACATTAGAGAAAAATTATATGAATCTAGGCAAATACATGAATAAATTAGGTTTTAGCCAAATGATTAATATAATAAAGTAAAATAATCTTTTCATAGAAAAGTATTTTAAAACAGTATTTACTACCTTTATAGAAAAGCTTAAAGTGACAGAACCTTTTATTTACCTTGTTTTCTTTTCTTTCTTTTTTTTTTTTTTGTGGTTCTGGGGACTGAACCCAAGGCATTCTACCTCTGAGCTACACTCCTAGCCCTATTTTAATTTTTACTTGGAAATAGGGTCTCCTCAAGTTGCTGAAAGCCTCACTAAGTTGCTGAGGCTGGCTTCCAACCTGTGATCTTCTTGTCTCAGCTTTATGTTGTGGTGGTGGTGGTGGTGGTGGTGGTACTGGGGATTAAACTCAGGGGCATTCTACCTCCAACCTATAATTCCAGCCCATTTTCTATTTCAGTTTTGTTAACAGGGTCTCTCTAGGTAAAAGTTTCAATAAGTTGCTAAGGCTGGTCTCAAACCTGTGATCTTCCTGTTTCAGTCTCCCAAGTACTGGGATTACAGGCATGTTCCATCACATTCAGCTGACAGAACGTTTTAGAATCTTATAAAAGAAAGATGCTTTTCTGACAGGATGTTATCTTGGAAACTTTATTTATAAATGGAAACCTCTATTTATAAATAAAATATTACAGGTATAAATTTTATTCTTAAAAGTGTAGGACAGCAAATAGAATATTGAAACTATTTTTTAACTTGTTAAGAATATAGTCCTCAAATTGTTTCTAGAAATGCTCTATAATAATTAAAATTTAAAGAAATTCTGCAAAATAGGATTATTTGTATACTTATTAATTAAGAGGTAAATACAATGAATCCAGAGTATACCCATTTGATCTAACACTAAACATTTGTTAGGGTTTTGAAAGCAATTAGTACTTTCTCCCTAGAGAGTAAAAATGTGCTTAAAAAATGATTGGGAGAAGCCTTTTGCTCTTAAGACTTAAATGTGACTTAATTATTATGTCAGTATCTTTTCTACTATGTATTCATTATAGAGACAAGCACTTTCAAATCTACCAATAGAAATAACAATTATTTTAATTCACTCAGCTATCCTATAGCTATATTCTATATTGTATATCATCTTAGAAGTGACCTTTGAGAGCTTATTGGGACATTCTGACAGAATGTACAGCTATTTAGGAGTTACTCTGAAATAGCTCTGAATTTGGCAACAACAATGAAAGGCATTAGCTTTTGGAGAGATGGTACAAGATAATGGGAACCAATCTACCTAGTCAGAGAGATGAGTGACATTAACTTTTTCTTTTGGTGGTACTGAGGATGGAACCCAGATGCCTTCTATCTCTGGGCTACTATAGATGGAACCCAGATGCCTTCTACCTCTGGGCTACACTCCCAGACCTATTTTATATTTTATTTGGAAACAGCGTCTCGCTAAGTTGCTGAGAGCCTCACTAAGTAGCTGAGGGTGGCTTTGAACCTGCACAATCTTCCTGTCTCAGCCTCCCAAGCATGGGGATTAAAAGCATACGCCACCACGCCCAGTGATATTAACTTTTTTTATTATAGAGATAACAAGTAGCCCTGATCACCTTCACATTTTTGCTTAAAAGCTTTATGATATGCCAGGTATGGTAGAGAAGGATCACAGGTTTGAGGACAGTCTCAGCAAGTAGTGAAATTAACACCAATCCATAGAGACATTGTTTGAAAATAAAAATAAAATAGGTCTGCAGGAATAGCTTGGTGGAAGAATACCAACCCTGGGCTCAATCCCCAGTAACATACACACACACACACACACACACACACACACACACACACACATGAAAGTTGTACAATCATCTCACTATCTTTGGCTTCTAATATGTCAAGGACGGTTTGATAGTTAATTAGGAGTAGGGAATTCACAAGAGGTACTGAAGTCATGGTGAAGCACAGGGGGAGTTAGCAAAGGCAACCAGGACCCAGAACATCTGCAGCACACAGTAGATGCTTAGTGTATACCCACTAAGTGGCCAGCTCTGTGAGGAGCCCCACCCTGGTATCACCTGTGGAATCTCAGTTCACCTTCTAACTCCTGGAGATGGCTTTCCTTCCCTTACTTCAACTGGCCCAACACTCGGTAGGTAACACAAAAGGAGGACCTGGCACGAGATGCAGGTCCCCATAAGTGCTTTTCATGACTGCAAACTATTTCTCACTGATACGTTTTGCTTCCAGAATATAGATTGCTTTTATAAATATTTTAATCATTCATGTTCTTGCAAAACTATTCTCCACCAAAATGAATCTATTACCTTCAAGAAAAGAAAAATGAAATCTGGTATAAAGTATGCATTCAGTTAACAAATCTTTGTTTTGAAGTCCTACTATGTAACAGGTATTGGCCCAGGCATGTGGCAAAGGGCACAGGGATAAATACAGAAGGGAAGGTCCCTTCCACTGGAAGCCTACAGTCTAGCAGCAAACAAAGATCTTCATTGCATTGGGTATTCTCTCTTTTCTTACCTAAATTTAAAAATCTACCAATGAATTTTTTTCTCTTTTTTAGAAAAAATTATATAATAAAAAAGCAACTCCCAACTTAAGAAATCCAGCATATCTGGAATTAAAAAATTCCCATAAAAATGGAGATGGATCTTTATATCCAATACCTATTCTATTGCAATAAGTATTCACTCAATGCAATTATAACACACACTAACATAAGTCAATCCAATGTAATCAACTTAGACGTGATGACGTCCTCATTTCCCATCAAGGTTTAACAGAGGGGCTCCTGAGCCGCATGGGCTAGACTCTGGGCACCATTCTACTGTGCTCTCAGAAGAGTGGCCTGAGATGCTGCATGGGTAATAGTGACTCTATCTTTCCCCCATTCTCCACCAACCCTGATAGACCCTGGCTTAGGGCTGCTGTGACGCAGGCCACCTGTCAGATGTGGTTTCCTCATATGTAAAATGAGAAAGCACTTGCTTCCTAGAATAATCTTGTATAATGTGTTAGCAACGTGCACTTCTAATATGTAAGAGTTAGAGTGGCCCCTGGCGTGATTAGGAAGGGATCTTGTTAGGGTGTCAGAACTGTCCTGACACACATGCCCTCTTAGAATTCACTTGCCTTATGTTTGAAATCTCTGTGGCAAACCAGCATAAGCCAGGAATAACAGTCACAGTGGACATAAGTTACTTTACTAATAGCATAGAAAGTTCTCCAAAACCCCAGTGTGCCGGAGAGTGTTGATAGCTGGACTAAAGACCATCTCAGGCCCAAAAGTTAAGTAAGGCTAGTCCATAAGGTCTTTCTACAAATAAGCCCAGAAATGGCTTCTATTTTAAAGAACTGAATTGCCATCTCACTTCAATAAATTATTTTTCTCTAATCCAAGAAGTATTAATTCTTTGCAAATTATGGAATAATAAATCTCTTAGACAAAATATACCACAGAACATTTCCCCTGACTCTAAAGTGTTTTATACTTCCTAGTAACTAAGAAATCCTGCCTAGAAAAATATAAATAAATAACTAATAAATAAATAAAAGCAAAGACTCCCATACTTCCAGTTTTACCAGTATGCTTTTACTTACTCTTCTTTATTAAGGATCAGTTTTTGGAAAAGATTAATTCTTCCAGTAAGTTACTATATGCCAAGAACGCATGCGAGGCACAATGCTCCTATGTGAAATATTTCCCTTCCTTTCTGATTCAGTTGTGAAACACTTTCTTCACAGAGGAAAATCTCAATACGTCCTTCCCAGTGCCAACAATGAGACCAGGATGGAAGGGATTAATATGTTATTCTCAGATTGGGATTCTATACCCACATTAATACTCAGTGATATTCCAAAGAGTCTGAAAAGACAAATAAATACAAATGATAAAAAAATTGGCATAGCAGCACAGTTCACAATACTAAAATTATAGAACCAGCCTGGGTATCCATCAAAAGATGAATAGATAGAGAAAATGTGCTACATACACACAGTGGGATTCTACTCAGCCACAAAGAAGAACAAAATCATGTCATCTGTAAGAAAAATAAATGAAATTTAGAGGTTATTAAGCTAAGCGAGATCAGCCAGTCTAGAAAGTCAAAGGTCCTATGTATTCTCTCCTATATGGAAACTAGAAAAAAGCAGGAAACAAAAGAGATTTGAGATAAATGAGGAGAGAGACCATTGGGATAGTGGAAAAGGAGGGGGAAAAGGAGGACTGAGGAAGGAAACAGTTCAAATAATGCTCTGTCCATCTACTAAGGGATCACCACCAATCTCACTAACATGTACAGGAAGGGAGGAGGGGGAGAGGGTAGAATCCTGAGGGAAATGCACCAGGTGCTGCGTGCACATATGTGTGTATTATTTTGAACCTCACTAGGATGTGTAATTACACTAGTGAACATATTTATTATTATTATTATTGTTATTATTATTAATTATTGTGGTACTGGGATTCCTGGAAACCCTTCTACCTCCGGGCTACGCTCCCAGACACCTATTTTTTATATTTTTATTTTGAAACAGGGTCTCGTAAGCGAGCCTGTGTGATCCTCCTGTCTCCGCCTCCCAAGCGCAGGGATTACAAGCGTGCGCCACCATGCACAGCTGACTAGTGAACATATTTAAAGGCACGTAATCCAGAGCTGCAGAAGGTCTTGAAGAAAAAAATTAAACTTCATGGACAGATGATAAAGGAGACTTAAGAGTGAAGTATTTAAGCAATTATTCTATTTTAAATTTTCTAGCTAGTCCCCTTTTTTAACATGCTTTTTATCGGTGCGTTGTAGTCTCAACATCGTAATGTAAATCATGTTGACAGTGACGTATGTGCACACAGCACTTGATGGGCCTCCCCTTCCCTGGCTGCCTCTCCATCTCCTCCTTTCCTGTACAGAGTATGGATTTTGACGTTGGTATTTCCACATATGTACACATAGTTCATGGTAGTAATTCCTTCTATGAACTTCACTCTTCCCCTTCCCTTTCCTTTTAGATGGTTCTCAGATAATCCTTCCCAGAACAGCATTTATATACATGCTAGGGTTTTCTTTTTCTTCCATCTCTTACTATCTCAGTCCACTGTCAATTTTTAATTATTCATTAGAAATAGCATTTGCTCTATTTGTCTTGCTCTGGTAAGACCCGGGTCCCTTGAGCTGTTTGACAAGGTCCCAGAGAGAGGAGGACTCCAGCAAGGCAGGCTTACCTTGACCCTGTTTGGTATTCTGTGTTCTAATTGGATTATTAATCAAGGCAAAGGATCTGGGTGGTCTCAATGAAACATGCTGTTCTTTACATATGAAGATGTTACAGGAAAAAAGGTATTAAGAAACCTGAGAATTACTCAGAAATTCATAAATCCCAAATAGTAAGAATCTAGCTACTAGCTGAGAAATATGTGTAAAAATATGTTTGGCCAAAAGTTGTTAGTACCAAATATTTCAGTGTAAAAGCATATAAAAATAAAGCATTGACTCCGAATGGCAGAGTAATGCCTCCAAAAAAGGCTGTCTCTCTTTCCCTCAAGTCGCTGACTCCTCGCCAACCTTTGAGAACCTCTGAATTGGCTGGAGATGGTCTTCAGCATTGCTCTTTCCTGATGTGATGTGTTTTGCCATGAGTGGCCGCACATCTACTTTGCACCATGTACTGAGTGAATATGAGAATTTGTAAACGGAACAAATAAGTAAAATATTAGTGATAAATCAGGACTTATTAGTTTATCAGTTTTCCAATATTTATGTTTTTACATTGTAAATACTACAAACATGTAAAAAGTGCATGTACCTACCCCCAAAGGCATATATCACAAAAATCTAAAAAAATAATATAACTTGTAGATGATAGTTATTCTCACTTAAAAATGTCATTACTGTTTTCCTTTATAAATGATGTCTCTAATTTTTCCTTTTATGGAAAAAAAGAATAACCATGAAATCTATTTATTCAAATGCTAAAATTTTCAACTCACAATCAGGAAAGCTCAGAAATTATCATTTCGAAAAGTTCTTAAAAATAACATACCTAAATAAAAAGATTTCAATTGCCACTCCATCAGAAGACAATAGAAAATTCAAAAATTCAATTCTAATCTGACAGCTACCTCTTCTTAACAAGCATTAATTAAATTGCAGGGGAGAGAGAAGAGGGCTTTTAACAATAAAATTGTATTATTTTCTGATTCGTGAGAAGGTAAGATGTGTCTGAAGAAATTAGATGCTTGATTATACAATGCTGCTCAGGCATACATGTGATTACTAAGTAGTACCTTTTTTATATACTTCATAATACATGCTTTTCTCAGAAAGTAGAAGCCTCTCTCCCTGAAACTCAGTGCCAATTTTTTTTTATACAAATGTAACTTGTTCAGTAAAATACAACGCATTTTCTAAAAATGACAAATTGAGTCATAAAACACCCACAAACGTAGTTGACACATCACCTTTCAAGCCAACACCTCCAACGGCATTAACATCCCACAAATAATAATTATGCTTTTTTTGCTACACTGCAGGCACAGAAAGTCAATTATTTAAATGATAGCATTCTAGGAAATGAAGATACCACCTCTGAATCTTCTGCATAGCAAATGTACATTGAAATAAGGAAGATTCATGACCTTTTAGGTGTTTCCAGGAGTTCCATTAATTTAAAAAAAACCTTTTAAAAAGAAAGGTGTTTCCTTTAAAATAAAACAACAACAAAAAACTTCAAAGTCTTTTAACTTTTGATATGTGATAATTTTATGTATTTAAGCACATATCTAGGCCAAAAAGAAGTATACTATATTAAATTATAGCAATATGCTACTTAACCATTAGATTTTTGAGGTAAAAAATTATTTCAGTGCCTATCAGCCAGTCTCAGAAAGTCAAGGGTCATATGTTTTCTCTCATACGTGGAAGCTAGAACAAAAATGGAAAGCAACCAGGCATGGTGGTATATGCTTGTAATCCCAATACCTGGGAAGTTGAGACAGGAGGATCGCAGGCTCATGGCCACGCTCAGCAACTTGTTAGACCCTCCACAAGAGTTAGTGAAACCCTGTTTCAAAATAAAGGATAAAAAACTGGGCTGGGGGTATAGCTCAGAAATAGACTGCTCCTGGATTCAATGCCCCATAACACACACACACACACACACACACACACACACACACACACACACCAAAACAGGAAGCAAGGGCATCTTTACAGTGGAAGAAGACTGAGGGAAGGAGGGAGGAAGGGAAAAATCAAAGATTGAGAAAATGCCCAATTCAAATTAGGCTATAACCAAACAAGGTTTCACTACCAATTTCACTAACATTTTCAAGAAGGGGAGAGAGGAGAAAAGGCCCACTATACAAAGGGAAACACACCAAGTAATGTGTCATATATGTTTATATCACTTTAAATCTCACTATTATCTATTTAATTATATTCAAACAATAAAAGTATATAAAATTTATTTCAAAAGAAAATCTAAAACTTTATTTTACATACCTTTAAGGTCTCACAATTTTGTCTGAAATGTTATTTTACTTACTGCTTAACCAAACAATATCTAACATATTACCTATTACCTCCTTTTTCAATATGCACTTATATGATACATATTATCTTTCCCAGTTTACTAATACAGGAAAGCAAGGCTTACTGAGGTTTATGTAACTCATTTTATAATTTCCACCTAGAACCTAGGTCCTCTAAGCTTGTGATCCAAACCTCATCACACTACAAAACTCCAAGATGGAGTATTGTGTGAACTTCAGGGTATGTATAAGACTCCTCACATTTACATGCATAGTTTTTAATACAGATAAAAATACAGAAATATAGTAGCATGAACGAATAATCTATATATTAAAAAATGAACATATATTGAGAGATATACTAAAAGGTAGTTAGGTGACAGAGCATGTACTAATTTGATGTTTGTCCCAAAGGCCCACGTGTTAAAGGGTTGGTTTCTAGCCCATGGCACTGATAAGAGCATCTCACTGGGAGTGTGCCCTTGAAGGGTATCACAGGATGCTAGCCTCTTCCTCTCTTTGTTTCTCAGTTGCCATGAGGTGAGCATCTTTCCAGCCTTGTGCTCTCACCATGATGTGCTACGTCCCATAGGCCCCAAAGCAACAGGGCCAATCACTCTCAGAATGTAACATCTACAACTGTCAGCCAAAATAAACCTATCTGTATTGTAAGTGGATTAAATCAGGCATTTTGTTACAGTGACAAGAAGCTAACACAGTGTGTAATCAAAACGTCCAGCGTCAACCATATTAGCTTAGCTGTGGAAATATATATATATATATGATACTTTTAATCAGTTAACCACCCACCCCAATGTTTCTTTCATATTTTCATTTCTTTTCTATCTGAATCCTTAGTAGAACTAAAAATTTCATGAGAAATTAACTTTCTTCTTTGATTCAATCAACCAACTACTATGCATGAAAAAAAGCTCTAAGTACTGTAACATTCTCTAAAACAAATCTACCCAAAAGATCATTCTGTGGTGACAAAAATGCTCTATTCTGGACTGTCCACCATGGTAAAAATAGTCTCATGGGACTATAAAATGTGGCTACCTCAGCTGAGGAACTGAACTTCTATTTTATTTATTTATTTATTTATTTGTTTTTTTTATTTTTTGTGTGGTACTGGGGATGAAGCCCAGGGGCTTTCTACCTCTGGGCTAAACTTTCAGATCTATTTTTTTTATAATTTTATTTGGAAACAGGGTCTAACTAAGTTGCTAAGAGCCTCACTAAGTAGCTGAGGCTGGCTTCGAATCTGTGCAATCTTTCTGTCTCAGCCTCCCAATTAATGGGATTACAAACATGCACCACCATGCCAGGCTAAATTTTTTTTTAAATCACTGTCTGTCAGCATCGTGACTGGCTTTGATAAGTTTATGTATATCAGGTTCACTGAGGTGTTTCCCTCTTCAAATCTTCCTCTACCCTTCCATTTCTTTCCATGAGGCTCTCTCCTTCACTCCACTAAGTTTTCTCCTCCTTTTTCTGGAATCCCTCCGGTGTCCCATTTTCTACCTAGCTTCAGCATATGAAGGAAAACATCTGATTGTTCACTTTTTGTGACTGACTAATCTCATTTAGCATGTTCTCTAGCTTCATCCATTTCTTTGCAAATGACATAATTTTGTTCTTCTTTATGGCTGAGTAGAATTCCATTCTGTGTATATATCCCATACATTTCTAATCCATTCATCTGTTGATAAACATCTCAGCTGCTTCTGTAGTTTGGCAACAATGAATCGTGCAGCTATAAACATAGATGTGCATGTGTTACTATGGTAGTCTGGTTTCAATTCTTTGGAGTAGATACCCAAGAGTTGTGTATCTGGGTCATTAAGATAGGTTTATTCCCATTTTTTTTTTTTTTTTTTAGATACTGGGGATTGAACTCAGGAACATTCTATCTCTGAGCTACATCCCCAGCAATATTTTTTTTTATTATTTATTTTGAAACAGGATCTCACTAAGTTGTGGAGGGTCTCACAAGCTGCTGAGGATGGCTACGAACCTGCAATCCTCCTATCTCAGCCTCCAAGCTACACTCCCAGCCCTATTTATTTATTTAATTTTTTTTGCAGTTCACCCCCAGCCCTATTTTTTTATTATTATTTTGAAACAGGGTCTCATTGAGTTGCCAAGGGCCGCACTAAGTAGCTGAGGCTGGCTGTGAACCTAGCTCTTCCTGTCTCAGCCTCCCAAATGCTGGGATTATAAACCTGCACCACTATGCCTAGCTCCCAGTCCTATTTTTTGATTCTTTATTTTGAAACAGAATTTCACTGAGCTGTCTGGGAACCTGTGATCCTGTCTCAGCCTCCCAAATGCTGGGATTATCAGTGTGCCCCACCACACCTGGCTCTTCTGCATGATTCTTAATGCTGAAACCTATTTTACCTACTCTGGTCTTTTGTTGCTCCTAATGAATATATGGACTGATTTTTTTAGATCTGTGAAGAACGACTGATCATGGGAATTGCATTGAATCTGTAGATCACTTTTGGAAGAACAGCCATTTTGATGATATGTATTCTGCCTATCTAAGAGCATGGGTGATCTTTTACTTTTTAAGATCTTCAATTTCTTTCTTTAGTGTCTTATAATTTTTATTGTGGAGGTCTTATACCTCCTTGATTAGATTTATTCCTAGTACTTTATTGATTTTGAGGTTATTGTGAATGGAAATGTTTTCCAGTTTCTTTTTCAGTGGATTTATGTCTGACATATAGAAAATCTTCAATTTTTAGATGGATTTTGTATTAAAATACTGCTGAATTTGTTAATCAGTTCTCATAGTCTTTTAGTTTAGCTTATTAGCTCTTGTAAGTATATACTCTGCAAATAGAGACAAATTTCAGTTCTTCTTTTCCTATTTGTATTCCTTTGATTTCCTTTTCTTGTCTTATTGCTCTGGCTCGAGTCTCTAGTACTATTTTGAAAAGGAGTGGTGATAGTGGGCATCCTTGTCTTATTTCTGATTAAAATGGAAACTCTCCTAATTTTTTCCTATTCAATATAATAGTGCTTGTGGGTTTACTGTATATTGCCTTTATGATGTTGAGGTAAGTTCCTTCTATTCTAATTATCTGTGGTGTTTTTAACACAAATGAATGTTATATTTTGTCTGATGTTTTTTTCAGTCTATTGAAATAATCATGTGATTTCTCTCCTTAGTTCTGTTTATGTGGTGAATTACATGGATTGCTTTTCTAATGCTGAATCAGCCTTGCATTTCTGGGATGAACCTGGCTTGATCATGGTGGATAATTGTCTTCATGTGGTTTTGAAGTTGCATTGCTAATATTTTGCTTATAAGTTTTGTGTCTAAGTTTATCAGCAATATTGGTCTATAGTTTTCTTTACTTGAGCTGTCTTTATTTGGTTTTGGTTTTGGTATTAATGTGATGATTTCTTCATACAATGTGTTTGCCAGAATCCTATCGCTTTCTATTTCATAGAATCAATTAAGAAGTATTGGGATTAGATCTTCTATAAAGGTTCAAAAATATTCGGCTGTGAAACCATCTGGACCTGAGCTTTCTTTGATTGAAGGGTATTTATTGCTTTCAATCCCTTTGGTTGCTATTGGTATATTTAAATTTTCTATTTCTATACCTTGGTTCTAAATTTTCTATAAAAATGGTTGCACCTATATTTAGAGTATAAATGTTGATTATTATTATGTCCTGTTGATTGTTCCTTTTCAGTAAAAAATAACCAGCTTTGTCTCTTCTGATAAGTTTAAGCTTAAAGTCTACTTTGTCTGATATGAGAGTTGCTACTCCTGCTTGTCTTTGAGTTCCATTACTTGTAAAGGTGTGTTTCTTGCAGACAGCATATAGATGGGTTATGATCTTTTATTCATTTTGCCACTTTATGTCTTTTAATTGAGGGTTTGCGGTCATTGATATTCAGGGTAATTACTGAGGGATGATTTTTAATTCCTAACATTTTGAATTATAATTTCTGTTTGAGCTTTTTAGTTCTGTTTTAGTGTTTGTTCTTCTTTGCCTATTGGTTCATTTGATGGAAATCATCTTTTATTTGGTTCTGGTGTTTATTTTTATTTCTTCTTTGTAATTTATTTCTCTGAATATTTCATTTAGTGCTGTTTTGAAATACAATTCTTTCAGCTTCTGTTTGTCATGGAAGATTTTTGATTCTCTTTCAAATTAAAAGCATATCTTTGATATGTAGTCTTGGCTAGAAGTTGTTTTCTTTCAGAGTTTGAAATATGTTGCTCCATCCCCCCTTTGCTTGCATTACTTTGTTTGAGAAATATGGAGTGATTCTTATTGGTTTGCCTCTAAATGTCCCTTGGTCTTTTGCTCTCATTGCAATTAAGGTTCTCACCTTGGCCTTGATGTTAGTCAATTTGATTATTACATGGCATGGTGAACCTATTCTCTAATCTTGTCTAATGGGGGTTCTATATGTTTCCTGTACCTGTGTACAGAACTCACTTTCTATGGGAACTTCTGATATTTCTCAGGAATGATTTTTTAATCTTTTGGTTTCAGCTTCTAGGCCATCTTTTATACCTATTATTTTTAGGTTTGCTCTTTTAAAGGTATCCCAAAACTCTTAGCTGTCTAATTGATTTTTCTAAATTATAAACTATGTGTTCTTTTTTGGGAATAGTCATCTTCTAATAGTGAGATTCTGTTTTCCATGTGGTCTAGTCTGCCGTTTGTGGTTTGCAATGATGTATTCATTCACTGCATCCTTCAATTCCTTTAGAGTTTCTTTTTGATTCTTATTCAGGGAATCAAAAAGCTTCCCACCTTGAAAGGCCTTTTCTGATCACATTAGCTGAAGTTCTTGTCTCTACTGGTATTTTCTATCTGATTACCCTGCTTTATGTTCTCCATAGCACAAATCACTATCTAAAACTATTGATTTGCTGACTATGTTCTCACTTATCTTCAATTTTCTATTGGCCTGCAAGCTCCTTAGAAAGAGGGGTTTAACAGACACTGGATTCCCTTCCACCCATTTTTGGACATTAAAAGAACCAAGCCACTGGTTGACTTTTAAGGCCTCAGTTTTTCTATCTATAAAAATCAACTAAACTACTGTATACCTCATTTGATGGTCTAGACAAATGATTAGTAAAAGGTCTGGCACACAGTATGTAGTCAAAAGATGTTAAATTCAGCCATGCATGGTGGTGCATTCTTGTAATCACAGTAATGGAGAGTCTGTGACAGAAAGATTTCAGGTTCAAGGCTAGCCTCCGTAACTTACTAAGACCATCAGCAAATCAACAAGATCTTGTTTAAAAATACAAAATAAAATAGGACTGAGTGTAGCTTGGAAGTAGAGTTCCCCTGGGTTCATCCCCAATACTACCAAAACAAATAGAAGAAGAAGAAGAAGAAGAAGAAGAAGAAGAAGAAGAAGGAGGAGGAGGAGGAGGAGGAGGAGGAGGAGGAGGAGGAGGAGGAGGAGGAATTAAATATTTGGGCCAAGAACTTAAGTTTCATGGTGATGTGACTGAGGCATTTCCTTCCCACAAAAGTGACTCCCCAATTGACAAAAGATTCAGTAGAGAGAAAAGGCTGACTCGTCAAAGTCTAGAAATCTATAATGAATCAAAATGTATTTAATATACTAAATGTACTTAATGTACAAAATGTACTAATATTGTAATAAGCTAGCAAAAAAATCAAAACTACACACTCTATTCATTGTGGTAATACAATTCTTGACTTTTAATACTATTTAAATATTTGTAGTTTACATTATATGCACTCTAAAATTTTATATTTTCACACTCTAATTTACTAAAATTTTCAGTAACACAAGTTTTAGATTTAAATATATGAGTCCATCTTCAAAAACCTTTTCTTAAAATAAGCATTATTTCTGCTTGTTGATGGATAAAGAATAATTAGTGTCTGATTAAGGTCACAAGTTAAGTAAAAGTGAATCAAAACCCTCTTGCAGTTTCTGGCTCCCAGTGTTTTTGCTCTCAGCATAATCAAATATTTATTGAGTGGCCAGATAGATCTAGGAATGAAAGAGATATGCAAGACAGACCCGCAGGACACATTTCTTATTAACAACCTGTTTAAATTAGAAAGAAATTGAATCTATTTTGATTTTCTGCATAGGACAGCTGTTAAAACTATTATATTCATGGCTGGTGTATGCCACAATACAAACCATAAATCCAAAGGAGACCATAAGTAGAATTTCTTAAAAACCTAAAGAAAAGTGACTGGAATTTTAAACCACTCCTTTTACTTATCCATCTGTTACTTTCTCTGTTGCAGTGAAGGAATATAGAAAAAAAAATGCAGTATTTCTAGGAAAGGACACAGGACTTACAGTCTTTCTTAGGAAAATCATGTATAAAAAAATTACACTGTCTTTGCCCTCTCCCACCTCCAACACACAGGCTCTATTCAAACCTGTGAGTTTACAGGTTCTTTTTTCATATTAGTAAACTTCATTACACAGTTTCTTCTCTAAGCAGATTTAATTGGTAAAATTTTGGAAGTACAAATTTTTTTTTCTCACCTCACAATCCAATATCTCCTAACTAGTTTTCTGGATAACAGTTACACAAACTATTCATTGCACAGTTTACTGTTCAAAACAGACATGCTGGTGTCTGTTTTGACATAAAAATAAAAATTACTGAAAGTGCATTAATTTTTTTGGTCACAGATATGTTGCAAAAATAATGTTGATTTTTGAGATGATTTGGAATACTTGGTCTCTAGTTATTATTTGTTAATTTGTTTCTGACCTGATACATGTTAAATTTAACGATGCTTTCCAAAATTATACTCTACTAGTTTCAAGAAAGCACGTTGTTGGAAAACAGAGTACAAAGAGAAAATAGGAGTATAAAAATACAATGTGAAATGAGTGGTGTGAATGAATCACAAATACACACTTGCCAGGCAGAAGTGGTCAGAACCAGGGTCCTCAACAGTCTAGGAATGAATGCAAAGAGTTAGCTACAGCAAGGCGTGGTGGTGCAGGCCTATCATCCAAGTACTTAGGAGGCTGAGACAGGAGGTTGAAGGCCAGATTCAGCAACTTAATTAGAACCCTCAGAAACTTAGCAAGATCCTTTCAAACCAAAAAATAAAAAGGGCTAGGGCTGCTGCTCAAAGTCACAATGTCCCTGAATTCAATCTCCAGCACAAAAAAAAAAAATAACAACAAATAAAATAGACTACAAAGTGGGATTGGATCTAATATAAAGCCAAAATGTGAATGAGCTGAAAACCTACTACTCAGCAGTGATGTACTCTACTGCTGATGCTGAGATGTAAATTAAACCTTCTCACGAGTCCTTTTATAAAAAAAAATATAAGGTGTTTGGTGCCATTGATGCTAGTCATAAATGGATTTATGGTTCTCCTTAAAAAGTCCTTAATTACACATCAATATAGTATCTAGTATTAGTTTAAATAATTCCATTAGTACAGTGCCTGGTACAGTATCTAGTATTAGATTAGTTTAAATAATTCTATAGGAGTCCAAAACATAACTTCTGATACTCTGCATAAATTCAGACACATTAAAAGAAGCCATTCGATTTCCTAGAGGGGAATGTGAGGAGCTCAGGAGTCAGCTCCAACCAACTGCTTCTTTTCTCCCTTTTTCTTCCTTTTCTTCCCTCCCTTCCTCTTTTCCTTCTGTCACCTTCCCTCATTCCCCTCTTTGATTTTTTTTTAACAAGATGAAGGTCTAATAAACAGGACTTGTAGCCACTACTTCCATATACTGATCTGGAAGTATGATATGCACAATATATACTTCAAAGAAAATGCCTCATCAATTTTTATAAAAATACTTACAACCTCACCTTGGTTAGGCACTGGGCTATGGTTTTCAATATGCTAACAAAAAAAAATACTCTAAGAAGACATTATCCATATCTTTTGTAGCTAAGGAAACTAAAGCACTTGCCCCAAACTACAAAGGCAGAAAGTGGCCTTTCTGCACATATTCCTGTGGTTTCATTCATGCACAATACTGCAGTTGGAATGAAAACTATGCATTAAATACTTTTTCCAGAACTGCTCTACATAGAAAAGCCACAGGCACAAGAACAAGTGGCACAGAAAAAAGGCCAAAAGGATAAAATTTCAAATAATGATTCCAAATTCAACAGACTTTTGTTTACAAGGCAGACAGTAATTTTTTTTACTATTATCATTTTAAAAATTATCTTGTATAAGTGTACATAAATAGAAGCGCATGAATTTTTCCCTTTACCAGCAATGCCAAAAAGCCCTGACCAACAGACTTGGTAAGAAGGTGCAGCTGTAACAGTGTCCTATGCACTCCTTCCTACTGTCTTCTGGGTGGAGGATGTGACCTTCTCCCTCCCACCTCCAAGTCTCCCTGGCTACCCTAAAGGGTAGGAATGGGGACCTGTCACCTAGAAGTTAAGGACAACATTATATTTATAAGCTAATTATATTTTATTCAGAGACTTTCCAATACCTCAATTTATGAGAAAAAAAATAAATGCTGTCTCCCATCTAAAAACTTCCATTTATAACTCTGTATCCCAATAGTTGAGTTCATGCATTTCCTGGGTACAATCCAAATTGCCAACCATGCCATATACTTATTCTGTATGCTCTGAAGGTCCTCTGGATTCCAGCGTCACTCATCAACCATTCCCTAATCCCTATCTAGCATGTGTATGTGAATCCAAGATGCTGCTACACTATGTGTTTGTTTTAAAGGGGAGACCAAACATTTCTTTGCTTTTTAAAATACAGAATCTATTCTCCACTCCCCTTCTTACTTCCTGGAGAACTCCAGGTTTCCCAGTATCTGCAACTAGGAGGCTAGTCCTAGTGAAATCTCATGGTGACATTACCATTTCAGGTGACTGGTATGATCATGGCTTTACACAGTCCTGACAGGAAGCCTGAGGAAAAGTTTGCTGGATGACCTCTAGGATAAGCTGAAAAGCCTTTGCTGATTCCAGTGGAGTTGTGCTATACTTTACTGCTGTGTGAGCATGTGCATATGACTGTGTGTGTTTCTATGTGATATGCAGAGAGAGGAAAACAAGTCATATTAGGAAATGGAGCTGCTTGAAAAAAATAACCTCAAGAAAAGATAAGGGGACAAAGTGAGATAGCAAACATCTCAGAACAGGCAACCTTTTTCTACTACTATAATAAAAGCTCACTAGCTCAATATTATCCTTTTTTTTAAAAGCTTACTAGACTTAGACAGAAGGCAGTCTTGCTCTGTGTAGCATTTATTATAATACTACCAAGATCATTTGAAAATTAATAACCACCCTTTGAGACTGAGAGTAAAACTCTGGTTCAAAACTGGTAAGTCACACAGAACAAGGACCAACCTGGATAAATTTGGTTACTGTTTTCCCTGAATGTGGCTCTATGCAAATCCACATTATACTGATCTTACAAAAATGAATTTTTTTTGCTCACATGAATATACTGCTAAACAGCTATGGCATTATATCTAGATCCAAATTTCAGAGTCTTTGCACATATTGCTAAATGTCAAATGTATTCATATTCATTTATATTTAAATGCTGCTTTGAGTGGAAAATTATAAATCATCCATTCAAAAATAAAAATAAAAATAAAATGGAGATGCAGCATTATTTAGCACCACAGATGAATCTTATTTACTTTACAGTTAAGTAGTGAAATGAATAAGCATTTTCAAACAGAAGCTCTGACTGAAAACTTATAACCAAACTGCAAAACCCACAGGTTCCTCTAAACCTCTGAGTTCTCTTCCTAACGCAGTTGGTGATACGCATTTACCACTAGTCAAAATTCTCTTACTTTCAAAGAGCAAGGTGTATTTTCTTGAATATCTTCTTTATTAGTTCATTACTATACAAGTCTCAAATTCCTTTGAAATATTTTATCTAGGTAAAATATGTTAATTATTCTGTACTAATTTTTTTTTTTTTTTTATAAAGGCTTCACTAATAGAACGAAGCTGGGCATGGCTGCACAGGCCTGTAATCCCAGTACTTGGGAAGCTGAGACAGGAGGACAGCAGGCTCAAGTACAGCCTTGGCAACTTAGCAAGACCCACAGCAACTTAGCAAGATCCTGTTTCAAAATAATAAATAAATAAATAATAAATAAATAAATAAATAAATAAAACAGCTGCGGGTATAATTCAGAGTTGGAATGCTCTTGGGTTCAATCCCTACAACCACAAAAACATAAAACAAAACAAAACAAAACAGAATAAAAAAATGGAGGAGTAGTAAAATAATAAGTGATCCCAGTTAGACCTGCTTAGCTCACGAGCAGTCAAAGCTATATACATTCCCTTTCCTTTTCACCAGCCACTCTTTCTCTGCTTCTTCCATTATCGTTGACTTCTTAATGTAAGAATATGCCAAGGCTCTGCCCTAGGACTTCTTTCTTCTCTCTTCTCTCTTCCTTTAATGACCTCAACTAATTGCATGGCTTTAAAGAAACAATATCCAATATCCAGCAGCGCCCCTTCCCTAACCTGTGGATTTTTACTGTAATTCCCTACATAACCTCTCCATGTTGGCACATTAATGTTACATGTCCAATTCTCCAAATATAATACCATTAGACAATATACTATAAATTTTAATTAATTATTTACTTATTTTATCCTATCTACTAGAATGTATACCTCATAAGGACCTGCTTTCTTGACCACTGTTCCTTCAGAACTTGAAATAATATCTCTCTTGGTAGGAACTCAATAAAATTTATTCAAAAATATTGTTGAAAGATGGGTGTAATAACATGCCTGTGATTCCAGTATTGGAAAGCTGAGATAGGAGGATCAGTTTCAAGGCCAGACTCAGCAACTTAACAAGACCCTCCACAATTTAATGAGACCCTGTTTCAAAATAAAAAAATAAAGCAAATGTGGGTGTAACTCAGTGGCATAATACCCCTGAGTTCAATACCCAATATCACAAAATAATACCAAGTTTTTTGTTGAAGGCCTCTACCTTAAATAGCATAACAACATGGAATTGCAAATCTCAATTTTTTTTCTTCCTTTCTTACTCTGAGCTCAGTTTAGAGGAGCTAATAATTGCCCATCTTATATCTATAAATGTCAGTGACTAGTGTTACCCTTATTCATTGTTACAGAACACTACCTTTCACCCACTTCACTATCAAACTAACTCGAGCTCTGCCACTGCATGGCCACCTCTTGAGCTCAGGCTCTCAGTGGGTCCCTACTGCCCAATGGATAAGGCCTAGACTCAGCCTGACAAGCAAGGCTCCCTGCCCCACAGACTACGGCATCTCCTGAAATCACATCCCCTTATCTCCCCTCCACCATGTTCTCCATAACCAGTCTTTCTTCTCTAGTTCGGCTGCTCTTTGAGCTTCTACTACTTTTAATAATATCCATTCTACCTAAAATATACCCCTTGCCCTGGACTGTTCAATGAAAAATTCCTTAGTGGGCCCATCTCAAATATCAGGACCCATTTCAAATATTTCTGTTGTGTATAGGTCATTTAAAAAGATGACTTTAACGTTGTGAAATAAAAACTACAAACTACAAACTGTAAAAAGCAGCTACTTTATGACTCGCCAGGTAATAAATCAAGAGACTCATTATCAAATATTATTTTAGTTTGTATAAAAACATACAAACTTTGTGGGCATATTTGTGTGAATGAGTCAAAGTAATTATTGCTGATTTACAGTGCAGTCAGAGTCACAAGCAAGGTAAAAAGACCAAAGCCTTGTATTTGCATGCCACAAAACCCATATAAAGGTCACCTGATATACTCAACTTGACCTCTGAAATGTTGTATCACTGATTTTTCTACCTAATAATTATAATGCTGCTAATCTCTGTTTTTTTGGGATAGCCTCCTTTCACTGACTTTTTTTATGAGTCACTTTACTGGATTTGCACATGGCATACCACCCAAAGGTGACTTTGATGGAACCTCTGAAGGCAGCCCCAGTGGGTCTTCATAGAAATGGCCCCAGGGTTGTCTCCAAAGTGGCCCTGCCTGAGTTGCCATGGTAAACAACCAGGCAGATTGCTATATTCAGTTCTCTGCCAGGGTCGCCATGGTGACTGCAAAGGACTGCTCCTTAGAAGGACCTCACAAGGGCGAGTTTCCATGGTGACCCTATCCTGCATATTTCTAAGCAAACTTCCCTTTGGTTGTTCTGTGGCCATTCCTGGCAGGTTCATTTTTAGATTAACTCGGGAAGATTTCTCCCAAAGATGCTATCATTACACATAGGGATTAGAAGTGAGAAGGCTTGTAAACAAATTAACTATCAGAAAATGTAAACAATGACATTCACAAATCATTGCATCAGTCCCTATACATTTCTAGGAAGAATCTGTTTCGATGGGTAACAGAAAACCACTGCAATGATTTGATTAAATGTTTCTGCTTCAAATCTTAATTGGTTAAATGCATTTTATATACTATAATACAAATACTGAAAGTTACAAATTTCTCCAATCTTATAACACACCAGCAATGTAGGTATTAAATACAGTGGGCATGGCATGCACCAAAAGTGAAGTCATATATACAGATTCATCAATAGGCAATAATGCACTATGAAGGAAATTTTTATAGAACAAAAGAAAAAATATTTGCAAGTCAAATGAAAAGAGTGTGTGTGTGTGTGTGTGTGTGTGTGTGTGTGTGTGTGTTTGTTTAGTTGAGCTGGAAAATTCTAGCAATTTTTGAACCTAAGCTATATTTTCCCTGTACATTTGTGGTTGGAACAACTCCACCTAATTTTTCTTTCATTTTAAAATATGAATACAGGTCATTTTGAACAGATGCTTGGTATGTAAGTCATGTTATTATCCTCCTGAAACTTTGAAATACTTACTTTCTTTAGCATTTAGTCAAGAACAAGATTTTTTTTTTTTTTTTTTTTTTTTTTTGGTGGTACTGTGGGTAGAACCCAGGGGCTTTCTACCTCTGGGCTATACTCCCAGACCTATTTTATTACTTGGAAAGAGGGTCTCACTAAGTTGCTGAGAACCTCACTAAGTAGCTGAGGCCAGCTTCGAACCTGTGTAATCCTCCTGTTTTAACCTCCCAAACACGGTGATTACAAGTATGCGCCACCACGCCCGGCAAGGGCAAGATTTTATCTAACAACTGAAACTGAATAACCTTAAATGTTTTAAGGAATAAAAAATAATTCTAAAATTCAAAAATACAATTAAATATCTACACATGTCTACTCTTCTTTGTTCCATGTAACTAACTCTAAAAAGTATATACATATAAGTTTTCTCTTTGAAGAAGAAAACAGTTAATCTTGGGTTCCTTCTTTTCTTCTCATCTTGTGCTAAAAATGCACATGATCTACCCCTGGAACAGTAGTTTCCTTAAGCTCTATGTTATTTGTTATTCTTTCAAACAGATTCCTCTGTCCCTCTGTCCATAGCAACCCATCACTTCCCACTCACATTCCACCCAGAAGAAAAAAATTCCAGTTTGGAAAATACATATATTTCAAGAAGCACCAGTATAATTCATAGTAACTTTTTAGTAAAGTCTCAGTGTTCTGCATAGAGCTGCCTTTATAGACTTCTTGCTTCAAAACTTTAACATGTTTTAATGATTCTGAGAAGTCACACCAATTTTCATCTTTTTTCACTAAATATCTATTAAGTGACTATCACAGGTCAGGGTAGGAGCTGGGAATGCCTCAGTGAATAAATCAAAGATTCCTCACATTAAGGTTTTTACTTTTAGATTATGGAGAGAAAGAAATATTTTAAATGTTGATTAGGAAATCAGATATTATAGTGATTAAAAAAAAAAGAAAGCTAAAGTAGGAAGGAGGGATGAAAGTTCGTGACCATGTCAGGGTGAGGGAGGTACAATGATCCAGACACACAGGGGGATCTCAAGGACACTCCCGCACACCTGAACAAAGAGCACTGGAGGCCCATCGAGATCCTTCAAGAAAAAAACTCACAAAGTATTCTCTATAGAGCACGCAGTAGATGTTAACCAGACTGAGAGTTGTTATTGGTTTTTTTTTTTCTCACCTCTATACTTGCTCTCTGAGAAGTAGCATGGTCTGAGATAATCATGAGATACCATCACCTTCAATCCTACCTCTGTGTTTCAAAAGCTATAAATACTTGGGCAACTCACTATACTTTTCAAGTCTCCTCCTCAAATACATATGCATTTTTGGTGGTACTGGGGGTGGAACCCAGCGGCTTTCTACCTCTGGGCTATACTCCCAGACCTATTCTATATTTTACTTGGAAACAGGGTCTCACTAAGTTGCTGAGAGCCTCACTAAGTAGCGGAGGCTGGCTTTGAACCTGTGTGATCCTCCTGTCTCAGCCTCCCAAGTGCAGGGATCTCAAGTGTGTGCCACCATGCCCAGCCCCTCCTCAATTTTAAAATGAAAATAATGAATCCAATCTGATAGCATTACCCAGAAAATATATAAATAAAATAAAATAAAAATACCAAAATGCTATGGGCAAAACCATATAATGCCTGAAATTTGCTTTAGAAAATTTTAGATAAAAAAGGTATGTATGTGGGAGTAGAAAGATAGATGAAAAACATAAGACAAAAGAATTGTATGGACAAAATTAAATTTGAAAATAAAAATGCTTTTTTGGTAAATCTTTTCACCAATAACTAGAAAAGATACAAAGCAACACTAACTTATTTTGTATAACTATCATATAATATTAAAAAAATGTAAATTTATTTACTAAATAACTAACCTGTAATAATATCACAAATCTTCATATCTTCCTGTAACATATTATGCCCTTTTTAAAACACTGACTTCAGACTTACCTTATGAATCATAAGTCAGAAATGAAGAAAAGTATTGTTAAGCTTAAGACTAATGTGGTATTAATTATATAGCAAATTTGGGGGAGAAATTTTAGTATCCTTTATTGAGTGCTTAGAAATACTTATGCAATAAAGGTATATGCTGCTAATAAAGATTTTAGACAATGAATTCTAAATGATTATATCAAGAAACTTAAAACTTACTGAATCAGTATCTGCCATTTTATAGGTCAAAGCTTCCACTTTGGAATCCAGTTCTGCTTGAATCTGGTCTCTCCTTTTCATAACACCCTTCATATTAGAACACAAGGATAAAGTAAGTTGCGCTTGGTTTTAGTCGTCCTTTTCTATAACACAAGTATATAATTCAATATATGAACAGCTATCAGGATTACATTCCCCATGCCATCAGTTATTTGGGAGAATCGAGTACATTTAAAAAGTTGGGTTTTTCAATCTTTAAAATCTCAACTCTAAGCAGTTATTTAAAAAAATTTTTAAATAAATCTTTTCTTGGTTTTCCCAAATGTATACTTTTTAGGTTCATGCATTACAAGTATGTTCAACATTTGTTGTTCAACTCTTGAAAAAGACCAAAGAATAAAGTAACTCGTCACAAATAAGGTCAATGGAAACACAAATAGTGTATACTGGTGCAGCTGAGAGTCACAGAGGCCATTCCCCTGGCAATTCCTACAATCAGTGTAAGCCCACTTATCTGACTCCAAAGGGACAGTTAATCAAATAGGCAATTACACTGAGAATCAGAAAATTGAAGGGTACATTCACTTGGACATTTTATTCTAGTTCAAAATGTATAAATATCCATTAATTATCCAGGCTTCTGATGAGAAACATGGCCTTTACTTTGTGAGTTCCATCTTGTTTTCTCAAGTAGCTATACTTTTATGCTTAAATGTTTATAAATATAAAACACTCTTGTGAAACAACGTGAATGCAGAACCCACTTCCACATTTAATAATTTTTCCTAATTTCTCACAATGTCTTCCCCTTGCTGACTAACTTCCATGATGTTTTACTTAGACTTTCATAGAAATGAGGACTCTTTGTACACATTGTTCACTGGATTTAATAATAAAATTCTAATGAAAAAAAATGGCCCACCGAGGTAAAAAAATAATAAATTTACCCCAGGTAAACAAATAGGTCAACCAGTGATAGAAGAAGGACAGGAAATAAAGGGAAGGACCTTGTTGAGATGTGGGCTTTTATTAACAAGGAAAATATCTGGACACAGATCAAATGCATGAAAGTCAAAAAACATGGTTCTATAGCATTTGAATGAGAAGTGCAAGACTGTAGGATAAAATGTGTCTAGAGAACCACCCAGTCCAATTTTGCACCTAGTAGAATTAGTCTTAAAGCATTCAAGAGAAATTAATATTTTGTAGGTTTCAAGGAAATCAATAGAAAAATCAAAAAATTATAACAATTTCTATTATGCTTCAGTGTGTGATGGATTAATAATGTCAAAAACTCTGTTCCTTTCTCTAATACAAATGACTCACACTCTAATTTAGTCCAATGAATTTAAGATCTGCTTCTGTAAAATACTAAGTTTCATATGCCTAGATATATTTTAAGTAAGGCTTTGCTTCATAAGATAATTAGTGAAAATTACACAGCTTTCATTATTTTCATCAAGGCATTATTTTGTATTATTTCAGCTCAGATTGAAAAAAACATTTCAATATAAAACAGAACTGGAAATGCAAAAATAATTCTACTGATTATACCATAGGAGTCTATGCCATAGTTCAATGAATTGAGGATCCATACAATAATTCTTTCTAGTTGTTCTCATAATTTTATACATATTTCATAACACAAGATTCACTTGCATAATTTCCATTTTGACATGGTATAGGGGAAAACACTACCTAATTAAGGGGAAAAAATATACAAATCAGATCTCTCTGAGGAGCCACACAAGGGGCAATCAATAATGGAGCAAAAGCAGTAATGGCCACAAAAATTGATTGAAAAAAGTAAGAGACTCCTCAGCAGTGTAACATCAGAGGCCTTTGGGATGCAAGGAGAGTTTACTTATGGGAGGACTCTAATAAAGGTGGGAACAACAGAAGCCTGAAATGTCTATATGATATTTAATGACTCTCTCAAAGGAAGCCTGGACAGGAAAAACAAGAGACAGAATTCATGCTAAAAGACTAGGTCACCTTTTCTTATCAAGGTAAAAGCAAAGTTAAAAATCCCTAGAAACCAAGGGTATAAAATACCAGAAACCAGACATGGCTTCAAGTAGAAATGTTAGAGAGGATTATATACCTGAATATAAGCTGATTCCTTCCCCTAATATCCCTAAAAAGTTAAAAATAAAAAGCAAAAAAAAAAAAACAAAAACAAAAAACTCAGAACAAGAACAGAAGGTACCAGTTTTACTGTGCAAAGTACTGTAGATACAGGACAATACTGAATGAAAAATAATAGCTTTGTAAATAGTATTGCTAAATCCCACATATCTGGAAATGTTAATTAGAACTGAAAAGGCAAAATGAAAAATGTAGAAATAACAGGAATAGAGGCCTTTTCAAGTAGTAAAACCATTTCATTTTGATGGATTTCTTCTTAGAAGCACCAGAAGGCAGAAAAAAACATCAAGATCCTACTCATGTACTTTCTACATAATGGTACTAAATGTATTGCTAAATTGAATGTACCTAAAAGCTGGAAAACAACTCTTATGAAAAGAATTTCCTAAAGTACCAAAATTTCTTTAAAGTAAAATTTTAAGAAGGCTGGAAAATGAATCATATTATTTTCTAAGTAAATCTTGATTGGGAATGCTTCAAATCTATGCTATTCTTACAAATTGCTGGTGTTGCTATTGAGTATTTCTGTCTTTTATCAATACATTCTTCCATTCATCTGTTCATGCACACAAGGAACAAATATTTATTGAAAATCTACATGCAGAATATCTAGCTAAGACAAACAGTGGTGAGAAACAGAAACAGAAATTGCCTTTAGAAAGCTCCAAGTCAGGTAAGGGACTGTGATAAAAATATAATTAGGTCTTCTTACCATTAACATTTCACTATAAAGCACATACTCATGGACCACAGGAAGCAAGGCCTCTGAGAGTCCAGACATCCGCTTTCCAGTGGCCTTACAGCATCTGTCAATGCAGCTGGCAACACCTTTTAGAGTATCAACCAGGTCTTCTTCTGAAGCTGACCACAGAATATGAATTGGGCCATATTCTTTCATTTCTTCAAAATATTCTAAAAAGATGACTTAATAAGTTCTTCAATTTACAGATATTTTCAAAATCTTTACATTATAGACAGTAAGAAATGACTATTTCTCTCCTTGTGCAAATGTTCTACTACATGAAACCAAGCAAATGAAGATCATCCTTTGTTAAACTAATCAGCCATCCCAGCCTGTCCAAGTCAGTCTATAAATAAATGACTATTCTCCAGTGTAACCAATAATAGCATCCTTTTCACAGTCAAAGGTATCCTGGCCTGGAAAATAATTATATGATTACCATGTCTATTGTAAACTTCCACCTAGCACAAACCATATCTGAGTGCCTCATAGGCAATAGGTCCTAAACAAAACATGTCTTCTTTCTCCCTTTCTTCTGATTCTACTTAATGGTAATCACTACAAAAAGATCTAAGTAAAACAATGTTTGTGTGGTGGTAGTAGTGGTGCTTGTGGTGGTGCTGTTAGGAGTAGGGTCCTCCTAGACTCCTATTTGCATGCTCACAGTTATAATGGAATCACAATTACAATATTTCTACCCAACGTCCTTCCCACCCACCTTACTTTCATGGTCACCAACACCTCTAACTTCCACTGTGCTGAACAATTCCTAACTATTCTCCCTCCTTCCATTTTTGTCATAATATATAAACACTGAAGTTTCTTATCTGAATGAGAAAGTCTTTTATGATCTGTTTCTCTCCATATCCAATTTTTGAGATTCTCTGCCCACTGTATTCTGACTCCAACCAAAATAGTTGCTCATTTATGAATATCCCATAATTTCTCTTAAACTCAAATATTTTTTGCATATCCTTTGCTTTGCCCTCTCAATTTCTGATACCCTGTGATATATTTCTAATTTTTAAGTAAAGTAAATCTCCTCTAATTCTGTTCCAAAGGATTCTTTTTTCTTCAATATGCTTGTTATATTTTGTACTCCTATTAATGTGTTATCCCATTCTATTATAACTGCTAGCATAAGTCACTTGATCCTAGTCCATATTTGCCTTAAAAGAGGGGCCGAGTCTCATCATTTGTATCTCTGAAAGTCTGATATGTAATGTATTCAATAAATATTTCCATATCAATAAAAAATGAATATATGAATATAGAGCTATGCAATACATGAAAAACTATGCTTTCAAAACCTTGAATTTCCTAGTCAGGCGTGGTGGCGCACGCTGGTAATCCCCCAGCTTGGGAGGCTGAGACAGGAGGGTTGCACAGGTTCGAAGTCAGCCTCAGCTACTCAGTGAGGCTCTCAGCAACTTAGTGAGACCCTGTTTCCAAATAAAACATAAAATAGGTCTGGGAGTATAGCCCAGAGGTAGAAAAGCACCTGAGTTTCATCCCCAGTACCACAAAACAGAAAAAAACTTGAATTTCTCTTCTAAATGTCAATAGTTTTACATTTTTATTTTCAGACAAATGATATAAAGCTTTTAGTGATGCAGAATATGCAGAGAGCATTTTTTGATATCCATAAGTACAATTTAATTCTCTATATTTAATGATCATACTATTCAGTAGAATTTACTGAAATTTATAAGATTTTTCAAAATTTAACTGTTAGAAGTTCCAAAGTGTTTTTTTGTTTGTTTGTGTTTTTTTGTTTGTTTGTTTTGCAGTACTGGGGATGGAACCCAAGGGCACTGTAACTCTGAACAATATCCCCAGCCCTATTTTTTAGTCTTTTTTATTTTTCGAAACAGGGTCCTACTGAGTTACAAAGGGCCTTGTTAAGTAGCAGAGGCTATCTGCGAACCATGATTATCCACTCTCTGCTTCCTCAATGTTGGGATTACAAGCATGCACCACCACGCCTGGCCTACAGTTTATATAATAAAGTAGATGGAAAGTCCTGGAGAACATTATGTTAAGTGAGATCAGCCAAGCACAGAAGGAGAAGGTACATATGTTTCCTCTAATATGCCCAGACTAGGGAACACAGAGGATACCAGTGGGACTCCAGATAATGGAGGGGAAATATCAGCAAAGTTTGAATGGAAAGATAGGAGAGGAGGAAGGCTGATCTTGATTAATGAGGGTCTACATCTGAATATGTGTAAAATTATGAATATGGCATGGTTACCCAGGACAACCATTGGTGGGAGGGGGGAAGGGAAAATGGGGGCAGGGGAAAAGGGCACCAAGTATAGTTTAAATATATACCATTTATGTTCAATAAAAATTTGTTAAAAAAAAAGAAAAAGTTAAATTTAAAAACAACAGAAATATTAGTTGTCACCTAAAGTTTATGATCTCTAGAGATTTTCCTAACTCCACTTTCCTGAGTTGAGGGCTATCATTTTTTATTAAACAGTGACCATACTAAACTAATATTTCTAAAATGGTATCTTTTCTCTATTTATTAATATGTTAATATATGTCACTGAATAGGTAAATATTTTTACAAAAGGAGTTTCTGTAAAATTACATAGCACTCAAATCACACATGCAAACATTGAGTTTCACTGTAACTTTTCTGCACATGTATCTATCTATTTCTCAATAAGAATTTGAGCTCAAAGATGGGTACTGTCTTAATTCCTCCTTTAACCTACAGCACAGAGAAGCAACAGAACAATTGGTCAATACAATTATACCAAATAAATTGGGAAATCCTAAGTAAAAATTACAAGGGAAAAATGTACAAAAATATGGAAGAGAGACTACTACTTATGATCATCAAATTCTTCAAGAATATGACATTTTCTGAATATGAATGAATCACGCTACATCTCAAAGCTATAAAACATTCTATTGTTTTGAATGGCATTTTGACATGTTGGCTCCAAATTCCGAAGAACAAGAAACCCTTTAAGTATGGCCCAATAGCATTCAGTCACTGAAAATGAACTCAAATTTATAAAATCTATCAAAATGTAGTTTTCCCTCTGAACATTTCACCAACACTGAAGCCTGTCAAAGATTTTTAAACCCTCCCTTTTACCCAGTTAATTAAAAACATCTTGGTATACTACAAAGCTCTCAAGTGTCAATAGTTTCCTGAGGCTTCTTTGAATTGCTGTCTAACCTAAGCATGCATTCACAATCTGCTTAACAGAACTGGAAAACCAGAATCTTGTTAAAAGAATTGGCTTCTCAGATGAAGAAAAATGGAAAAATGGTAAATACAAGAGCAAACTAAGGAAGATTAAAACAAATTATTAAACTGCATTCAGGTGCCACAATGATCTCATCAAATGTCAGTGTAAAAAAACGAAGACAGACATTGGGAAAAATATCTTCATTTATAATAACATTTTCCATCTCATTTAATAACCATCAATTCTTTGTTTTCTTCTTCTCAGAACTGTGTATCAAACCCAGGGATGTACCACTCAGCTACCTCCCCAAACCTTTTATTTTTTATTTTGAGTTAAGGTTTCACTAGGTTGCCCAGGCTGGCCTCGACCTTGTGATCCTTCTGCTACAGCTTCCCAAGTGACCGATATTTCAGGTGAGTGCCACCACGCTTGGCTTTGGGAGTCAATTCTTGATAAAGCAAATATCCTGCCACTATTCCAATCCAATATTCAGTCATTTATTTTTCAATTATTGAAAAAGATTTAACTGAGCATCCGTTATGTTTTAATTGCTGTTGAGATATTAGAAATAAAAAATAAAATAAAAATTTCTCTGCTCATTCTAATGGACATTACAATTAGTAATAGATATAGAAATTAACGGATAAGCTATCAACACAGGGACTTCTGCTTGTGTGTAATTAATTCCTCATCTCTAATACCAACTTATATTAGGAAATACATTTGCTGACTCAGCTGTGTATTTTTAGTATGGATGGAACAATAAAATCTCAAAAAGTCTTCATGGAACTAGGGAAAAATCATCATGTAATAAAGTCTAACTTATAAGCAAAAAAGTAGAAAATAAGGGAAAAAAGATCTATTTTCCAATATATAACTTTTCAGCTATAGTTGGGCAGGCCTAATATATAGTTCTGCCCCACCATCCACAACACAATGAAAATAATTACTTAAAAAAAAGATTTCCTGAAACATCACTTCTTTGATTTTAAGGTATAGTCCACATTGAATATTTAATACCATTTCACCCAAATCTTAAACTTGTGGCTTGCTTTAACGCTATTATCTCTAAACGAGAGCTAACACAAAAAGTGATTGAATAAAATAACATAGAGACTGGCCATCTCTACCTTCAAAATCATTTAGAAATAGAAATGTTCACTACCTTGCTAGGAGTAAGACACGCTTTGCAGGTGAAATTCTAGCAATGCTGCCATATTCCAACAAAGTGAAGATCCCAAAGAAATTAAACAACCCTGAAATCACACCCCAGTGATTCTACGTACCCCTTTCTTCTTTGTAAATTCTCTGAGATATTTTATCTATTAAATTAATTTTCTGGCTAAATATTTCAATAAAGTTATTCATCTCCATGAATTCCTCTGGGCGGTTTTTAACTCCTCTCATGGAAGAGGCAACAGCTCTGACCGTTTGGCCCATCCTGCTTAGCAATCCAGGCCCTTGCTTCTTGTGAGAAGAGAGTTCCTAGAAACAAAAAATGAAATATTTGTGATAAAGCAAGTAACAATATTCCAGGGCTCAGTAAAAAGAAAATCTAATTAAGAACAAGATAAAGATAAATACAACTCAGCCGGGCGTGGTGGCACACACTTGTAATCCCTGCGCTTGGGAGGCTGAGACACGAGGATTGCACAGGTTCAAAGCCAACCTCGGCTGGTTTAAGAGACCCTGTTTCCAAATAAAATATAAAATAGGTCTGGGAGTGTAGCCCAGAGGTAGAAGGCCCCTGGGTTCTATCCCCAGTACCACCAAAATAATAAATAAATAAATAAATAAATAAATAAATAAATAAATCTCTTTTTGCTTAATGGGTTTGTTTTTCCCTGTAGCACTGAGGATTAAACCCAGGAGTATTTTAACTTTGAGCTACACTCTCCATCTAATTTTATTTATTTTTTATTTTAAAATAGAATCTCACTGAGTTGATAAGGGACTCCCTAAATTGCTGAGGGTGGCCTCAAATATGGAATCCTCCTGTTTTTCCCTTCCAACACTGGGATTATAGGCATGCACCACCAAATCCAGTTTATAAAACTCTTTCTTATGCTGGGTGGTGGCGCACGCTTGTAATCCCAGTGCTTGGGAGGCTGAGACAGGAGGATCGCACGGGTTCGAAGCCAGCCTCAGCTACTTAGTGAGGCTCTCAGCAACTTAGTGAGACCCTGTTTCCAAATAAAGTATAAAGTAGGTCTGGGAGTATAGCCCAGAGGTAGAAAAGCCTCTGGGTCCACCCCCAGTATCACCATCAAAAACAAACAAACAAAAAACACCTCTTTCTTATACATCTTTAAAAAAGAAATATTGGTTTGTATATTCTGGATATTAGTGCTCTATCAGAGTGGTGGCTGGTAAAGATCTTCTCTCAATCTGTAAGTTTTCTCTATGTTCTTGGTTTCCCTTGAAGAGAAGAAACTTTTTAGTTTGATTCCATCCCACTTGTTAATTCTTGTTTTAATTTCATGCACTTTGAAAGTCTTGTTGAGAAAGTTACTGCCTGTGCCTATATGTTGGAGTGTTGAGCCTATGTCTTCCTCTAATAACTTCACAATCTCTGGTCTAATTTCCAAGTCTTTGATCCATCTTGAGTTGATTCCCATGCATGGTAAGAGGTAAAGATTTAGTTCCATCTTTCTACAAATGGATAGCCAGTTCTCCCAGAACCGTTTGTTGAAAATGCTGTCTTTTCTCCAGTGTAGGAGTTTGGCCCCTTTGTCAAAGATCAATTGACTATATGTGTGTGGGTTTGTTTCTGTATCTTCTATTCTGTTTCATTGGTCTGTATGCCTGTTGTGCCAATACCATGCTGTGTTAATTACTATTCCTCTGTAGTATAATTTAAAGTCAGGGATTGTGATGCCTCCTGCATGGTTCTTATTGCTGAGAATTGCTTTGGCTATTCTGGATCTTTTCTTTCTCCATATAAGATTCACGACTGATTTTTCTAGAGCTCAGAAGACTACACTAACAAAACAAATAACCCAATTAAGAACTGAGCAACTGAATTAAATAGAAAATTCACAAATAAGAGATACAAATGGCTAATAGATACATGAAAAAATGTTCAACATCATTAGCCATCAGAGAGATGCAAATCAAAACTACACTGAGATTCCATCTAACCCTGATCAGAGTAGCAAGCACAATGAAATCAAATAACAACAAATGCTGGCGAGGATGTGGGGAAAGAGGAACTCTTTTTCACTGTTAGTGGGAGTACAAACTAGTTTAGCCACTATGGAGATCAGTTGGAGATTCCTTAGAAAACTGGGAATAGATCCACTATATGATCTGGCTATACCACTTCTGGGTATTTGTCCAAAGGGGTTGAAATCAGAGAACTACAGTAACATATGTGTACCCATGTTCATAGCAGCACAATTCATAACAGCCAAAATATGAAACCAACCTAGGTCTCTATCAACAGATGAATGGACTGCAAAATTATAGGAAATACATACAATGGAATACTACTCAGCAATAAAGAACAAAAGCATGTCATTTGCAAAAAGATGGAAAGACCTGGAGGACATTATGTTAACTGAGATCAGCCAAGCACAGAAAGAGAAGGGACATATGTTTTCTTTAATATGCCTAAACTAGGGAGCATTGAGGATACCAGAGTGACTTGGGATAATAGAGGGGAAACCTCAGCAAAGCTAGAAAGGAAGGGGAGGGGAGGAAGAAGGCTGAGGTTGATTAATGGAGGAGCTACATTAGAATATGTGTATAAGTGTGAATGTAGCGTGGTCAACCTGGACATTCATTGTTGGGAGGGGGGAAGGGGAAGTGAGGGGCACCAAGTACTGTGTGAATGTATGCCATTGTCAATATGATCTACATTATATTGTGAAACTACAGTGTACCAATAAAAACTTAAAAATGAATAAATAAAAAACAAAAGATAAAAACAAACAAACAAACAAAAAGAAATGCTACTCTGAAGAAAATGAGTTTCACTACGGCATTCTTTCTCCTTTACAGGCTCGGTCCCCTGGATAATATTCCTTTTCAAATTACTCATGTAAAAGAAGCACATATTCTTTCCTCCAAGCATAAGTCTTTCAAAGAACAGAATGTAACAGAAGGAACAGTACTCATGGAGACACTATATGAATATGAAACCAACCAAGGTCTCCATCAACAGATGAAAGGATTGCAAAATTATAGGAAATACATACAATGGAATGCTACTCAGCAATAAAGAACAAAAGCATGTCATTTGCAAAAAGATGGAAAAACCGGGATTTGCCAGTTATATTTTGTAATAGAAAATTAATTTTAAAATCACTGCAAAATTTCTCAGGGCCCCCATGACTCCTGAATGAAAACTGGACAACTTCATTAATTATTTTGTTATAATAAAAGTTGACATTTATTGATAGTTTACTATGTTCTAGGCACTATACTTATATTATTATAGACATACAATAAACCTTGGAGGTTGGTTCTATTTTTAATTCTTATTTTATGAAAAAATGAAGGCACAGGAAGGTTAAATAACTTGTTTAACATGAAAGAGCAAGTAAGTGGAGGGTAAGAATGGAAATTCAGGCCATCTGAAAAGGCTCTGCTGTCAAGCAGAAACCTGCTTTGCACCATGAGAAGAGTTGGTAAACAGATACTATCTGACCAAGTGAGGTCAACTCTTCAACCAAGTGAGGCAGGTAAACTGTACCACCACCTCCACTGACTGGCTGTCAGTAGAGAAAGATTTGTAATAACACAGATCACTAGTTATTTTAGAGTTGACCTAGGAGGAACAGCTACAGACTTGAAAAGAGAAGAAATGCTAAAAAAAAAAAGGGGGGGGGATACAATATACATAAAATTATCCCTTCAGAAACATGGCATATTTTTTAAAAAAGGATAAAAAATTCTGATAATAGTTGCAGCTTTTGCTAAAACAAGGTTTCAACTGATGAAATAGAAGTTGAGTTAGCACATGTGAAACAAATCTTTAAATAATATTGACTACCTAATTTACAGATTAAGAAAAAATATCACTTATCCAAATAAATAATATCAAATAGCATATTGTCCATTTTTCCAGGCTTTCTTTCCTGAAAGTATTTCAGAAATATATATGTAAATATAAATATATATGATATAAAGTAAGCTTGTTTCTAAGGCAGTATAATTTTGTGTACAAAAAAATAACAGGTGCTCTCATTGACCAGGCAATACATCCTTCCAGGGGAACTACAGCATCACTGGATAGTCAGTTATCAGAGACAGCACAAATCACAACGGTGAGCTGTTGCTGCAACTACTGACTGCGGGGAATGCTTCTAACAGCATCTAAGGGTCTGAGGCCAGGCCACACGTTCATCTCACATGAGTCACAAAGGGCTCTCAGATAGCAGGACCATTTGCCATGACTGTGATCGACGTTTTAGCCTCTACCACTTTGGTAAGAAGTCAGAGATGTAAAACTCAACATTGGTCAGTAATTGTTTAGTATTGACCTTCTGTCCCATTATCTTTCTTGTTGAGTTATAGCTTCATAGTAGAAAATAAATAAGACATAAAATGGATAATTTTCCATATTAGAAATTAGGCTGCCCACACACAGTTAATTGAAGAAAGTAAGGAGTCAGAGTCTCTCTCTCTCTCCTTCTCTTGCTTTCCATTAATATTGTATATGTGGGTGTGGTACATGGGATTAAAACCAGGGGTGCTCTACCACTGAGCCACACCCCTAGCCCTTTTTATTTTTTGCTTTTGAAACAAAACCTCATTAAGTTACCACACACTGGCCTCAAACCTGCAATTCTCCTGTGTCAGCCTCCCAAGTACTAGGATAACAGGGGTGTGACACCATACCTGGCTATTTAAAAAAAAAAAAATTATCCTAACATGAAACATCCTGACACAGTATTTCTCAATATAATGTCAATAACAATATTTACATATGCTCAGTATTGACCATATATGAAATGAGTACCCTGGCATTTAAAAACAAAATCATCCACCTAAAAAGAGTATTTCTATGTAAAGAAGTTACAAGATCTCTGCAATGTGTTTATGTAGATTTGACAGGGTATTATACTTAAAGGAGTTCTATCCCGTGTCTTCAGGAAAATCCTTCATGCAAGGACACCACTGTGGGATGTATAAAGGCAAAGAAGAAGCATACAATCTACTGTATGTATTAGATGCTAAATGGTTATATGAGAATAAGTCGAAATTATTTACCCAAGCTTGTGCAGTGAGAAAAACCTTGAAGTCTTCATTAAAGGTTAACGTTGGGTGATCGGCGATTCTATTCAAAAATTTATGCAGTGCTTTCCTGCGGGTCTCAATGAAGTCATCGTTAAAGCGCTCCACCATTCCTTTCACTATAAACTTCTCTGGCAATGGCTGAGACCAGAAACACCAAAAGTAAAAACAAAGGCTATCTGAGCATAATGTGGCACAGGTTTACAAGTAAGTCTACATTTTTCTTTTGGGAAGATTAGTCGAACATCTGATAATTTATTATAAAATACATATAAAAAATTCCCAATGCTAGAACGAAAAAGTACAAAATTATTACATATTATGATACTTACAAGAATTCTGTACTTAGATTGAAAGGGTTAGAAAGAAATGCTTCTAAGATGAAACGATTACACTGATTTTAAAGGCCTGCTATTAAGTTTTAAGCATTCTAAAAGACTGAAGAAAAAGTCATAGCATAAGAAAAACTTGCAAACTTACTGGAATAATCAGAGTGGGGTGTGCTTCTTCAAGTTTTCCCTTCAACCAAAGGAAATCTTGATAACGTCTCCTAACTTCAAATTCACTGGACTCAAACTCCCCACGAGAAGTCTGAACAAAATAGGAGAAAATAGCAGCATATGTAATATAAGCCAAAGACATTTGCTTAATGTTATTTTAGACATTTTGAAGTAAATGCGTCTCTAAGGAAAATTAACAAATCCTAATTATTCAGTGTTTGTCAGCCTGTATTTTTTAAGTCAGCTATTCATGTAGCAGATGAAATGAAGCAAACTTTCCGGTATTTCCAAAAAGCAAGCAAACATTATACTTAAATTTAAAGTCCAAACTGAAAAATCTGTCTCACAACAACCATCTGCCTTCCACAAGATTTTAACTACTATTATCTTTGGCATGATTTTCTCGCTAAAGAAGAGAGTGTGTTATGAATTTAGGTTTCAAATATATTTTTCTCAAAATGATTAGAATTCAGAATTTGAGGAAAGTCCTATTTTTGCAATTTGGAAAATAACCTGCATGTAACTGAGAAAATGTTTCCTTGGAATTTGCTCAAAAGACTTCCTTTGCTAAAATTTGCTCTTAGTATATAAAAATTTTACAGACTGGTTTTTATCATTGTTTTACAAGACGCAATTAATGGATATCTGAGGTGGAAAGAAAATCTTTCTGTCATTTCTCTCAAGGAGTTTTAAGATACATGTCTAAACTCCAGAAAATTAAGCAAATACGTTAAAATATCTATTCTCAGCAAACCAAAAATCAATGCCAACAATACGATAAGAACATGATACTATATCAACCTCCTGTCTACTGCCTGAATCTCAAGCCAAAATAAAAAACATGGTCTCCCTAACTCATACTCATTTCTCTCTTAAGAAACAGTCACACTGACACCTTAACTGAAATTTTACATATTAAAATTACATGCAGCAATATTTAGGTTGAGATTTTCCTGGAAGAGTAAAGATGGAATAATCTATTGCAAATATGTTATTCTCTCACCAAAAATAACCATCAACCATGCAGATGAATCAATTGTGCAATTAAGCAGTTATAAAATGCAGTTGTAATTGTCATTAAATAAAGTTCATGAAAACTATTATTTTCAAAGTTTATTCTTTTAAAATTAATGTTTAGAATACTATATACTGTTCTAAGTAAAAAGAATATTAAAATGTGGAGGAAAAGTAGGGGCAAATGTGATGCATAAGTCTAAGAAACTAAATGTTCATGAAACACTACAAACTCTTAACTATTTCACAAAATGGTACAAGATATGGAAATGGTAAAAATAGGAAAAGAAAATCTAGTGGAAACACAGTTTAACAATATATACATACTAGTTGGTATGTGTACATATATATGCAAATACACATGCATGCATACATGCATATGCACACAAAACATGGTTTAGAATCACTCATTAAGAAATACTCATTAAGCATCTCTTGGTGCCAAGCACATATGCACAGGTTCACTACCAATTTCCAAGAAAATAAATTGGCACAACTAACAATAAATGCACTAAAAATGGGCAATTAAAGTAAGATTGAGCTGTATATGTCCTTAAGAATTTCCAACTCTTTAGTAAACATAAAACAATCTGGTATATATTCTAACAGGCAGAAGATATAAAATCAAGTCAGATAATTGGTTGAGTCTGTCTTCATCACTATGTTACCAACTTAAAAAAAAAAAAAACTTCAACACACTTCAGCAACAGAGGAAGAAAACAAAGCATGTATCAAGGAGAACGTGCTGTTTCTTCCTACTGTCAGACTATTCTACTAAAGGAAGACGACATGAAAAACAGCTAAAATCAGCTGGGTTTAGATCATGACTAATTTCCCAACAGCAGAGATTAGAAATATCATCCTATCTAAAATAGTCAAATTAAGTTATTTGAAGATAGAAAAATTTCAAAAAATCATAAAAATTGGGTTTGATGACATACCTCTGACAAGTATTCGCTAAAGTTCATTTGTAGTACAAGTAATACTTCTAGTCTAAAATACAGCTTCCCATGGAAGCCGCATTGTAAAATGGTGCTTGGTTTTTTTTATGCCCAACCATAAAGGCTTAGGCACTTCAAGTTTAGTACCAATAGGCTCATGTGATGTATACCTCAAAATACATTCACTTAACAAACACTGACCTTTGGTCAAATCCAAATATTCATTCTAAGCTCTGAAAATTTAAAGAACTGCTTTTGAGTAAAGGATCCTAATAATCAATGTAGCCCATCAAGAGCATAACTTAATCCCTATCTACGCACTGGTAGTCATTTGTAGGTTTGTGTTCATAATGAGAAAAGTCAATTGTAAAATCTCTTAGTGTTTACTTCTACAAGCATTAAGAGACAGTAATCTGATCTCTATATCTCCAAAGATAAAGTACTTCTTTAGATCAATCACATCAGATATGCTAACTCATTAAAAAAAAAGTAATATCCCCAGAAGAAAAAGAGAAACAATGAACATGGCAATTTTGTGCTCAGTTATGTACAGATCTTTCTTAAGTATTACTAAGCAGGAGATTGCATGTGTGAATATGTATTCGTGCATTTATCCTTATAGTCTTAGTTTCTATGAATGTAAATATTTATAAGACTAAAAATTTCTCAAGGAAGCCATTTCTTAATGTCCATTAGAGGGGGCTCAGCGCTCAAAATATATTTTATTTTTACCTCATAACAAAACTGAAACTGAATAAGTATTGCATTGTTTAATATCACCACATCAGTGCCCCCACTCATCTTCCTGACTGCAAGATTCAAAAAGGCAGAAAGCTCTTGCCAGATCTGCTATAATCGCTGAAGTGAGCTTAACATAAAGTGTGGTACCTAGGACATAACTGGCACTCAGTACAACTTTATGGACTCAATGATTAAATAAATAATGCAGGTAAACAAAAACAGAAAAAACTATTTGATAATACAATATCCATTGACTGGATATTTATATATTTCTACCTATAATGTATATTTCAGTCTATAGCAGGTATAGCCTATATACTAGAATGTGAGTAGCTAATGGTATGTAGAACAAAACAGATTATAACAGTTAAAATGAAAGATTATTTCCATATCCCTATACAGATACCAAACACTGATTTTAAAACTGTATAGTATGAAAGTAAACTGGGCTGAGGCAGGAGGATCATAATTCCTGGACAGCCTCAGCTACTTAGTGAGGCCCTTTACAACTCAGTGAGACCCTGTTTCAAAATAAAGAATAAAAAATAGGGTTGAAGGTGTAGCTCAGAGGTAGAATACCACACACACAAAAAAGATGCAACATAATCTTACCCAAAATTATTGCAAAAATAAATGCAATTTGGCTTAGATTCTGTAATATTAAGAGTTATAATGAGTAAAGTTTCAAAGATAATGCAACATCCCAGAAGATGCTCATTCAATGTTTACCTTAGTAATAATCCTATAAGTAATGAAAGTTTCAATTGTAGTAACATGGCTTTCGGGTTCATCAACTGTGATGAAGAGATCCTTTAAATCTGTCTCATCTTCAAACTTGATTTGATTTATCATTGATAAAGGGGATGTTGGCATCATAGGGCTTAAGGAATTCATGTCCATCAATGAAGCATCCTAAAAAATAAAACATTCAAAAATTAACATTAAAATAAAAAATAGTTAAAGCCTTCATTTTTGAGACACTGCAAATATTAATGAAATGTCAAGAAGAAAAGAACTATTAGAGTACTGGTTAAATATGGTATATTAAACATTAATTTTATATCTGCTTCCTTATAAATCCTACCCCCAAAAAATAAAATGACAAGAATGAAACAAATGTAAGGCATAAACCCTCAGTGATTCCTGTGACTTGACTGTGTCTCCTCTAAAATTTCATGTACAACTTAGTCATCAAAACAATGGTATTAAAAGGCAGAGTCTTTGGGGTATGATTAAGTCATGAGCGTGAAGCCCTTATAAAAGGCTCTGTGAAACTTATAAAAGGGTAGAGGGAACTAGCTAGCTGCTGATTTTCCCTTCTGCCTTCTACCACGTGAGGACACAGCCACAGGGCACCATCCCAGAAGCAGAGAACAGCCTCCCCAGAGCCCAAACCTGCAAGCATCTGTCAGCACCTTGGTCTTCAACCTCCCCACCTCCAGAATGATGAGAAATAAAACCCACCACGTATAGATGACCTATTCTCTGGTACTTGGTATAGCAGCCCAAATAGACTAAGAGAAGGATTGAAAAAAGAAACTATAGTGAGATACATTAAGTACTTTTTAGGAATTGGACGTCTGATCAAGTGGTACTAAATAGCAGTGCAGACGAAGACAAAAAGTCACCCAGAAGAAGTGGGGAACTGGAAAGAAGCAAGCATGTTTATGGGGCAGAATCTTAGAAAAGCTCAGGAATCTGTGGAAACAAAGCTGGTGGTAGAGCTAAAATGAAAAAAAAATTTTTTTAAATAGAATCAAACAAGTGAGAACTTCAGATTCTCTGACTTACCCCCATGCAATCAGTTGACTTTCCTAATCCATTTTTGCAGAATATTGGACATTTACTTTATGGAGCATTTCTAAATTCGAGGAAATGAGTATAAGGAGAGAGGCTCATGAAAATATAGATATTAGGTGAACAGACTGCATACTAGAGGAAAGACAGCCAACCCTCTTTCTTCACTGGGTCCCAGGCATGTTGGTAGGAAAATGTGCAAACCCACTGCCTAGATCCATTTGGAGTGCTTTTCCAAGGAACTGTAGGTCCTTTTAAAGGAGCCTGGTATTGACAAGCCAAAATGTGAGTGCTAGTAAATATATGCATGAGCTGGGTGTGGTGGCGCACTCTTATAATCCCTGTGCTTGGAGACAGGAGGATCACGCAGGTTCAAAGCCAGCCTTGCTGGCTTAAGAGACCCTGTTTCCAAATAAAAAATAAAAAATAAGCCTGGGATGTAGCCCCGAGGTAGAAGGGTTCCATCCCCAGTACCAAAAAAAAAAAAAAAAAATATATATATATATATATATGCATGAAACTCACAGACCATCCCCACCCCCACACACACACCATATAACACACATTACATCTAGATCTGGAGCTGTAGATAGATAAAAATAAAAATAAAATTCCAGTAGCTCACACTGGTAGGTCCAATTCTAACTTGGTGCCACATGGATGATTCTGGCCTTCCTCCCCTCTCTATTTGTAAATCCTTTCTCCAGCACTAAGAAGCCTGGCCTCCATCATCCGACTACATTTGCTTATTTGTGTAACCCCTCTACACCAGTTTTCAATACCAGCTGCTCCTCAACTCCGACCACACTGGCCAAGGCAGCCTCATTTTCCAGCTCAAATTTATTGAAAGACGCCTCCACCCTAATCCCACCGTTTACTTCCTTCGCCACATGGAGTGTTTGCTCATTTATGTTCAACCATTTTGGTTAGTTTAATATAGAACAGGGAAGACACAGGTATGCAAAGGCCACATGTTGTTGTTGTTGTTGTTGTTGTTTTTAAGTAAAACAAAATGATAGTATACAGTCAAACAAAAAATTCAAATAATCCTTCATAAACAAAGATGAAGCTGACAGCATCAATAGGACAGAGTTATTTCAGTAGTAGTAGTTTAACCTGTTCTTACATTCCTTACTTTCTTTTTTAGATACATTTTTCCCCCAAAAGTAAGAATATAAGAATCAAAGTTGTATCCATTGTTATAAAAAAAAACTAAACAGACACAACAAGAGATTTACGTCTACAATCAAGACACTGGTTTAGTAAGTAAGTTGGCCAGTCCTGAGCAGAAAAGAAGCCAAAAATATCTTCTTACCCTGACTAGACAGGAAATATTGAACTCTTCTTAAATTAAGGAATTGAACTTGGGATTGCCAAAATCTCTCTGACAGCTCCAAAAACACCAACATAGCAAAGTGTAATGCATTTTGATATTTTAAAGAAAAGGGACTTTTAGTAGAACTAAGAATGAAAAAAAAAGATGAAATCATAGTATGGTCTGGTTTTTTCCCTCAAAACAAATAAATAAAAATGCTTTTAAGGCATCAAAAATTTCTAGAGTATGGTCTTCCCACAAAAAGTTTAGCTGTGTGAATTCTCGATACAAAGCAGAAGAGATACTACCTTAGAGCCCAACAATTAAAGAGACAATACTAACAATACCTTTAGGTTAAGAAGGTTTGGGCCACTGGGCGCAGAGATGCCATCTAGAATCCCAGTACTTGAGAGGCTGAGACAGGAAGATTGCAGGTTCAAGGCTAACCTCAGCAACTTAAGACACTCTGCAACACAGTGAGATACTGTTTGAAATATAAAATAAAATAGGGTTGGGCATGTAGCTCAGAGGTAGAATGCCCCCAGGTTCAATTCCTAGTACCACGGCAAAAAAAAAAAAAAAGGAAGAAGGAAGTTCAGGGCACAGTGATCAGTGATCATAAAACTATTTGTGAAAGGTAAACATTCAGGCATGATTTGGACCAATGAGTAGAGGGCACATTTTAGTGGTATTAATGGCGCACATAAATGTACAAAGGAAATAAATGTCTTGCAAAAAAAAATTGAGTGAAATAAGTCATTTTATGTCTCTATGATAGGATATAATAAGTTTTATGTATATGACTGAAAATAATAATTAAAAAGTAATGCTTTCAAAGAATATACACTAGCTTGGAAAAAGATATTATTTAAAACCAGTAGGTTATAAAATCTTTGATGGGGAAAGAGGAGAAAGGGAAGTGAGGGAAAGAAGACAAAAGAAAAGAGAGAATTTAGAAGTTATACAGTGGAGCCAGGCGTGGTGGCGCACGCTTGTAATCCCCGCGCTTGGGAGGCGGAGACAGGAGGATCGCGTAGGTTCGAAGCCAGCCACACTGGCTTAAGAGACCCTGTTTCCAAATAAAAGAATATAAAATATGTCTGGGAGTGTAGCCTGGAGGTAGAAGGGTTTTCAGGAACCCCAGTACCACCAAAATAAATAAATAAATAAATCAATAAATAAATAAGTTATACAGTGGGGAAAAAAGGGTAACAGAAGTTATTCCAGATGTTGGGCCTGTTTTTGAGTCTGATATTTTTCTATGTGACTCTCTAAATTTTCCAAACACTGTAAAATAAACATGTATTATTTTGTTTTGTAATCGGAAAGAAAAATGCTAGAATTGTTAGTGCCAACAGTGTACATTATGTGTTCAGAGATAGTAAAAGCCATAAGGATAAGGCAAAATATTTGAATAAGGCAGAAGACTTTGGATTAACATCTGATTATTTTTCCTAAATTTATCTAGGTTGCATAGCCAAATAAAAATTTTAATTATATCAGAATCCAATGAAAGTGAGATTGTCTTAATAAAGTATGGGATGATCACATAATGGAATACTGAGCATTATTGGAACGTAGAACTACCAAATAAATGCACAATCAGGATGTACCAAAATACAAAGTCATTTCATATAAATGCGGTTTTTTGAGCTGACATATTTTAGTTTGATGGGCAAAGGCACTTTAATTTCACAGACATTTCATACAACCATGTGCTGTGGCTTTTTTTTTTTAACTCACCCTCCCAACACTCTGCAACCCACTTCTTTTACCTACTACATAATTTAGCATTCTATTTCTTCTGCTTAAAATGCACCCTTTTGTAGAGTGGGAAAGATCTGCATGAATTTACAAAGGCTCGCAATTCCAATGAGTGCAGTGTGGTGTCATAGAAATATGTTTCGATATCTGGCAAAGGAAGAAAATTACAGGCTGAAATTTAGCAACATCTAAGATTTCGGTAGAAGGGTTTTAAATCACTATGAGTCACTCAGAAACATTCTGAAAACCTCAATAAAACTGACTATCCAAAGTGTTTTATATTCACTCCAAAGAAGGAAAGAAAACATACTGATAACTTTAAAAATTTACATCTGTATATGAATAACTGAATAAAACAAGCGTTTGAGGCGCTCCAAAGAAGCAATTAACCAAAAGGAATGTCCACTTAACCTTTTGTGGTTGATGCTTTTCAAGAGACGGATCAGAGGAATTTGTTCTTTCCAAACAAAGGTCTCACTTCCACAATCAATCTCTCCCTCCTCTTTCTCCCTCTCTTTAAACATTTGGATACATGCCTATCATTGTAGAGTCTTTGCATATTTTTTCTTCAAGACATTAGAGCAAAGAGAAAACTATCAGAGTAACAAATCTCTATAGCACTTAAGTCACATCTAATACTGTACCCATGGTGAAAATGTACCCACACGAAACCAAGAAAACCTTGCAGTGCTTTTAGGCTGAAATTTAAATGTCCGTAATAGAGAAGAAAACCCAATATGTTACACAAATTCACTTTTATCCTTATTCCAAACTAGCACATCCATGGTAAGCAAAAGGTCTTAGTAACTGTGCTACAATGAATGAGTTAGGATGGCATCATATCATGGTACTGGAATGAATTTATTGGCAAAAATTATTTACTAGTTAAGTGTAAATTTTCTTGTTGTTATTCTTGATTTATGATAAGCATTTGCAGTAGATCAAATTATGTCTCTCCAAAACTCATACATTGAAGTTCTCACCCTTAATACCTCAGAATGTGACCTTATTTGAGAGAGGTTGTTTTTTTTTTTTAGAAGTGATTAAGTTAAAATGAGGTCATTAGCATAGTCCCAAGTTTAACATAACTGATATCTTAGCAAAAAGGGAATTTTGAACACAGACACAGGCATGGTGAAAAAGATGAAGTGAAGAGACCCAGGGAGAGTGAAAACAGACAAACTGAGAGCCCAACTGATCCCTCCCTCACAGCCCGAAGAAGGAAGCTGAGCAGCCCTGTGGACATCTAGATCCTGAACCTTCAGCCTCCAGAAATGCTAGTCAAGAAATTTCTGTTAAGAAATTCAGTCTTGGTTATAGCAGCCCTTGCCAACTATTTATTACAGCAGTTCTGCAACTTATTTCATAAAAAACAAATTTGAGGCTAGAGGTAAAGTTAGGAGGATGGAAGAGATCATGATTAAAATATTTCTTCCTTGTTTCACTCATTTATCTGTTTATAGGTTAATAATCAACAACAGTAATTTCTGGAAAAGGTTTCTGTTTCTTTCCTGCCATGCTATGAGATGGTTTCAAGTTTCTACTACTGAAAGAAATAAAATACATAGCTGGTATTTAAAACAAATGATAATTTGTCAATATCTGAATGTTTGGGAGAAAAATACCAAAAGACACTGGTTCAAAGGTGAGATAGGATCTCCTTGAGAGATATTCCTCCTTAATATCCCTTGCTAAAATGCTACTCAGGAACATCTCATAAATATAACATGAATTACTCTGATAATACTGAATCGCATCCACCATCTGGGCACAAACAGCTATTTTCTTTTTACAAGTAGAGGGGGAAAAATCAATGTGAGAAGTGTGATAAATCAGAATACTGGCATGAAAAGGCCATGCAAATAAAGTTGCTGATGCACGAGAAACATGCACAGCAAGAGACATCTGGTAAAAAAGCAACTCCAAGTGGAAGGAGTTTGAGAAACCATGTTGTGAAGAAGGACACTCATCTTGATAGGCCTAAATTTAGACTTACCAGCTGTGTTTTCGTTTGCAAATCCTTCCAATCTGCCTGCTTATAATAATAATAATAAATGAGAAAGGCCTTCTGTGGAACACTGTCGAAAGTGTGATTGGGGAAAAAGCCAGCCTCTGTCATATTCTATAAAGGGGCCTATAACACTCTAATTTTGTTTGATATAATTCCCATTGCTATGTAATATATAAGCCCTTGTATGCTTACAACAATATCTTTATCCACTTTTCTGCTTCCTATTCTTTAAATTTTCTAACAGTATTACTTTGTACTTGTATATCCTCAGGTCTGTGTACTACAGAGCTATCTACTGACCCAAGAAATTTTCCACATACTATTACTATTCCCTACATACATACACACAGACACACACAGACACAGACAGACAGACAGACAGACAGACACAACACACACACACACACACACACACACACACACACACACACACAGTGGCCTGTGTGGTTTGAGTATGCTTTATCCCCATCAAAAGTCAGAATGATCGGTTGGGCATAGTGGTGCACACTTATAATCCTAGTACTTGGGAAGCTGAGACAGGAGGATCCAGGTTCATGGCAAGCCTCAGCTACTTAGTGAGGCCATTTATTTTATTTTATTTTATTTTATTTTATTTTATTTTATTTTATTTTATTTTATTTTTGTGGTACTAGGCATTGAACCCAGGAGCATTCTACCTCCAAGCTATACCCCTGACCCTAGTTTTAATTCCTTATTTTGAAACACAGTTTTACTAACTTGCGGAGGCACATGCTAAATAGCTGAGGCTGGCCAGGAACCTACGATCTTCTTGTTTTAGCCTCCCAAGTACTGGGATTACACACAAATAAAATAAAATAAAATAAATGACAAACACAAAATTCAGGTGATTGTTATGAGAACTTTTAAAAAGAGAAAGAGAAATAACTTGCGAAGGCTTCACAAAAATGTCAAAATATTTGGATGTATTATTTCAAAAGTTGAGAGATGGGTATATAAATGTAAATTTTAATCCTCTATTCCTAGGAGTCTATAAACATTGTCCATAAGGGAACAGACAGTAAATATTTTGTACTTCATAGGCCATCTGCTCCCTGCTAAAAAATTTTCAACTTGGCCATTGTAGTGTGAAAGCAGCCATTGACAATATATAAATGAATGGGTGTGGCTGTTCTAATATCACATTTTAAAAAAATATGAGTCCGGCCACATTTGGCCCATATGCTATTTATATATCTGATATAGATATTACATAGTTATAAAATATATAGATATTTTATATGGCATGATAATAGCCCATAATAAAAATCATTTTAAAAGTTTGAAAAATGTTTATGTATACAGGATATGAATCCTATATGTATGTAGGATAAGGATCTATTCTTGACTACAGTGTCCATTAGTTTTCTTTGCAGTTTTCTAATGAAACTCAGAAATAAAACTAAATAAATTCCTCTTAATGATTACTAAGTAGGCAAAGGTAAATTCTTGATTTTTAGTAGCTGCATTTCCATCAAGGGCTTTACACACACACATACACACACACACACACACACACACACACACACACACACACACATACAGCATTTGTTGCACAGCTAGAGATCGCTAAGCAACTGCATGGTCTGATTAAGGCTATTTATGAGCATTAGTATATTAGAAATTACAGAACATAATTAATGCAATCCCTCTTATCTCAATCACACTTTGATAATTTCTTACCTAGTGGAAATTGCCTTTTTTATATTGAACACTCTATTAAAATTTTGGTTGCCTTTATTCAGAAAAGTTCCAGCCTGCCATCTGCCTATAACTTTGCCACAAGACCGCTGTTGGAAAAGGTATGAGTATTCTTTCAGTAAGAGGATTATACTTATTGGCTAATTACCAGGCAACAGTCAGTGTCTGCCTATGGAAGGAAACTAGTTCCTGGTCCAGGAGGTTTGACAGTGACTTGCTTTGGAAAATACATATATCTGAGCAGAAGATTTGGGAGACGCTGTGTGTTCCCATATATTCTTTTCCCTCTGCCAGAAGAATGATGCATCCCTGTTAGAGGCCACTCCTTTAGTCTTGATCCTGAAATGCAGATGACCTATAGAGCCAGCTCAAAGCCTACAACTGAACCGCAGCTCCGACAGGACACCAGCAAGAGGTAAATCTTCCCTGCAGGTAAGCCACTGAGATCCTGAAGTTGTACTGCAGTATAACTTAGTGGAAGTAGATGAAGACACTACTCAATGTTCTGCCGAGTGCGGTGGTGCACACTTGAAATCCCAGCATTTGGGAGGCTGAGACAGGAGGATCGCGGTTCACAGACAGCCTCAGCTATGTAGTGAGGTCCTTTGCAACTCAGTGAGACTCTGTTTCAAAATAAAAAATAGGGCTGGGGGTGTAGCTCAGAGGTAGAATTCTCTTGGGTTCCATCCCCAGTACCAGGAAAAAAAAAAAAAAAAGATACTCAATGTTCCAACAGATTAAAAAACATATACAAACTTAAGTTCCTCAGATTTAGTACAATAGTACAAATTAGAGATTTTTCTTTTACACTCTTGAAGATTCATCACCAGGAATTTGCCATGTGTTTTTGGTCATTCGTAATAAGTCTTTTATTTGCATTTTAAACATTTTCTATTCTTCATCTTTTACCTTAAATGATTAATCTGTTTTTCATCTAAAACAAAACACTTTTATTATCAAAAAATTAAAAATTATGATAATCACAACAAAAATGGACCTCAAGAATATTGTGCTAAGTGAAAAACACAGACATAAAAGGTCACCTATTATACAATTCTATTTCTATAAAATGACTTACTAGCTACATGTAAAACTATAGAAGGCCATCAGTTCAGAGGTGTGTGTTAGGACCCTCAAGGAGATAAACCTAAAATTCAACTTTTAAGACTCATGGAATAAGTATTCTTTGGGGAGTATATTAAATTTAAGTTGGGAGTCATTTGACATCATTTTCCTAAAATATTTGCAGTAACTTTCCCCACTGCCCCAACCAACATATCAACAAATAAAAGTATATTATTCTGCATAAAAGTATAGTAGTTACCTTTTCTATAGGCTGCCAGTCCCCTTCTGAACCTGCACTCCTGCTTCAGGTCAAGTCTGTGAGCCATCTAACACTCATCAACTCACTATTTTCCTGCCCAAAAAACTTTGTATGGCTTGTAACTGAGCCCCCAAGTCAGGGGCTGTTAGCTTAAAATGATTTTTTTTTCAAGTAGAAGAGAGCTCCTGAGTAAATAATACTCTAGGATTTTATATGTTTTGTACTTGTTTCTTCTGAAACAATATCAGTAGGAGAGTTTGTCTAGGATTGAGATTCAACATAGCTCTGTGCCTTCCAGTAATAATATTATTTATGACTGATTAAGAATAATTTATTTCAATTTTATTTTGTTTAGTATCCTGATAGAAAAGACCAAAACAATACAAATTAAACTGAATTTACTCAAATAATTCAGATTTATTAAATTGGTTAAATTTACTGAAAACAGATCATTGGCAAATTAGTGTAATAATTAGGTCTATACAGCCAGAGACCATATTTATTAACATAAATAGATTCTAAATATCCCATATTTATTTAATATTCATCTAAATTTATCTATATCTATATTATCTATATTAATTCATCTACATTTATTTAATATTCATCTATTTATTTAAATATCCCATATTTATTTAATATTCATCTAAATATCCCATATTTATTTAATATTCATATTCTCCTACCTTGAGAGGCTTAATCTATTGGAAACAGACAAGCAATCACAACTTTACAGAAGAAAAATAAGTAACTATAAGGCAAAATGTATTAAGCATTATGATATTTTCAAAATGTTATTGTGGAGAACACAGAATACAAAGAAATTAATTCTATCTAGGAAATGAAGAAGGTTCCCTAGGAAGAGATAGTTTTACACTTGGGCCATAAATAATAGGATAGATTTTGTCTGGTTGCTCCAGCAGTAAATACAGAGAAGTAAAAAATGCAGAGTAAGCTCATGTAATGGCTAATAGACAACCTGCATCAGTGCTTCGAGACCAATGTTTTGCAAATTGTAAGCAGAAATAAATCACCCATCAGGAAATTTTGTTCAAACACAGATTCTGATTCACTGGGTCTGCAGTGCATTCTGAGAAAAAAGTTATATCCAATTCTCACGGATGCAGTAGGTTCATGGGACATATTCTAAGTAGTGAAGCTCTGGAGAAGAGAGAATAGAAAGGGAGGAGGGGGAAGAGCCAGTGCACGGTTGCACAGTGTGACTACCAAGAACTAAGCAGAGCACACTGAGCCTAGGACCGGAATTGTGCCAGCACAGGAGGTAGAGAGCACAGGCATAGGGGGACAGTGAGGACCTGATGAGGCTGTATTAATGGTTCTCAGAGGAAACCATCTAATTACTCTGTAGCCATGGGAATGGAAAGGATGCACTCACACCAGAGTTAACAGGAAGACCAACTGACAGAGAACTTCAGATGTATGGGCAGGCCCGGAGCGTGAATGAGTGGGATAAACAGAAGGAAAACATTAGGAATTTTATCCTGGACACCTAAGAAACAGTAAAATTGATAGCAGAAAATTAAGGGGAAATGACAACAGGACTGGAAAGAAATACTAAGAATTGGAAAACAGTGGAACATATGAGGAAGACCATCTAAGACGTGCCACTGAGCTTATAGTTACATTTTGTACGTTAAAATCCCATTGTATCTACTTCTTAATTGTGGAAAGGGAGGATTTAACTGTCATAACACCTTCTCCTTCGGGACAGTTAGTCATCCAGCATGGAACAGAACACTTTTAGTGACAGAATTCATGACTGCACAGGGTAACCCTTCATTTTAGAACCTTCAATTAGAAGGTTCTTTAAAATGACTTGAAATTGCCGGGCATGGTGGCCCATGTTTTAATCCCGGTGCTTGGGAGGCGAAGACAGGAGGATCACACAGGTTCCAAGCCAGCCTTGCTGGCTTAAGAGACCCTGTTTCCAAATAAAATATAAAAAAAATAGGTCTGGGAGTGTAGCCCAGAGGTAGAAGGGTTCCATCCCCAGTAAAACACACACACACACACACACACACACACACACACACACACACACACACAAAAAGACTTGAAATTTTTTCTTGTATATTTGAGCCACTGGTCCCTGTTCTGCCCTTCAAAACTACAAATATTTAATCCACCTAGATTATAATGACTCTTCATAAAGAGTTGCTAAGGAAATTAAGCCTTTCCCAAGGTAAGCCACTTTGGTTCTTTCCCAGACTTTCTTCAGAGGCCCTGGTTAGCAGAACATCCCACCAGTGAAATCCTTTTGTGGGTGGCAGATGTTTAAGAAAACTGTTGCTACTTCCTGCGTCAATGGAAGACAATGCTAATGGACCACAGCTAGGCCCAGATGACATCTCAGGCTGCATCCCAACACAGCATTTGATGGCAAGGCGCTGACATTTGAAAATGAATAATTTCTTTGCTATTTCTGACACAGAGGACATCAACACCTTTTTAAAATACAGAGGGTGGAACTGATCTTCTGAAATGGCATGAACAGGTGAGACTACAGTATAATTAATATTCCATGTGGCCATGAATATGTGGTTTTTGCTTAGATTCAGTATCATGTCATTTGTTCATATGAATCTTCCAGACACTAAAAACCACAAGAATGTTTCCACATAAAAATGTTCTTATAAAATGTCTCCTTCAAACTTATCCTCAAGTTTCCTTACTTGCTTTAATATTATCACTTGAGGATCTTTTTATTTACTTATGAAGGAATATGAAAAATACTTAGCATATTAAGAGCGCTATGATGGCATAAAGTGGAATTTCCGGTGGGTGGAATATAAATAATCTTAACCTGTTTCTCTCTCACACACATAAACACATATGCACACATGCATGTGCACACGCAAACACACACATTACCCACCACAGATGGTAAAAGCCACTGAGCTAAAATCAGGATGTAGCCCAGAGGAACGGGGGACACATAATATACAGAGTACTTCATTTGATCCTCATAGTTACAATTTGCCCTCGTTTTATGAAAAACTGAGGCACTGATATCAAGTAATTTACCCAAAAAAGCAAAGCTGATAAGCAGTAGAGTCAGGATTCCAAATACGGTCAATGCAGCTACAGAATCTCTTAACCACTAAGCTTGTCTCAGTTATATTTTTACTCTGAATGACTAATTGAGGTGTCTTTAGCAATGAACAATTATCCCAATTAAATTTCATACTATGCTCCCAAGCCTAGTATTTTAACTTATCAAAAGATATTGAAGGCTGATTATGTCCTATAGACTACTGGCTGTCATTATAGTTACTACTACTGTGGGACAAACAATTCCAACTTAGTGCTATTAAACAATGGTATCATTTTATATTTTCTTGTGCTTACTGGCTTATTGGGTCAGGCATCCTAATGTACACAGCAGAACTGGTCTTGTTCCTTTGCATTACATGTCAACTGAGAAGATTTGATGTCTGAGGACACCTGGATACTAGGGCTGAAATCATATAAAAAACATCTTCAAGAGTGCCACTTACTTGGAAGGCAGAGACAGGAAAATCATAGGTTTGAGGACAGCCTCAGGCTTTGGCCACATGGTGAGACTCTTACCAACCTCATGAGATCCTGTTACAAAACAAAAAATAAAATGGGACTGGGACCTGGGGGTGTAGCTCAGAATGCAGAATGTCCCTGTGGTCAAGACACTTGTAATCCCAGTATTTGGGAGGCTGAGACAGGAGGATCATGGCTGGCAGACAGCCTCAACTACTTAGTGAGGCCCTTGACAACTCAGTGAGACCCTGTTTCAAAATAAAGAATAAAAAACAGGGCTGGGATGTAGTTGGAGGCAAAATGCCTCTGGGTTCCATCCCCAGTACTGACAAACAAACAAACAAAAAACCAACAACAACAAAAAACCCAGCTACATCTTTTCCCCTCCACTGTCTCCCTTTTTCAAGAAGAAGCACAGATGTCACCTTCTGAGAAGAGTGGCAGGTCACATGACAGAAAGCATTGATATGGGCATCTTTATCCAAAGCTGCTGTTCATCCTGTGTTCTAAGCTAGTTGGTTTTTCTTTTCACCTTCAGCCTCATGCATCCAAGAGGTGGTGGGTGACATCACCATAGCAGCTTACCCAGTAGAGGGACTAAGCAGGAGACCCAAGGACAGAGGGAGGGAGCTCAAGAAACATGCTCTCCACTCACTCCCTGCTTTTGATAGCACTTGCTGACAGCAGCTACATCTCTCTGTAAATAGAGTTCCTGCACAAGTGGCATCTTTTCTGCCGCTCCAGCTCTCACTGGGTTCCAGCAACTCTATTCCATTGTTCATCTTTTTAGAGCTGGGAGGGGGGTGCTGATTGGCTTTTTGTTACTATAGAACTGTAAGTGATGCAGTATCCCTTATTTGTTCCTAAACTCTGTCCATAATTTTGCAAGTAGTGCTTACATTAAAATCTCATTTAAACCACTGGAAAAAGCCTGGCGTGGTGGCTCAGGCTTGTAATCCCCGTGCTTGAGAGGCTGAGACAGGAGGATTGCACGGGTTCAAAGTCAGCCTCAGGTACTTAGTGAGGTTCTCAGCAACTTAGTGAGACCCTGTTTCCAAATAAAATATTAAAAAATAGGTCTGAGAGTATAGCCCAGAAGTAGAAAGCCTCTGGGTTGTACCCCCAGTACCACCAAAATAAAATAAAATAAACCACTGGAAAAGGGATATAGGAATACCAGAAAAACTAAATAGAGATTGAGAGAGCAAATGGCAAATGTGAATCCAATATCTTCTTCTAAGTCCTCGAGAGAACTGTTGAGTAGTTTAAGTACATCTCTCCACCACTGCTATGGTTTAGATGTGCTTTGAGTTGGTCTTCCAAGGATTCATGTGTTGAAATTTTGTTGTCAATCTGCTGATACCGAGAGGTGGTGGGACCATGAAGGGGTGGTCTGGTGGGAGGTTCTCAGGTCACTGGGGGCTGCCCTCAGAAGAAAATGAGGTTGTTCTCATGGGACTTGAGTTAGTTCTTGCAAGAAGGTTGTTATTAAAGAACCAGCTGGCCACATGCCAGCCTCTCTGACCTCCTATCTGACACAGTGATGGTCCCCTGTCCCATGCATACTGGCCTCAGAGATCCTGTCCACTGCAAGGCCTTCACCAGAGCTGCCCGAGTGCCTTAGGCATTTCGTGATGGTTCCAGCAAAACTGGATGTCTCCATACCTAGAACATGTTATTCTTCCAAAAATATACTTTTCTATGGAACTAATGATTTCAAAAGTCTCTTCAAATAGTATATTTCTTTTTTGTTTGTTTGTTTGTGTTTGTGGTATTGGAGATTGAACCCAGGGCCATTTTACATCCAAGTGACACCCCTGCCCTAATTTTTTTTTTTTTTTTTTTTTTGCAGTACTGAGGGTGGAACCCAGGGACATTCTACTTTTGAGAGGCACCCCAGCCCTTTTTATTCTTTATTTTTTTGTGGTACTAGGGGTGGAACCCAGGGGCTTTTCTACCTCCAGGCTAGCTCCCAGACCTATTTTATACTTAATTTGGAAACAGGGCCTCAGTTGCTGAGAGCCTCACTCAGTAGTTGAGGCTGGCTTCGATACTGTGCTATCCTCCTGTCTCAGCCTCCCAAGCACTGGGATTACAAGAGTGTTCCACCATGCCTGGCTATTCTTTATTTATTTTTATTATTATTATTTTTTGTGAATCTGGGGATGGAACCCAGAGGCATTCTACCTTCGAGCTAAACCCCCTGCCCTATTTTTTATTCTTTATTTTGAAACAGGGTCTCACTAAATTGCGGAGGACCTAAGTAGTTGAAGCTGTCCACGAACCACGATCCTCTGGTCTCAGCCTCCCCAGTGCTGGGATTACAAGTGTGCGCCACCACGCACCAGCTTATTTGTTATTTTTTAAACTGGGTCTCACTGAGTTGCAAGGGGCCTCACTAAGTATCTGAGGCTATCTGGGAATCCCAGTCTCCACCTCCCGAATGCTGGGATTATAAGCGTGTGCCACCATACCCGACACAGGCTTATTTTTTATTCTTTATTTTGAAACAGGGTCTCACTAAGTTTCAGAGGGCCTAAGCAACTGAGGCTGGCCATGAACCTGTGAACCTCTTGTCTCAGTCTCCCAAATACTGGTATTACAAGCATGTGCCGCCACTCTTGGCTTCAAATAGCATATTTCTAATTTACCATTAAAGTAATTTAAGTTTTACATTATTTTTATAAAACATGTTAGCATCTGTTGATCATGCTGATCAACTCTTTCATTTCAAAGTGCTTTCAACAGCCGGGCATGGTGACGCACACTTGTAATCCCCCCGCACTTGGGAGGAGGAGACAGGAGGATCGCGCAGGTTCGAAGCTAGCAGCGCTGGCTTAAGAGACCCTGTTTCCAAATAGAAGTATAAATTAGTCCAGAAGTAGAAGGGTTTCCAGAAACCCCAGTACTGCCAAACAAAAACAAACAAACAAACAAAAAGAACAAAAAACAAAGTGCTTTCAACAAAATAGCAAATAATTCACCTTATAGTTTTGCAGGAGATAAAATTAAGACTATTGGCCTATATCTTCCAGAACTTCCATTTTTCCTTTTTGTTCATGGGTGTGTGTGTGTGTGTGTGTGTGTGTGTGTGTGTGTTCTGTGAGTACCCAGGGCACTTTAGTGTGTGTATGTGTTCTGTGAGTACCCAGGGGCACTTTAGTGTGTGTGTGTGTTCTGTGAGTACCCAGGGCACTTTAGTGTGTGTATGTGTTCTGTGAGTACCCAGGGGCACTTTAGTGTGTGTGTGTGTTCTGTGAGTACCCAGGGCACTTTAGTGTGTGTATGTGTTCTGTGAGTACCCAGGGGCACTTTAGTGTGTGTGTGTGTTCTGTGAGTACCCAGGGGCACTTTACCATTGAGCTACACCCCAGCCTTTTTCATTTTTATTTTAAGACAGAGTCTCAATAAGTTTCTCAGACTGGTCTTAAATTTAAAATCTTCCTACCTCAGCATTCCAGGTTGCTGGGATTACAGATCTGAGCCAATATGTAATGGACAAGCTAGATATATTGGCTTAGAACTGTAATCCCAGCAACCTGTAGGTGGTGCACACTTGTAATCTTAGTCTTTGAGGGGCTGAGATAGGAGTATCACAGGTTCACAGCCAGCCTTCGGTACTTGGAGAGGCCTTCCACAACCTAGTGAGACCCTATAAAAAATAGCGCTGGGAACATAGCTTAGAGGTTAGAACGACCCTGTACCAAAAAAAAGTATATTACCTATCTCTAACCTGAGGCACCAGTCTTACACTCCATGTCTTCTAAAGATGGATACTGGTGATGAGGATGACAATATCTGTAAGTTTCCTATTTATCTATTTATTCTGGATGATGTTTGTCTCACTTCATGTCCTAAATACTTTAAAGAGGCCCATAATAAGAACTATCCTTTATTGAGTACCAGGTAAAAGTATCTCAGTATATGGATACTGACTATATATATATATGTGTGTGTGTGTGTGTGTGTGTGTGTGTGTGTGTGTGTGTGTGTATGTATATGTATATATGTATATACTGTCACTGATACATTGTTATTATGCATCACAGCATGTTCAAGGTGATATAAACACACACACATACAGCACTTGGCATGTTTCCCTCCAGCCCCCCAGCCCCCATACATGTTAGTGAGACTGCTGGCACAGGCAGCATGATTTGAACTCCCAGCTCCCTTTCATTACACTCCTGGCCTCACCCCTCATTCATCTAAAGTCCCTTTTGTTTCTATGCTCTCTCTAGCTTCTACATATGAGAGAAAACACACGACCCTTAACTTTCTTAAAACTGGCTGATCTCACTTAGCATAATATTCTCCAGTTTCATCCATTTTCCTGCCATTGAAATAACTCTGTTCTTCTTTGTGGATGCGTAAAATTCCATTGTGTGTACATACCATGTTTTCATTTTTTCATTCATCTGTTCATGGATACCTAGCTTGGTTCCATAATTTGGCTACTGTGAATTGTGCTGCTAAAAACATGAATATACATGTATCACTATAGTATTCTGAGTTTAATTATTTTGGAAAGATACCGAGGAGTGGTCTAGCTGGGTTATAGAATTGTTTCATTCTTAGTCTTTTGAGGAACCTCCATTCTGTTCTTCACAGTGGTTGTTGTCATTTGCAATTCTACCAACAATATATAAGCGTTCCTATTTTCCTATATCTTCTCCAGCATTTATTATTGTTTGTATTCTCAATGATTACCATTCTAACCAGAGTTAGATGAAATCTCAGCGTAGTTTTGATTTAAATTTCTCTTGCTGCTAATGATTTTGAACATGGTTTCATATACTTATTGAGAAGTGTCTATTCAGTTATATTGCCCATTTTTTAATTCGCATTTTTCTTTTAGTTTTAAGTTTTCTAAGTTTTTTATATATTCAATAGCTGATTTCAAATCACACCATAGAGCTATAGTACAAAAAGCACCGTAGTGGCAAAAAAGCAGACACACAGAACAATGGAATAAAAGATACAGAAGCAAGTTTTCACATTTATGGCCAGTTGAATTTTGACAAAGAAGCCAAAAACATACACTGGAGAAAAGACTTTTTGTTCAACAAATTGTGTTAGGAAAATTGGATATCCCTATGTAGAGAAAGAAAATTAAACCCCAATTTCTCAAACTACACAAGAGTCAACTCAATATGGATCAAAGACTTAGAAAGTAGACCAGAAATTTTGTAATTAACTAGAAGAAAAGAGGAACAATTCTTCAACATAAAGGCATTGGTAGAGTATTCCTCAATAGGACCCACAAAGCACAAGAAATCAAACCAAGAATCAAGAAACGTGACGGTGCAAAAAAAAAAAAAAAAAAAGCTTCTGCACAGCTAAGGAAAGAATCAAGAGTCTAAAAAGGGGGCCTAGAGAATGGGAGAAAATCCTTGTAACTACCATCCTGACAGAGGACTAATATCTAGAATATATAAATAACTTAAAAATTGAATGTTTTGCCAGGCATGGTGGTCCAAACTTGTAATCCCAGCATTTAGGAGGCAGTGACTGGAGGATCAGGGTTCAGGGACACCCTCAGCTACTTAGGCCCTTCACAACTCAGTGGACCCTGTTCCAAAAAAACAAACAAAAATTTTTTTAAAAATTTCATTTCTTTGTAATCTATTCACAAACATTGTTTCAAGCACTGTTTCTCTAAATCATTATAGTGCTTAATAAAAACAAAGGCATTTTTATGTTAATATATTATTGATCCCCCAAAAGGAAAACTTTTGCCCTTTAACTTAAGAGAATTTGACCCTTTTTACTCTATTTTCAGTTTTTGCAAGGTTCATTTCATTCTGTCCTAGTTCTAGGGCAGGTCTTACACAGTTGTTACCCTTTATATTTTTGGGGTTCTATTTTATTATTTTGTATCATTGCTTATTTTCCTCCCTTCCAACAACTACCCTTGTTCTTTCCAGTGATCTATAATCTCCAGAGACTTGGCATGTTTTTCTCCTTACTGGATATTTGAAAACTCAGAACACTTGATTTTACTTTCCTTGCCTCCTGATTTATATTGCTATTCAGAGTTTCTGTCATACCCTGTCACCTTGATTGTGACAGCAAGAAATGAATCTTGTATTTTTTCCCCCAAAAAATACTGAGCAAAATATTTTGTGAAAAACGTGTATTTGACATCTATTTGCTATGTGCAGGAAGATATGGGACAATAACTCACAGATCTGAGGCTTACCCAGTTTCATTAAAAAAGCTGGAAGTAAATACCAGGTAAATCTATTCAGAAACAACCTAAGGGAATTAGGAGATTATAAATATGAATGCAGACAATCTTAACATACCATAGGCCCATGATAGCCTGCTTTCTAAGTAATTGGTAGAGGCCATCCTTGGGTGGGCTGGACAGAGGTGGAACTCTACAGAGACATAGGCTAACGATGCAACAATGGAAAAATCAGGCTTAATGGAGGAGACTTCCTGAACTTTGCTTGCCTAACTATGATTAATGGCTGAAATTTTAGCTTACTCAAATGTAGGAAGGTAGCTAATCTTAAAGATTTCCAAGTCCAGTATTCTTTTCAGACATTAATCAACAGTGTATACCTTCATATCTTTACTTCAATCTATGTGGCCAGTTTTTGTAAAAGTGGTCTGTGCTTAGCCTTCTCATAGCACCTAAACAAATGCAGCTATAAACACTAACAATCATGGGAGATCCAGGTGTATAGGTCCGAGGCTTACACAGTTTGGAAGGATACCTTCTGAAGAGAATACAAAGGGACAAATAAAAACATGACAAGGAAAAATATGATTTAGAATGAGAAAAGGAGTCTCAGCAAATAATTGTGGCCATGGTGATATAGATCCCTTATTCTGAGACAGCTCAGGCAATTTACTAGGAATGCTTACACTTGGAAATGCTTCTGCCTGCAACCTGTCATTTCCTTCCCACCTAGAACATCTACAATTCCAGCAAACTCTGATCCTCTCACAGGCCTAAGCAGAGGAACAGTTCTGCAGCTTAAATGCCATCAGCCCCACTTTGGATCTACCTCTGCCAAGGCCTCATTAAAACTGTGATTTTAAAGAGCTGGCTGGGACACTTAGAATCTGGGGAAAGGGAGACACCTGACAAGCTTAAAAGAATTCCAGAGGAGGCTGACCTGCAGCACCACTCCCAAAATACCCCTCCCTGGTGCTCAGGTTACAGGAGGCTGCAAAACCTAACCAGAGACTCCTAATCAGAGACTTAAAAGGCAATGTGCCGAAGAAAGGAAGGTAAATAAATCAATCGATTGGCCAACTGTCCTCGTTCTAAACAGAAAGCATGCGTGGAATATAGAAAGACGTTTATCTTTTACAACTAAACATCAAATAATGCCATCTTTTACAAATTAAATAAGTGATGCCTCTGTCCGAGTATCTGGAATACAGCTGGGCCTTCCATTTAACAGGAAGGGGAACGACTAGTTTTGCACATTCCTCTTCGGAGGCAGAGTAAGCTGGGTCACTTTCTAACTTCTGTTCGCTCTCCCGGAATAAAGACAATGGTTTACGTAGGTTGGTTGCTTTTAACTAACATCTCAAGGTTAACCTTTCACTACCGCAGAGCCTTCCTTAGCGATCAATACAATGTTCTGATCAAGTCTTCTATTAGAGGCAACTTGAGAACCTGGAGTGATAATCAACCGCTGAACAACAAAAGCAGGTTCTTTTCCAAACCCTTTAGGAAATTACAGGTACCTTCTACGTGCACCAAAAGACTGCCACTAACTCCTCGCCCGGTACCCCCCCCCTCCCATTCCGAATCCATTTCCCTCCAATTACGATGCAAGCTAGTTAGAGCTTTTGGTCCTGGATTTCCAGGGGGAAGAGAAAGAGAAAAACAAAAGCTGCCGGGTTGGATGGCGGTAGCTGACCATCTGTAAAAACCCTCAGCTCTCTAGGAGAGCAGCTCCCCGCTGGACGCGCGCTACCGTTTTCCCCAGCCGAGGGCATTCCCTCGCCCCTGTCCCTAAGGGACCTGAGACTGACTTTGTATTGTCACCCAACTCTCAAATCCTCAACCTACAATCCTAAAGCAAAAATAATTTCTCTAAACTCTGGGCGATCTCTCTCTCCCAGAGTTGAGGGCTGGCTGCGCCCCACAAGAAACTGGCAGGAGCCGGGGCAATTTCAGGCCGCCCCCCCGCCTCCGGGGCGTGGGCACCGTCGGGAGGAGATGTCCCACCCGGGAAGGAGAAAGGGGGGGGGGTTTAAAATGACAACTTTGCAGACTCCAAGGAGCTCGGGCCGCGCCGAGTGCGAGGTCAAAGTGCGGAGGAGGTCTCCAGGGGGGTTCAGAAGCCGCTGTCCCGCAGCCAGGGGGGTCCGGGGGGGGGGGATCCCCGGCCCAGCGCCACCGCATCCCGCCCCGAGGGCGAGCGCGCCCGGGCGCAGCGCGAGTTGCCGCGGAACTTTGCCGGGACGCGCCCTCACCTTGCTGAACACCTCCAGGTCGTCTTCGTCCTCGTCCAGGTTCAGCACGTCGGCCTGCAGCAGGGCGCAGGAGCCGCCGCTGCCCGGCTGCGGGCTGCAGCCCCCCGGGCTCTCGGCGCCCGCGCCCCCGGCGGGGAGGTCGGAGGAGCGCGCCTGCGATGCCCGGGGCTCGCCCTCCATCCCGGCAGTGCGCGCCCGCCGCGCCCGGCTGCCCCGCGCCCATTGGCTCCGCGCGGCGCCTCCCCGCCGGCCCCGCTCCAGCCCTCGCCGCTGCGCAGACGCGGAACCGCCGCGAGCCGGGCCGGGGCTGGGCTGCAGAGGCCTGGGCTCCAGCATCCCCGCCCGGCCTGGGGCGCCCCGCCACGGTGGAGACTGGGGGCCTTGACCCCCGCGCACCCCGAGCCCGGGTTTCTAAGTGGCCGAGTCTGGGGAAGCAGCCTCAGAGCGCACCTGGGACTTTGCAAAATCCTGGGCCAGCTGGAAGGCAGCTGGCCCGGAGACAGAAATCAAACCCACTACTGTATTTCCTGGATTGAATGGTTTGCCTTCCTCCTTCCTTGGTTGGGAATTTTCAAGCCCGTCTTTACCAAGGCTGATGCAGAAATAAAAGCTGTGAAAAGCTCCTGTTTTTGTCATTGATTTTCCACCCAGGGGTGGAACTTTATGGTCCTGTCTCTTTTGAGCCAAGAAAGTGGAGATTTAACAACTTTTCAGCCGCTTGCCAATGTATCTGTGTCCCTTAAAAGTCCTCCTGAAGTTAATGAGCGGGGGGGGGGGGGGGGGGGATGTTAGAGCCTAGGACAGTGAGCAGGTCTGGACATTGCCACCGAGAAACAATCTTCAATTCTTGCGTCGCAGATGCAAAGCTGTGATTATTTATTTGCTAGTTCACTGCTTACTAATTTTAAAATTCCAGAAATACTGAAAAGTCAAAAGCAAATTGATATTTTTAAACTACTTTCAGATTTTTTATGCCCTTCAACCTGACCTACTATAGGCCCTGTTTAAATTTTTAAGTTGAAAACTACATGTAAGAATTCCCTATTGGAGGACATAGAGAATACCTTTATTTGCGATTTTTATTTCTGATATTAGCCCTAATATATTGCCTTTGGACCACTCGAATTAACCTTCCATTGAGTTTAGATGTACCCACAGCTCAGTAAACTTGCTGAGTTTTATGGTTCCTATACCCAAAACCCTGGTCTTTCAGGAATTAACCTTAGTCCCATCTTTTTCAGACTTTCCAAATGACAGCTGCTTCCCAATTTTGCATTTTTTTTCCATTTTATAGACTGCATTTGCTTCATGTATATGTCTTGTGCTCCTTAGTAAACTATCACATTTTTTAGATTTATTAGTAAGCCATCGTAGCAGATGCGCTCACTCAAAAAGGCTTGTCTGCTAAGATCTACACGGAATATAAGACTATGTTTTTCCCTCTTTAAGCTCGTTATGAACTAGTTAAGAAAATTCAAGCTTTCCTAATTGTAATCTCTGAACGAGGAAATTCTTAATGATCCTGTGACTCAGAATTGCTGAGGACGCACAGAGAACAGCCTCAGAAAATAGGACAAGGCCACACGGTTTGGCTCACAGCCACGAGACCACTCCTGCAGCCTTTGCTGCCGCCATTGCCTGATACTAGACGCCAAGCCACCTTCACATGCAGCACCTGGACACTGATGATGTCACACGAGAGTCCAGGTGCTGTCCCTGACAACATCTCTAAGAATGTACTAAGGCGGTACTGCACTGCCTGTAAGAACAGGGGAAGGGAAGTGGAGAAGGTGCTGGAGAGCAGAAAAAAGGCTTGAAGTAGGAAACAGCTCAAATAATGTCATGTCCCTAAGGAAGGTGTCACTACCAAGGAGGGAGCAGGGAGGGAGATGGAAAACGGAGGCAAACTCACCAAGTGCAGCATACCTGTATGAATGCATCACTTTGAACCTCACTATGATGGATAATTGCAAGTAGAGCATAAGAACATAAATTATTGAATTAAAATTTAAAAAGAACTTCAACATTATATTTTTAATGTTTCTGCAATTCTCTCTCTCTCTCTCTCTCTCTCTCTCTCTCTCTCTATCTCTCTCTCTCTTTCTTTCTCACTCTCACTCTCACTCTCACTCTCACTCTCACTCTCACTCTCACTCTCACTCTCTCTTTGCAGTACCAAGGATGGAACCCAAGGGCATTGTACCTTTGAGCTACACCCCGCAGACCTTCTTTTTAGTATTCTTTTTTGAAACTGGGTCTCACTGAGTTGCGGAGGGCCTCACTAAGTAGCTAAGGCTGCCTGTGAACCATGATCCTTTGGTCTCCGCCTCCCGAATGTTGGGATTATAAGCATGTGCCACCACACATGGCTTTATTTCTCTTTTTTATAGTCCCAGTTTCAAGACCCTAGAGGGTTTGTCTGTTTGGCCTACCTGACCAACTTCATGGAGATTCCTAAGGCAGAGAAGTTTGTAAACATGGAGAGGCCATATTGATGCTGGTCAGAAAGAAAAAGACATGGAAAGGAGAAGAAAAAGGGAGCCAAGGGAAATGGGAGAGAAGGAGAAGGAGAAAAGAAAAAAATCCCAACTATAATTTGCCCCTTTTGCTCCCCATCAGTCCTGTCTCCTTCACATATTCCTCACTCCTTTGCCATTCCCTAAAGGACACACTTTAGCTGCCCCTCAAGCACCTGGGTGTACAGTCCACAGATCAACAGAGGAGGAAAATCCCAAACCTACACATTATTAGTACAACTCTAAATATGTCTAACACCTGCAGTTTCAGCTGCACGTTAAATGGGACTGGCATTTGATTTTTTAATGGAAGAATTTTTATTTGGGTAATAAGGCCTTTAAACTGACAAGATCCAAATTTTAGACTATAAGTCTCACTGAAAGTAGCCACACCCAGCCCTGTCCCTTATTTCTGGCCATTGTTATTCTGACCATTGTACTTCACAATTTGCTATGCCCACATGAAAGTGGGTAGCTACAGCACTGTATTTCCAGTCAAAGATAACTAGAGGACAGCAGTGAAGGCAAATTCTCCCAGTTGCCAGGACTCTCAGTGTGATATTTGGTTATATGCCTTGTCTGGAGAAAGAAATAGCCAGACAGAAATGCAGATCCATTCTAATTCATGAGTAGTTACATGTGGTTGGGTTGGATAATCAAGAACCTGGAAGGAAACAGTATTGGGTAACTGGTGTAAAGGGAGCTCAGAGAACTATGTAGATGAACTTTGCAGCCTGGTCACAAAAATATCTGTGAATGTGAAACACCCACAAGAGGGTCCACACTGCAGGGGGGAGGGACTTGATGGTCAAGTAGACGGCACTATGCATTGTGGAATGATAGCCTTTCTCACCAGCCATCACATCCACTGTTTACTGGGGCCATGAAATAAGTAACTAGGGTGACAAGAATGGAGACTATGTGTGGGTACAGTAACATGGACATTCCTCACCAAAGCTGTATACCTAATCTGCCAACAGCACAGATTCATGATTAATCTGTCACTATAGCAATATTCTGGTATGTGGGGGCCAGGCCAGCCAGCTGATTACCTTGGGCCTCTGCTCCCATGGATTCCATAGAGATTTGTCTTCACCAAAATGCATGCATCCTGGATATGAATTTATTTTCCCTTCCATTACGGTTTCCTCCAACATCACTATCCATGGATTCATAAAATGTCTTATTACCATCATGGCCTTCCCAATAGTATTACATCTGGTCAAGAAATACATTTTATAGCAGAGAAAGTTATCATGGGCTCGAGGTCATGAATGGACTGTTCTTACCATGTATTTCGTAACTTGCAAGTAGCTGACTTAACTGAAATGTGGACCTGCTTCCTGAAAATGATTACAGTGCCATTTGGGAGAAAATATCCTGAAAAAATGAGGTTCTGTCTCAGAGGATGAAGTATATACTTTACATCAGATTCCATGTAGGTAGAAAATGAGGGCCTAGGAATCAGAGAGTGTAACTCATTGGCCAGAACAGTTCATGTTGCTCCACTCAACTTAAATGGGGTCATGAAGTATAATCATACCATGTGCTCAGTAGTCAGAGGGTCAAAAATACTTGAATAGCACAAATGACAATTGTAACCTTTAAGTGGTTAATTCTAGGTGATTAACATGAGGCAAAGATATAGCTAATGGAAGAGCCATAACCTCCAGCCTATGATTAATACTCAATTATCTGCAAGTATACAGTTTTTTACGTAAAATTTCTTAGAAGCTTTGAGAACTCAGGCATTTATTTCAAATTATTAACTTCAATTTTCTCATCAACAAAATTTGGATAATTAGTAGTAGATACTTCAAAGGTTATGAGGATCAAAGAAACTAATATAGCTGAAATCATTTGTGAACTAAATATCTATATAAATCTTAATTATTTTCTTACTATTAATGTTAATAGTATTAATTTAAGTAGTAGCATGTGGCTGCTATATTTACCCCATAATTTCATTTAGACTTCCAAGCAGTAATATTTGGGTTAGCTCTTGTAATGCAATGTAATGCTTTGCAGCTCTGGTTAAAGTATATCTTATCTGACACTGGCAGTTTCATGTCTGCTGACATTTATTGTGCAAATAAATTAATGTGTTGCAATAATAAAGCAACATGATTTTAAACTCTTTTAACTCATCCAAGCTCAAAGAACAGAGACTATATGTAATTCCATAACCTAAAATCACCCTATTTTCTCTTAAACAGGATATAATAATTCTGCTGTCAAAGACAGGAACTTAGGAATGATCAATGATCATTAGTCAAAATAAGAAGCAAATTTATTACCCCATGAAAGTAAAAATATAGAGGTAGGGTAAACTCTAGGCATAGTGTGTTAATCAGCTTTTCATCATTGTGACCAAATATCTGACATACACAACATAGAGAAGATAGATAAATCTCAGCCCATAGTTTGAGAAGTTTCAGCCCATGGTTGCCTGGCTCCATTGCTAGGGCTCCTGGTAAGGCACATCATGGCAGACATCATGGCCACCTTATGGCAACGATGAAGCAGAGGGGGCAGGAGAGAAGGGGCTGGAGAAAAAAATAAACCTTCCAGAGCATGCACTCAGGAACCTACTTTCTCCATCTAGACCCCACTTCCTATTTTCTCATTTCTACCACCTCGCAGTAATTCTATCACATTACTAATCCATCAATGGATGAATTCACTGGAGTCCTCATGGTCCAATCACTTCCCCAAGGACCCACCTTCCAACACTGCTGCATTGGAGACTAAACCTTCTTCAAATAAACGCTTGGGGGATATCCACACCCAAACCATAACATATAGTAGACCATTATCCAACAACAACAAAAAAATACCTAATTCTATAATTGGACAGGTTTAAAAACCACTTAATATTTCTTGAAGTTTATGTTCTTAACCGAAAGAAACCTTTCTTATGTTTTGAAAGCTTCTTAGATCTACTAATTTTTTCCCCCATGAACAGATCCATGGGACAAATCATTGCTACCATGAAACTTTAAGTAATGCCATTGTAATCAATACTTATCTTCAGTTCTTCATTGGTCATCTTTGTTTTTTAACTCTTTGACCAAAATACCCAACAAGAAAAACTTAGAGGAGGAAAAGTATATTTGGTCCCCAGTTGCAATGTTTCAGTCCACGGTCAGCTGGCTCCAAGGCAGAAACATCATGGTGGCAGGGCATTGTAGAGGACAGCTGTTCAACTCATGGCAACTGGAAAAGAGAGAAACAGGAAGGGACCCCATACAGAGATAGTCCAAGACCAGTACCCCACATTGTCCTGCTTCTTCCAGCCACAACTTACCAGTCTACTGTTACCACCCAGTAACTTAAGTAGTTCAAATCTTTTTTTTTTTTTTTTTTCAGTACTGGAGATGGAACCCAGGGAAATTATACCTCCGAGCTATACCTCCAGTCTTATTTTTTTATTCTTTATTTTGAAACAGGGTCCCATTGAGTTGCAAAGGGCTTCCCTAAGTACCTGAGGCTGTCCTTGAACTATGATCCTCTGGTCTCAGCCTCCCAAATGCTGAGATTATAAGAGTGAGCTACCCCGCCCAGCTAGTAGTTCAAATTATTAATCAATCAAGTGGATTAGTCCACTGATGAAGTTAGTACCCTCATGATTTAATTATTTCACCACTGAAGATTTGTATATTGCAAAGACTTGAGCTTTTGAGGGGGGCATTCCAGATATAAACCATTGCAAGTTTCTTTGAAGATAGTTTCTTTAAAAAAATACTTTAGAAAGAGTTGTTCCTATAAATTATATGTTTGCTGATAGTCTTGGAGGTGTTAGGAAACATAGAAGAACCATATTATAAAAGCAAGAATCTAATGCTTATTTTATTTTTTGTTTTAAAAAGTAACATATTTACTGGATATAATTTACATACCATATAATTCTTCCATTTAAAAAGTTCAGGTCTGTGGCTTTATTAAAAATTTTTATTGGTGCATTATAATCATACATCTTAATGGTCTATGGCTTTTAATATATTCACAAGGGTTTGTGACAATCAACAAAATCAATTATAGAACATTTTCATGATTCCCCAAAGAAACTTTGCATACTTTTACAGTCATTTACCCACAGTCTCAAGCTCCTGGAACTACTCATCTTCATTTATCACTATAGATTTGCCCATATTGGCACAGGCAGTAACTTTCTCAACAAAACCTCCAAAGCTCAGGAAATTAAAGCAAGAATTAACAAGTGGGATAGCATCAAACTAAAAAGTTTCTTCTCATCAAAGGAAACTACCAATAACCTAAAGAGGAAGCCTACAGAATGGGAAAGGATCTTTACCAGCCACCATTCTGATAGGGGGCTAATACCCAGAATATACAAAGAGCTCAAAAGACTCTACACTAGCAAAACAAACAACCCAATCAAGAAATGGGCACATGAACTAAATAGACACTTCACAAAAGAAGAGATACAAAGGGCCAATAGATACATGAAAAGATGTTCTACATCATTGGCCATCAGGGAAATGCAAATCAAAACTACACTGAGATTCCATCTAACCACAGTCAGAGTGGAAAGCATAAAGAAATCAAACAACAACGAATGCTGGCGAGGATGTGGGCAAAGAGGAACTCTTTTACACTGTTGGTGGGAGTGCAAACTAGTTTAGCCATTATGGAGATCTATGTGGAGATTCCTAAGAAAGTTAGGAATAGATCCACTATACGATCCAGCTCTACCACTCCTGGGTATTTTTCCAAAAGGGTTGAATCCAGAGAACTATTGCAACATATGCATACCTATGTTCATAGCAGCACAATTCGTAATAGCCAAAATATGGAACCAACCCAGGCCTCCATCAACAGATGAATGGATTGCAAAATTCTGGGAAATACACACAATGGAATTCTACTCAGCCATGAAGAAGAACAAAATAATATCATTTGCAAGGAGATGGAAAGTCCTGGAGAACAATATGTTAAGTGAGATTAGCCAAGACCAGAAGGAGAAGGTACATATGTTCCCTCTAATATGCCCAAACTAGGGAACGTAGAGGATACCAGTGGTACTTCAGGTAATCGAGGGGAAATACCAGCAAAGCTTGAATAGAAAGATAGGGGAGGAAGAAGACTGAAATTGATTACTGAGGGTCTACATCCTAATATGTGTAAAATTATGAATATGGCATGGTTACCCTGGACAATCATTGGTGGGAGGGGGAAGGGAAAATAGGGGCGGGGGGAAGGGAACCAAGTATAGTTTAAATGTATACCATTTATGTTCAATAAAAAATTTAAAAAATTTTAGAACAAAAAAATAAATAAAAATAAAAAGTAACATATTTATTGGATATAATTTACATACCATATAATTTTTCCATTTAAAAAGTTCAGGTCTGTGGCTTTATTAAAAATTTTTTATTGGTGCATTGTAGTCATACATCTTAATGGTCTGTGGCTTTTAATATATTCACAGGGGTTTGTGACAATCAACAAAATCAATTATAGAAAATTTAATCATCTCCCAAAGAAACTCTATATACTTTTACAGTCATTTACCCACAGTCTCAAACTCCTGAAACTACTCATCTTCATTTATCACTATAGATTTGCCCATTCTATACATATGATCTATATGGAATCATACAATATCAGGACTTTTGTGACTCAAATTCTCTCCCCTCCCCCCACCGCTCCAGTACTGGGAATTGATTCCAGTACTACTCTACCCCTGAGATACTTCCCCAACCCTTTTTATTTTCTGTTTTTAGACAGGATCTCACTAAATTACAGAGACTAGCCTCAAACTTGGAATATTCCTGTCTTAGCCTGCCACAGTCACTAGTACAGTAGGTGTGTGTATGTGTGTGTGTGTGTGTGTGTGTGTGTGTGGTGACCACACCCCAGCTTGTTACTAGCTTTTTGCACTTATCACAAGGTTTTCAAGGTTGATCTATGATGTAGCATGTATCAGCACATCATTCTTTTCATCCCAAATTAATATGCCATTTATGGATATGCCAAATATATTCACTCATTCATCAGTTTATGAATATAAAAGTTGTCTCCACTTTGGAATTATTATTAATACTATTGCTACTAACAACTGCATACACATTTTGGGGTGGACAGTTTTTCATTTCTCTTGGTTATTTACATATGAGTGGAATTGCTAGCATATGATAACTCTATGCTGAGCCTTTTGAGAAACTGCCTATTTGCTACAGCAGCTGTACTTTTAAGATTCCCACCAACCATATTTGAAGGTTTCAGTTTCTCCACATCTTTGACAAAACTTGGCAATTTTTTTTATTACAGCCATCTTCATGGAATGAAATGGTACATGTCATTGAAATTTGAAATTTTGAATTGTGTTCCTCTAATAGTAATGATACTAATAATCTTTTCATGTGATTATTGATCATTTGTCTTTTAGAAAATAGCTATTCAGATTCTTTCTCTGATTTTATCTTATTAGAATAAAAGTCTTTTATGAGATATATGAAAATATGTATCATATTCTGTGGATTTTCTCATTAGTTTATTATGGCTATCCTTTGAAGCAAAAAGGTTTTAATTTTGATAAAGCACACTTCTCTCACTTTTTTTCTCTTGAATTCATAGCTAAGAAAGTTTTGCATAACACAAAAATATTACTATAATTGAATGTTTGTATCCCTCCCCAAGATAGACTAACCCACAAAGTGGTGTATTAGGAGATGGAGGACTTTCCGGTGGTGATTAGATCATTAGGGCAGAGTCCTTATGTGTGTTATTAGTGTACTTACAAAATATTATAAATGATTTTGGAAAACACATAAAGATGCAGGCTGGTTGCCAGTGAAACCAAGAAAGTGCTTAAAAAGTTATAACTTTTAGCCCCACTCTCTGACCTCTAGGAAGGGAAGAAGGACTAGAGATTAAATTAACCACCGATGGACAACGATTTAATGGGCTATGCCTATGCAATGGCATCTCTACAAAAACCCCAATGGATGAGATTCAGAGGCTTTCCAGGTTGATGAAGATGTTAAGGTCCTAGTGTGGCACTCTGGAGAGGCATAGACACTCCACGTTCCTCTCCTCACACCTTGACCTATGTTCCTCTTCCATCGGCTGTTTCTGAGTTGCATCATTTGTAATAAACTGATAATCTAATAAACTATATTTTTTGCAGTACTAAGGATGAAACCCAGGGGCATTCCACCTCCAAGCTATACCCCCCAGCCCTATGTTTTATTTTGAAACAAAGTCTCACTGAGTTGCAAAGGACCTCACTAAGTAATTGAGGCTGGACGCGAACCGTGATCCTCCTGTCTCAGCCTCCTGAATGCTGAGAGTACAAGTGTGCTCCATCACACCTGGCTCTAAGTAAACTATTTTTCTTAGCTTTGTGGGACATTCTATCAAATTATCAAAACCAAAGAAGGGGTCATGGGAACTTCTGTTTGTAGCACACTTGGGCAAATTCTGTGGTCAATTTTAACATGCACTACTTGCAGTTGACATTGGAGGCAATGGGAACATCCTGAGGGGCTGAGCCCTTAATCTGTGGGATCTGACTCTAACTTTAGGTTGACGGTCTCAGAATTGAAGTATAGGATATCCAGTTGGTGTCTACTTGAGGAATGACTTTAATTGCTGTGGGGTAAAATTCACTAATTTTGTCAGAAGTGAAGTATTGAGGGTGCTATTAAATATTGAAGAAAATCAGAAAGCATTCTCTTTTTAGTGTCCACTCACACCTATTTAAACCAAGCTTAATCTAAAAATAAATCCAATAATAGGGCTATAATATTCTGCCTAACATGCTACAAGCATTCACTCTTGTCCCAGAAGATAAAGAATAAAATATTCATGTAATGATAACTATTCTCCTTTTTAACCATGTTAGTCAGCTTTCCATCACTGTGACAAAAAAAAAAAAAACCCTAAGATAACCAATTTATTAAGTTTGCCTTCAGGCCTGTGGCAAGGCAGAACATCATGGCATATGGTGGAAAATATGCTCAACTCATAGCAGTAAGGAACCAAGAAGCAGAACACGCGGAGGTCCCTATATATTCCTTCAAGAATATTTCCCAGCCAGGTGTGGTAGCACACCTCGTAATCCCAGCATTCAGGAGGCTGAGACAGGAGGATCGCAGGTGAGCGGACAGCCTCAGCTATTTAGTGAGGTCTTTTGCAACTCAGTGAGACCCTGTTTCAAAATAATGCTGGGCGTGGCACGTTTGTAATCCCCAGGCTTGGGAGGAGGAGACAGGAGGACCCAGCAGTTTTGAAGCCAGCAGTGCTGGCTTAAGAGACCCTGTTTCCAAATAAAAATATAAAATAGGTCTAGGAGAGTAGCCTGGAGGTAGAAGGTTTTCCAGGAACCCCAGTACCACCAAAAAATAAAAATAAAAATAATAAAAAATAGGTCTGGGGTGTAGCTCGGAGGTAGAATGCCCCTGGATTCCATCCCCAGTACCACACACACACAAAAAGAATATTTCCCTAGTGACCTTTCTCTCACTAGGACATACTTTTTAAAATTTCTACCACTTCTCAGTAATGTCAAAGGCTGGCCAGTAAGCCATTAACATGGTCCTCTGGGAGCCATTTATCAAAACCATAGCGATACCCATAACATAAACATTATGATGTGAAATTACTATTTTTTAAATACTCCAGTATAAAGTCAACACATCTTATGTCACAGCCAAGGGAATAAAAAAAATAAAACCAAGATATTTAATTTGCACACATACATATACATTCACAAGTAGAGACATAACAAAATGAAGAGTAAATACTCATGACTTTATGGTCCACAGTTCTGAAACTGTTCTTATGGTCACGGCTGATGTTTATAACTACCTTCTTCAACTCCACAGTCTATATGCCCTTTGCTGTCAGCAAGCACCTCAGCTGGCTGTGGTTCTTTATCTGGTCCTGTGACCCACACCTGGTTTCAAGAAGGGTAGGGCCATCAGTAGTCTCATTTGGCTTGAATTGTCCTAGATTTCCATTAACTTTAATCACAGGGCATAGTAATAACAATACATGTCCTGAAGTATCTCTTGTCTTCATTTCTTCCTTTCTTCCACCAGGGAGTAGAAGTCAGATTTGTCCTTGGTAATGTGAAAGAAATGGGACAGTTGTCAGAATCAAAATGGAGTCATTGTGGACTGGGCGTGGTGGTGCACGCTTGGGAGGCAGAGACAGGAGGATTGCACAGGTTCGAAGCCAGCTGCGCTGGCTTAAGAGACCCTGTTTCCAAATAAAAATATAAAAAATTGGTCTGGGACTGTAGCCCGGAGGTAGAAGGGTTTCCAGGAAACCCAGTACCACCAAAAAAACCCAAACAAACAAACCCCCAAAAAACAAAAAACAAAACCTGGAGTCATTGCGTCAATTCTAACAACAACAAAAATGAAACTTATTATTTATTAGGGAAGCTTTCTTGCACACAGTTGTATGTTGGCGATTGTCATAGATGACTGTGTCAGAGCCACAAGCTTGCAGAGAGGCCATCACAATCTCCTAGGAAGAGTACGTAAACAAAAATATCTCCCCAACCTCAGATCGATGCCACCATTGTCATTAATTGTTGTGTCCAAAGATTATCATTTCAAAATATCTGTTGTAATCCTTCCCATTATTGTCTTTGAAAACTTCCTTTTGACAGAATATTTTCGAATATGCCCTTAGTTTACTACAGCATGAGTATTCTCATCTCAATGCTTGGCTATTCTCAAGTATCATTATTCTGTTGGGTATGGTGGCGTATACCTATAATTTCAGTACTTGGGAAGCTGAGACAGGAGAATCACAGATTTGAGGCCAACCTCAACAACTTAGCAAGACCTTCAGGAACTTAGTGAGACTCTGCTTCAAATAAATAGGGCTGAGAGTATAGCTTGAAAGTAGAATGCCTCTGAGTTCAATACCCAGCACCACCAAAAACTAAATAACAACAATGACAAAACCTAAACATATATACATCATTATTCATTGGAGACTGTCTCTAATTGTTCTATTTAGGTTGTCCTTGGTAACAATCACCCCAGCTAGTACAGGATCTCTTTTCTCTGTCTGCTGATTCAGAGGAGGCAGAGGCAAGTCTTTGCTTCCAGTTCAGTGAAATCATTGTTGTGTTTTCTGGTGGAAACACGACTCCCCTTGTAACTAAGATCTTTATTCCTGATTTTACATGGGCAACATTCAATTTTTCTCTTTTAAGTGCAATGCTTTCTGGATAATCTTCATAGATATCTTGATCAGGTTCAGGAATTTTATGGATTGTTTAACATTGGGATTTTCTCACTGTTTGCATTGAGATGATCATGAAATTTTGTCCTCATGGGATAGACTTTCTGCCCCATGACTGAGTGTGAATATGGTCTGGGACCTGGTACTTCTCAGCCTTGTGTGGGTATTGGAAAATTGCTCGATATTAAATTCCAAAATGTAAAAAGCAGTCAGAGCCTAGAGGCTGTGTATGCACCAACCAGGGAGGGACAGCAGCTGTGACCCTGCAGAGCTCTACTCTCTCTTTGCCCTTTGTTCTAATGACTAACCTATAGTAAAAATGTAAAGAAAATGAAGCCTGTTAGAGACAGTTGAAGACTTTAGCCCTAAAAATATGCAGAAAATATGTAAAAACCTGCTGACATCCTCTCCTTTGTTACTGGCCTGGGTATAAAAAAGGGTCTGTGTGCCGCTTCAAAGCACCCATAGTTGATGAGCAACCAACATAGCCCAATACAATAGAAGTAAACACAAGGTAATTATTGACCCTTGCACTTAGTAAGTGGACTGTCTGGAGGCAAAGAGGCGCCATCTGGAAAAAAAATAAGTTATTACCCTGTTGCCTTGGTAATGCTGATAAGAACATAACAATACAAAATTTATTTAAAGTCCGAGGATGGAGAAGGGGCAGAGTTCCACTTTTCTCCAGCATGCCCCAGGAATGCTGCTTGTCTTCTCTTCCCTTTCCATTTTCTAATGATTTTGTGCAAAAGACTTGTTGAAGTTGCACCAAGCTATTAGTTTTGATTTCCTTATTCAAGAAATTATAGTTGGCTAGAAGAAAAAGAGGCCACAGCACCATTACAACCAGAACAAGCCTGTCTGTGTAAAGAGAGTCTCTGGGACTGAGGGCTGGTGCAGAAATTTCCAAACACTGGCTGCAGTAGCCTGGAATTTAGCCTCTGGGACACAGAAACAAGGAGAGGAACATGGAAATGTGGATGTTCCTGTCCATCCGAGGGAGATACTACAGCCCTGTAATGTGACCCAGGGGGAGAAGGACCCTTGTCTTCATGGTCACAGCCACTCAGAGTGAAGCTTCAGTCACCATGAGCCAGGAGGGGGAGGAGAGGGCAGAAGATTGTGGCTCAAATCCCACAGAGTAATCATGGCTGTAGTCACGACTCAGTGGACTTTCCTGAATAAATGTTTCTTTTTCTTGTCTTTTTTGTTTTTTTCCTCTTTGGTACTGGGGCTTGAACCCAGAGGCATTCCACCTTCAGGCTACAACTCCAGCCTGATTTTATTTCTAAGTTGACAAAATTGGCTTTAATCCTGTGATCCATCTGTTTCAGTCTCTCAATTACTGGGATTAAAAGTGTGTACCACCGTGCCCGGCCTGAATAAGTATTTCTTAATCTGCCATACACCCTTAGGTCAATGCCAAGAGACTTTAAATTTATTTTAAAATAAATTTTAGCTGGATTTGGCAGTGTGTGCCTATAACAAGAGTATTTGGGAGGCTAAAACAGGAACATCACAGGTTTGGGGCTGACCATAGCAATTTAGTGAGACTCTTAGCTCCCTGGTGAAAACTTGTTTCAAAATACAAAGTAAAACAGGGCTGGGATATAGCTCAGAGGTAGAATGTTCTTAGGTTCAGCCTCCAGTGCCAAATAATACTGATAATAATAGTAATTTTTAGCGGGGCATGGTGGCAAAAGCCTATAATCCCAGATACACAGGAGGCTGGGACAGGAAGATTACAAATTCAAGGCCAGCCCAAGAAACTTAGTAACATCTATTCTCAAAATAAAATAGAAGTGCTATAGTGTAGGTCAGTGTCAGAGCACTTTCCTAGTATGTGTGAGGCTTGGATTCAGTCCTCAACATCTAAAAAGAAAATAGCTTTAACAATAATTTTTGCCATTAAAGGTCTTTACCCTTGGATCTGCAGAGCTCTCATGAACCATTCAGAAATTTGTGTCTAAAGATTATTTTCTGAGTGACCAAGAAAAAAATAAAGGCTAACAATTCCTCAAACCAAGGGTAGTATTGACTTTAAGTTTATGATGCAGAGCTTGGGACACAGGATTTTTGCAATGTGGCATGATTTTAAAGAAAACCTTTATTTAAAAAATTTTTATTAATTATAATTACATTTTTGTTAAAAAAAAAAAAAAAAAAAAAAACCTTTGGCCGGGCGTGGTGGCGCACTTGTAATCCCCCCCCCCCCCCCCCCCCCCGCCCTCCGGGCTTGGGAGGCGGAGACAGGAGGATCGCGCAGGTTCGAAGCCAGCCGCGCTGGCGTAAGAGACCCTGTTTCAAAAATATAAAATAGGTCTGGGAGTGTAGCCCGGAGGTAGAAGGGCTTCCAGGAACCCCAGTACCACCAAAACAACAACAACAACAAAAAAAAACCTTGACAAATAATTTCTTTAGAATCTGTGTGTACACATGGCCTGGTGGTGCATGCTTGTAATCCCCATGCTTGGGAGGCTGAGACAGGAGGATCACACAGGTTCGAAGCCAGCCTCAGCTGGCTTAAGAGACTCTGTTTCCAAGTGAAATATAAAATAGGTCTGGGAGTGTAGCCCAGAGGTAGAAGGCCCCTGGGTTCCATCCCCAGTACCACCAAAAAAAAAAAAAAAAAAAAAAAATCATCTCTGTGCGCTATTTTCTGTAGTTTAGGTGTGGAAAGTTCTCTTGAAGCCTATGCATTGAAGGCTTGGCCCTCAGCCCATGATATTTTGGGTGGTGGTGGAGCCTTTAATAGGCGGAGACTAGTGGGAGGAAGTGAGGTCATCGAGGGTGTGGTCTAAGAGGGGGTATTGGGATTGTAATAACTTCCTGTCTCTATTATTTCTCCTATCCTCCATGTGGTGAACTAGCCTCTTCCACCATATGCCCCTATACAGGCCCAAAGCAGGAGGTCCAAGTGTCCCTGGAATTAAACCTTCAAAATTCTGGACCAAAATAAACCTTTTCTCCTTATAAGTTATTGATCTCAGGTATTATGTCACAATGATGAAAAGCCAATTAACAGTTTAACAGTATCAACATTTTGGCCTGTAGAACTATTTTAAATAACTGATTTTAGATACAGCTTAAGAAAAAAAAAACTATCTAAAATTTCTACTAGATTATAAATAATGATGATCCAAGATAAATATGTAAGAATTAAAAAAATCAAGTACATTAAGACATTCAGCTGTGCGTGGTGGCGCACGCTTGTAATCCCTGCGCTTGGGAGGCGAGACAGGAGGATCGCGCAGGTTGGTAGCCAGCCTCGCTGACTTAAGAGACTGTTTCCAAATAAAAAATATAAAGAGGTCTGGGAGTGTAGCCCGGAGGTAGAAGGGTTCCATCTCCAGTACAACATAAAACAAACAAACAAACAAAAAAACCCTAAGACATTCAAATTCAAACTCTTCTGGAAAAAGACAAAACATGAAGAAAACATACTTCAAAAAACAGGAACAACATTGTTGAATGTTTGTAGGTAACCAACATTAATTTTAACCGTGATTTTATCTTTTTGGAAGAATAGTGGTTCTTCTCATGAGAAGATTATTGTTTCAAAGATGTTATAGGAAAGTTTACTATTATAAGAGAAAAAGGTTTTATTTTGTTTCTAAAAGATAAAAGAATTTTATAAGTTAATGCCCTAGATTTAAAAAATACCTGTATCAAAATCAGCATTTTTGCCTTTGTAACGAACTGGTAATAATTCAAATGCCCTTAACTGGTTTTGGATATTTGTAAATCAGCTCCTTTAAATTTCACTTCTTCCCCATTAAAATGTATGACTACAATGCACCAGTTATAAAATCTTCATATTTTTAGAAGTTGCTGTTTTACAAAGACTAGTGCTAGTGTTCTGGATATAAGCTAGGATCAATCAATCAATTAGATATATTTATTTAAAATTTAGAAGGCAGAAATGAGATGGACATTATCCTCCTTCCCATTTTATTTGGTAAGCAAGGTGGTAAAACTCTGCTGATTTTTGATAACTCCTGTCATTTGGTTGAATGTTTCTAACAGCAATATCATTCCACAATACATTTTCCAGTTTCCTGAGAGTTGAGGTCTGGTCTGCTGGAAGCAGTAGGAAAAACATTGGTGTTTTAATTTTTGTACACTTTAAAGGCGGTCTCATAGGTAGTAGCTGCTTTAATTGGTCATTCTACATTGTTTTGGGAGATGTTCCCCAAAAGCCTGCTGAGAACCCTTCATTTTTAGCCCTCTCAGTGACTGTCTAAGCCCCAATTCTATTTTATCGCTTCTTGCTTAATATACACACAGTTGTTCTTTCTTTTCCTTCATTCATCCCTTTCCTTTTTCTCTTCTTCCTCCTCCTCCTCCTCCTCCTCCTCCTCCTCCTCCTCCTCCTCCTCCTCCTCCTCCTCCTCCTCCTCCTTCTTCTTCTTCTTCTTCTTCTTCTTCTTCTGTACTAGGGATTGAATTCAATGGACATTCTACTTGTGAGCTATACCCCCAGCCCTTTTTACTTTTTATTTTGAAACAGGGTATTGCAGGGATACTGGGAGTCCCACTAAGTTGTGAAGGCTGACATTAAACCTGTGATCCCCCTTATCTTAGCCTCCCAAGTACTGGGATATCAGCCATGTACCACCATGCCTGGCTTGTTTCTTGCATTAAACCCTGACTGATGCCCCTACAATGAGGTAATGACTAAATTAAATATTAGAGGCTCATATAATAAAATGATTAATTAGCTAAAGGAATGTATAGCAGTTACATACATCCATAGAGTCAAATATGATTGTTAAATAAAATATTAAAAATGCAAAATTGTTTCAGAATAGGATATGTAAACTACAAATACATATCCATATATATACATACACAAACCAATAATATATTTTTCTTTGGGTGCAAATATATATACATGAACTAGACATTAAAATTCCTATCATAATTTTCTGTCGAGAGGGAGAATGTGAGTATCCAAAGTCAACTCTAGCTTTGACTCAAATGTGTAGCAGTATTGGGAAGAGGCATCAAAATGTATTAGTGTACCAGTATTGGGAAATATTTTCAATTTTCAAAACATATCTAAAAATAACTTCAGTAAAAAAAAATCCAGGAGCTTCAAGGAAAGGGCTACAGATTTCCAGGCACCAAGGGTAATTGGTGAGAGAATAGAAGAAGCCCCAAACCCTAGGGCCTTTTTACATTTCTAAGAGAAGCAAACATCCTCAAAGATTTAGGGGAATGCCACGAGCCTCTAAGATATTCCAGATTCCAGATAAGTAACTTAACACATTTTGGAGTGTAAAAAAAAAGGTATCATGTCTGTGCAGGAGACTGGGAAAGTCTATTAAAAGACCTGCCCCAAAGAATGGGCAGATCTAGTTGGGTCAGAAGACTGGTTATAAAATACTCTGTATCCAGTAATCTTTGATGACTTCTTTTCAAGTCACCCCCCCCCCCCATTACTATCTCAGGTTAGGGACAGTATTCTATCTTTCCATCTTTGTAATAATAAAGTGGCTTAATCTTTCAACAAGAGTTCAGACCAGTGTTTTTTCTATACCTAGTTCAGAACAAGAACCTGCGGTTACATCTCTCTCTCTCACAGGAACATTTCCAGGAGTCCAACAAGGTCCCCGGAGGAGTTCCCCAACCGTAACAAAATGAATCAAAGAATTTTGACATTTTTCTGAAATCCAAAGAAGAATGCATTCAGGTTCCTTTGGTTTGTAATGCAATTTAAAAATAAAGGTTCTTCTGTCACCAAATATGTAACTTCAATCATCCTGATTTCTGAGCACAGTTTTCTGTTGTTCAAGCTTGTTCTTGTAACTATTGCCTCTCTGGTAATTCTTCTGTCTCAATGGGCCTCAGAATACTACTTTCCTTCTGATATATCACTGTGCAGTTTCTATTGCCTATTTCTTCATGCCAATCATTTTAATACTTAATCTACTTATTATGCTTTCTTTTTGTGTGTGCCCTTAATATCCCCAAACTGGATAGTATCAACTATTCATTTTCTCAATATCCATACCTGAGGAACTTTGTGCTGCTGGAAAGAAGAATTGCTGAGCAGGGAAGACTGTTATCAGTATAGCTTCATAGTCACAACCGGAACTGGGCCCTCACCAATGCTCACTTTTTCTATTGTGTTTTTTTGTTCAACTCTCATTCTTACTACCCGCAGTGATGATTTCAAGCATCTTCTGAACCTTCCTTGCTCAATCTCCCTCCTTCTTCTCAGCAGGTAACTGTCTCCAATTTTATAAAGAAAATAAAAGCCCCACTTTTCAAACACACATACCAACTTACTCCTGCCTACCTATAGTCTTCCTTCCTTCTAGAACACAAGCCTTGTCCCACTTTTGAAAACCTGGAAGTTGTTGATTCTAGATAAGACAGATATGACATTGGGGCTCATTGAGCCTAATTTAGGAATGTAGGAAGATAAAATCAACATTATGAAGTTAGCAGTCCACAGAAGGGAAAGTAATTAGATCCTGTGGTATTAAGTATATTATCAAGCATGTTTAGCAAGGTCTATATCAGAGACTCTGTAGTTGTTTATGAAGAAATAAATGTTTAGAGTTTTATTGTTTAAGTTATTTAAATTGTATTTCCCCTCTTGCTTTATTTCCCAAAGTCCTCTACATTCTAAAAGAAAAAAGTACTAAATTTAAGAAAAAAAATTTTTTTTTGGTGGTGGTACTGGAGGTAGAACCCAGGGGCTTTCTACCTCTGGGCTATACTCCCAGACCCATTTATATTTTATTTTGGAAACAGGGTCTCACTAAGTTGCTGAGAGCCTCACTAAGTAGCTGAGGCTGACATTGAACCTTTGCCATCCTCCTGTCTCAGCCTCCCAAACACGGGGATTACAAGCGTGCGCCACCACACCCGGCTCAATTTAAGAAAAATTGAATGTGGCTACATTGGAAGTTCCATTTCCAGTAACTTTTATCGAGGTCTATAGCAGTTTGGGAACCCTGTTTGTGTGGGAAAAGAGATGGGGCTGCCACTATACTCACATACTCTGAAGAATTTGGGTGTCTTTGTCTACTCTTATTAGGATAGAAAGGCTAAAATTCTATATCTTAGGTTGCCAAGTGCCTTACAGCAAGCAAGGCACATTCCATATGTTTAAATACACAATTCAATGTGTTGTCCATTTTCAGACAGGGTCTCACTAAATTGCCCAGACTGGACTCAAACTCATAATCCTTCTGCCTTAGCCTTCCAAGTAGTTGGAATTATAAGCATCTGACACCGTACTTGGCTAGGTGTGTGTGTGTGTGTGTGTGTGTGTGTGTGTGTGTGTGTATTTCCAATGGAGAAGTTGATCTGAATTATCTAATTGACTATTACTGGAAATAGATGCTATCACAGCCGTTTAAATTTAAATTAACTTTACTCAGGTGTAATTTATACTCAATATATTTCACCAAATATAAATGTACAATTTGATGAGTTTTGACAAATAGAGACAGTCATATAAACAGAACCAAAATCATGATATGAAATATTTCCTACAGTCAAAAAGTTTATGGGTACTATTTGTTATATACAAAACCTGACTTTGCTGGCTATGGTGGAATACACCTATAATTTCAATACTTGGGAAGCTTTGAGACAGGAGGATTTTAGGTTCCAGGTAGCCTCAGCAACTTAGAGAAACTCTCAGGAACTTAATGAGATTCTGTTTCTAAGTAAGTAAGTAAGTAAGTAAGTAAGTAAGTAAGTAAGTAAGTAAGTAAATAAGTAAGTAAGTAAGTAAGTAAGTAAGTAAGTAAGTAAGTAAGTAAATAGGGCTGAGGGTGTAGCTCAGAGGTAGAATGCTCTTGGGTTCAATGCCTAGTACCATTAAAAGACCTGAATTCACTAAATTTGACTTAAACCCATCCTATATTCTTGTTGTGTGCATATTATCTAAATTTATTATATTTATGAATAATTTCTAAATATATATTTCTTTTTTTGTGGGTCTGGGGATGGAACCCAGGGGCATTCGACCTCTGAGCTATACCACCTGCCCTATTTTTTATTCTTTACGTTGAAACAGGGTCTCAGTAAGTTACAGAAGGCCTCACTAGGTAGCTGAGACTGTCCATGAACCACTATCCTCCAGTCTCAGCCTCCCAAATGCTGGGTTTACAAGTGTACGTCACCATGCCTGGCTCATATATTTCTTTTGATTCAGTGATATATGCCTTAAATTTTTATTATTTTTCTGACACATCAGTAAAGAATTGAAAAAGATTTGTATAGAGGCTATTGAATCTACCAATAAAGTTGAATTATTTGAAAACATGAACAGATGGTTGTATGAACTGGAAGAGGAGATGTATGTTGAGAAAGAAAGAGAACTAACATCACTGTAAAACCTTACATGTTATTCCATTTTATACTCACAAATAACTCATAAAGTTGGTATTTTTATTCCCTCTACTGCTTGCTATTTAGAGGCTTAATGGGAATAGGTACATTTTTCCAGGACACAAGGTTAGTAAATGGTAAAACTAAAGTTTAAATATGGATATAATTACAAAATGTCTTCTTTCCACTATTTACTTTCTCTTCCAGTAGTAAACCAGACAATGAGTCCTTCATAGAAACTCTGTCAAGGCTGGATTTCTTTAATGTATGCATGTATTGGTATGTGCGTATTCATTTATTCCATATGCATAGACTTCAATGTATACTTCTGAGCTGCACAATATTTTTAGTTTTGGATATAACAGTGAACAAAACAGAAATATTGCCCTCAGGAGGCCAACATTCTAGGCAGGGCTGCAAAAAAGTTGACAAGCAATAATAACAGTTTGCGATCGGCATTATGGGGCAGTGTAGACAAAGATAACCCTGGGTTCCCTGAGCTCTCTTACTATTATAACTATATGTTATTCCCATAAGGCTCCTTTCCTCTTCCCTGTTACCTTCATGTGACTACAGGCTTCACCATTATGGTGCTGACTCAGTTAAATATCCTCTAAAATAGCCCAAGTTGATGAAAGCCAACTTAGAAGTGCGGCAGCCTCTTTGGGAAACTTGGGACCTCCCTCAATGGCTCATCTAAGCTCCCTCCCTTCCCATCACACTTTTGTTCTTTCTTCTTTTTCTCTACTGTACACCTTGAATGTTTCTAATAGTCTCAGAAATTGGTGAATGTCCACTTAAACTGCCAAAACTGTTCTTCGGCCATTATTAAGTTGAATACTTAATAGGTCGTCTGGAAGATAGTTTCCAAAGTCTTTTGGTAGCTTAAACCCTTAGGTTCATACTAAGTTAATTACACAAGGTAACCGTATTTCTTTTAAAGAGCAAGAAGGGTAGTTTTGTCCAAAAATGCTCCCCTACAATGAGAAATAAAGAATGGGACAAAAGTCTGAACGGATGTGAACGGCTGTAGAAAACTTAGAAAAAGAAACTTCATTTCTCCAGTCAAAGCTAAGGTTTGCTTTAGTATCAAATATTATACTGATATGAAAAACAGGATTTGGTTTCTTTTTGCTAAAATATTCCCTAAGTGTCTTCCATTATGTTTCTGCTCTTATAAAAAGTATAAATGCTTTATTTCTTTATCTTCTGAGTAACCTGTCTAGAAGACAAAGATTTTGCATCTTGTCAGAACCATTTCCCAGGGTTTATGTTGACTATAATGTTTAATTTGCTATTTCCCTCCCTAATCATGATTTCCCTCCAGTTTTTATATCACAGCAAATGGTGTGACTGTCAAACTAATTACCCAAATCAGAAATCAGACATAAATCTTCTCTCTCCTCTCTCAGTCTTACCATCTATCAAAAGATCTACTGATTCTCCCCTTACATATATTTTGTGACTGTCCAGAAACAAACACTTGAGCATAATCAGTGCATTTCCTTCTGTCAATAAAACAATGGGAGAATCTAAACCATACGATACAACTGTATGTGTTTATTCTAAGACATCACTCTCACTGAGATGGAGGCTGGGCAAGGTGCCCTGTATCCACATAGCCAGACCAAAAGTGATTTTTGAAATTGGAATTGGATTGAAACTGGATTGGGCATCAGAAATTCATTTTTGAAATTGGAACTGGATTAAAGAAAGTTAGGGGAGTAACTTGTTTAATTAGGCTGAGTAAGACACTGACATAGCCAGCTATAATATGATGGTCTTTCTGATGTAGCAAAGAAAAAAATCTAATATTAGACATAGTATGACACACTTATCTCAAAAGCAGAGCTAGCTTGCTCCAAACTTTAAATTTAAAATATTAATTTTAAAAATCTACAGCTGAAGCTCTGTTTCCTTGCAGATACTTAGCTGCACAGTCAATACTTGCTTCTCTCATTCAATTTTTTTTCTAATGTAATACTAAATACATGACCCATCTCTTCTAAGCAATCATAACATTTCATGAAGGACATTTCTGATCCTAATTAACCATGAATTGTAAGTCTTACATTTGAATTCTTGAGATATAACCTCTTTTTATCAATTACTAATATAGTAAAATGTTTTAATTTTTTTTTAAATTTCAATTCTATTTAAGAAATCTGTTTTGATTCTAACATATTTATCTAGGTTTCGATATATAATAAATTGTTACTATTCATAACAAATTAATTCATCTTTTTCATGTATAATATTTTCAATAAAAATTTTAAAAGTTATACTTTGTATAAGAACTAAAGTGAGATATTTTTATTTTCCAAAGATAAATATTAAAATAAAATTGTCAAGTAATGGCCTTTCTGCTTTCCTACTCATCAAAGTAATTATTTAGCTCCATCTGTGTTCTTCTTAAACTTCCAATGCTCATAGCTCATCCTTCCCCTTGTTTAAAAACAAACAAAATAGAAACAACACAAACAACTTTAAGTGTTATTCTAGTTCATTAAAAGTACTAAAGTTGCCAGTCATGGTGGTTCATGCCTATAATCCAGCTACTCTGGAGTCTGAGACAAGAGAATCACAAGTTTGAGACCACCTTGAGTAATTTAGTGAGATCCTGTCTCAAAATTAAGTTTAACAAAATAAATAAGGCCTGGGATATAGCTCAGTGGAAGAGCACTTTCTTAGCACACATGAAGTCTTGGGTTCAATCTCCAGTACCATAGAAGAAAAAAATGAAACTATATGATGAAAACTTGATCATCTTTGTCAAACAGATGCTCCAATCAATGCCTTTTCCTTTTTTAAAGGGAAGAAACATTCTTTTCCCTATGAAAGACTAGTCTCTCTTCACATGTTTCTTCCCCAAGCTTTCTCATAGGGTCTCTGGCTTTGATTTATCATTGTATCAGTTTGCTAGAGCTAATATTATACCATAGATTGGGTGACTTAAATAATAGAAATTTATTTCCCCATAGTTCTGGAAACTGATAGTCTGACATGAATGTGTTTGTAGGATTAATTTCTTTTCTTTTTCTCCCCTTTCTTTCTTTCTTTCTTTCTTTCTTTCTTTCTTTCTTTCTTTCTTTCTTTTTTTGCAGGGGTTAATGACATGGAACCCAGAGACTTTCTACCTCTGGGCTATGCTCCCAGTCTTACTTTATTTTTTTTTTACAGTCTCACTAAGTTGATGTGTGCCTCACTAAGTTGCTGAGACTGGTCACAATCCTATGATTCACTGGTCTCAGCCTCCCAAGTACTGAGATTACAGGTACATTGGGATTACATGCCTGGCTTGGTAGGATTAATTTCTGTCTGGGTCTCCTATATTACTCCTAGTGTGTCCTCATAGAATTTCTACTCTGAGCCTGTCTGTATCTTAATCTTCTCTTCATCTAACACTAGCCTATTGACTTAAGTGCTCATTTTAACTTAATTACTTCTCATTAGTCCACACTTAAGTGTTCATTTTAATTTAATTACTTCTTTAAAGGCCTTATCTCCAAATATGATTACATGCTGTGATCGTGGGGGGGGTAGGAGATCAGCATAAAAATTTTGGGGTGGCGGGATGTTGTTCAGTTAGGGCTATTTTCTATAATATCAAGTTCTCTGTCTTCTCCTCTCATACCTGGGTTATTTCCTAAAGCATAAAAGGTGCCACAGGGACTATATTCATCGCTCCTTGGCCAGGTCAGCATGATCCTTCACACGTACTCTCCACAAACTCTCACCACGCGCTGACATCTCTGTTCTCTCCAACCCGGCTTGGCTTCTGCCTACCCACTCAATTTTATGAAATTAAATGTAGTTGGTAGTGGGCCACAGCAGCACACTCCTATAATACTAGTACTTGGGAGACTGAGACAGGAGGATGGCTGGTTCAAGGCCAACCTCAGCAACTTAGTGAGCTTCTGAGCAATTTAGGGAGACATTGTTTCAAAATAAAAAATAAAAAGGGCTAGAGGTGTAGGTAAGAGGAAGAATGCCCTTGGATTCAATCCCCAGTACAAAACAAAGCAAAGCAAAACAAAACAACAACAAAACAATGTAGTTGGTGATTCTTTCATTGTTGTTGAGATGACTAGCTTAATGGTCATGACATCTGTACAGCATCCATGCCATCATCCTTCCTTTCTCTTGTGGCAGATGTGTAGTTGGGGTAGAACAAAACCCAGCTGGATTTTAAGGTGGGATCTTGACCGGTTTCCTTGCCCTCACCAAAGTCATTGGTTCAATACTTGATCTGTGATACCCAGCAATACCCAGCCCTCAAACTCGGTCACCAGATATTTTAGATACAGTTTCTCAGGACAGGATTCTGGGCCTTGTGTCTCCGCAACCACTCAGGTGTTATGCAGGAAGGCATAAGCCCAGGTTGAGTGAAAGGCTGTGTGTGAAGTGTGCTCAGGGCAGGCTGGGATGGGGATAAAAGAAAGGAAGGGCTGCAGGGGGTCTCCTCCCAGCAACTGTTCCTCTCACAACAATGCCTTTTTGGTATGGGGGAATAAAAATGGATAGCTAAATAAAAATGAAAAACAAAATCTCTTGCCATGTTTATGTGTTTTAATACAGATTCATCTTATTTTGTATTTTAAATAATGAAATAGTATAATCATTCATATATATTTACATATATAAATTAAAACAAGGGACATTCTGAGCTAACTTCTATCCCTTTTAAAAATGTTTTGAATTTGAAACAAGATCTTGTTAAGTTGCTGAGGCTGGTCTTGAACCTCTGATCTTCCTGTCTCAGCCTCCCAATTACTAAGATTAAAAGGTGTATGCCACCATGCCCAGCTCAAATTTATATTTGAAAAAAATCACTCTGGCAGCTAAGATGAGGATATTTGGGAGGGGCAAAGTTTTGAAGGAGGGACTCAGGTAAGGAGGAGAGACCAGAGGAGAGGTAAAGATGATTCTGCCCACGGGCCAACCATGCCTCAACAAATTCAAATCACTGGCCCAGTTCTATAGGTTTCTGAATGAGAAGACTCTGGTCCCCTCCCTTTGCTCACTGTGCTCTCCTTGCACTGATCCACAGTTCTTATCCCAGGGTCCATCCTAAACTTGCAATTGTGTTTGCCCAGTGAAAGCAATCCCAAACCTCTTAGTTTAGCATCCTTCCCCCCCATCAGCCAGAATGCTGTTCTGTTTGTTTTCTATATAAATAGCTCTTATCACAACTGAGTAATTATTTATTATAGCAGTTATTTACTTACTTATTGTCAATTTCCTACCAATGAATTTGGAAATTGGAAACCCAAAAAATAAAAGGATCATGTCTCCTTTGATTATCACTGTATGTCCAAGGTCTAGTGTAATGCCTGGTAAATATGTGACCACAGGTAGTTATTTGCTGGATGAATGGATGATTTTGTTAATTATCTAACGAAATTTTTGTTACCATTACAGTGTCTTTATAGTTAAGAATCAAAAGGAGTTTTTACCCAGTACTAGGGAGGCTGAGCAGGAGGATCACAGGTTGAAGGTCAGTGCAGGGTAACTTAGTGAGACCCTGTTACAAAATAAAAAATAAAATAGAAATGGGTGTGTAGCTCAGAAGTAAAATATCCCTGGGTTCAATACCCAGTACTATTTCCATTACTACAAAAATAAAGGAGTTTCTATTCAAGGTTTAATTCCAAGTCTGGGGCTAAACAACCAAAATTTTAGATATTTCTCATGCTCAAGTGGTTTAATGTGCATTTGTGAGGCATCTTAGAATTCTTTACTTGAATTATAAGTCATTTAACTCTGAACAGATTCCTGATGTTCTAACGTTGAAATTCCTCAAATTAAAATGCATAACATCATTTGAGCAGTGATTTTCCCCCCCTGTGGCAAAAAAGGCAAATTTAAGACCTAGAAATACTACTGTAAGCTTTACTCAAGTTGATAACAAAAGAACAAAATATTTGAGAACATCTCCAGGTTGGCATTTATTATGTCTTCAGTTGCAAGTAAAAGAAAATTCAACAAATGTTTATAAATAATAAAGGTGATTAAACAGCTCTCTTAACTCAAGAATAGAGTAGTTCTTATAAATGAAACTAATTCTCGTCTCATTAGTCAGATGGCCATGAGATCAAATAATATGCAGGTGGTAACTCTAAAACATGAACCACATTACTGCCATGCCCTTTGTGGCATTGGCTCACTGACGCCAGCCAGCATTGCTCAGACATTAGAGCAGTAATTTCTTGAGAGTGAGATAGGGACTTGGGGATATATAGAGAAAAATTAGACTGAGTCTCAACAGAGAAGCACGGGGTAGACCATTAGAATGCAAAACAAGTAACTTATGAGTGACCCAGACTTACTAGCTCCTCTAAGAAAATCCATTGAGGACAATGCTCAGCACAAAGAAAACTGGTGCACTTGTGTAACTTTGCCCTGACTCCACCTCTAGCTAGATTCTCATTACTGCTACTGTCCCCCTGAGAATTATAACCCCAAACCACTGTACTCTTGAGATGGACTGTACCTCTTCATTTAATATATCTCTACTTTTCTAAATAAATCTCTGCCTAAGCCTCCAAAGGACACATCCTTCAATTCCCTTGTCTGTGATAGTGGCCAAGAACCCCATTCCTTGGATCCAGAGTTGAAGTCTCCCTCTTCAGAAACTCCTAGGTCTTCCAACTGTGGCAAGAAGTCTCCAAAAAAGAGAGGTCCACAGCCAAACACATCTTGGAGTTTTAGGATTAAATGAGGTAGTATATCACACCACCACATTCTTAATGGAATGTTGACTACATGGCAGGTACTTTTCTGAGAACCTCATGAATATTAACTCATTTAATTCCAGCATTAGCTTTAAGAGGTAAGCATCTCCATTTGCACGTGAGAAAATAAAAGTTGAATAACTGCCAACATTCACACACATAATAAGCAGCAGGGTTTGGATTCCAGTTTATGTGTCGTGCCTGTTAACATACTTAATTTAGGAAATACTACTGTTATAAATGCATTTGAGGAAGTAAACAAGCAAAGGGAACCATATCAGCAGTCAAGTTCCAGTGCTTCCAAGATAGAAAACAGAGTTGTTTTCAGCGAGCATTGCATCAAGCATTCATATCATCCAGGATATCAGAGGAGTGTTACTGCCTCAAGTGGTCTGACCAGTGACCTCTATTGGACTCTTTAAAGTGCATATATCTGCTGCCTATTGTTTACTCAAGCTGAATTGCAATATCAGAAGTTCCAAAAGGGAATATTTGTCTGGGATAGTTTGCCACTTTCTAATATCAAACACAGTCTCTTGATGAATCAAAAGTGGATAAGAGGACTTTCTTCCCCCTCAACCCTATTTTTATCATATCCAATGTTTTCCTTGGGCAGAAATCACTAGCCCTACCAGAACAGGCCTGGGAAACAAGATTACATGACCTAAAGCTTGACTCATTTGTTTGGAAAGAATGGCTCATGGCTATGTTTTTTAGAAGAAAAATTCAGATGTGGCAGGCATGTATGATTTCTAAACAATTTCTTGATAATACTAAAATTAGGATTTATGATGATATTAAAATCTAATTACTGATAATACACATTATTTTAGTGCATAGTATAAAAAATCAATAGTACTTTTCCAGGAAATATTTCAGCATCTAATTCTTGGCAAATTGTTATTTTAATGTTGGAGTTACTACAACAAACACAATGATGAAAAAATGTCAACCTTCAGCTAGCATTCATTCTTATTAGGTAGAATCAGTCAATTAAAAAAAGAATAAACGTAGAGAATATTAGGTGTGATATGCATCTAAAAAGAAAAGTTAAGATGAATAAGAGTGTTAGAGAATGCTGGAGTAGAAGAAGACATTATTTATGCAGTAGGTCATCAGTCCTATTATTTTTTTAATGTGTGGTAAACCCAGGGGCCCTCTACCTCCAGGCTATCCTCCCAGACCTATTTTTTATTTTATTTGGAAACAGGTTCTCACCAAGTTCCTGAGAGCCTCACTAAGTAGCTGAGGCTGGCTTCGAACCCCTCTCTCACCTCCTAAACACTGGATTACAAGCATGCACTGCCACACCTGGCATGAATCCTACTATTTAATGTAAGATGATCTCATTGGGTAATAGTTGACAAAAGACCAAAAGAGAAGAGGGGAAATGAGGCCCTGAAGAAGAACATTCCAGGTAGAAGAAACATTGATTGCAAATGTCCAAGGCAGCACAATCTTTTGCATGTTTGTAAACTTAAACAAGGGGAAAAGTGATAAAATGAGGTCCTGCAGGTAGTGAGCAGTCAGATCACCAAGGCCTTTGTAGGTGATTGCAATCTCAGGCTTAATCTGAGGACCAAAAATCATTGGGAAACCCATTTGAGTAAAAGAATTACTTTGGTTGTTGTTTGAAGAATAGCCTTCAGAGGGCAAAGGGTGAATTCAGAGCAGCTGTTATGCTAATTCACATAGGAAAGGGCTGGTAGTTTACACCAGTTTAGATGTGGTGGTGCTGTGGGCAAGGCCGGAGCCAGCTGGCAAAAGTACGGGATCCGAAGAGAGGAGTGAGGATGAAATAGTATAACTCTTAAGAATTAAATTCCAAATATGATTTATTCCTAAGCATGGAAGGATCGCCAGTCAACTCCCGGGTCGATATCTCTACTGGCCAACACTGGGGCTTCTTCTCTAGTGGTATTTATAGTTTTTTGCTTTAGGTTACCCTGGAGGGAAAAATTCCAATGTTCGAGCAGGTCAAACAATACCCTGATGCAACACAAACCCAGTCTTAGCTCAGACAGAACAATATCATCATTAGCATTAGTAATCTTGAAGCTTTCAAGGGCCCAAACCTTGTTGACTCTGGGCAAGGACAGTCAGAAGTATGTTTTTAGTAAAGATAAGGGGAAAACCTTAATGGCTCCCCACAGGGCAAATCCTAAAGATGGAATCCAATTGGATTTCCCATGCAATGAGATGTTGGGATTTGGGCCAAGTGACCCTACTCCCTGGGCTACTATCCACTGAGCCAGAAATTCATCTCCAAAGCTATGGTGGCCATGACGAAAGATAGGATTGCCCTTAGAAAGGCCAATCTCTTAATTTAGTTATTGAGAGCCTAAGTAGAAACCAGGGAAATACTCCTTAATTTTTGGAATAAACATATAGAAGAATGCTATTGGTATTTTCTGAGATAAGAAGAATTACTTAATGAGCATGTTTGAAGAAGGGTAGAAATCAGGAGTTTAATTTCTGGTTAACTGAGGAGTTTATTAGATATTGAAGTGGGATGTCAGGTCATGAAACTTGAGTTTCAGAGAATATCTAATCAGAAGTTTAACAATGTGAGATTCAACTGCATATCAATGATATTTAAGTTTAAATTTAAGGAATTAACCTAACATATAAAGTATAGAGAAGAAATACGAAAATTGAACCTATGGTACTCCAATCTTTAGAGTTTGGGGAGAGAAAAGGAGCCAGAAAAAGTATTTTAAAAAAACTCAGTAATTTTACAGGTGGCAATTTACAAATTTCAATCATAGTGCTTTAGTTTTCTGTTGCTATAGCTAAATACCAGGTTAAGTAAACATAAAATTTTGCTGAGCCGGGTGTGGTGGCACACACTTATAATCCCCGCACTTGGGAAGCAGAGACAGGAGGATCTCGCAGGTTTGAAGCCAGCCTCGCTGGCTTAAGAGACCCTGTTTCCAAATAAAAATATAAAATAGGTCTGGGAGTGTATCCCGGAGGTAGAAGGGCTTCCAGGAACCCCAGTAGCACAAAAAATAAATAAATAAAATAAAATTTTGCTTTTTAATTTTTTAGATTTTTTATTGGTGCATTGTAGTCACACATATTAATGGGGTACAAGATGGTATAGACATATATACACACATCACTGATTTAGCTCTTCCTCAATTCTTACCCCATTCCTTCCCCCTTCCCTCCTTCTTATGTTTTGCTTAGTGATTGATATGTTTGTGAATATGCATCATGTGCATTACGGAATTTCGCTCCTTCCCACTTCCATCCCCCTCAGTCAGGTCACCTTATTTGCTCATCTATAGTTTCTTTTACTTTGTCTAGAATTCCTCCTATGGCCCATTTTCTCCCTAGCTTCCACATATCAGAGAGAACATCTGATTTCTTATTTTTTGTGACTGACTAATACCAGTTAGCATAATGTTCCCCAATTCCATCCATTTCACTGTAAATGACATAATTTTGTTCTTCTTTATGGCTGAGTAGAATTCCATTGTGTGCATATTCCATAGTTTTGTAATCCATTCATCTGTCAATGGAAATCTTGGCTGGTTACATTGTTGAGTATTATGAATTGTGTAGCTATGAACACAGATATGCATGCATTAAGTTTAGTAGTTTGGTTTCCATTCTTTATAGTAGTTATCCAGAAGTGGTATTGTTGGGTCATATGGTAGATTCGTTCCCATTCTTCCAAGGATCCTCCATACTGTTTTCCAAAGTTGCACTAATTTGCAATCCCACCAACAATGTAGTAGAGTTCCCACTTCTCCACATGTGATATACTTGCCAGTATTTGCTGTTGTTTGTGGTTTTTTAAAATTATTATCAGGGCTTGACCCTAGGGGTGCTCAACTGTTAAGCATCATCCCCAGCAGTTTTTATTTTTTATTTTCAAACAGAGTGTCACTAAGTTGTCACAGTTGCCCTGGAACTTGTGATTCTTCCTGCTTCAGATTTTCAAGTAGCTGGGATTACACCATAGCTGCAAATAAAGTTTTATTTATCTCATGGTTCTGGAAGTTTGGATATCTATAAGCAAACTCTAGCATCTGGGGAGGGCCAGATGATATGCTAGAGGGCATCACATGGTGAGATAGATCAAGTATGCTAGACTCCTTTCCTCTTATAAAAACACTATTCCCATCATGGAGGCCCCATTCTCATGATTCTGTATCTCATCCTAATTATGGACCAAAGATACCACTTCCAAATACATTATCACATGACTCTGGGGAACAAGCTCCTAATATATGAATTATTCATACCATAGGAGATGAATATATATGTGAGGGTAAGTATCAGAAACCACACTGTTCATAAAGTCTACACGTGGTGAATACCCATGGTAATTAACACTTAGCTGAAAATATTCCTCATCAAGGTCCTAGACCCCAGAAAGGGCCAAACTTGGTACAGACCTAATGTCAGCAATTTCAGGCCTTCTGGGTTAACTCTTTACTGCACAATCCCTCTTTTGATTAAGGTGTCTATCTTAAATTCTGTATTTTTGGGGGAGGTGGTACTGGGTTTCCTGGAAGCCCTTCTACCTCCGGGCTACACTCCCAGACCTATTTTTTATACATTTTTATTTGGAAACAGGGTCTCTTAAGCCAGCATGGCTGGCTTTGAACCAGCGTAATCCTCCTGTCTCCGCCTCCCAAGCACAGGGATTGCAAACATGCGCCACCACGCTGGGCTTAAATTCTGTATTTCTGAGTTGGGCTTGTTAATATTCCCATTGTGATGAGCAGTTGGGAGCTGACCCTCAAAAAAGGTGGAGACACCTGCTAGAAATATCTCAGGGCACAGATGTGTCCCCCTTGTATTCATATTTCTCCCCAGCAATTCCTTTTTTTTTTTTTAATCCGGAAAAGAGACCTCAGTATACTGCCTGTGGTTAATTATTGGTCTTCTGGGGATCATTCAGTAAAGAAGAGAGGAAAGAATAGAGAAAGAAGGAACAAAACACCATAAACTAGGTACTTACACAATAAATTTCTCTCACATAGTTCTGAGATCTAGGAAATCCTTACAAGACAAAGAAAGAAGCAGATAGAATATCTGGTAAGGACACTTTTCCTGGTTTGTGGATGTTTGACTTCTCATTATACAGAAAGAGAGAGAGAGAGGGAGAGAGAGAGAGAGAGAGAGAGAGAGAGAGAGAGAGAGAGAGAGAGAGAGAGAGAATTTATTTCTTCTTATAATTCTTATAAGGGCACTAATGCCATTATGGGGAGCCCACCTTCATTCCTCTTCTAAACTCAGTTACTTCCCAAAGATTCCACCATCTCTTAGGGATTATGATTTCAATAGATAAATTTCTGCAGGATGAAAAACAGGAGCTAACTAGTATAGTTAGTCTATCAGAAAGACTATCAATTATTACCCCCTTCTTTTATTTAATGTACTTAATTTATGAATTAAGTCAAACATCTTCAACCAGAAATTAGGATAAAATTTTCAAACATTTTGATCAAAGCAATATTTTGTAATATCACAAAATTTCCATGCCATCAGTAAATGCTTTGTTCCCCTCCATGTTGCCTGTAGCCTACAACCAAAACTTGTTAGACAGAGCCACACCAGGCCCTTGACAATCTGACCCTAGTCACTTACCCCTCGTTCTATTGAAAATAAGCTCTAAGCTATACTCAGAGTTACTCCAAAGATATTCTGTACTTTCCAACTTCTGTATCATTTTTTTTCTTTGCCTGCGTTCCAGAGTCCTCCTTTTTCCAATTTTTGAAATTCCTTCATGTTTTCAGAACTAGCTGACATCTCCACTAGAATTTTCTCCAAATATACCACATACACTTTATTAAAGCATTAAAAATGAATTGAATATCCAGCACCATGCTGGGGATGAGGGTATCAGCAAAGTTCCTGCTTTCCCAATTTATAATTTCTATGATTTCTATTACTGATAATACATGTTTTTATATATTACTATAAGTTTATATGCATTATCCAATAAAGAGTGATTTTTTTCAGATTCTTTTGCTTATTTTTATTTCAACACTAACACTAACACAAAATCTAGTCACATAAGTAGTAATAAATGGAATCCATTTTATTGGAAGGTAAAGTGGTGAATTCATTTTAATGAAAATCTAAGAATCTCAGAACACTTAGACTATTCCAATCTGAAATGTAGGTATTTAGGTATAGATATGAGCTCTAAAACTGAAAAAGAAAACAGAATATAATAGAAGCTGTAAATCTTTAAGATGGAGATGTTGACCAGCACTCAAATAACCTTTCTAGCTTTTACATCAAGATCCATCCTAATTGTACTTTCTGAGATGGAATATTTCTAATGTTTATTTTTAAATGAAAGACACACAGCCATCTTTGTAAACTGCAATCCCAGGGAAACTGCTTTTCTTTGAAATTTTAAATATGCTTTCTTTGTAGTTTCCACCATTATTATGATAATATTTACAGGTAAAATAATAAAGTCTGAGAATGTAGAAAAAATGCTTGAAAACTTTAGATTTTTCTCAAAAGAGAAATTTAGAAGATCTTGTTAATTTTTATGTTGATATTTTGTCTAAAAGGATTTTGGATTTATTTTATTTTAGAATTTATTTTAGGCCTTTAGAGTTATATTTTAATATTAGTTTTTGTGAAAGGCTTATTCAAACTTTCCTAAAGCTACTTTACATATAAGTATATATATATATGCATATATATATTATACCTACATGTAAAGTATGTATACTTTACATACTTTATATACATATGTACACTTATAAAGAAAATGTGATTTAGGCTGGCATCTGATACCTCATCATCAATATTAAATTCTAGAAGATAAAAGAGATACATCCTTCAAACCTCTACTTAAAATTATTTTCATTGGGTATAGTGGTGTACACTTGTAATCCCAGTACTTGGGAGGCTGAGACAGGAGGATAATAGGTTCATAGCCAGCCTCTGCTACTTGGTGAGGCCCTCTGCAACTTAGTGTGTCTCTTTTTCAAAATAAAGAATAAAAAATAGAGCTGGGGGTATAGCTTGGAGGTAGAATATCCCTGAGTTCGATCCCCAGTACAGTACTGCAAAAAAGAAAAAAGATTTTTTTTCAACTTTGAATTATATTTCTAAGTTATTAATCAAATAGGTGGGAAAATGATGTCTTTTGTGAAATGTAAGAGTTCTAGTCACCTACCCACATGAATATTACATTTAACAAAAGGAGAAAGAAATAATAAATGGAAGAACCATATCAAAATAAATTATGAAACTAACCCAAGAATCTAATGCAAAAGTCTCTGGGATGGCAATTTTGCAATTATTACTAATTAGTACCTGGTCCTAATTAGATCAGAACATCAGCAATACAAGAACATACTACAAGAAAAAGAAATGTTATCGGGAGGAATGCTAAAGTAGATGTCAGGAACATACAGCATAAATAAAGCTTTGGACACAAGTGATATGAGGAGTCAGGTATGTTTCATCTTACAATAAGGAAAACAGAAAGACAAGAAGAACAAAACTATATGAGAAACGTGTGGCGCAGACAGGAGTAAAGTGTGGTGAAGCATTAAAATTAATATAAGAAACAAAAGTCTGTTTTTCTGGGCATTCTTCTATAAGAACAGAGATGGCAATTTTAGCATATACCATGCCTTGAGGTGAATCACATTTACATAGACACAGTATTATCAGCACTATTTATTATTCCTCAGCTTCCATCAATTTAGAAGAATGGGTGATTTTTAAGATAATTACAGGATAAACAATAAAGGAGATTGCATAGTGAATTTGTTTAGTGAAGTATTTCAAGCATCATAAATTATTCTTGATATAGTTTGATATAAAAGTCAACATACTGGACAAATAAAGTGAACAAATTTCATTCTTACATGAACATTTGATTACCCTCATAAGATTAGCTTTTCACATCAATATATTCCAAATATGACAATTTCCATTGTGATTATTAAATCTTTATGAAAAACGTTTTTGTGGCTTACATTGTTATTTGATGCAATTACCAGGCACTCATTTGTACTTCAAAAAGAAATTTTCTATAAATGTTTTCTTTATAAGTGTTCTTAAAATCAATTTAGACTACAAAAGTGATATATTTTATGCCTGATTCTGTTTGTCAGTTCATTGACAATTGAATAGCTTTTAAAAAGCAATTGATGTAAGTTCTTTAGGAATTGAAATGTTGCAGGCAGATCATGTGATGGAAAGTGGAGTGGCTTTTACCTTCCATTGCATCTGTAAGTGGAAGAAAGCAGGATATGAGGATGATGCATATTATACATATGTTTGTGTATACGTGTATATAATCAAAACCTTTGAAAAATAATAGCAGGCTTTACAGCAGAATTAACTTTCAATTATCTAAAATTCACCAGAAGAAAAGTCACTGTTTAGAACATTTATGAAAGTTTATGTATCCACGTCAGTAATTAATGTATAGTAAATAACATTTACTGACTTTAGTAAAATTAAGAAAATTTAAGCTTAATATTAGAATTTTGTGGTTTCTAACAATTTTTATTTTTTAAATTTATCAAGGTATAAATATATACAGTGGTTATACAACTACAATGTGTACGATTTCATGGGTTTGTACACATGCATACGACTGTGAAAGTATCACCAAAATCAAAGTTGTAAACATATATATCACCTAACAAAATTCCCTTGTGTTCTTTTGTTTTGTTTTGTATAGAATTTCCACTGACTTTAAAATGTTCTATTATAACAAATTCCTTTTGGTTCAAACTTACAGAGGGACACAAATGAAGTAAACTCATTTAATTTGTGAGATAAAAATTGTGAGATAAAATTTGTCAGATAAAAATTGTTTTTATTCATCTAGATATTTAGAACGAAAATTTTCCTTCCCAAAATGTTATCAAAAATACTTCCACATAGGAAGTATTCTATGATATGGAATAAGGATATAATAATATTAAATATAATATAAATACTATAATAATACAATATAATTAATATATAATATATAATAACAATATAGGAAACAGTTGAGTGATTAACTACAGGGGTTCTTGGTTCAGAATAACATATATATATATAATATACATAACATGTAATATATAATAAATTCAGGAATTATGTACACATTCACACATATGTGTGTATTTATTTGCCTGATATACATAAGTATTTACTCAGTTATTTATTTATATTAATATGTCCACCACTAATTATATGACACTTAACATCTCCAGTTCTTATTTTCTAATCTCCAAAGCAGAGGTATGAATTATTGTCAGAAATGAATGAAATAATTTATGAGAAACACTTAGGAAATGTCTTGAAAATAATAAGTACTCATGAGTATTAGTTATTACTGTACAAAAGCATTCCCTGGTTTATTTAGAGAGCTCCCTACAAGCATGCTGTGATCTGACAGGGTGATGCGCCTCCTTGTTTCCAAAAAGCTTAAGTCTTCAGTGAAAGGCTGCAGTGTGTAATAAAGAATGCATTGGGTTTACATGAGAATATCCAAATTCTGATAGAACACTTCTCTTACAAATCATGTGAAAATAATTTTAACTGTAAAATTAGGAAAATAATATTGACATAGGCCATTACATGCTGTTTATGCTATTACTGAAGAGTTCAAAGTAGATCATACCTGTGAATACAAGGAATTTTAGCATTCATAGATTGAACATAATGGTCACTGATGCACTGTCAATCACATCATATTTTTGAAATTAGGGTATACTCAAAATAGATTTTTCTTGAGCTGAGGAACTTTCTTTTCAAGTGGAAGTTCAGAAAACTTCACCCTAAATTTTTTTTTTTATGGTACTGGGGTTCCTGGAAACCCTTCTACCTCCGGGCTATACTCCCAGACCTATTATTTATATTTTTATTTGGAAACAGGGTCTCCTAAGCCAGGGAGGCTGGCTATGAACCTGCACGATGCTCCTGTCTCCGCCTCCCAAGCCCGGGGATTACAAGCGTGAGCCACCATGCCCAGCCGCCCTAAGTTTTTGATCACTTATGAAAATAAACTGGTTTAGAGCATTTTTATTTTTTAGGTCTATAAAGTTTTCTCTAATTTTCTTATATATCCTTCAAAAATTAGCTTTAATATGTAGTCTTCCATGCTACACAGCACTTCTATGTAGGTTTTCTATACTGTCTTCAGGAGAATGTATTATTTAGGGGGCAGTTGATTTAAAAAATCCATTTTAGCTGGGTGCTTGGAAGGCGGAGACAGGAGGATCCCACAGATTTGAAGCCAGTCACGCTGGCTTAAGAGATTCTGTTTCCAAAACTAAAAAAGCATAAAATAGGTCTGGGAGTGTAGCCCGGAGGTAGAAGGGCTTCCAGGAACCCCAGTACCACCACATAAAAAAAAAAAAAATCCATTTTAAATTACCAAGTTATTTCACATAGGGAATTTAATAGTAACAACACAGCAACAACAACAACACAACAACAACAACAATAGCAACAACAAAAACTGGTTAAACAATCGCTAGGGGCCTGACAAGTCAAAACACTGCAGGAAGCAACTATCACTCAAAGACCAGGGGAGCAAAAGGATGAGGTTGGGGTTATCAGAACATGAAGCCCAGAGGTGGTGCATTACAGAACTGAACTCTAGTCTTCTAAAGAGGGGTTCCTCCTGACTCATATGGAAGACTAGGATGAGGATAATTCTCCAGCTAAAAGAAGCTAGAAGCTGGAACCAATTATTGCTACCATGGCAACACTCTATTGCTGCTTAACCCTGTCCGTATTAGCAAGAAAAAGAGGAAGCCCTTTCTCTCCTCCTTTAGCTACCCAATCACCCTTGCTTCTTCCTTTTGACAAAACATAATCCCAGCCTCATAATGACATAGAAGAATGCATATAGAGCTGAGAAATAGGAGCTATAAAAAATTCATGCTAGTGAATTCCTTTTCCTTCTTTTCATTTTCTTTCTGTAACACTTTATTCCTACCTTGTAAATATAGTTGTTTTATAATATTTTATTCCTTGTTACTTATTTCCCTCACCCATTAGATGTCTTAGTTTAGTAGAGTGTGTGCATGAGTTCAATGAATAGGTACCAAGGCCACTATGTACAATAAGCCAGATGATGGTGATAAAAAGATAGGTATGAGGCAAATCTGGCCTTATGGTCTTGGCTTGTTATTTTCTTTTTTCTTTTCTTTTTATTGGTGCATTGTAGCCATATATCTTAATGGAGTACGACATGGTAGAGGCACACATGCACACATCACTCATTAAGCCCTTACCCAATTCCCACCCCATTCCCTCCCTCCCTCCTTCTCATGTTTGGCTCAGTGATTGACTTTCATACGATTGTGAATGTACATCATGTACATTAGGGAATTTCCCTCTTCCCCTGCCCCATGCCCCTCAGTTAGGTCACTTTATTTCCTCATCTGTAGTTTCTCCTTCTTCATCTAGAGTTCCTCCTATGACCCATTTTCTCCTTAGTTTCTGCATATTAGGGAGAGCATCAGATTTCTTATTTTTTGTGACTGACTAATCTCACTTAGCATAATGTCTACCAGTTACATCCATTTTCCTGTAAATGATGCAATTCTGTTCTTCTTTCTGGCTGAGTAAAATTACATTGTGCATATCCCATACTTTTGTAATCCATTTTTCTGTTGATGAATATCTTGGTTGGTTCCATAGTTTGGCAATGGTGAATTGTGCAGCTATGAACAAAGATTTGCATGCATTAGTTTGGTAGTTTGGTTTGCATCCTTTTGAATAGATACCTAGAAGTGGTATTGCTGGGTCATATTTTCAATGAAATGAAGCAAAAACAATGATAACCTGGCCACTGAGTGACCCAGTAAAAGAGCAAATGCTCAAGCCTCCTGTGAGAAGCAGTATTAAAAAGACAGGAGAGAAGACCCCCCAGTGGGTTTAATGGGTTTGACTTAGTCTTGAAGGACGGGGGGGGGGGGCAGAGATGATGACCTGAGCCAGAGATAACCTGCAACCTAAGGAAAGAGAAGAAATAGGCTGAGGATATAAGAGGAGACTTCTGCCTTACTTCTTCATGTGGCTACAATGATTATGTGATTATGCACACACTAAGCACTCAAATACTAATGGGCAAATGGAATAAATGGGAATGATTTAGAACATGAGATGTGTGATATAAATATATCTTGCCCAAAGAAGGGAATAATGAGATGTGAGTGGTCACAAGATTATAGTTTATTGTTAAATATCTAGGGAAGCAAATACCTATAGAAGTAGTTGTAAAACCTTGGACATAAACTTCCATTATTTCAAGTAGTATTTTTTCACAGTGAAACTGCTTAATGAATTGCTATAACCATATAGCCAACAAACATTTATGAATGGTACATTCTGTATCCAGGATAGGAGAACTATAAGACAAAATTAAAAGACTATATTCTTTTGACCTTGACTCCATGATTGTTGAAAGCTGCTTAGTGGAGCATAGTACCATTAGATTGAGAACCCACTATGAGATACAGATTTCAAAGGAGATGAGTGAATAAAGTAGATGAAAACCCCATCCATACATCTGTCTGTACTTGGATATTTCTTGTGTAGTTCTCATGAAAATGAGGATGAAGACAATATTAGTAATATCTTTTTGAAAAATAAAGTACACTTAATTCTCTGACATTCATTTGTAATATTTAAATACAGTGGACAAAGACAAAAAGATGCCTAACACCCCATATATGCTCAGCTAATATTTTTACACGAATGAGTAAAAATGGATAACATTTTGAATCCAATTTGTCTTAACTTTTTTTTCTTTTCATTCTAAAGCATTTCCTTGTTAATTAAAAATTTTTATCTCCTGATGAAGTTGTTTAACCTGGTTAACTGATCAAAGGGAATTAAATTTCTTCAATGACTAACGACAGAAATCTTCTGTAATATGTGTTTAAAACACATTCAGTCTGAGAATAGACTCCATATATGAAAGTGAAGAAAGTTAATTGGATGTTTTGAAGAGTCAAAAAATACAAATGTGATGATATCTTACTATAAAGCCCATGAATATTTTAAAAGTACTTTTAAGTCAAAGCGAATTGAATCATCAAAGATAATGCACTTTAATAGAAGTTAAATACAGAGTAATTTTAATCAAGAATTTCTCTAATGCTAGTTTTTTTCCCCTCCTTCTCTAGAAAAGACATACAGCTTGGGGTAGAAGGTAAGAAGACTCACATATTATCATTGGAAAAAAAACAGTTATAACACCCAAAGTAAGATTTGAGTTAATGGAACTTTATAAAATATTTAATTAAAATACTCTCTGATTTTATATTAATGATACTAACTTACTTTCTATCAGATGAGTTGAAAGAGATTTTTTTCAGAAGGCACATGAACTTTCACTTTTGTTTTTATTGTTCTCTTGTATGAGATTTTTAATGTTTATGAAGTGAATCTGTTTTATACCCCCAACAAATATGATTGCCTATATTCTTTATTATAAAGGCTAAAGTCTTCCCGTTTCAGGTCCTCCATGTAAATTAAAAGTATCTTTAAGATCAAGATAATAACTTACCTTATACTGTTTTGAAATAATTGACATAAATAAACAATAAATAGTAGGCACTATTAAAATTACTCTATTCTTTTTGTCCTGAGGATGGAACCCAGGGACATTCTACCCCCAGCCATTTTTATTTTTATTTTGAAACAGGATTTTACTATGTTGCTGAGGGTCTTGTTGAATCGTTGAGTTTGTCTTTGAACCTTCAATACTCAGCCTCTCAAGTATTGAGATTATAGACCTGAACTACCATGCCTGGTTAAAATTACTTTTAAATATGATTTGATCATTGGTGTAAGATTTTATGTTAAGGACACTCTATAACACAATCTTCACAGAATACATACTTCACAGGCAGTTTTAAAATAAGATCGATATTTAAAGGTATTTGAATACTCATTCATTTAAGCAAAACTTATTGATTGGGGAAAATTATTTTAAAATTGAATTGCTAAATTTTTGAGGGAGATGGGAGGAGGGAGAAAGACTTGAAGAGAGAAACATCTTAATGGTCATGATGTATATACACACATTTATCAAGGCTAATCAAATGTGTTGAGCATGAGAAGGTGAGGAGGGAGAGGGAGTGGGTTGAGAACTGGGGAAGGGCTCAAAATGTGTGTGTGTATGCCTCTATCACCCTGAGCCAAGGTGTATGATTACAAGCACCAATTTAAAAAAAGAGAGAAAAAGAATGTTAATGTCCAGAACAAGGAAGTATATTAAACATTCAGATACTTTAGAAAACCAAAAAAGATAATAATTATTTAAGATGTGTGATTTTTTATGTAAATTAAGTTGTCTTTATTATTTTTCTGCTTTCTTTACTGATTTTGGTTTAGAATTACCCTAGATATATCCAGTAAATTTGAAAAGTCTTTCATTCTAAAGCATTTCCTTGTTAATTAAAAATTTTTATCTCCTGATGAAGCATCAGAAATTTTTTTTTTTTGTGGGTCTGGGGATGGAACCCAGGGGCATTTGACCTCTGAACTACACCCCCTGCCCTATTTTTTATTCTTGATTTTGAAACCGAGTCTCACTGAGTTGCCGAGGGCCTCACTAAGTAGCTGAGGCTGTCCGCGAACCGTGATCCTCCAGGTCTCAGCCTCCCGAATTCTGGGATTACAAGCATGTGCCATAATGCCCGGTGCAATATCTATCTTTTAAAATACTGAAAACCCACATCCACAAAACTATGTGGCTTAATTTTGAGCAATGCTGATTAAAATTATATAATACATTCCTTCTGAATAATAGTTTATTTAATTGCTAGCTAACTTTCTAAATCAACTATGAATATTTATATTTATAATAACATCTATTTTGAGATTGTTAGCTCAGCTTATATATAAGATTCTTTTAACTTAGAGCAAACAAATATTATTCACTTATTTTTTATATTTTTATTTTTTTACTTTTCATAATTAGATTTATATTTTGAGCTTTTAAATATATTTATTTTATACAGTTAGTAATTCCAATGTCCAATAAAAATTCCAGTTTTATTTTGTTGTAATCATACTTATGTTTTCAAAGCGTTTCCCTTTTTTTTTTTTTTTTTTTGGTACTGGGAATTGAACCCAGGATCATTTTATCTCTGAGCTACACCCCCAACTCTATTTTATTTTATATTTTGTAACAGGATCTTGCTGAGTTTCTTAGAACCTCACTAAGTTGCTAACGCTGACCTTGAACCAACAATCCTACAGTATCAGCCTCCCTCCCACTTACTAGGATTACAGGTGTGTACCACCAAACTCAGCTTAATCTTTTTAAAGTTTACAAAATAATGTCTTTCTAAATATTTATGAATTAGTTTTTCTTCATTAATTGAAAATAATAAAAGCCTATTTACCTCTACTGCAATATGGTATATATGATTTTGGTCTTTGAAATATCTGGGAATTTTTAATATATATATATGTTGTAAAATAAAGATTGAGCTTTGTATTTTCATATGCCCATTTGGGAATTACAGTGCTATGCATTTACTAAATTATTATTTCTTCATTGACTCACACTACCACTTTTATTCCAAAATAATGACATTTATTTTTCTATAGAAGTTTTTTGTATAACTGTTTCATGGGCTTTTCATTTTATCCACTTGATGTCTAATACTAGTACCACATTCAATATTTATATATTTTTGGTGCATTATAGTCTCACATTTTAACATAAATCATAGTGATAATGACATGCACACAGCACTTGGTGGGCTTTACCCCGGCTACCTCCCCATCTTCCTTCCTTTTCCTCATACAGGGTACAGAGATTCATGTTGATATTTTTACAAATGTTTGTAATATCAATGGAAGCAATTTCTTCATTGATCCTTCCACTCCTTCCTCCCCTTCCCTATCTCTACTGAAGTTTGTATGTAATGTCTGAATGTGTGTTATATAATAGACATATGTAAGATAAACTGCATTTATTACTTTTATCTTGTTACAATGATGATAAAGTTATTCACAATTTCAATACTTCAGAAATACCTAATCCATACTTCTATTGCAAGCTATCAGTAGTGGGCACATATCAAACCTGTATTCTTATAGTGAATCACTGAAAAAGTTTTCTAGATTAAAATTAAAAACTGTTTGGAAATATTAGGAAACTACCAGACATTCAGAATCTAAGATACCAAGACCTCTGAGAGATGAGAAATGCATGTGGTGTCACTATTCCCCTTAGAATAGAAGTTGTTTGGAAGTTTTTGCTAATGTCTCAAAAGTCAGACAGAAAATGATAACTGAAACCTAGTACATCAGTCTCACTGTGTGAGGGAAAAAAAAATCCAGTGGAAGTCCTACTATGCATTAAGGCCCTGAAAGCTACTCCAGACATTGAGTTGGGATCCTAGAAGAGTTATGACCTAGGTATAAAAACAAATAAAAATAGGTTACCTCTCACATAAATTTAATGTGTGTGTGTGTGTGTGTGTGTGTGTGTGTGTGTGTGTTGCTGGGAATTGATCCCAGAGGCATTCTACCTCTGAGCTACACTCCCAGCCAGATTTTTTATTCTTTATTTTGAAACAGAGTCTCGCTAAGTTGCAGAGGGCCTCACAAAGTAGCTGAGGCTGGCTGCGAACTTGGATCCTCCCGTCTGAGCCTCCCAAAGATGGAAATCAAGTCATCACAGCAATCATTAGTCACAGCAGAGTTCCCTAGATTTCACTCTCTGGGGCCCTTCCAGGATAGTGAGATCATGAAACATTTAAAAAGGTGCAGTGGTCAAGCACACATGGGGGCCTGCATTAGTGTCTTGGACATGATAATGAAAAGAGGAGGACTCGGTGCAACCTTAAGAAAGGGCGGCGGAACTGACCAGGAGCCTCTGCAACTGAGACCTTCCATAGCCCTCGAAAAGCCAAGCAGTAAATGAAACTCATTTGATAGTCCTAAGATCTTTCCATCTCTACCTTATTTCAAAAACGTAAAGCTCATGTTTTGGATAGAGATTCCATACTGTTGCATTGCAAGTAGTTAAAGAAAAAACTTTATGGAATTTATTTTATTTATTTATTTATTTATTTATTTTACCTTACAATAGACCGTGTTTGTGTGTTTGTTTATCTAGCTTGGAAATAAAAGGTCATATTCTATGTTTCTATTATATAAACTTATCTGTCTATTGTGTTTAAATAATTTCATGCTACTGGGGATTGAACTCAGGGGCATTCTAACGCTGAGTTATACTCCCAGCTCTGTTTTATTATTTATTTTTCAAACAGGGTCTCACTAAGTTGCCGAGAATCTTGTCAAGTTGCTAAGGGCGTCCTTGAACCTATGATCCTCCTGTCATTGCCTCCCCATTACTGGAATTACACCACATCTGGCTTCAGTGAATAATTTTATTGATGAGTTCTCCATATTAAAAGAAAAACTTTAGGCATATTAAACTTGGCAGAGTTTATTTGGTCAAAGAACAAAACTGAGATTCAAGTTCAGAGAGCTCCACCTAGCAACACAGACAGGCAGTATTTACAGACAGTAAGTGCATGCAGATACAACTTGATTTGCCTCACTTGAATATGTAGGGCACAATCTGATTAGTCAGCAGCCTGTGATTGGCTGGAACTCAGCTCTTGTGATTGGCTGAGACTCAGCCATGTATTCCATAAAGATACTCTGAAATGAGGTTGCAGGTTTTTATTTTGTTTTGTTTACATAGTGAATGAGGTGACTGTTCTCTATGTAGGAATTATGAGCCTGGAGGCAGTTTTCTGCCAAAATAATTTCAATAATTTCACTTCACACAAATGGGCAGGGACAGGTATTGGTGTCTTCAGTATTCCAATCTGTCTCTTTTTAATTCTCACTTGTATCCTCAGGATTTCATCATCTAAATAAATTGATGATAAATCATTTGCCTCACCATGAATAACAACTAGTGCAACTTTATTAGTAGATGAATATTGTCAATGTGAAGTTATTCCTTGCTACGTTGTGAAAAAAGATTTGGATACTTTTCCACATATTTTCCTTGTGTTTGCTTTATATACACACATGCACACTCCCACTACCACTTTTTGAAGATTTTTCTTGCTATAAAAATAGTGTGGGCAAACATGAGAACAGTATAAAACTAGGTACTTGGTGAAGAATTGTCTTTCTGCCATCCCATACATTAGTTCCTGAGACCAGCAACATGGCTATAGTGATTGTTGTCAACTTCTTTTACTGTCTATCATCCCATAAACATCCATACAAGACAAAACATGTAAATTACTATAGCCACACACTTTTACTCCTAAATATAAAATTTTGACTTTGTCTTACATCATATTTTTATATCATAAATTTATCGTATTTTGCATCAACACTTAGAGATACAGATGCAATTTATTCTTTTTCAATATCACAATCTGTTTCATCCTATAGGTGAACCATAACTTATTGAACCATTGGTGGATATTTATATAATATAGTGTTTTGTTACTAAGACATGTTCAATTAAAAATAACTATACACATGTCATTTGGTAATTTTGCTATCATATTTAGAGGTCATTCTTGAAGTTGGCTTTCAAGATAAATTACATAAACGAGTGGATACATTTCATTTTGTGTGTGTGTGTGTGTGTGTGTGTGTGTGTGTGTGTGTGTGTGTGTGTTATTGGTAATTGAACCAAGGGGCATTTTATCTTTGAGCTATACCCCAGCCTTATTGCTCATTTTTTATTTTGAAACAGGGTCTGACTAAGTTGCAAAGGGCCTCACAAGTTGCTGAGGTTGACTGCAAACCTGTGCTCCTCCTGTCTCAGCCTCCCAGGTACTAGAATTACAAATGTGCACCACCACTTCCAGGAGTGGATACATTTTTAATAATGATAGATATTAATTAAATGATCTCTAAAAGTTTGTCAACTTATCTTCCTACTGGCAGTGTTCTGAAAACATCTTTTTACAGTGACCTCTTCAACAGTGGGAGCTTTTGAGTAGATTTTTATTTCTTAAAATTATAGTTTTAGGCCAGGAGTGGTGGTGCATGCTTGTATTCCCAGATTCAGGAGGCTGAGACTGGAGGGTCATAGTTCATGGACAGCTCCAGCTACTTAGTGAGGCCCTTTTTCAACTCAGTGAGACTGTTTCTTTTATTTATTTATTTATTTATTTATTTATTTATTTATTTATTTATTTATTTATTTATTTGTGGTACTGGGGTTCCTGGAAGCCCTTCTACCTCCGGGCTACACTTCAAGACCTATTTTATATTTTTATTTGGAAACAGGGTCTCTTAAGCCAGCAAGGGTGGCTTCGAACCTACGCAATCCTCCTGTTTCTGCCTCCCAAGTACAGGGATTACAAACTGTGCTCCACCATGCCCGGCTGAGACTCTTTCTAAATAAAGAATAAAAAATAGGGCTGGGGGTGTAGCTTGGCAGCAGAATGCCTCTGGGTTTCATCCCCAGTACTGCAAATAATAATAATAACAATAACAATAACAATAATAATAATAAATTTAGATTTAATCCTTTTTGAACTCTGATAGGTATTTTCGATCATGATCTTAATGGTATTCTTCCTTTACACATTTTGTAAAAACGAACTTGAGATGTAAATATTGAGTTTGTGCTGTAAGAATTGAAAAACTGAAGTGTCATAAAAAGTTACATTTGAAAAAGAAATAGATTTAGTGTTGTTTTTATCTTTGGTATGTATTTATAAGTAAGAAAAAACAATTAAAATATTTAAATACCTTTTTCTATTAATTAATTATTTAATTAATTAGTTTATGTGGTATTGGGCATGGAGCCCATGGTCATTCTACCTCTGAGCAACACTCCCAGCCCTATTTTGTATTCTTTATTTTGAAAAAGGGTCCAACTGAGTTGCAAAGGGCCTAAGTAGCTGAGGCTGTCTGTGAACCATGATCCTCCTGTCTCAGCCTCCCAAATGCTGGGATTACAATTGTGCACCACCATGCCTGGCCCTCTTTCTTTCTTTCTTTCTTTCTTTCTTTCTTTCTTTCTTTCTTTCTTTCTTTCTTTCTCTCTCTCTCTCTCTCTCTCTCTCTTTCTTTCTTTCTTTCTTTCTTTCTTTTTCTTTTTCTGAAGTGTCCTTTGCTGCTTTTATTGCTGGTATTTTATTGATTGACTTGAGACCTCTACATAGATTAAAGGAATGAGCTGTTTGTCAAATGTATTGTATCTTCCCCTCTTTTTTGTTTTTTTTATTTTATATTTTGTTCATATATTTTAATTTTCATATAATCAAATGTATCTCTGATACTTTCTGTGTTCTACTTCTTATAAAGTTACTTGTAATTCTAAAATTATTGAGAAAATACATCTTCCAGATTTAGTTTTAGAACTTTTATGGTTTCACTAAATTACTTTTACAAATTTAGTTGGATAAAAGGAATTTGATAAAAGGAATGGGGTAGTGGTTATCTTAATACCTTTTATTGAATAATCCATCCTTTCTACAGCTTTGTATATGTGTTTTTATAAGTAGACTTTTAATTGCTGTTACTTTATAATATCTGGTAGAATTAGTACTTCCTTATTTCCTTTTTCAAAATTGGCTGACTACTTTCAGGGACTTTTTTTTTTTTCCAATATAAACTTTAGAATCAGCTTGCCTAGCTTCTAAATTTAGAGAACTGTAAAACTTGAACTAAGAGCCAGTGTTCCAGCGAGCCTGAATTTTGAATTCACACTACCAGGGTGATCCAAGGAATTCCAAGTTGAGAATTTAAATGTAAGTAGTCTCAGGTTGATGGTGCCTTCAGACATCTGACAGACAAAAGCAAACAGAAAGTGTGTGAAACCTAACTCAGTGCAGGCCAACGGTGGTTGTGAGAAATCAAGCAATCTTAAAAACTGAAAAGATAAGCCAGGCGTGGTGGCGCACGCTTGTAATCCCAGCATTTGGGAGGCTGAGACTGGAGGATCGCGGTTCACTGACAGCCTCAGTTACTTAGTGAGGCCCTCTGCAACTCATTGAGACCCTATTTCAAAATAAGGAAGAAAAAATAGGGCTGGGGGTGTCTCCTGGAGGTAGAATGTACCTGGGTTCCATCCCCAGTACCGAAAAAAAAAAAGAAAAAAAAAACCTGAAAAGTTTTATATCCTACAATTGAAATAGAACAAGCAATATTTTAACAGGGACTGTGTTAGTGGTGAAATTATAGATTAAAAATAGCTTTCTAGCTTTCTGTTCTGTATTTTATATAATGTAGATATATTTGGTATTTGGAAAAGTAAAATAAATTTATTAAAAATTTTTAAAATTGGAGAACTCTGTTCTACAATACCAACTGCTCTTATCTAAGATTATGATAAATCTCACCATGTAGTAAATCTTTTCTAATGTTTCTCAGTATCATTAACCACTTTTCACTATATACTGATAACCTTTCTTACTGACTTTTCTCTTTGGTGTTTCATGAAAAAGTTTACTTACATTAATTTAACTTCATTTCCATTGTATTTTCCACATGTCTGTTGTTTGTATATTGAAATGGAATAATGGAATTAGTTTGTATATGTCCAGAATAGTTACTAAAATTTTCTTTGTATCTAATAGCTGGGTAATTTATTCTCTTAAATTTTCTAGGTAGACAATAATAATATCTACAATGATGAAACTATTGCTTTTTTTTTTTTTTTTTTGGTCTTGGGAATTGAGCCCAGGGGCATTCTCCATCCAAGCTATACCACCAGCCCTATTTTTTATTCTTTATTTTTAAAACATGATCTCAGTAAGTTGTGGACAACCTCACTAAGTAGCTGAAGCTGACCCTGGACCTGTGATCGTCCTGTCTCAGCTTCCCAAATACTCCCAACCAATACTGCATTTTTGTTTTAAATGTTTATGCAACATTTCTCTTGCTATTTACCTTGATTAAATCTGCTTAACTAATTATCTTGCCCAAAATAAGCATTCAAACTGATGTTAAATTTGGACTGATATATGAACACATGTTTACCTTAAGGCTTTTCATAATATATTTAAAGGTATTTATTGTTACATTGTAAAAATATGCTCATGATAATAAAGGGACATCTTTGTTCCTATTTTAATGGTAGCCTTTTTTAAAATGAATGTTTTGAATTTTATGTAATGCCTTTAGTCTATGAAGATGATCATTCCCTTTTGTCTAGAGGATCACAGTAATAAATTGCTTCGTACTGAATGATCCTTGAATTCATAGAAAGAGCTTATTTTAACACAATAAAGTATTCTTTTAATTCTACTAGCTAATGTTTTATTCAGATGGCTTTTGCCTTCTCATCTAATGGCATTATTGATCTTTACGTTTTTGCAGTAAGCTGGTTGTGGATGATAATGAAGGGAAGCATTTCCTCTCCCTATTTACTTTGGACAGAGTTCCAGCTTACAGGGAGATCTGGTGTAAATTTATTTATTTCTGTGTGAGACAACTGGGTTGAGTCTCAGTTTTCCTTAAGAAGGACAAAGTCAACAGCCAGATTCCTCTTGCCACACACGATTGATTTCTCCTCCACTCTTCCATTCTTCTGGTGTGCTGCTGGTACTATTTTCTTATTCAGATACATTGTCAACTTTTCTCCCTGACCATGCATGGTGGAGATGCAAATTTGCGATCACAGAAGCTATGGATCAAGTTTCTAAACTTTTCTTCTATTTCTTAAGTCATTTTCTTCTTTTGTTTTATTTTTCTTCTCTTTTCCTTTTCTTTCCCTTTTTTTCCCCAGGAGACAAGGTCTGCTCTGTTGTCCAAGATGACCTAAAATGTCGTGTGCTCAAACAATCCTCCATCCTTAGCTTTCCAAGGAGATAGAATGGCAGGTACATACCAACATGCCTGGCAAAGTCATTATTTATTTATTTAGTTATTTATTTATTTTTGTGGTACCGGGGGTGGAACACAGGGGCTTTCTACCTTCGGGCTATACTCCCAGACCTATTTTATATTTTATTTGGAAACAGAGTCTCACTAAGTTGCTGAGAGCCTCACTAAGTAGCTGAGGCTGGCTTCAAACCTGTGCAATCCTCCTGTCTCAGCCTCCTAAGTGCGGGGTTTACAAGCGTGCACCACCACGCCTGGCTATGGCAAAGTCATTTTTAAAGTTACATTTTTCAGTAATTATTTTTACTTGGTAGCAAAATGTTTTTCCATCAGGGAAACCTTAGTATCTTTCCTTTTTTTTTTTTTTTTTTTTTTTTTTTTTGGTGGCACTGGGGTTCTTGGAAGCCCTTCTACCTCCGGGCTACACCCCCAGACCTATTTTATATTTTTTATTTGGAAACAGGATCTCTTAAGCCAGCGCGGCTGGCTTCGAACCTGCGCCATCCTCCTGTCTCTGCCTTCCAAGCGCGGGGATTACAAGCGTGCGCCACCACACCCAGTTTAGTATCTTTCTTTAATCTTCACATGTTTGCCACATTAAATCTAATCTCTTCTCTTTTGCCCCCTATTTCACTAGCATCTACTTAATTCATACAAATTTTTAATTTCCAGGTCCCAGAGGCTGAGAACATTGCAAGATGAGCTACACTTCATGTTCTGCATTATGCTCTTTTCTACCGTCATATTAGAAAAAGTGCAACAATAGGGCAACATAGGAAGAATCTTTGTAGGATGAGGGGTAATGTACAAATACATTCACACAGAAACGTGTGCACATAAATATAAAAAACTGTAAGCATAATTTGGCCTTTGTTTTTGACATATCCTTATTAAAATAGGCTTTTTTTTTCTGTTTGAGAACATTTTGTGCTAACATTAGAAACATTCAGAGTTGAGTGAAGAAAGTTCACAGCTTTGTCAAAAAGATCTAGAAATAGCCGGGCGTGGTGGCGCAAGCTTGTAATCCCCGCGCTTGGGAGGCAGAGACAGGAGGATCGCGCAGGTTCGAAGTCAGCCGCGCGCGCTGGCTTAGGAGACCCTGTTTCCAAATAAAAATGTAAAAATAGGTCTGGGAGTGTAGCCCGGAGGTAGAAGGGTTTCCAGGAACCCCAGTACCACCAAAAAAAAAAAAAAAAAAAAAAAAAAAAATCTAGAAATAACATACTTATCACATTTCCTAATTTTGTGTGAAAAGCCAGAGTACTTCAGTTAATCTCCAGCTTCACATTTCTTTCCAATTAAATGGAGATGAAAATATTGAACTAGATTATTGGAAAGTGATAAGGTAAAAACTTGAAAAAAATTGCATAGTACATTAAGTATATGCCTTGACATAAATTCTATGAGAAGCTGAAAATAATGAATTATCCATAAAAATATTGGGTCTATACTTCCATTAAAAGCTATGTTCCCTGAAGCTTTGAATATTCCATAAACAATTCCATTAATCTTTTATCTACAGCAGACACAACATAAATTACTGATATGCTGCATGTAAAGATTTCATAAAGCAAAAAAAAATAGAAATAGGCAAATTATATTTCAGCTTGCTTTTTTATTTTAAAAGTTAGTGATGACAAGTATAAAAATAAATTATTTTTTCACATTTTAATCTACTTTCAATGTAGTGTGTTTTTAAGGCTTAATGACAAATTCACATTGGTCTCAAATATTATACTTTTCTGTCCTTTATATTATCATTCAAAATAACATGGGTATTAACTTTTAATAAGTGGGTTATATAAATTACAATGGTCATATCAGCACTTTTTACTATATTTTTACCTGTTTTTCTCTCCTAGCTCTTATTGGTCATAAATCATAACTTATGAATGAATTTGGTCATTGATTTTTTTTAAAGTATTCTTTTAGCCATATGGAAAGAAAATTTCTGTGGTCTGATTTATATGGTAAATTTGAGGGTAGAGATTATTTGTGTCACTTCCAAATATTAAAACTGAACCAAACCTTGTTTATATCACTAGTGGAGCTTTCTCTTCCTATGTATTCTACATATTATTATTCATTTTTGTTTCCTTTGTGAATACATACCAGGAAAATGATGCTGTAGGGAATCAGGAGCAGATAGTTGCAAATATGGGATGATATAAATTATAAATGATTGTTTAAATGAAGAAAATGACAAACATGAAAAGGAACAGTATTTTAATTCTGCAGAGAATTGTTTGATTGTCTTTATGTAAAATTGCATTGCAGTAATAATTTTTTTTCAAGTAAGTACCAGGTACTAGGAGAGTTTTAAATGGTGTTTCATGTTAACAAAGTTCTTGATTATTCTTTACAAAAAATAAAATTTTTAGATGGTCAAAAACAGGTATAGAATTGAAAAACAAAACTTGAATACATTTTTAGAATAAAATATAGAATTACATTTTTGTGATGCTTCAGAAAAGTAAGGTGTCTTAGTCTGTTAATATTTATATAATAAAAACCCTTGGATTATATGGCTTTTAAACAACAGAAATTTATTTCCACAATTCTGGAGGCTGGGAAAAACAAATCAAAGTGTTAGAAAAATGGGCATTAGGTGAGGACCTTCTTTATGATTCATAGGTGAATCATATCATCTCATCATTTCACTTGATAAGAAAAGAAAGCTCTTGGGGTCTTTTTTCTAAGTATACAGATCAGAGATCTCATTCTTAGGGTTCTGATCTCATTACTTAATTCCCTCCAAAAGTGCCACCTTTAAATATCATCCCATTAGGGATTAAGTTTAAAAATAGGAATTTTAGGGGAAACCAAACATTCAGTACCAGAAAACATTACTAAAATAAAGACATTTTGTAGTCAAAGAGCAGCATGAAAGCTAGACTATTTTAAAATCTCATTTATTGTTATAAAATTGGATAATTTACTTGAGTACTTGAGGGTAATTTTTTTGCTTCATCCTACTTTTTTGTAAATAGAGATGATAATCTTACCTACCTCAAAGTATTAATTAAACTAGTTAAAACAATTTTTTGATTTATTGGTGCATTGTAATTATACATCATTATAAGGTACAGAATGGTAGAGGCATACATGTACACACCCCACTTTTGGCCTCTCCCTAAACCTCACTCCATTCCCTTCCCCCTCCATTCTAGAGTTTGGCTTAGTGACTGACTTTGATGTTTCACAAAGTATTGTTTTGAAAATGGAATTTACTTAACATCATTATGGTTGAATTTAGAGTGTCCCCTAAGACCTCACAGAAACAAGGCAGCCATGTTGGAAGTGGAGGCTTGATTATTGAGGAAGGGTTCCTAGAGGGTGTGGCTTTAGGGATTATATATGGGTTCACCTCCCTTGCTCTTTCACTTTCTCTCTCTCTCCCTCTTTCTCTCTCTGTTTCATCCTCTGTGACATGAGAGCAGATCTCTTGCTATTGATCTCTCTCTCTCTGTTTCCCACCTATAAGACCAATGTTAGCCTGGCATAAAATGGATTGAACTCCTGAAATCTCCAGAACTGTGAGCAAATAAATCTTCCTTCCTCGAAGTTTTGGTCACCAGTTGTTTTGCATTGCAGCAGTGAGAATGCTGGCTGCAATACTTGTGTAAAGTAATCAGGACAGTATCTATCATGCAGCAGGTTTGTGAGTATGTTTGGGCCCAGAAAGAGGGTGCCCTTATCACTGGCATGTCATAATATGTTCTCTTTATGGTCCGTGATGCAGGTACTCAGTGAAAACATGGTTATGCCTCTTAAAATCTGAACATATCACATATTCAACTGTTCAGAACATGTCACTTGGCAAACACAATTTTAACATGGGGGTGAAATAATGTCTTTCGTACAAATTGTTGGGACAAGAAAGGACTTTTTAAAAATAGTATAAAAACATACTAAACTTGGTGAAGCCATTACTTGCAAGATTAGTTCTTTAGGGTTTGGGTATACAGAATTGTGTGGGATGGTAGTTTGAACAAAAAGGCAGGCTTTTTCCACATAGGCTGGGTTTGGAAAAGTTTCAAAAAAAGAAACTGAATCATCTGCATATGAGGAAGTGGAGCATAAGGGATTTGAAAGAGTGTGACTTTGATCCATGTTTTTCCTTCACAGTTTTCCAGAAAGGAAAATAAGAAGAAAGTTATTTTGAAAGTAATTTTTGCTTGCTGTTTCTTTGACTGTGCCACTAGTCTGGATCTGGACCATCTGAACAGTAGCCTTATAACATTTCACACTAAAAGCAACCAAGGCCAGGCACAGTGGAGAAAAAAAAGGCTTGAGTATGTAGCTCAGAGGTAAAGTGCTTCTATGTTGGGGGGAGTAAAACAAAAAACAAAACAACCAATGCAATTCCAATGAACTTTTAAAAAGAATTTTATAAAGTAATAATTTAAATATCTTACACATTTTGCCATACAGATTGATAGTCCATATGTAATTCCTTTTGAGAATTTGATCTATAACCTTTCCAAGTTTTCTCTAGTCTATACAGATGTCTCCAAATATACATACATTTTATATGAGAAATATGCAAAACATATTGGTATATAAACATGTATATGTGAGCAGAAAGTGCTCATTTAACCAAATATGTCATGTTTGTCTTTACAGAGTATTATATATAGCTCTACTTAATTTTTTAAGTAAGTAGGATGATTTTGTGCGGTACAGAAAATTCTCTTAACCATTGCATCTAATATAATTTATTTCTATTAAATATTTATATATAAATATAGAAATGAATGTATTAAGACATGAATGCATTTGAATGCATTTGGAAATATAGATATTTGGAAAAAAATATATATATATATAATTTATTTCTGGGGGGTAAACCCAGGCGTGCTCTACCCTTGGGCTATATTACCAGCCATTTTTAGATTTTATTTTGAGACAGGGTTTTGCTAAGTTTTCCAGGCTGGCCTCAAATTTGTGATCTCAGCCTCAGCCTCCTGAGTAGTTGGATTACAGGCATGCACCAATAAGCCCAGTGACAAAATGATACTTAATGCATATTAGATCAAATAACTTTGGAAAGGGGAATGCTTCAGAATTTATTCAGGTTATACTGTACATCTTTCAATGAAATTTTATAGTTTTGTATGATAAGTTGTATTTTCTTTCTTAGAATAACTCAGTGTGGCATGGCATATTACATTCAATTAGATCATAAGTTACTAAAATGTTGAGATGATTTATTCATTGATTCATCTATTTCATTGTCTTTTTATATAATAATTAATGAGTCCAATGATTTATTGCTTCTGATGTTGTCATGTACTCATAAGTAACTAGATCCATTTTCCAGAAGACATAAGCCAATTTATCAAGAGTCTGAACCAAGAATTTCTGATGTGCCTGCAATTTTTATAAACTTTATATGCATTCAATTAAGATGCAAAACAGTTGACATTTTGCCCATTGCACAAATGCAGAAAATGCAACATTAAATTATAGTAAAAATATCCTATATGGGCTCACAAACAATGATTACCTATTATTAATGTTCACATATAAAATGACAGGTGGTACAGCATTCCCCCCACAAGATCATTAGTTTCTAGTGAAATCTTTGCTTAGGGTCATTGAAGAAAAACACCTTAGTTAAAGTTTGCCAAAACATATTTAAAGTTAAAAACAGTTATTTTAAAATAGAAGGTGACTCAGCAAAGGCATGAGAGATGAGAGAGAGAGAGAGAGAGAGAGAGAGAGAGAGAGAGAGAGAGAGAGAGAGAGAGAAAGAGAGAGAGAGAGAATTAATTGAAATCTTGAGCCTGAAACCTGGAAGCTTGGGGCAGAATTTCTTTTTTTGTAACTAGGAAGTAGGATTCCTTGTTTGGAAAATCTGTCTTTGTTCTTAAAACTCTCAACTGATTGGATCAAGTCTGATCACATATGGAAATCAATCTGCATTACTTTGGGTCAGTTGATTATAAACACTAATTACATGTCAAAAATACCTTCATAGCAACATTTAGACTAATGTTTGATCAAACAACTGGTCATGATGATCTGTCCAGTTGACACAGAAAAATTAACCATCACCAAAATTATGTAACATGCAAATAAATTATTCACTAGTGAAAGGAAAATGAAAGAAAAATTAAAATTAATTATATATATATAATTAATATATAATATCCCAAAATTGGTGGCATAAATCAAAAGCAGTATTTTAGGAGAAATCATTTGTCACTAAATATTAATACTGGAAAAGTAGTAAACATTTATGCTAATAAATATTTATACTAAAGCACTTACTTCAGCTTTTACCACCTTAACAAATTTTTAAAAAAGGAGCAAATGAAATCTAAATCGAGGAGAAAAAAGAAAATAAGAAAATCATATTGAAAATCAATGAAATATAAACCAGAAACAAATGTTTGTTATTTGAGATCAATAAGACTGAAAAACATCTCTTCATATCTATCAAGAAAAAAATAGAGCAGACACAAATGATTAATATCAGGGATAAAAAGAGATAAAACTACAGTTCCTTTAGATATTAAAAGGATTATAAGAGAACTTTATAAGAAGGGTGATAAGGAAATTTTATGAAAGTCCTTATGATAAGCAAATCAACAACTTAGATAAAATAAAAAATTTCCCTGAAAAACACCTAGGAGCCGGGCGTGGAGGCGCACGCTTGTAATCCCAGCATTCGGGAGGCTGAGACAGGACGATCATGGTTTGTGGACAGCTTCAGCTACTTAGTGAGGCCCTTTGCAACTCAGTGAGATCCTGTTTCAAAATAAAGAAAAAAAATAGAGCTGGGAGTATAGCTCAGAGGTTGCATGCTCCTGGGTTCCATCCCCAGTACATCAAAAAACAAAACAAAACAAAAAAAACACTTAGGAAGAAATACATAAATTTAAATAGCTATAGATCTATTAGATAAAATGAATTTGTGGTTAAAACTCCTTCCACAAAAAAGTGCTCACTTATATTAACTGCTAAATATTTAAGAGATAAATACCAGTTATATACAAATGTATTTTAGGAATTTAAAGACAGACTATTTCCCAACTTATTGTAAGGAACCCTAATATTATTCTGATATTAAGTCAGAAGAAGATAGTATAAGAAAAAATGGAGACTGATATCCCCCATGAAAATACTGTAAAAACTTTAACAGAATTTTAGCAAGCAAAAATTATATATATGTATATATATGTATATATGTATATATATGTATATATGTATATATATATACACTCATTGAAATTTATCTCAATAACACAATGTTGGGTAAATATTCATAAATCAATGAATGCAATGGACAATACCACATTAACTCCCACCAACAACAACAATAAGAAGAATTATTTAAAAAAATATATGAAAGGCATTTGGCAAGATTTAACATCCCATTCTGAAAATAATGTTCTCAGCAACTAGAAACATAGCAAGTTTCATCAATCAAATAAAGGCCATCTTCAAAAGCCTTCAAATATCATCATATTTTTTAAAAGACTGAATTATTTTCCTCTAGGATCTGAAAAAAAAGCAAAATTTTCTGCACTTCTAGTTCCTATTAAGCATCATTCTGCAGGGTCTGGCCTGTGATAGTCTGGACAACTACATAAGACCCTGTCTCAAAATTAAATAAAAACGGGCTGGGGATGTAGCTCAGAGGAAGAGTAGTTGCTCAGCATGTTCAAGGACCTGTATTCAACCCCCAGAACCACACATCCCAAGAAAGAAAATAAATAAAAGGCAACTAGACTGGAACAAAACATGAAAATCTGTTTTAACAATAGGTGAAATAATTACACATGGGTAGAAGATACTATGGAATCTACAAAAAATTAACTCAGGGTATTGAATCAGTTAATAAAGTTCACAAAAAATCAATATATAAAAAGCCGTATTGTATAAACTCTCAAGAACTGAAAAAATTTAATATCACTTATAATAGCATTAAAATGTAAAAATAAGAGAAGCGTATTGCATCTAAAATATCTTACTAAAGCTATGATGAACCAAAAAAGAAAAAGAAAAATGAGATGAAATTAAGAATAAAGTGAACATTTAGAATGTGGAAGATAAATTGTAAGCTGGATGTAGTGGCCCATGACTGTGATCCTAGTACTTGGAAACTTGAGGCAGAAAGATAGCAGGTTGAAGGCCAGCCCTGGCAACTTAGTGATGCTCAGTTTCAAGATAAAAAATAAAATCAGTCTAGGGATATGGGTTCAAAGGTAGAATACCTCTGGGTTCAATTCCCAGTATCACACACACACACACACACACACACACACACACACGATAAAAAAGGTAGGTGTTTGCTCAGTGAAAACTAATTTAAAAATTGTTTTTACAAGCTAGAAACATACAAACAAAAGAAAATGAAATATATTGGGAGGGACTTAATTCAAATGAGTTATGCATTTCTAGTGTACTTGCTATGTGTTGATTCAATATTGTATGTATGTATGTATGTATGTATGTATTTGGTCTTGAGGATTGAACCCAGGGTTATTTTTCCTCTGGGATAAACCCCCAAACTCTATTTTATTTTTTTAATTTTGAGACATGATCTTACTAACTCAGAGGGCCTCCCTAACTAGTTGAGGGTAGCCACAAATCTGCAGTCCTCCTATCTCCATTGAATTATCTTTGCCTTTACATAAAAGTCAGTTGACTCTACTGTGTAGGTTTCTCTAGGCTTTGTATTCTGTTTCACTAAGTTATGTGTCTATGTTTTGATTAAATATGCCATGTTCTTTCTTTTTTCTATTACTGTAGCTTTTATGTTGTAGATATCAGGAATTATGGTGTTTAACGCTAATATTTTAAAAATTGTTTCAACTATTCTATTCTTTTGCTTTGATTTAGTCACTCCACGATGTATACATACAGCAAAACATCATATTGACATCCATGTTGAGAAAATAGAGATCAAAATATCAATCATGAGAACATGTATCTTAAGTGCTGTTTTAAAACAATTCTAAAGAAAATGTTCACAAGTATGGGATTCAGAGAAAAATAAACCAAAAGGGCAAAGTATGGGCATTTATAGATTAGTAATTTAACAACCAGCACAGTTCAGGGAAGATGAACATTGAATCTCAAGGAAAATGAATAAGGTCTCTGCTGAAGACAGGAATGATTCATCACATCTGAACATGGCCTGGATGAAATTACCTCCATTTGTCTGATTTCATTCCCCAAGCATTTTATTGATTATAATTTGGCTTCAAGTCTTGAAGTTAGAGTGCTATAATACTGCCCAGCCCCAGAATTCTTCTTAATTTTTTCGAGCTCCACTCCATTTGTAAAATGAAGTTAATAATAGTTAATATTTCAGAAGATTCTTGTGATAATGAAATAAAAATGCAGGTTAACAAGCTAAAGTGCAAATTCCATCAATGAAAATCCATTTCTCTGCTATGTATACTGTCTTGTGACTACAACATGAATCAACATTTTTCTCATTCTCCTGCCGATGGTAATTTGGATTGTTTCTTTCTCCTTTCTATTATGTGGAATGCATGATTAATACACTTATGCAAGACTCTGGAGGGACCTGTGCCAAACTTGTTCTAGTGCACAAGGATATTTGTTCCAAATTGCATTTCAAAATCATTTACACTCCCCCATGGTAGAAGAATTCCCATGGATTCAACTCTTTTGTTACTTTTTATTCTTGATGAATTTCCTCATTAATTTGTAGTGCTGTCCTTATTACATATAGAGTTCTCATATATTTGTCTGTACTCACTGGAGTAGCCATTGGCTCATTTATCTACCACTGTATCAATAAAACATTGTATTTAATACTATGTTGTGTAGAATAACTTAATATATCTGGCAAAATAAATTTTCTTCTCTTTTATGTTTTTTTGAAGATTTGGTTTAATTAAAAGAGTAATGGCTTTTTATATTATTGAAGCCAAGAGCATGGAATGTCTGCCTATATTCAGATCATCTTCTGTGTTATTTTGAGCTTTGAAGTTTTGTTCATAGAGTCTTAAGTATTCTTTAAAAGTTATTCCTAGACAATTTACTGTTCTTGTTGCGACTGAGTATTTTGTCCTTTTCAAATTATTATCTATTTGGGTATTGTTGGTACAGAGAATCAAATCTCTCATAAAATATCAGAGTTAATAATATCTGCAAATTATGGCATTTTATTTCCTATTTCTCATGTTTATTTTGCTTGTTTCTGTTTTTATTTTCTTTATAAATCTTGCTGAAACTTCCATCAGTATGTTAAATAGTAGTGGCTTTAGTGGGCCTTTTGTCTTATAAGCGGAACACATTACATTTTTTTCAATAAAAATGAGTTTTCCTGTAGCTTCTGGAACATATCTTCTACTCTTAACTTCTAATTCCTTTTATTTAAAATAATAACTTTTTATCAAATGTCTTTCCATCCTTAGTGGTAAATTTAACAATTTTCTCTTTATCATGTGGTTAATTGCAATTGGTATATGATAAAATTATTTTATAATTACAGGAGTATCCACTGGATGTGATGGAGAGAAAATGTGAGACTTAGAGTTGCTCTAGCCAAGGCACAGCCCCTGTCTAAAAATAAGGATGATATCCATACATACAAGAGCAGAGCAAAAATAAGAGAACCCGGCTCTGGCAATATTGTATTCATTGTGTCATCAAGCCATGTACCAATTTAGTAGTCTATAAACTTTCATTTGGTGTTTTAGTAAGCTCTTCCATTGTTGTTATGACCAGAATACCTGATAAGAACAACTTAGACAAAGAAAGGTTTATTAGGCTCACAATTTCAGAGGTTCGGTAGTTTTACATTCCCATCATAAATATATGAGCCTTCCTCTACAATCTTGCTGACCCTTAGTACTATTAGTACTATTAGCGTTTTATATTTTTGTTATTCTAGTGAGTGTGTCACACTATCTTATTAAAGTTTAATTTTGCCTTTCTCTGACGTTGAAGGATAATGAGCATCTTTACATGTATGCATTGGCCATTCTTCTATCTTTTATGATATGATTTGAATTTAGTTGTCTATTGTATAAGTCTGTATCTCTATCATCTGTCTTTCTATCCTCCTCCTTGTTATCATCATCATCGTCATCATCTTATGTCTCTAATCTATGTTATAGTTCAGAAACAAGACTAATGTCTAAATCAAACTATAGTTGTTGATTAGACTGTTTCTCCCTTTTGTTCTTTCAGTTTTTGGTCCTTTTGCTTTGGAGCTCTAAAACTAGTCGTATAAATAATATTTTATGTACTTTTGACATATAAGTCTTGTCAGAACAAAATGTCTCTCCTTTTTTCTGTTAATGTTTCTTATTCTGAAATTTACTTTGTTTGATATTTAAAAAAATCCAGTCCAGATTTCTTTTGCTTGGTTCTAGAATAACTTTAATTTTTTCACATATACTTAATCTGTGTCTTTATATTTATTATTTAAATTAATTTAATTTATTATTATTTGTGTGTGTGTGTGTGTGTGTGTGTGTGTGTGTGTGTGTGTGTGGTACTGGCATTCCTGGAAACCCTTGTACCTCCAGGCTACACTCCCAGATCTACTTTTATACATATTTTTTTATTTAGAGACAGGGTCTCTTAAGCCAGCACGGCTGGCTTCGAACCTGCACGATCCTCCTGTCTCTGCCTCCAAGCGTGGGAATTACAAGCCTGTGCCACCATGCCTGCGTGTGTCTTTATATTTAAATGGTTGCTTTAAACCAGGTTGCAGATTGGACTTTTGTTTTTATTAATCTGGTCAGATCATCTTTGTCTTCATATTAGTGCAATTTTTATGAAATGTATTTATTTTGTTGCTGTATTTATGTGTATAGTTTTAATGTGAGATTTTAAACTTTTTAAATCTATATTTAGATAAGAAAATCTCTTTCTATAGATTTTATAATATGTACTGGTAACTTCTCATAACCTACTTAAAATAACATTACTTGTAATATAAAAATTTTATATGTATATACTTCCACTTCCTTTTTTAATCTTTTGTGCTAAATTTGTCATGTTAAATCCCAAAATTCAAAGCCCGGTGTGGTGGCGCACGCTTGTAATCCCCCCTGCCTGGGAGGCAGAGACAGGAGGATCGCGCAACTTCGAAGCCAACCTCGCTGGTGTAAGTGACCCTGTTTCCAAAATAAAAAAAAATATTAAAATAGGTCTGGGAGTATAGCCTGGAGGTAGAGGGTTTCCAGGAACTCCAGTACCTCCACATACACACACACACACAAAAAAAAAAATCCCAAAATTCAGAAGAGGGGACTTAACTTGCATGGTTTCTTCTCCTTTGTCTGAAGTCCCTTCTATGTCCCAATTTCTCTCTAAGCTTCCACATATGAGGGAGATATCTGACCTTTTACTTTATGTGACTGATTAATCTCACGCAGCATTTTTTTTTTTGCAAATGACATATTTTTGTTCTTCTTTATGGCTGAGTACAATTCCAATATATATATATATATATATATATATATATATATATATATATATATATTTAATAATTTTGTAATTCATCTGTTGATGGACATCTGAGCTGGTTCCATAGTTTAGAATTTATGAATTTTGCAGCTATAAATAGAGATATGCAAGTATTGCTATGGTGGTCTGGGTTCAATACTTTTGGGTAGATACTCATTAGTGGTATACCTGGGCCATATGGTAGCATAATATTATCACAAAAGCAGATATAGTAACCATTGGAACAGAATAGAAGATTAAAAAACCAATCCACACACTTACAACCAATTGATTTTTGACAGAGAGGCCCAAAACAAACACTACAAAAAAAGATAGCCTTTTCAACAAATGGTGTTAACAAAACTAGTTATCCATATGCAAAATCAAAATAAATGCTACTTTCTCATCCTGCACAACAGTGAATTCAGATGGATCAAATGAAAATTAGACTAGAGACTTTGCAGTTACTGAAAGAGGGCATAGGACTAACACTCTGACATACAGGTAAAAATTTCCTCAACAAGAACCAAAAGGCAAAAGATATTAAAATTAGTATTAATACATGAGATTGCATTAATCTGAAGAGCTTCTTCTCAGCAAAGGAAACTATCAAGAACCCCAAGAAAGAGCTGATAGAATGGGAGAAGATCTTTGCCAGCTAATCTTCTGATAGAGAACTAATATTTAGAATACACAAAGAACTCAAGAAACTTACTACCAAAAATTAATAATAAGCCAATCAAAAATGGGCAATTGAACTAAATAGAATAACAAAGAAGAAATACAAATGGCCAATAAATATGTGAAAAAATGTTCAACATCACTACCAATCATTGAGATGGAAATCAAAACTACCCTGAGATTCAATTAACTCCACTTAGAATGGCAATCATTCATATCACAAGCAATAATAAAGGCTGGCAGCCGGGCATGGTGGCGCACGCTTGTAATCCCTGCGGTTGGGAGGCTGAGACAGGAGAATCGCACAGGTTCGAAGCCAGCCTCAGCTACTTAGTGAGGCTCTCAGCAACTAAGTGAGACCCTGTTTCCAAATAAAATATAAAAAAGGTCTGGGAGTATAGCCTGGAGGTAGAAAGCCTCTGGGTTCCACCCCCAGTACCAACAAAATATAAAAAAATAAAAAAATAAAAAATAAAAAAATATAAATATAAATATAAATAAATAAATGCTGGCAAGGATGTGGCAAAGTAGGAACTCAAATACACTGTTAATGAGATTGCAAATTAAAGCAAGCACTTTGGAAAACAGTGTGGAGGGTCCTCAGAAGAATGGGAATGAACTTACCATATGATCCAGCTGTCCATCTTTTTAAAATAAAATATTTTTTATAATTATTTTACCTTAGTTTCTTGCTTCCCATTCTCCCATGAGAATGAAGATTCTTCTCCTCCATTCAGCAGGAATGTAGATTATATTTTTTCTGAGATTCTATTTTACCTGCATATATTCAAGTGTGGCCCTCAGATAAGATTTAGAGACTAAAAATAGTATTTTTCTCATCCAGTGTGTGTGAGACACAGGCTATTTGAATATCTCTTGAAAGATGTAAGGATGTTTAAATTCTTTTCTTTTCTTTTTTTTTTCTTTCTTTTTTTTTTTTTTTTTGCAGGTCTGGGGATGGAACCCAGGGGCATTCGACCTCGAGCTACACCCCCTGTCCTATTTTTATTCTTTATTTTGAAACCGGGTCTCACTGAGTTGCAGAGGGCCTCACTAAGTAGCGGAGGCTGTCCGCGAACCGCGATCCTCTGGTCTCAGCCTCCTGAATGCTGGGATTACAAGCATGCGCCACCATGCCCGGCTTATTTTCTGTATATCTAAAGATCAACCATCTTTGCTCATTATTTTCTAATAAAAATTAAAGTTATCGTTTCTTTTTAAAATCCTATTTGAGCTGGGCGTGGTTGTGCACGCTTATAATCCCTGCGCTTGGGAGGCTGAGACAGGAGGATCTCGCAGGTTCGAAGCCAGCCTCAGCTGGCTTAAGAGACCCTGTTTCCAAATAAAAAATATAAAATAGGTCTGGGAGTGTAGCCCGGAGGTAGAAGGCCCCTGGGTTCCATCCCCAGTACCACCAAAAAAAAAAAAAAAAAAAATCCTATTTGTTACACAGAACAATATAACTCTTCTGGGCAACTTTTTTATTGCTCTAAATGCTTGCTTATCACTATGATTTAAAAATATCTTCATCAGTTCTAAAAAGTTGATTTATCATTTATGTTCAGTCATTATTTATGTTTAGAAAGACTTGTGTATACCATAAAGTATAGTAATAACAATGAAGACTCTGATAAATAAATTTGAAAGCTGAAAATATCAATTAAAACATTAACAGAAAAATTACCTAATAAACTCATAAAGAATTGAGAGATATCCTCAGTGTATAGAGATTACATCAAACAGTACATAATCTCACTTTGTCTATGTTTAAAGATCCTAATTATTTTTGTCATATTTCATCAATGCCTAATAAATCCCTTTCAATATACAGATGATCCATTTACCAACGGTCGGCTTCTGATCTTTTGATTTTACAATGTTGTGAAGGTGATGTACATTCAGTAGAAACTATATTTATTTTCTGTCAGCCAGGTCTGTAATTTCACTTTAGAATAGCAATATAACATAATAGAGAGGACTCTGAGTCAGACTGCCTGGTTTATAAGTTTCTAATCCTGTGATCTCAGTCACTTTGATCTCTTTGTATCTCTGATTCTTTATATTTTTTTAAAAAAGGAGTAATAATGGGTTTTACTACGTGGGGATCTTCTTTACGAGTTAATATTGTAGATTTTAAAATTGAGTGTTATTTAGGTAGCACCTAAATAAAATTAAGAACTACCATTATTACTCTGTGTTTATATAGAACATTTAGTTATATACTATCACCGTATTTGAGAAAGAAAAAATACGTTTAGGATGACAATTCTTTCATTCACTGAGCAAAGATATATCAAGAGCTCATTATCTGTCAGGCAACATATCAAGTGTTAGAACAAGTATGAAATGTGTTCTCTGACTTAAAGTTGTTCACCCATCGGCTGTGGAAAGACAATAAAGGCGACAAAAAAACCCAAAACAGGATGATAGCTATTATGATGGTGTAGATAAAGTCAACACATTTTCTTCTGAAAGAGGCCAGATAATATTTTAGGCTTTGTGAGCCATACAATTTCTGTCACAGTTACTTGATTTTGCCGTTTGCATAAAGCAGCCATAGGCAATATGTAAACACATGAGCATGGCTTTCTTCCAATAAAACTTTATTGATGGACACAGAGACCTAAATGTTACATTATTTGCATGTGTTGTCCTTTGGTTTCTTTCCTAATTATCTAAAAATGTAAAGAACAGTCACTCCAACGGGCTATACAAAAGCAGATGGTGTCCAGGTTTAGTGACCTTTGAGACTGATGAAGGATTAGGATTACTGTGATGAGAGGTTATAAGAGATGTCTTTCTATAGAAGGTGACAGGCTGAGTTTTCAATATTCAGTACAGATAATACAGATGGAAGTGTACGAAAAAATAGTATCCTATGATAATAATGGCAGGTGCAAATAATAATAGCCCTTGGTAATAGTCACCAAATTTAAGTATTTGCTTTGTATTAGTTGTTTTACATAAATTATTTAATCATCCTTATAATTTTAATGAGGTAATCATTATTATAATTTTTGCATATAATAAATTGAAGCTTAAAAGAATTTAGCAACTCGCTATAGAAACATAGCACATACTAGATTGGTATTTTGCAATCAGATATAAATGATTCAAGAATGACTCTTACGCTCTGTAATATGGGATCCTTTCACATGTGGAAATATTTAGGAAACAGCATGTACTGTGGCTGAAGCAGCAAATGGATTTGGATTGGTGGAGAAATGGGGTAAGATCTATGCTTTATCACTGGCTTTAAAATTTATGTTGATAGAGCTGGGCGTGGTGGCACACGCTTGTAATCCCCACGCTTGGGAGGCAGAGACAGGAGGATTGCGCAGGTTTGAAGCCAGCTGTGCTGGGTTAAGAGACCCTGTTTCCAAATAAAAAAGTATAAAAATAGGTGTCTGGGAATGTAGCCCGGAGGCAGAAGGGCTTCCAGGAACCCCAGTACCACACACACACACACACACACACACACACACACACACACACACACAATGATGTTGATAGAGAAGAAAGAATTTAACAAAATTTTAAATTCTATTATGTCATGGTAAGATCTTATTTCTGAAAAATGATCCAAGCAACAGAATAGAGGAAAACTCAATGCCAGGCAAGGATCTCAACCAATATTTGATAAATAAGAGAAGGAGGAGGGAGAGGAGGGAAGGAGGGAGGATATTATAGCAACTGAGACAGGAAATGTGAAACACCTATGGAGATTACAACAATGATCTAGACAAGTGGTGATGAGGCTATGACATGTACAGTGATTGAAGGGGTGAGGATGTATTTTTCAGGGAAGCAGTGCCCTTTCATACAGTCACAAAAACAGCAGTGGTTCTTGAACTTAATTTCCTAGCATAATTAATTTGGCACTTTTAAAAGTTACAGATGCTAAAGCATCCTTGGAGATTCCTATTCAATAAGACAGGTTGTGAACTAAGCATCTGCATTTTAAATTTTTTTAAAATTTTTAAGTTCGTAAAGGTTTCATAATTCTGTCAGCCAGGATAGAGAAGCTCTAGGAGACACTCAGGAAGGATCACGAGGATCACGTAGATTAGCACATGTTTACAAAGATGAGGCATACAAAGGCATTTCACACTTGTGGAGTGTGGTCCAGGATTCCTGGGTGTATACCAAGGCCACATCTGACTGACACTGAATAAAGTGGCCAAGAGGCCTGGAAAGAGGGCCAGACAGCAGACTGAGGCAGGGTAGTGAGCAAGAACTCACAGAAGAGGACTGAAACACCCTTTGCAGGAGTTGAGCACTGTTGCACGATGAGTTCCAGATCAGAATGCCTTGGAAGGTACTCATGCCTTTGACATAGAGGACCCATGCATGGACCTTTTCCAAACTTGAAAATACACTACTTTTCATCTTTGGGTCCTGTCCTCAATTAGGGTCATCATGGTTGTACATGCCCACATGCTGCCATAAAATTTTGAGAAGTGAGGCATTTTCTAATACTTCAGGAAACTGTAGTCGTGTTGAATGGGCAGCAACAGCACTGGGTGTACCCAGTTACTCAGCATCACTCCTGGGGAGGCAGCTGCAGCATTAGCCTCAGGTCTTGCAAAGCTCAAGCTGAATCTGGAAAGGAGAGAAAAGGAGCTGCCCCTCAGACAACCAGGGCACCACTTTCCAGGACATCTCATTACATAGAAGTGTTCCATGCCATCAGTATAAGGGGGAATGCCTACTTTGGTTGGAAAGAACATATATTTCTAACTCTCATAAGAATAGCTAAAACCATTTTCACCAGGACATGAGAAGCTACAGAAGAGGCAGGTTTAAAAAATTGTATGGTTTGGATAGCATCTGTTTTGAAATTCCTGATGCTGAATCAGATTAATAAAAGTTTTTTAGTAACTGCTCTGTAGAAGCATTAGTGAGTTTTTATACACTTGGCTCAAGGACCATTATCCAGTAAATCAGTGACTGATGGAAAATAGATGAATGCACAAAAAGTCTTATTTATTTATTTGTTTGTTTGTCTGTTTGTTTAGTGGTACTGGGGATGGAACTTGGGGTCATTCTACTTCCAAACTACATCACCAACCAAATTTTATTTCTTTGTTTTGAAATAGATTCTCACTAAGTTTCAGAGGGCCTCATTAAGTTTCTGAGGCTGGTCACAAACCTGAAATCCTCCTGTCTTAACCCCCAAGTATTGGGATTACAAGCATGCACCTACTCACCCTAGTTTACTTGTTTCAAATTTCCACTCCTCTGACTCTTAAATAATTTGAGGTAGCTTACAATAAAAATGTTTATCTACATTTTTTTTTGCGGGTCTGGGGATGGAACCTAGGGGCATTCAACCTCCGAACTACAACCCCTGCCCTATTTTTTATTCTTTATTTTGAAACTGGTTCTCACTGAGTTGCAGAGGGCCTCACTAAGTAGCTGAGGCTGTCCGAGAACCACGATCCTCTGGTCTCAGCCTCCCAAATGCTGAGATTACAAGCGTGTGCCAGCATGCCCGGCTTTTATCTACATTTTAAATAAGTTGGTAAATTTTATCAAATTTAAGAATGCTAGTTAGTATTAAAAGTCTTATATCAAAACTTAGTGGTCTTTTCATCTTCCTTAGAATACATCCATTTTTCATCTCTTTTATTTTCTTTTTTGATATTTGCAACTAACATACTTATTTTGTAATTAGTTTACTTTTTAGGTTTTTAAAAATATATTGGTAATTTCATTTCATATTACTTCTTCTATCCTTCATAGAGTCTGCCTCTCCCCAAGCCTTCTAAAAATAGTTACGAGTGCAACATTTGGCTAAGTCAACAGTAGATGCCTGCTTTATTATGTAACAGGAGTATTATTCATTGTAGACCCAAGGAGCCTATCGTGATAATTTTTTCCTAGCACAATCTTTGCTATCTTTTATATACCTAAATTAATAATTTCCTTGCTTCTTTATCTTCATGTATGCATTGCTAATTCCTCCCAAATACTTGAACAACTAATCTTTAATTCTTTCTTTTCTGAAGAGTGTAGTTAAGAACCTACCATTTATTTGATCTGGGACAATTTTCTCTCTAGGTCTACTGCACAGCTATCCCTTTGGGGACTTTCCTTCCTACTCTTCTATGTTGGGTCTCTGTTTCCTAGATCCTATGCCTTTCTCTTTCATAGTTTATTGCCTTATTTTTCTTGATGACATCCTCATTAGCATTAAAAATGGTGCATACAAAACATATTTTTTAGTCTTGTTTATTTGAAAGTGTCCTTTTCATTCCATTAAATTTTTTGTTTTGGTTGCCATATTTTAAATTCTAAGTGTTTTTTCTCATCCCAATATCATAGCATCTCTCCTCTCTCTCTCTCTCTCTCTCTCTCTCTCTCTCTCTCTCGCTCTCTCGCTCTCTCGCTCTCTCGCTCTCTCGCTCTCTCTCTCTTGTTGTTGTTGTACTGGGGATGAAACCCAGGGGCCTTCTAGCTTTGGGCTACACCCTCGGACCTATTTTATATTTTATTTGGAAACAGCGTTTCACTAAGTTGCTGAGAGTCTCACTAAGAAGCAGTGGCTGGCTTCGAACCTGCATAATCCTTCTGTTTCAGCCTCCCAAGTACTGGGGTTACAAGCGTGCACCATCATGCCAGATTCAAAGCATCTCTTTAGAATTATAAATACAATAAATTTTATTTGTTTTGGAAATTTTTTATTATAATGGCTTCTAAAGTTTTAGTTTTCCACCAGTGGGATTAAGTCTGCATACTCAGAAAGTAAACCCAAAGATAGAAGGTGCTGGCTAATGAATGGAATCTTCTCAGTTGTAATTAAGGAACTGAGGGTAAATAATTGGAAAGAGACCTCAAAGAAATGAGAGTTCATGGAATAGGAAGAATTAATTACATATTTTAAAATTTCCTAGAAACAAGACTGAAATAGGATTAAAGAAAATATCGGAGAGTCAAGAGCTCAAATATCAAAAGAAGGGTGTCACCCATCTATGTATTTTTAGTTGACTGCAGTAAATATTGGGAAGGTGATAGTATATTTTAATATCCTAAGATCCAAAATTTTATTTTTCAGTAGAGGGAAAGAATAATAATCTGAAAGTGACAGTGAGAAACAAAAAATATGCAAAAACTACTTTCCATTCCAGTGCACAAGGAATTCATGGGAGAAAATAGCTTGCACTTGAGAGCACGGTGGGTAAATTTACCTCTTAAGGGGGGAGCCTGGTTTTGGTCAAAGCAAGTAGAATGAATGTTCAGAGAAGAGCTTAAGGAAAATGTTCACGAGCATGCTATTCTCTGTTACTTAGGTACACTGGATTCTAAAATTAATTTATGAACACTATTGGCTTGATTTTCAACAAATACTTGTTTGAGATAAAGGAAAAGTAAACAATTTGTTTTATTAAAAATAGAGAGCTCACTTGTGAGGCTGAGACAGGAGGATCGCATGGGTTCGAAGCCAGTCTCAGCTACTTTGTGAGGATCTCAGCTACTTAGTGAGATCCTGTTTCCAAATAAATATAAAATAGGTCTGAGAGTATAGCCTGGAGGTAGAAAAGCCCCTGGGTTCCACCCCTAGTACCACCAAATAAATAAATAAATAAATAAATAAATAAAGCCCAGGGCATTTGTCGGCCATTTATTCCAAAGCTACTTATTTAATTGTCAGAGGTTCAACACTTCAGGGAAAAATCTAATGCATGTTAGTGAGATTCTCCTGGAAAAGTTTCTCACTTTACTTTCGAGGCGCTTACTGGCTTCCAGTTGCAGAGATCCTGAAGCACATTACTTGGTGACAGGCAACACAGTTAGGCAACTTTTCATGGCTGAAATTGCATGCAAGTTGAGGAAAAGGCTATAGGAGTCGCTCAGCATAGGATAATGCTTTGGCTTGGTTCTAAGAGGAAAATACAACTCAGCCCCCAAGTACCCACAAATTGAACAGATATTAGATATCGGGTATGATATTGGTCAGAAACTAGTGGCTACATATCCATGACATATAATTCTGACCTTTTTTGATTCTGATCTCTATTTTATCCTAGATGTTCCATGGGGTTAATATGGAAGGTCATATGGTTCAGGAGGAACATCAGATGAATATAATTGGCCCAGGTATACTTAACTACCTTGGGTTATAAAGTCTTGTTACTTTTTAATTCCACATTAAATGGTCTGGAACGCTTATTTATTGTAAGCAATTATGACTCTCTCTCTGGCATTCACCCCACCTTGCTCCCATGGTATCTCTATGATTTTCTTCTGCCAAGATGTACTTTCTTCTGCTATAAAACTGGTAGTGGTGCCTGGTGTGGTGGCACACACTTGTAATCCCAGCATTTGGGAAGCTAAGACAGGAGGATCACAGTTTGTGAACAACCACAGCTACTTAGTGAGGCCCTTTGCAACTCAGTGAGACCCTGTTTCAAAATAAAGAATAAAAAATAGAGCTGGGGATGACGGCTGGAGATAGAATGCCCCTGGGTTCTATCTCCAGGACTGCAAACAAACAAACAAACAAACAAACAAACAAACAAACAAACAAACCAGCAGCGGTTACTACCATTCACAAAGAATTGTTATCATTTTTTGTTATAGTTTGTTCCTTTTTGTTATTTTTCTATCACATGGACTTACATGTGTTTATTCCCCAGCTGATGACAATGTGTTCCAGGTTCTTGATGATCATGAATAAAACCATGATAAATATGCTCCTACAGGTCTTTGTGGAGAAATATGTTTTAACTTGTTGGGTTAATATATACTTTTTGGCATTTCTAAGACTTATGTCACTTCATGATAAGCAACAAGAATTCTTTTTAACTCATATAATTCTTTTTTTCTCATATATTGTGTTACCTTTCCATCACTGTGACAAATATCTGAGATGAGCCAACCTATAAAAGAGAAAAGGTTTATTTTGGTATGGTTTCAAACCATGGTTGGTTAGCCCTGTTGGGCCTGTGGTGGCACAATCCATCATGGTGGAGTGCATGGTGAAGAGTCCTATTCATTTTGTGGAGGCTAGGAGGCAAAGGAGGAGGAGAGAGAGAGAGAGAAAGAGAAGAGGAGAGAGAGAGAGAGAGAGAGAGAGAGAGAGAGAGAGAGAGAGAGAGAGAGAGAGAGAGAGAGAAGAAGAAGAAGAAGAAGAAGAAGAAGAAGAAGAAGAAGAAGAAGAAGAAGAAGAAGAAGAAGAAGAGGAGGAGGAAGAGGAGGAGGGAGAGGAGGAGGGAGAGGAGGAGGAGGAGGTAGAGGAGGAAGAGAGAGAGGAGAGAAAGAAGAAGAAGAGGAGGAGGAGGAGGAAGAGGAGGAGGGAGAGGAGGAGGAGGAAGAGAGAGAGAGAGAGAGAGAGACAGACAGACAGACAGACAGACAGACAGACAGACAGACAGTGGGTGGACTGGATGAAGGGGCCTGTGTCTTAATATTTCTTTCAAGACCATTCCCCTGATGGCCTAATTTTATCTTCCTAGTTTCCACTACCTACAGGTTTCATCATATGCCAACAGTGCCATGGGTTGGGGACCAACACTTTAGCACTTGGGCCTTTAAGGATCACTCAACATCTAAACTATAGCATGTGCATATCTGAAATTCAACTTACTCTATTTCTTCCTTTTTTTTTTAATAGCACTGGGGATGAAACCCAGGAATAATCTACTTCCATGTTATATCACCAATCCTATTTTTTATTTTAAAACAGGGTCTCACGCCGGGCGTGGTGGCACACACTTGTAATCCCCACACTTGGGAGGCGGAGACAGGATGGTGCAGGTTTGAAGCCAGCTGCGCTGGTTTAAGAGATCCTGTTTCCAAGTAAAACCTATAAAATAGGTCTGGGAGTGTAGCCTGGAGGTAGAGGGGCTTCCAGGAACCCCAGTACCACCAAAATAAATAAATAAATTAAATAAATAAAACAGGGTCTCATCAAGTTGTGGAGGGCCTCACTAAGTAGCTGAGGCTGGCCTTGAAACTACAATTCTTCTGTCTCAACCTCTCAAGTACTGGGATTACAAGCATGCACCACTATGCCTGGTCTCCATTTCAGCTTGTAATTTGTTAAATTCTATTTTTATGGAAATTTGACTATAGGCTTACTAATTTTATTACTTTCTCAAAAAAAACCCAGATATTTGGTTACAGTTATGTTTTCTCTTTGTATTTTCATTTCATTGATTTCTACTCTTTATTATTTTTTCTGCTTGCTTTGAGTTTAATTGCATCTTTTCTTTATAAATTCTTAATGTGAAATATTAAATCATTTATCTGTAAATCTTTGCCCTGTCTAATCATTTATGCTTTAGATTTTCCTCTAATCAGTTCCTCTTATGTATCCAAAATTTTCTAACATAGTGTGGTTTCACTTTCATTTCATTAATATTTTCTAATTCTATTGTGATTTTCTTGTTGATTAGTATGTACCTAGAAATGTGTTGTTTAATTTCTAGTACTTGGCTATTTTCTGCATATCTTCTATTCTCGTTAAATTTTATTGTGGTCAGGTAACATAACTCTATGTTTCTCTTACTTAAAGTTTGGTGAGGTTTGCTTTACAACTCAAAATGTAGAATCTTGGAAAATGCCCATGTATACTTGAGAAGAAAATGTATTCTGATATAATTGGGTGTAATGTTCCTCCCGTGCCAATATAAAATGTGGCTTTGTTTATTTCTACTTTCAATTCTGCTAGTTTTGTTTCATATATTTTGAAGCTGTGTTTGTGTGTGTGTGTGTGTGTATACACTTTTAGTAATGTTAAACCTTAGCTATTAAGACTTCTATTAGTAATACTGTTGATCATTAAACTAATCATTATCTTTATCATTTATAATAATCTTATTATGAGGTTTACTTTGATATTAATACAGCAAATTCAATTTTCTTTTGATTAAAGTTTCCTTGTATATCTTTTTTTTTTTCTTTCTCTTTTTTTTTTTGCAGGTCTGGGGATAGAACCCAGGAGCATTCGACTTCTGAGCTACACCCTGAGCTCTATTTTTTATTCTTTATTTTGAAAAAGGGTTTCACTAAGTTGTGGAGGGCCTCACTAAGTAGCTGAGGCTGTCCGCGAACCGCGATCCTCCTATCTCAGCGCCCCTAATGCTGGGATTACAAGTGTGTGCCACCACGCCCAGCTTTCTTTTTCTCATGACAGTGTCTTCCTCTTCATTGGAATGTTTATACAATTTACACCTAATATGATTACTGTGATTGTTACATTTAAATCTAAAAAACTGAAAAGTTTTAATTTTCCCCACCTAATATTTGTTTATTTTGCCATATTTTTCTTTTAATATATTATATGATTATTCTTTATGACTACAATTATTTTATTACTGATATTCCTTTTTCAATTTTTTCTTTGTGTTTGCCCTTTTATAGAATACACTATTATTTATCATAATTCTGTTTTAACTATTATATCATTTCAGATGTCCTAAAATAAGCATAACAATATGCTTCTAAATCTTCTATTATGCTATTTTCCTCATATTTAAAACTTTACCTATGTTACCCATATCATAAACTTAAAACACTGTTTTTTTTGTTTCTTTAGAGCACTTAATGTTTGCCTTAATTTTTTGTTTTCAATGCTCTTTATTTCATTTTATTTTTGTAGTACTGGGGATGGAATCCAGAGATATTCTACCTCCAAGATACACTCGCAGCCCTTTCTTTATTTTTTCGGTCTTGGGGATGGAACCCAGGGGCATTCTACCTCTGAGCTACACCTTCAGCCCTAGTTTTTATTCTCATTGCTGTATAGGAGCAACCATGTACAATATAATATTTTAATTAAAGGTTAGGGCTTTGTTCTAACAAAGCTTTACTTATAAAAGCAGGAAGTCGGCAATTGGACCACAGGACAGTAATTCTTTGTATGTTTATCACGAAACTTACTTTGCAACCGAACACATGTTGAGTTTTATCAAAAAGTCCTCAGCATATGTTTGAAAAGAATGTGGGGATTTTTATAGCCTGTTTATACACATATATATTTCAGTCTATTTAATCATATTATCATGTTATTAAAACCATTTGTAAACTGGGTGTGGTGGCACACACTTGTAATCCCAGCATTCAGGAGGTGGAGACTGGACGATCGTGGTTCCCGGAGAGCCTCAGCTACTTAGTGAGGTCCTCTGCAACTCAGTGAGACCCTGTTTCAAAAATAAAAGAATAAGCCGGGCGTGGTGGCGCACGCTTGTAATCCCCGGGCTTGGGAGGCGGAGACAAGAGGATCGTGCATGTTCGAAGCTAGCCGCGCTGGCTTAAGAGACCCTGTTTCCAAATATAAAACATATAAAAATAGGTCTGGGAGTGTAGCCCGGAGGTAGAAGGGCTTCTAGGAACCCCAGTACTGTTAGGGTCCGAGAGTCGCCCCCTTACCCAAATAACGAAGGACACACCAAGGTTGCAAATCGCAAGCGGAGTTTATTGTGCTGCAGCTCTTACTGGCAAGCCAGTGGTCGAGACTCCTTCACTAGCTTGACTGTCAGTAGAGGAATTGCCCAGCAGCTACCAGAGGGAGCCTCTGGCCGAGCTAGCGTTCAGCCTCAGTAGACAGCAAGGAAAGTGGTCGGAGCTCGACCCCGAGCACACTTCAGGCTCTACATTTATAGCCCCTGGAGGGGTGGTTACACACGTCACAGCCCGCCAAACAGTAGGATACAACCAATCAGACAAAAAGGTAAACAAGTACAACCAATGATTTCAAAAGAAAGCACACACACACTTGAATCACAGCAAATAGTTTTAAAGGACAGCCTTTCTACGTCACCGCCCACCGAGGAGTGACTTTCTCTTTCACGTTTGGTTACTATGGTAACCTTCAGCTCGGCCCTTGAGTACCAGGTGTTTTCTTAGATAAGGTTGTGACGGGCTTGGGACTCACTTCCAAGAAAAATAGCTTCACTCTCTAAACTACTTTATACTGTTTTAGAATATTTCAAACTTTAGTAATATCCTTAAAATAATTTCTAACAGTAACTCAGGTTTTAAAATAAAACAACTTTTAACATTAAGGTAGCTGGGATATAAGCAAGCAGTTTCACAGAAGCCAGAACTCAGGCAGTTATCATAAGCAGGAACTTATAAGTTGTACTTTATATTGGCAAGTGGGGTTACCGAGGCAGAGACTCGCAGTTTTAATTTTATCAGGAGAGGGGAATGTTTCCTCACAGCACTCTTACATGTTTTGTTACTCCCTTACTTCTACAATGGTCCTACTTTAATTCTAATATCCTGCTTTCTTATTTCTCTTCCTGCATTCCTTCAGTACCACAATAAATAAATAAATAAATAAATAAATAAATAAATAAATAATAAGGGCTGGGGGTGTCTCTCAGAGGTAGAATGCCCCTGAGTTCCATTTCCAGTACCGCAAAAAAAAAGTATATTTTTATTTTCTTTTATAGCATAAATAATTCAAATTTTAAACATTTCTAGAAGCCTTTTAGAATCTATATGTAATAAAAAGATGGAATTGTAGGCTGTTCCTCCAATCATATTACATTAATTTAACTGGAATGTTCCTCCTACTTATTATTATTATTATTAATTATTATTATTATTATTTGTTCCTCCTACTTATTATTATTATTATTATTATTATTATTATTATTATTATTATTATTTGTGATGCCGTGGATTGAATCCATGACCTTGCAAATGCTAGACAAACATTCTATCATTGAGCATCCCCAAGCCTTTTATTGCATTTTGAAACAGGGTCTCACTAAATTGCCCAGGCTGGCCTCAAACTTGCCATCCTCCTCCCTCAGCCTTCTGAGTGGTTGGGATTATTTGCTCATACCAGCTAGGTATAAGCTAGGCCCAGCTTCATTATTTTTATTAATAAATATGACCTGGTATGCCAAATGCAAAAGCACATTGGAACTTTCTGTAATATTTTAAAGAAAAATATAAAGCATTGTTTTGTATTTAATCATTATTGTTTGTTTCAACCTTTCTAGGGTGATTAATATGGTCTGTAAAGAACTATTTACCATCATGTTACTATACCATTTCCAAAGTCCTCTTGGAGACTCTGAATTACATGCAAAGTAGAACGAGTGAGATTATGAGTTTGAAAAAAATAAAAGGGACCAAAGTTTCTAACTATGTTGACTGTATCTCTAATGTTTTGGGGAGCGGCACTGTGGATTGATTCTAGGGGTGTTCTAGTCCACATCTAGCCACACCCCTACCCATTTTATTTTTTATTTTAAAATAGGGTCTCACTGACTCGCTGAGTCTGGTCTCGAACCTATGATCTTCTTGTTTCAGCCTCTTGAGTACTGGGATTACAGATATGCCTACCATGTCTGGCTTAAATAACTTTCTGGGTTTTTGTTGTGTTTATTTATTTATTTTTTGTTGCAGGGCGGGCAACTGAACCCATACCTTTTGCATTTAAGACATGTGTTCCACCACTGAGCTATATCCCCACTACCTCTGTCTCTCTAATTCTTGAGGTTCTCTTGAAGCCTCCTTAAGCAGCATTGAAGGAACTCTCCCACAGTGTCTCAGATGGTCTATTAGTCATCCGAGGAAGCAGGTGGAGGGTGAGGTGGACACCTGTGGACCAGAGTTTTAAATGTATCCGATGTGCCAAGCAAGACTCAGAGAAAAAGGGTCCATTCACCCTTAGCAATGGGTGTGAGATTCATACTGTACAACTGTTGAAAACTATGTTGGTTTTATATACTTCATTTGCAGACAAATCTAGGCATTGTGCTTCCAATCTGTACTATGAGTACACCAAATATTCATGTTCAGGTTAGTGGGATGGAATATAAAATAAAACACAAGAGAGACCAGGATATATAAAAATAGAATAAAAATAAGATTAAGCAAAAGTTTAGTCTACTGATGTACTAGTTGTTGTGCTGCCAAATTCCTTAAATTGATCTTCATGGCAGTCAAAACACAAATGGTGAATGCAAATCTAAATTTTCCATGAGGAAAATCTAGGCTTATTTCTTAGAAAAAAAAAAAGTTTTTATTTCCTAGTTTTCAGGAAACTATTTGTCTCAATTTTTTTTCAAGAAGAGGATACTTATTCATGAGAATGAGCTATTCAACAACTTCCCTATAATTTATTGTAGTACTGGTGTCATGCTGCAGGTTCTACGTCCATTCCCCCATGCAGGCCTGCAACTCACACCTCAGGCAATGCCCCCTGCAGTGTTTTCCTCAGGGACATCAGGACTTACTCTGCCCAACCAGACATGGTCCCTGAGATAGTCAAGCCCAGGCCTGACACGGAATGCAGCTTGGTGGGAGACATTCCTGCCAGAGGTGAATTAGTGTGACACCTATGAATAATCCCCATTTTACAGTAGCCCAAAATTAAGGTCCAGGGAACGACATAAGATGATGAACAAGCTTACTTCTTTCTTCTCTAAGTGATTATACAATTTTAATAACTATTTGACCTTAGCGAATTAGTTAGGCTTTCTAAATGCATTTGTTCATTCATAACATTCAGATAATATGTATTCCTTCCTCATATGGTACTTACAAGATGCATATGAGACATATATGAGATATATATGTCTAGACAAAAATTGAGCAGAATATAATATATTTTTTTTTTGATGTGGAACTGGGGGCTGATCCAGAGCATTCTACTGCTGAACTACTCCCCTAGCCCTTTTTATTTTTTGTTTGGAAACAGGGTCTCAGTAAGTTGTTCAGAGTCTTGCTATATTGCTTAGGCGATCCTCAAGCCTGGCATCCTTTTGTCTCAGCCTCCCAAGTCCTGGGATAATTCTACTTTTAATTGAATTCTTAGACTCCAGTGCAAATTACTGTGTTTTGGTTTGTTTTCATTTAATTGAGATGGTTATTAAACTTTAATATAGGTCACTGATTTTCTAGATGCTCATAGAAATAAAAAAATTAATTATCTATATACTCTTCTATATTGGTTACTGGTTTAAACCAGAAAGAACTACTTAAAAGCAATTGAATAGTTAACTCTTATAAAGGAAATAGAATAGATTATAAATATAGGTAAATATAGGCTCTTGTTTAAGTGAGGAAAAATAATTTGCAGTATTCTCCCTAAAAGGAATTCAAAATACCCAGTTTCAAATGTTGTAATTGTTACTTAGTAGCTATAAATCCTTGGGTAGCTCTTGGTTCATTTCTAAATGTGTAAAACTAAGAGTGTGGATTGGACAGTTCCTGAGGTCCCACCTATGCATCCATCCTATGTGGGTGCCGCATTGTGAGTAACCGATATTTTTATTTTAAAAAAGTATCAACAAATTTGGAATCCATATTGGCTCACATGTCTGAGATTAGTGAGAAATGTGATAGTAAAGTTCTAGTGTCTCAACAAATCAATATCTAACTGCCATTTTGCTGTCTTTGAAAGGAAGCCCTTTGTATCAGAGGAACAATGTATAGCTCTGTTTATTGGGAAACAATCCAAGAAAGTGTGATTTAGAGAGAGAGGCTCTAGGAAAGATAAAGCAAGTAAAGGGAAAATGCAAAAATGACTTTAAAAATTGACGAAAATTAGGAATCAAATTGATTGCCTAACATTTACTAGTTTCAAAGAATTCCCCTCAAGAAGGAAAGAATGTTTGAAAGGGTATAAATTTGCTAGCTGTCTATAAGCATTTGGAAAGGGACATGAAACTAAAGAATAATTGATAAAGAAGAACACAGTATTAAAAGCACTGAATCTCTTAGGCTAATTTAGCTGCAGATATTAAGAGTACAGACTGAAAGAGGCTTTTGTGTGCAAAGGAAGCAGCCACACCTACCGATCCTTTCTTTGTTCCCTGAGCCAGTCTAATTGTTTCCTATCATAAAAGCTCAGAGTTGCTTACAGTTTTTGTTTTTTTTTTTAGGCTACAAACACCAGTTCCTGTTAGGCAGTTAGATGAGAGAGTGCTGGGCAGGGGAAGGATGGGTCAGAGAATCCTGCCAGCCTTCAGAAGAGACGTTCACCACCCAGGTGCAATTGCCATTTTACACATCCTGCTCCCTCAGGCTTCATTTAGGCATCTGGGGGAAAGTTTCCAACATGGCAGAAACACCACAGGCCTACTAAGCTGTGGTCATAAAAGAGTTTCCTCCCACAAATGCATGAGGGAGAAGGTTTCCAGAGTAAATAAATTCCACCAGGCAAAGAACTAGCTGCCATTTTCCACTTGCAGAAGTGGATCCAGACAATTTCTCTGGGATCTCACTGCTTGTCATCGTCTTAAGCTAAAAAAAAAAAACAAAAAACAAAAAAAAAAAACAAAAAAAAACCTCTTATATTCCCCTATTTGTACTTCCTTCTATTATTTATTTATTAATTATTTACTTATTTGCAGTTCTGGGGATGGGACCCAGGGGCATTCTCCCTCTGAGCTGTACTCCCAGCCCTAATTTTCATACTTTATTTCAAAACAGGTTCTCACTGAGTTGTGAAGGGTCTCACTAAGTAGCTGAGGCTGGCCTTGAACCCTTATCCTCTTGTCTCAGCCCTCCTAAATGCTGGGCTTACAAGTGTGCGCCACTGTGCCCCACTTGTGCTTCCCTTTTGAAGTCTTTCTTTTGGGAAGCAAGGACCAAGGATAAGAGATCATCATGGTCCTATACTATTTATTTATTTATTTCTAGGAGAAATAAGCACCCTTTAACAATACCCTATGGTTGCTGGTAATCTTCCCATGTTTGAGAAACAAATAAACAAACAAAATCAGGCAGTTGTCTGATCAGAATTACTACACTGTAGGGAGAACTTGTAATTCCCCCATACTACCAGGCCACAGAGATGCAATTTCCTCTGCAGAGATCACATAGGGATGCTTTTTTTTTTTATCTCCTAGAATCTATAAAATCATGGTACGAGAGCATGTAGAAAGTCCCTTTCTATTATATCGTGAGAGAGAGATCTCTTGCTACATAGCAGGCCGAGGGGAAGAAAGGAACACATTTAATTGATTCCAAATATTGTATTTTAGTTGATGATTCTCTAGTTCTAAAGTTGAGATATGTCATTGACGCCTAAAAGAATTGGACTTTACAGTCTTTACCTTAGTGCAGAATTATTCCAGCTGGGGATTCAAAATAAGATTTGCTGTTTGTGTCTCGGCTTTCTGTACATTTCAAATAGAAATGTTGAAGCCCTGTGGGGGATGGTGAACTGTCAGTGACTTTAAACAGAATTATCATAGATGCCAGTGGGATGACGAGTAAACCTCTGGTAGTGTTTTTTTGTTTTTAATCTCCCTCTAAAAATGGCAAGACTGTAAAATTTTCCACACTCCTTAAAAAAAGAAAATCCAAAAGAGACTTCAGGGTCAATCAATGTTAAGAACTAATTCAACTTGTATTATTAAGGAAACTGCTTATTTCTTTTCATAGTTAGTCTCAAGTATATAAGGAAAAACTAGTATCCTCCCTTCTGACTTTGGCAATTCTACCACAGACATGATTGTGCAGCTTAGTCTTACAGACGCCATTTTTTTATGATATTTTGATTTTGTAACTCCTTTGCCAATCAATATTTAGAGTTTTTCTTTTTTCTTTAAAACTTTTTTAGTTTGAATGTCTGACAAATATTGAGACTAAAATGTCGGCCCGGTGAGATGCTCCCAAGTTCTTATTTTTTCTAGCAGGATCCGAAAACATTTGCTGTGACCCCCTGGAGCTAGAAGTATTGATTGTTTTAATGGGTACGCTCTTCTCAAATGCAGTACATTGCTCAAACCCAACATCCGCTCTTTTGTCAGAGGAAGAGTTTCTTGTTCCAAGTAATTACTGCTCTTCTTTTTGCCACTGATAGTGCTGTGTTTAAGAATCCATATAATTCTCTCAAGGAAATGTAAAGTTAGTCTTCTATGCCAGAAAGAAAAGAGGCAATTTGATATTAATAATTGATAAGTTGTTTTAACTTTTATCCAAACCACGTTGAGTTTTTTCTATATAAAAATATGCTTTATATTGAGATAAGATGAACAAAACTCCCCTGATTTGGGTGGAAAACACTGCCGTGTGTGTGTGTGTGTGTGTGTGTGTGTGTGTGTGTGTGCACATGCGCGCGCACACACTTATTTCATTTTACCATAAATTATCTCAAAGAGTTAGAGATTGCAAAGGTTGTCAGAAATTAAGATTTCTTGTTGTTCTTTTACAAAAGAAAAATATCCCAAGAGTGAAGAAGTTCTGATACTCATGTAATCAGAGTTCTCAGTAACATACATTGTTATTTACATAAACACTAGATCATCTGCAAAGATATTATGGTATGTGATGGTAAATGGTGATAAATATTGGTAAACTTTAATCGACTTGCAATAACTCTCTTGCCTTAGGCAAAGTGGAATTGAGATTTTCCTGTTCTCTCTCATTTCTTTCTAGCTCCTTGGACAAGGTATAGGTCATCCATCTATTTTTGACATCTTTTTCTTAAAAAGGTCTTGCTCATAGACCTGGTCAATCTTCATTAATACAACCTTCTGATACTTTAGTAGTTCAAGGACAGTTTGTCTTGGCTCTGCACAGTGTTGGAAGAGTAGTCTAGCTAGAGGAAGTTGAGAGGGCATGGCATGGTGGAAAATCCCAAATAGCATCTTGGTGGGTCTGTAATACAGTATTTAAGCAACTCAGCATGAGGAATGAAGCTGGAGAAGTTTGAAGGCAGACTCAGAGGAATGTGGACAGAAATTGTTAAGTGCCTTATATGCTATAATATTTGAGTCACTTTTGATCACACAAATCTGAGTCTAAAAGCTGGATAGCCATTCAGTGACATTGTATGTGACAATATTCATGAGTTGTTAATTTTGTTTGTTTCATGTAAAGATAACTCACTTTTGAAACTATGAAGAAAAACTTCCAGGAATAAGTAGAGGCCATCTGGCCAGTTATAGAAACTTTTATAGCAACTTAAAAAAAATCTGAATGCATAATGAATGTAGAAAATGTGGATTGAGGTAAAAAAGAATAGATTAGAAAGACATTGAGACAATATGATAGGAAATATTCATTATTTGATCTGAAATGGAAGAAAAATTATATAAATTGAGTACAGATTTGGATTTGAGCAATTCAGCAGAAAATGAAATATTTTTACTTATTTTTATAAACCAACACAATATTGTTGAAAATATTTAAGATGGTTCAGAAGGGATTATAATTATGATTAAATAAGATTAAATAACAACAGCAAATTATTCAGAAAGAATGAAAGAAACAGAAATAAGACCATTGGAAAATACTGATTTTATAATAAAATAAGGTAGAAGCAAAAGTAGCCTACATCACCAAGGAATTTAATGAAGACCTACATACTTGCTGAAGGTGGGGCACCAGTCATTTTGTAAAAAAGGTGCTTAAAAGGTTATTTAGTAAAAAAAAAAAAAAAAAATATATATATATATATATATATATATATATATATATATATATGCTCGATAACAGTATCCATGTTAGAGGGTGATGTCAGTTTTGACAGACAAGGCTTCTAAGTGCCAGTGCCTGAGCCTTTCACCTGTGGAGAAACAGCTGGCAGAGTAGAACCTTGCAAAGGCCCTCTTAAAGTGCCAGTTAAATGAGTTTATAGTACATTGAAGTCTAGTAGTTGAAGCCAGTAACTCCCATAAGGAAGCTCCAGTAAGTTTTGACGTAGCACTCCCCAGAGAACAGGTAGCTCCCTCCCAGACTCCAGAAGAAGGAGGAATTCACTCTAAGTTCTCAAATATAGGATCCCATAAAATTTCCACTCTTAAAACAGTCAGAGTAAAAACAAAAGCTCCAAAACAAAATGTCTTGTAGCAAACTATATAAGTGTCTGGAATCATATAGATATATATCTCATCTTTACAGCCTGGCTGATTTCCTGTCTCACCAGAGGGGCAGGGTTTCACAGCTTGGAGATAGAGTGGGAGTGTTTATAGAAAAAAAAATAAAATCCAATAATCCAAGGTTAATCACATGCTGTAGAGCTATTTGTAAGTAATATAAATATTTCTTTAGGCTTAAATGGTTAGCAGGTTAGTTGTCATTGACTTATGACTGTTTCTGTGTAGATTTGTTATGTATTGGCTATTGGAAGTAAGCATCACCACTAATATTTCAGTCGCATTTGATCATACAAACCAGTGGGACCTAGACTTAATTTTTTTCTAAGTTTTTATTTTCTAATAAGTTTCCAGAGTATAGGAATGTGGCTGCAGCAATTGAGAAGGCCAGACTCGGAACACTTGAAGGCAATCAAGAACTTGGTAAACCAGCAAGAAGCTTTTTTTCCTTTCAGGGCTTCTCTCTGAAGATCTGTTTTGCTTGTTTTTTGTTTGTTTTTTGTGTTTTTTTTTTTTTTCTTACTAGATGAGTAATGCCATCCGGCAGGTTAGTAAACCAATGATAATGTGGAATGTAAAGACACAATGAGGAATAGAAGAATAATAATTTTGGAACTTCAAAATATTCCCTGGGAGAGCAGAATAGGACAGGAGAATGGTAAGCTTGCTGTACACAAATGAACGAACCGCTTCCTAAAATTTCTACCTATTTGCTTGCTTCTTGCTGCCGCATCCACTTTAGGTTCTCAGTAGTGTGTGTGCGTGTGTGTGCGTGTGTGTGTGTGCGTGTGTGCATGTGTGTGCGTGTGTGCATGTGCGCGCGTGTGCGTGTGTGTGCATGTGTGCGCGCGCACGTGTGTGTGTGTGTGCATGTGTGTGTACTTTGGCTGGCACATTGTAATTATACATCACAATGAGGTTCAAACTCTACAAGCATGCATTCACACAGCCCTGGGTGTATCTCCTGCTACGGCATACATCTTAGTAAGATTGCTGGTGATAACTTTACATATAGCTATAGCATTATTTGAACTGCTCTCTTCCTCCGTCTTCCTTTTCCAACTGATCTCTCCTCATTTATCACAAGTCCCTTTTGTCTCTTATTTTCTCTCTAGCTTCCACATATAAGAGAAAACAGAATCCTTGACTTTCTAAAATGGCTAATCTCACTTAGCATAATATTCTCCTGTTTCATCCATTTTCCTGTAAATGACATACTTTTGTTCTTCCTTATGTCATTGTGAATAAATGCCACATTTTCTTTCTTTTTCTTTTTCTTTTTTTTTTTTAATACGGTATTCAGTCCAGAACTCACTGTGAGAGTAAGACTTATCCTGGATGAAGAAGGGCTGCTAAGTGATCCTACATCAAGTCTATAGTTCCTGCATCCTCTAACATGGGTCCCTGGGTATCTCTGTCCTTGTGCTATGCGGCTCTGTTATTACTGATCAATATTTGTGAAACAGCCTCTGCAATTCTTCTACCAGAAGTTGACTGGCTTATCTCTAGTTTGTGATCAAATGTCAGGGCCTCAGTATTATTTCTTTTTGTAAGTACACAGATATAGTCACTGTGGCAAACTTTAAAGAGCTCTACATTTTAATATTCAGATGTTCAGCAAATATTTTAGGATTTGTCAGAGTGCCAAGATAACTTTGTACTAAATATTGTAGCATAACAAACACTCAGTTTGATATTTGTCATTTGCTGTCTTAATTTTTGCACCTCTGAAAAGATTTTTTAACACATGAAAAAAATGACTAATTTCTGCAATATACCTTCCAGTAATGATGTGAAAGAAGCATGATCATTTACATTCCTCCAAAAATTAAACTTATGAGCTTTATTTAAGTTTAGAGAACCAGCAAAGTTAGGTATCTGATTAATTCAGCCTTTTAGGAATATCTTCTTTTATATTCTCAAGCAAATATTTTCTGTTTTAAGTTCATACAGGTGTCCATTATGCTTATAAAGTTAGATGTGTATTTTCAGCACTTAACCATTGGTCAATTCACCTAATTCCTTACTTTTTATTTATTTACCTATAATAGGGAGGGAACCCAGGGACATTGCAACTCCTAGCTACACCTCTAGCAATATTTTATTCTTTTGAAGCAGGTTCTCACTAAGTTGTAGGGGGCCTCACTAAGTTGCTGATGCTGGCTGCAAACCTGGAATCCTCCTGCCTCAGTCTCCCAAATACTGGGATTATAAACATGACTCACTACACCCAGCTCCTTTTTAGAAGACTGATTTTTCACAATGTAATATTTTATTCCTATTGCTATGGGACTTAGATCTTTGGCATTTTAAAAATGAACAGTAAATGTGATATCAGAATTCCCAATTAATGACTTATGATATCTATAAAATCACAAATGAATAAAAAGCAGGTATTTAAATCAAAGAACAAATTTTTATTATCTTTTATAGGATTTGTTAATTTTATTTTTTAGTGGTACTGGGAATAAAACTCAGAGGAATTCTACCTCCAAGCTATACCCCAGACAAATTTTATTTCTTATTTGGAAACAGGGTCTCACCAGGTTGCCAAGAACCTCACTGAGTCGTTGAAGATGTCTTTGAACCTTCAATCCTCCTGTCTCGGTCTCCTAAGTACTAGGGTTATAAGCATGTGCCACTACACAGCTATAGGATTTGATTTTAACCTGTAATATTTTGCTTTATGGAAGGTTAGGCTTTACTTTTCTTTCCTGGAAAAATAAATTAGAAAAACATTTTTATTTCATTTTTCCAAAGATGTTACTGTGTAAAAAGTACCACTTAATAACTGGACTAATGATTCAGATTTACAGAGAACAGTATATCAATGCTAGATACTATTGTAACATCACTATGTCTCTCCTAAGAGGAACTTCACTGAAGTAGAATGCAATGTAACACCATACAAGACCAGGTGGAGACTGCAGGACTGGGAGGTGAGCCAATATTGCTGAAAATAATCAATATTAAATCTTAGCAAAATGCACCCACAAGAATTTAAAAAATGTGGTCTGCAATCAGAGAAGGGAAGTTTGTTGTTTTTTAACCAAGCTCACTAAACAGAATAATTAAAAAGAAGCCTTTACTTTCAGCTCTGATAGCATTTTGCCAAGCAAGATTTTTACCTCTGCCACTCTTGAACTGATCAGCCTTATAATAAGGATTGTGATTTTATTAAGAGGAGACCAGGAAGGGGTGGAAGCGTGGAGCATTGGGAGGCTAGCAGCGCTTAGAACTGTGCACTAAGGCACCTGGTAGAAAAGAAATACTCATGTCGGAGGAATAACTGCATGAACACAGTAAGAAATGTCGGAAAGTAATAAAAGGGAAGGGGCTGTGCCTGGAAGTGGCCCCGGGCACTAATGGAAAGACTCTGAGAAGAATAGAAAAGAACCTAAACTTCCCTGTAGGCTGCGGCGCTTCTTTAGGCAATCGATGGTAAAAAAGGAGTCTTTGCAAGGCTGGGGAGACCCTGAGGATAAAGCTGTTTTAGAGGTCACATAAGTGTACTTTGAACAGCCTCTTCTAATTCTCAGAAGATTATTATAGTGTCAAAGTGCTCCTCTGAATTCCCCCGGATAAAAGAATGAACATTATGAAACTACGTGCAAGCTTTGGAAGCTAAACATACTTGGATTCTGAATCACACTATTGCTTCATAGCTGTATTGTAGAAATTATTTGGAATGATCGACCCAACCAACACCAGTTAGGATAGAAAAGAGAAAGTTTATTACACCAGTGGGCCGAGGTTAGAATAGTTCCTGAAAGACCCTGCTCCCCGAGCTCGATGTGAGCTCCCATTTTATAGATTTATGACAAAGGGAAGAAGCAGGCAAGCTGTCTTGCAGGGGTTGAAATGTAACAGTGATAGAAGCTGGGTACGGGGAAGGCAAGGAAGGGAAATTCCTGAGCAAGTTACTGACATATGTGTCTTTTACAAGCAGTTGCCTGGATACCTGTTCTCCTGCAACTTGCATTTTTAGTTGAGAGTTTAAGTTTAGGAGTTTTCCACTCTCTCCCCAGTCCAGCAAGCTGATGCTGACAAAGATAGTGACTTTCAAGGCAATCAATCAGCCACTTCCTCTAGGCAACCAGGAGTCCCTTCCCAGTGTAAACAGAGCATCAGCCTAATAAGAGGGACAAGACAACTTAATTTAGACACATTTCTGGATTTTTTTTTATAACACAGGCTTGGCCAAAGGTCAAACTGTCCTTGGCCCAGGGACTGGAAAGGGGGAGTTGACTACATGGACCTTCAGGCTGATTAAAGAGAGATAGGCTCCAGCTAAGTTTCCATTGTCTCCAAAATCTAGCTGTGGGGAACACTTTCCTGTAACACAGAAGAAGGGGAAAGTTTTGGCCTTTTATTTTAATAACTTTGAGCATCTACTTCAGCATGAATTCTTTCCAACAAATGACTTAACCCTTCAGAATTTTATATGAAGACTACATATTCATAATGGTTGATAAGCATTTGAAACTGGATATTACTGGAAACACAATAGGCTTCGAACCTGCGAGATTCTCCTGTCTCCTCCTCCCAAGTGCAGGGATGATAAGCATGTGCCACCATGCCTGGCTCTTATTTCTCTATTTTAAAAATGAAAAATTTTTTCATGTTAAATATGTTTCTCTAATTATCAAGCAACTTCATGCTTAAGTTGCTAAAAATTGCTGAGATTTCAAAGTGTCTACTCAAATAGGAATAAATGTACTAGTTTTAGCCAGGCGTGGTTGCATTCACTTGTAATCCTAGTACTTGGTGGCTCAGACAGGAGGGTCATAGGTTTGCAGCCAGCCTCAGCAAATTGTGAGGCCCTCTGCGACTTAGTGAGACCCTGTTTCAAAATAATGAACAAATTAGAATGCCCCTAGGTTCAATCCCCAATACTACAATAAATAAATAAATAAATAAATAAATAAATAAATAAATAAGCGAGCCGGGCGTGGTGGCGCATGTTTGTAATCCCTGCATTTGGGAGGCTGAGACAGGAGGATTATGGTTTGCAGACAGCCTCAGCTACTTAGTGAGGCCCTTTGCAACTTAGTGAGACCCTGTTTCAAAGTAAAGAACAACAACAACAAAAAAATAGGGCAGGAGGTGTAGCTCAGAGGTCAAATGTCCCTGGGTTCCATCCCCAGACGCGAATAAAATAAATAAATAATTAAATATCCTATGTCAGGCTTTATTGTTATTTATTTATTTTTAGTGGTACTGGTGTTCCTGGAAACCCTTCTATCTTTGGTCTACACTCCCAGACCTATTCTTTAAATTTTTTTATGTGGAAACAGGGTCTCCTAAACCAACGCGGCTGGCTTTGAACCTGGGTGATCCTCCTGTCTCCACCTCCCAAGCGCAGGGATTACAAGCGCCATTACGCCTGGCTATGTCAGGTTTTAAATGCTTAACATTATTGTGATGTCAACTCAAATCAATTTTATTTGGTGTATAATTCTAATAAATTCCCACCATTTTTAGAATTTAGTAAAATGGTGTGAAGAATAAACAAGATGTCAGCTAAGATATTTTGGAAATAAAGATTAATTAATGAAGGAGGCAGTGCTCTACCAATATTAAAAAATACCTCATTGTTACAGTTTCAAAACAGCGTGGAACTGGTACAAAAATAGATCCATGAAAAAGAATCCAAAATCTAGAATTACACTGGAGTACAAGTGAGCATTAGCTCTGTACCAGACATGTTGTCAAGCAGATCACAGCACCCGTTCCTTTACTCCTCACCACAACTTCTGCTCGTGGCATAATTATTAGCTAATTTCATAAGGGAGTCCTCTAAGAGTGGACCTAACTTTTCTGAAGCCACACACCCCAGTTCCAGGCAGTTTGGCTCCCAGAGTCCACAATCTTAAACACCTCATTAAAGCCCTTGGACTGTAGGCAAAAATAGTTCTCACAGTGTGCTTTAGTGACCCTTGGGGCCCTGGAGATTCTTCTTAAATCCTTGAGGTCAAAGATATTTATAGTAATAATAAAATATCATTTGTCTTCATTCTCATCCTCTGAGGAACATACAGTGGAGTTTTCCAGAGGCTACATGTCATATGGCATTGCAATGAACTCAATGCAAATGCAGATAAGAAGCAATAATTATAGCAATAAAATAGCTTAATTAAATAGTATTAATTATTGCTTCAAATACTAAATAAATATACTTAATTACATAAATATTAAAGATTTTTTATTGGTGCATTGTAATCATATGTCTTAATGGGACACAACATGGTAAAGGCATACCTGCACACATCACTTATTTATTTATTATTTTTTTTTGTTTGGGTGGTACTGGGGATGGAACCATTTCACATCCGGGATACACTACCAGACCTATTTTCATATTTTTTTATTTGGAAACAGGGTCTCTTAAGCCAGTGCGGCTGGCTTTGAACCTGCACGATCCTCCTGTCTCCGCCTCCCAAGCACAGGGATTACAAGCGTGCGCCACCACGCCCGGCCACACATCACTTATTTTAAAGATTGAATAATCATGATAGTAAGTAAAGATGCTCTAAGAAACCATGAAAATTCTATAGTCAAGTACTATTATTGATACTGAAGTACTTCCCTAGGTACTGTTAACACCCCAAAATATGGATATACACTCATACTAACATGAATAATGGGCCTATATAATGCATATATTCATAATAATCATATTTTGTAAATAGTTTTAGCATACATCTCTACCCATACACAAAGCATATACAGAAATAATAGATGTCGACTTCCGGGAAGATGGCGATGGAGGAAAGCGGCACTTACAAGTCCCGCTAACAATCCAACTGTACTACCCCAAAACCAGCGCCTTTCAGAGCCAGAAAACACCACCAGCAAAGAAATAAAAATGGTAAATACAAGGGACAGAGGAAAAGGGCTGGAAAAAGAAGACACCGGAAAAAAACCAGCCCGAAGTGCCGCACCCGCGTAGCGCGGAGCAGCCGGAGCAGCCAAGCAGAGTGGTCAGAACAGCCGGAGCAGCCAGAGCTGCGTCGCGGAACGGCTGGAGCGGCCGGAGTGGCCAGACCTGAGGTGCAGAGCAGCCAGAGCCGCGGTTCAGAGCAGCCAAACAGAGCGGCCAGAGCAGCCGAGCGGAGCGGCCAGAACAGCCGGAGCAGCCAGAGCCGCAGCGTGGATTGGCCAGAGCGGCGGTGCAGAGCGGCCGTAGCCGCGGAGCGGAGCGGCCAGAGCAGCTGGAGCGGAGCGGCCAGAACAGCCGAGCGGAGCGGCCAGAGCAGCCAAGCAGAGTGGCCAGAGCAGCCGGAGCGGAGTGGCCAGAACCCGGAGCAGCAAGAGCCGCATCGCAGAACAGCCAGAGCGGCCGGAGTGGCCAGACCCGCAGTGCAGAGCAGCCAGAGTCGTGGTGCAGAGCGGCCGGAGCAGCCAGAGCGGCCAGAGCCTTGGTGCAGAGCAGTCAGAGCCGTGGCGCAGAGCGGCCGGAGCAGCGCGGCCTACATCTCCCCTAGTAGCACCAGGCTCCAGAGAGGAGGGAGACTCAAAACAGAGCTCAAATCCAGAGAGGAGGTACTCTGTCCTCGGGGCCTAGGATGCAGAAGCAGTGTCTTACTGCTGGCGGCAGCGGCGAGTTCACCGGACGGCCCTAGACCAACCCACTCAACCAGTCACCAGGCACCTGAAAGGAGGGGTGGACAGCGAGCCGAGGTGAGCAGGTGCTGAACAGCCGGGCCCCAGTCAGCAGTTTTGTTGGTGCAGGGAACATCTAAAGCTCCCAAGGGCCGGGCACAGCACAACTGGCAAGGACTCAGAGCGGAGTTCAAAACCAGAGAAGAAATATGCTGCATCACGGCCGAGGGCGTGGCAGTGGTGCCATATTGCCAGTGGCGGCAGCAGCGCATCCACCGAATTCACTACAGCTCCATCAGCACACTCAACAACCGTGAGTCAAATTGCAGCCCCTAGGGGAGAAATCCCAGAAAAGGGCTTGGAGTAACATATTCCAAACTCTGAAAGAAAACAACTTCCAGCCAAAATTTTCCTACCCAGCAAAACTATCCATCAAATTAGATGGGGAAATAAGAAGCTTCCATGACAAACAGAAACTGAAGGAATTTATGTCTTCAAAACCAGCGCTAGAGAAAATACTCAAGGAGATTAACTGCAAAGAGGAAATGGGTAATACACGCCAGAACCAAAGAAACAAGAATTCCCATCCAGCAGACAACTAAGCAAAGAAGAATAAACAGTATCTCAAACAGAAATAAGATCTTAACATGTTGGGAATTAAAAATTATCTCTCTATAATCACACTGAATGTAAACGGCCTCAACTCCACAATAAAAAGACATAAAGTGGCAAAATGGATTAAAAGCCAGAATCCATCCATCTGCTGCTTACAAGAAACACACCTTACAAGTAAAGATAGGAACAAACTCAAGGTAAAGGGCTGGAGCAAGGTAATCCATGCTAATGGTACTCGAAGACAAGCAGGAGTAGCAACTATGATATCAGACAAGTTAGACTTCAAACCCAAACTTATTAGAAGAGACAAAGAAGGTCACATTTTACTGGTAAAAGGAATAGTCCAGCAAGAGGAAATAACAATAATCAACATCTATACCCCAAACATAGGAGCAGGTACTTTAATAAATCAAACTCTTTGTGACATGAAGTCACACATAAATCCCAACACAATAATACTGGGAGACTTCAACACACCTCTCACAATACTAGACCGATCTTCCAGACAAAGGGTCAGTAAAGATGCCTCAGAACTAAAGAACACCATTAACCAAATGGACCTGTTGGACACATATAGAATATTTCACCCAACTACAGCAGAGTTTACATTTTTCTCAGCTGCTCATGGAAACTTCTCCAAAATAGATCACATCCTGGGACACAAAATCAGCACTAGCAAATTTAAAAAATGTTACATACTTCCCTGTGTCATTTCAGACCATAATGGAATGAAACTAGAAATCAACTATAAGAAGACCCAGAGAAACAACATAAACATGTGGAGACTGAACACCACACTTCTGAATGAAGAATGGGTCATAGAAGATGTAAGGGGTGAAATCAAGAAATTTCTAGAAACAAATGAAAATAAAGAAACAACATATCAAAACATCTGGGACACTTTGAAGGCAGTATTAAGAGGAAAATTTATAGCACTGAGTGCTCACATAAGAAAAACAGAAAATCTTCAAATAAATAGCCTTATGACACACCTCAAAGCCCTTGAAAAGCAGGAACAATTGAACCCCAAAGCCAGCAGAAGACGGGAAATTATTAAAATTAGAGCAGAAATTAACGAAATAGAGAATAAAAAAAAACAATACAGAAAATCAACAAAACCAAAAGCTGGTTTCTTGAAAAAATTAACAAGATTGATAAACCACTAGCCAACCTAACTAAAAAAAGAGAGAATCAGCCCAAATTATGAAGATAAAGGATGAAAAAGGAGACATTACTACTGACAGCATAGAAATCCAGAGGATTATCAGAAACTACTTTGAAAAACTATACTCCAACAAAATGGAAAATCTGGAGGAAATCGACAACTTCCTAGATAAATACAACCTTCCTAAACTGAGTCAAGAAGATATAGAACATTTAAACCAACCAATAACAATCAAAGAGATTGAAATAGCAATAAAGAGCTTACCATCAAAGAAAAGCCCAGGACCAGATGGTTTCCCAAGTGAATTCTATAAAACCTTTATAGGAGAACTAATCCTAATACTACTCAAACTATTTCGGGAAATAGAAAAAACCGGGACTCTCCCAAATACATTCTATGAAGCCAACATCACACTAATACCCAAACCGAATAAAGACAGTTCAAGGAAGGAAAACTACAGGCCTATATCTCTGATGAACTTGGATGCAAAACTATTAAACAAAATACTAGCAACACGCATTCAAAACCACATCAAGAAAATCATTCACCATGACCAGGTAGGGTTCATCCCAGGGATGCAAGGCTGGTTCAATATACGAAAATCAATCCATGTAATTCATCATATAAACAGAATCAAAGACAAAAATCACATGATCATCTCAATAGATGCTGAAAAAGCATTTGATAAAATTCAACATCCATTTATGATAAAAACACTGCAGAGAATTGGAATAGAAGGAACATATCTCAACATTATTAAGGCAATCTACAATAAGCCAACTGCCAACATCATATTAAATGGGGAAAAACTTCAAGAATTCCCCCTAAAAACTGGAACGAGACAAGGATGTCCACTATCACCAGTTCTCTTCAATATAGTACTAGAGACTCTAGCCAGAGCAATAAGGCAAGAAAAGGAAATCAAAGGAGTACAAATAGGAAAAGAAGAACTTAAGCTATCACTATTTGCAGATGACATGATACTATATTTAGAAAACCCAACAAACTCAACCAAAAGGCTTATAGAACTGATCAACAAATTCAGCAAGGTATCTGGATACAAAATCAATCTTAAAAAGTCAGAAGCTTTCCTGTACACCAACCATAAATCCACTGAAAAAGAAATTCAGAAAACATTTTCACTCAGGATCTCCCACAAAAAAATAAAATACCTAGGAATGAACTTGACCAAGGAGGTAAAAGATCTCTACAAAGAAAATTATAAAACACTGAAAAAAGAAATCGAAGAAGATCTTAGAAGATGGAAAGATCTTCCATGTTCATGGATTGGCAGAATAAATATCATTAAAATGGCCATCCTCCCAAAAGTGATCTACAGATTTAATGCAATGCCCATTAAACTACCAAGATCATTCCTCACAGACATAGAAAAATCGGTCCTTAAATTTATCTGGAATAACAAAAAGCCCAGAATAGCCAAGGTAGTTCTCAGCAACAAAAACCACGCAGGAGGAATCACAATACCTGACTTTAAACTATAATACAAAGCCATTGTAATAAAAACAGCATGGTACTGGCAAAAGAACAGATATATAGACCAATGGAGCAGAATAGAAGACCCAGAAACAAGTCCACACACTTTCAGCCAATTGATTTTTGACAAAGAGGCCAAAAACATACACTGGAAAAAAGATAGCCTCTTCAACAAATGGTGTTGGCAAAACTGGTTAACCATATGCAGAAAATTGGATGTTAATCCCACTTTTTCACCCTGTACAAAAGTCAACTCACGATGGATCAAAGACTTGGAAATTAAACCAGAGACTTTGAAGCTCCTTGAAGAGGGCATAGGTCCAACACTACAACACATAGGCACAGACAAACATTTCCTCAACAAGACCCCAAAGGCACAACAAATTAAAAGGAGAATCAATACATGGGATTGCATGAAACTGAAGAGCTTCTGTTCAGCAAAAGAAACTATCAAGAATCTCAATCGAGAGCCAACAGAATGTGAGAAGATTTTTGCCACCTACACCACTGATAGAGGACTAATATCTAGAATATACAGAGAACTCAAGAAACTCAATACTAAGAAAACAAAGCATCCAATAACAAAATGGGCAAATGAACTAAATAGACACTTCACAAAAGAAGAAATTCAAATGGCCAATAAATGCATGAAAAAATGCTCAACATCACTGGCAATCAGAGAGATGCAAATCAAAACTACCCTGAGATTTCACCTAACTCCAACTAGAATGGCCATCATTCAAAACACAAACAACAACAGATGCTGGCGAGGATGTGGAGAAGTGGGAACTCTAAGACATTGTTGGTGGGATTGCAAATTAGTGCAACCACTTTGGAAAACAGTGTGGAGAATCCTCAGAAGAATGGGAACAAATCTACCATTTGATCCAGCAATACCACTGTTGGGTATCTACCCAAAAGAAAAGAAACCAAACTACCAAACTAATGCATGTGTATCTATGTTCATAGCTGCACAATTCACCATAGCCAAACTATGGAACCAGCCAAGATGTCCATCAACAGATGAGTGGATTACAAAACTGTGGGATATGTACACAATGGAATTTTACTCAGCCATCAAAAAAAACTCAATTACATCATTTTCAGGGAAATGGATGGAACTGGAGGACATTATGCTAAGTGAGATTAGTCAGGCACAAAAAATAAGAAATCAGATGCTTTCCCTAATATGTGAGAGTTAGGGAGAAAAGAGGAGCAAACAAGACAACCTAAAGGAGGAGAAATGAGGGGGGAAGAGGAAAATCTCTAAAGCTCACAATGTACTTAAACATATCGAAGTCAATCACTAAGCCAAGCAAGGGAGGGAGGGACGGGGAGGGAATGGGGTGGGATTTGGGTAGGGGTTAAATCAGCGATGAGTACATGTTTGTACACACAAGTTTTTTTACCCTAATAAGTTGTATGAATATAATGCACCAATAAAAAAAATTAAAAAAAAAGAAATAATAGATGTCAACAAGCATGGCAAACTTCCATGTGAGCAGCAGAAATCTGGCTATTTTTGGTATTTTTCTGTATTATCTAATTTATTTATTATGATCAGGTATTTATTTCATGATAGAAATGTTTTCAATTATAACTTTCTTTATAACCACACAATTATTAAACAGTGAGGAAACAACTAACTTGTGACACCACGTGACATGCTGAGCATTGACCTCATGTTTAGAAGGAAGCAAAACAGTAAATGCCATGAGTGATAGTTAATGAGACCTGCAACAAAAGAAGAGAAAATTACAGACATTTCTACAGAGGCCTTGCTTAGACCATGGGGAAAACATAATTACAAGCACCTATCTATCTTACACACCATGATCACACACATATTACATTTCTTGGGTGCAGGTATGCTTTGTAGTTACATTTTGGATACATCTCTTCTTAAGAGCTATATATTAAAGTCTATAAGATAAAAGTGTTCAGATGTCTTATAACTTAGCTTCGAATCATTCAGCATAAAAAGTCTGTATAGATAGAAAAACAAGGAAGAATAGATGTGTCAGAAGGTAGCAAAGAACATAGGTGGAAGGCACATGAATGCTGATAGTACTGATATTGTTTGAAATAATAATTTGAAATTGTGATGAAATAAACTGCTGGTGAGGGAAAGAGGGTCAATAGAGATGATAAGGACTGTATTGAGGAACTACAATTAAGAAGGAAGAGATGCCACAGATAATTAGCAGCTAAGAAAGATCTACATCTGCCATTAATGTACCGAAGAGATAATATCAGTGCATAAAGTAGCCAGATTTCAAAGAGGGAGACGACTAAATTTTCCTCCATAATCCAATATTAGATATGTGATTATCATGACAGTCTTCTTTTCCTTAGGAAAATAAACTCTCCTAAATCTCATCTTCGCCTTAGATAACTCTTCAAATTATTTTGTTGCAATTTTTTCCAATTCTACCCTCATCAAGCAACCATCTAATCAATAATTCTACTTTACAGTTATCTTGACACTTAGGGAAAAAAAATCATTGTTCTACATATGGGTATATAATAAAGTTTCTTTTAGGAAATTAACTTATTTAGCTACCTATCTACATGCATATGTTTGGGGGGAATTTGATTAGTACTAGCATAACAAAGAGTAATGGGTCTTAGGGAAAATAACAAAGTACATTTTTTTTGGGGGGGGCGATACTGGGGATGGAACCCAGGAGCATTCTACCTCTGAGCTATACCCCCAGCCTCTTCTTCTATTCTCTTTCTTTCTTTCTTTCTTTCTTTCTTTCTTTCTTTCTTTCTTTCTTTCTTTCTTTCTTTCTTTCTTTCTTTCTTTCTTTCTTTCTTTCTTTCTTTCTCATTCTCTTTTTTCTTTCTCTTTCTCCCTTCCTTCCTCCCTCCCTCTTTCTTTCTTTCTTTCTTTCTTTCTTTCTTTCTTTCTTTCTTTCTTTCTTTCTTTCTTTCTTTCTTTCTTTCTCTTTCTTCTTTCTTGTGGTACTGTGGCTCCTGGAAGCCCTTCTATCTCCAGGCTACACTCCCAGACCTATTTTATATAATTTTTTTTTTGAAAACTGGGTCTCTTAAGCCAGCGAGGCTGGCTTCGAACCTGAGTGATCTTCCTGTCTCCGCCTCCCAAGTGCGGGGATTACAAGCATGCACCATCACGCCTGGCTTTTTATTCTTTATTTTGAAACAGGGTTTCACTGAGTTGCAAAGGGTCTCACTAAGTAGCTGAGGCTGTCTGCAAAGAGTGATCCCCCGGTCTCAGCCTCCCAAGTGCTGGGATGACAAGCCTTTGGTGCTGCAAGTCTGAGAGCCAAATTCTGAACCATGACAGATTCACTAAGATATGAACTTCTCATCATAGTGTCCGCGCTAGTCAGACTTCCTTTAGAAAGCTGCACAATTTATTTTAAACTGAACACTGTGGTAATATTCATTTTAAGTTTCCCGTCATGACTAGAGCAATGAGTCTGGAATCTATCAAAATTAGCACATTTAACTGGATATGCTTGCTGATAAAATAACTTTTATGTGCTGTCAGAGATAAAAGATGAGTTGTAGGCTGTGAATAACAGATTGTCATTACTGAAATGAGAGCTAAGTGTTCCAGCATTTCAGTTGAAAAACAAAATCTACTTTTTAAGTACCCATGTACAGGAAAATCAAACTATCAAATGAACATCCAGTAATAGGGTCACCAAAGCCCAAGGAGGCTTAGTCTCCTGCAGTTCTCTTCCTGTGACAATACAATAAATAAAGATTTATTGGTTTTCAAAAAATCTACTTATAATGGATTAGAAATTCTGAATAAAGATGAAATTTCTTATTTATTTATTTATTTATTTATTTATTTATTTATTTTTGCAGTACTGGAGTTTGAACCCAGGGACAGTCAAACTCCAAACTACACCCCAGCCCTATTTTTAATTCTTTATTTTGAAACAGGGTCTCACTATGTTGCAGAGAGCCTCAGTAAGTAGCTAAGGCTGGCTGCGAACCTGTGATCCTCCGTCTCAGCTTCCCAAGTACTGGGAACACAAGCATGTGCTACCATGCCCTGCATGAGAATTTCTTTTAAAATAAAATAAAGATTGAGACTTTAAATTTATGTTAATATGAAAAAGTAGTTTAATTACATGAATTTTTATAAACGACTAATGACAATATATACAAACAGTAATGCCTTCTATCAGCAAATTAAAAAATATAGTTTGATGTTGAATAACAATAATAATGTTTGAGGTTTATTGTTATCTTTCCATATTGCAAGATAAATATCTTTAAATTTTATTGTCCATATAATTAATTCAATATCAGCTTCAATCAAGATGAATCTCAGTAAGTTTATCAGTATTATTCCAAATTATACTGCACCAACAAAGATAATAATTTAAAAAGTAAATATTAAATTGAAATAAAATATTTACATTTGATTTTTAAACTATTAATTATTGAAAAGTTTTTTCTAGTGTCTTTGCTCCCATTTATAATATACCAATGAAACAAGTGAATGTTGATTGAGTACATGTAGGCATTTTGGTTTTTATTTTAGCCAAATGACCTCATATTTATCTATTTAAATGAGTTAAAATTCTGAATAAATGTAGAGGACAAGTAAGAGGCATTATGATATATTTTAGACACATTTTAATATTCTTATGGGTAAAAATGAATGATATTGTATCTAAAAGTGATCATATTGATAATATCATTTATATTTTTTATGAATAGCTTTTTTTTTTTTTTTGGTGGTACTGGGGTTCCTGGAAACCCTTCTACCTCCGGGCTACACTCCCAGACCTATTTTTACATTTTTATTTGGAAACAGGGTCTCCTAAGCCTGCATGCGTGGCTGGCTTCGAACCTGCGCGATCCTCCTGTCTCTGCCTCCCAAGCGCGGGGATTACAAGCGTGCGCCACCACGCCCGGCCTTATGAATAGCTTTTTTGCGGGGGACTGGGATGTAGCACCTGCTTTGCAGGTGCGGTGCTCTGAGTTCAATCCCCGGTTCCAAAAAAGATCAAAAAAAAAAATGAATAGGTTTTTATGAGCAGCAAATTTTAAAATTTATCTCAAAATTCTGACATTTACTGTTTATTCTAGAAATAATTTTAAAAATTAAAAAATATACACAGATTACTCTATCATTGTTAATAGCATTTTAAAAGTAGAAACAATGTTGAGATACACATGGGTTTAATTTTAATACTTTTGTACCTCCTAAAGATAATATGTCTTTATTGCTATAAAAATCCACTAGATTTATGATGCATATATAACATTATTATAGAATGATTATATCTCTGTTATGTGTGTATAATATGTATATATAATATTATATATATATATATAATGTGTGTGTGTGTGTGTGTGTGTGTGTGTGTGTGTGTGTGGTACTGGGAGTTGAGCCCAGGAGTATTTTATCTTTGACCTATACCACAGCCATTTTTTATTTTGAAACAAGGCCTTGATTAATTACTGAGGAGCTCACCAAGTTGCTGCAGCTGGCCATGAACCTGTGATCCTTCTGTTTCAGCCTTCCAAGTATTGGGATTACAAGCGCATGCCAACATGTCTAGTGCATAATATTTTATAAATAAATAAATATCTGTAAGTTATACTTGATTTATTATCAGGCATACAAATTGTGGGGAAAATATAAAGTATAAAATAAAAACAAGTATAATATAAACTATAAAATGACTTTGTTAGACAATTTTTGTTTTGTTTTGATTTTGTAGTACTGGGGATGGAGCCCAGGGGTATTCAACCTCAGAGCTACTCCACCAGCCCTACTTTTTATTCTTTATTTTGAAACAGGGTATCACTGAGTTGCAAAGGGCCTCACTAAGTAGCTGAGGCTGTCAGCGAATGGTGATCCTCCTGTCTCAGCCTCCCAAATGCTGGGATTACAAGTGTGCGCCACCACACCTGGCTTATAGTTAGAAAAAATGAAACTCTAACCACACTGAAGACAGTATCCTCTAGCCTTTACTGATTGATTTTTGTTATCTATGGCCAGTGACCTCTATAGTCTCTTCCTCCAATTCCATCTTCATTTAGTTGTTTCTATTTGTCTTCTTTAGACTCAATTTAAATATTATTTAACACTCCTAAGCCGATTAGACTTTCTTGTTATAAACATGCTTTACTTATATTTTGTAATAAAATTTATATATTCAGTTAACTTCTACAATTTTTTTTCTTACTAGATTATAAAGTTCCTGACACAGGAATTTTTTTTCTGTCTTGATCTCTACTTTTACCTTAGCAGCTAGCCAAGTGCCAGGCTCACAGGAAGGCCAGGCACCTATTTATTGTAGCTCACTAAATTAATTAAAGAAGGAAGGATAACTTTTATTTCTTAGCCAATTGCATAAAACTTTATAAAATATATCCAATAAATAAGGGGGTATTTAGCAGTTAGTTAATTTAAAGAATATATTTATATAGAATATTCCTGAGATATTGAGAAGGTAGAACTCTTTAAACTTAGCATTGGCTGGGCATGGTGCCGCATGCCTGTAATCCCAGTACTTGAGAGGCTGAGATAGGAGGATCACAAGTTCAAGGCCAGCCTCAGCAACTTAATGAATTCTGTTTCACAATTAAAACAAAAAATTTTTTAAAAGGCTGGGGGTATAGCTCAGAAATAGAATGTCCCTGAGTTCAATCCCCAGTACCAAACCTAAAAAATAAAAAATAAGCATAGTATCAAATTTTATTTGATTAAAATTATTAGATCACTGCACCAGTAGTTTTATTTATTTATTTATTTATTTATTTATTTATTTATTTATTTATTTTTATTGGTGCATTATAGTCTCACATCATAATGCAGATCATGTTGACAATGGCAAACATTCACATTCCCCTCCATCTCAATACCAGTGTTATATTCCAATAGTTTTATTTTTAATCCTCTTTTTGGGCTGGGTCACTGGTTAGTTGTGTCCCTCACCCTAATTTTTAAAAAATTATTATTGAGCTGAGTCTGTTTATGTGAAATACAGAAATCTGACTCATTTGGGTATGAGAATAGGACTTGGGTTGAATATATCTTTTTTATGTTCTGCTTTGTCATTAAATATACTTACAGAGGAAGTTAGGTTCTTGTAGATTATTTTCAGTTTTAACATAGTCAAAATTCAATATGTATACTGCATAACACCACGTAATAATCAAAACCATTTGAGTTAGAATTAAGGTTTCTTTTCCTTACTGCAATTGCCTGGAAGCTGATGGTGGAGAGGGTAGGTGTTCTTATTCTGTCTACTCTCTTTGCTTATGAAAAATCCTTTTAGATGCTATTTTGATTGACACTAGGAGGAGATAAGAGATACAGAGAATGGGATAAGTTTTATATGGCTGGTTAGATTAATGCTCTTGTTTTGCATGTAAAGTTGGTACACTTAGATGGGTCCTTAGGAGACTAAAACTTCTTTTCTTATGGGATGTTTCATAGGTTTTTTAGGAAAGTTTTTTGACTGTCTCCAATCCTGGAATCTGAATTACCCAAGAAGAAGCATGTATGTTCCTTGTGGTTTCTGAGTTTGTATTGTATTGTTTTGTTTTATCCTATATTGAGCATCAGTGCTGTGTCTGTCACCTCTTTCTGCTGAGACCTTCTACCACCACAGAACAGCCAAGGTAAGAGATTGTCATGTTCTCCCCTGTACTCTACATGTGGGGTCCTCACAGACTCGGTGAGGGTAGGATGATGTCAGTGCATCTCCAGCACTTTCCTGCTACCGGAGCAGTTATCCATCACTTCTCTGGAGGAAAAACCAAGGTTTGCTTTCTCAGACAAGGAACCATTTATCTACATTTCAAAAATAACCATGTGTTTTTCTGCTTTGGGCCTAAGAAGATTAATAGGGACTAGATATGCCCTTATAATTTAAATAACAAAAAAGGGTCAATATATAAGTAATAATTCTTTTAAATCTGAAAGAAGATAATCAAAAGAAGGGAAGCCAATAATTGTTACAATTCCCTTCCTAAAAAGAATTTCCCAGCATCATATGAACAAGGAGTTTCATGGGAGAGGCTCAGGAAGCCAGAGTAGTCAAGACAGAATGCATCAAGGGGGAATATTTACATACACAGATCCCAGAGTTCTGCAGAGGTCACACATGGGGAGTCTTCAGCAGAGTACTGACTAACAAAAGTGTACAAAGAAGTTACTTAAGGATGTTCAAGGGACCAGCCAGAAAGAGCTGGGAGGACAACTCCCAGGGTTACCTTAAGGGTGAGGATAATTTGAGCTTCCATCAGCCAAAAGGTAAACTTCATAATGCAAGGTACAGTAGGGTATTCTTTTAAAAGAGGGGCAAAAATAGCCCTAGCCTAAAGGCTTTCCTGAACCTACATAATACATCCTAAATATAACCATAAAGATGAATTTGCTTGCTAATAACTTCGCCAAAAATTCTCAAGGTGAGTCCTAAACTCAGAAACTCAAGACCTGCAGGGTCCTTGGCTAATGTGATGGAAAAGAATTTCAGCATGTGCCAGAGACATGGACAGAGGTTTATGAGAGAATGGGGAAGAAATACATATTCAAGAGGTAATGTGCGCCATCTCAAGATGAGGAAGGCCTGTTGGGGAGTGCAGGGTTCTTTTCTTAAAGGGGACTTTTGTGAGTGGTGGGCTAAAGCAAGCATGTGAGGATGATCTCAGTCTGGCTGTCCCTGAGGCAGTTTATGGTGATCTGGTAGTCTGGTCAGCTTTAGGGAGGATGAGCTCAATCCAGTAGTCTTGAGACAGTTTCTGGTGATCTTTTCAATCTTACAGTCCACAGATTGATTGAGGTCTTCATTTTCTGATAGAAAGATAAACTGGAGAGTGTCCTAAATCATAGGTTTCTCAAAATATCCTACCTGTTTTGTTATCAAAGCACAGGGCAATTATAGCTTCTTTTAGATAACTCTAGGGTTTACAGATTTCCAAGGATTGGAGAGAGGTCTGGGAAATAGAACTGGTTTGGGAGTAAGACTGAAACACTTCAGCTCCAGGTTTTTATGTTAAAGTTATATTTTATTTTTACTTCCCGTCTATCTCCTTACTACCTGCTTATTTCTTCTATCTTACATCAAAATGAGAAGGAAAAAAAAAACACTTAGTAGACTTTACTCCTGAAATGGAACAGATAATGGAGTTAGTATACAAGGTCTTTAAAATGGTTATAAATTGTAGCCCATAAGTTTAAAATGTTAAAGGAAAGATTAAGAATATTAAGTAGATACAAGAAAAGATATTTTGAAAAAACCCAGATCAAGCTGTCCAAGACAAAAAGTACAATTTTTAAAATGAAAACTTCAGTGGAGGGAATTAAGAAAATATTAGAAACTGTAGAGTAAAAAAAATAGTGAATTTGAATACAAAGTAACAGAAAGTATCCAAAACAATTGACAAAAGATTGAAAAAACAAAAAAACTAGAATAAAACCTAGAGCATCAATAACGTCTGAAGCAAGTTCAAATAGGCTAAAGTACATAGAATTGGGGCCTCTGGTTCAGACAAGATAAAGGAGAGGCTATAAAAATGTATGAAAAAGTTACAAACTCAAAAATAAGTAAGCAGAAAAACTGAAAGGAAACTACTACTAGGCACCTTATAATCAAATTGCTCATAGCCAGTTATAATGAGCATATCTTAAGAGAAGCTACAGCAAACACAGCAGTACTTATAAATTTGTAATTTGCAACTAGGGGCTCTTTTTTACTCCTCTTGAGACATTTGACAACACATATTTGATTGTCAAAACTGGAGAAGCGAATCTACTACTAATAACTAGCGAGAAAGGCCAGACGTGTTAAATGATAATTGATTATTATCTGTAATACTGCAAGCCATACGACAGTGGAACAACTACTTGAAAGAAGTAATGGGAAACATAGTCAACCTAAAATTCCATACCCAGCAATATCGCTTTTCAAAACAATGGTGAAATTCAGACCCTCTGAGCACCCCCAAAAAGATGAAAGAATTCATTATCATGAATTAGCACTACAAGAAGCTAAAAGAAGTCCTGAAGGAAATTGATACCAGATGGAAATCTACATCTATATAAGGAAATGGAGAACACTGGAAACTGAAATATATGTGGGTAAATATAACATATGTATTTTATTATGTTTGAGATATTTTAAAAGGCAGTTAATTGCATAAAGCAAAAATCATACAGTGTGTGTTAAGTTGTAATAATAAAATGTATGAGTATAATAGCATGAAATTTAAGAGAGGAAAGGAAAAGAATGAATGATATTGTAAGGTTCCATATATGTGAGAGGATAGAATATTACTTGAAGAGAGAATACGGTAAGGGAAAGCTGTTTATTATATACCTTTAAAAGCTACTAAAAATGTATACTACAAAGTTGGGTATGGTGGCACATACCTATGATCCCAGTACTTGGGAGGCTGAAACAGGAGGATTGTAGGTTTAAGGACAGTTTCAGAAAGTAGTGAGACTTTCTGCAATCTAGCAAGACCCTGTTTCAAAACAAAAACAATAAAATTGAGCTGGAGGGTGAAACTCAGAGGTAGAATGCACCTGAGTTCAATCCCCAGTACCGCACATACACACACTAAAAAAAGACACATACTATATACCTTTAATATTTGGAAAAGGTAATTATAGCTAATAATAAAAGAAATTATATAAAGTAAAATAGTAAAAGTACACTATTAGTTCAAAAGGAGATAGAACAGGAAAAGAAGGCAAAATGGAATAAAAAAAGGTACGGTGGATAAAAAACATGTAACAAAAACCAACCTCATTCAAAAGTGTATTAATATAAAGGGAGGAAACTTTCCAAGTGTAATGTACAGATTGATGGATTCAATTAAAAATCAAAACCAAATTACATTCAGCAAAGAAGAAACCCATTTTAAATATAAATGTAGAAAGCAGGTGTGATAACATAGGCCTGTAATCCCGGACTTGGAAGGTTGAGACAGCTAGATCACAGGTTCAGAGCAATTTGAACCTCCTGTGATTAATGAATTAATGGGTTAATGCATTGTCTCAGCAATTTAGAGAGACTCAGCAAGTTAGCGAGACATTGTCTAAAAACCAAAAATTTAAAAAGGGCTGGTAATATAACTTGAAGATAGAATGCCCCTGGTTTCAATCCCCGGTACTACAAAACATACACACACGCATACACACACATATATGCATACATAAAATTAAAGTATATATGTATATATGCAGTTTAAATGTAAAACAGTGTCTAGAGTTAAAAAGTTAAAGGAGAGCACAGTGGCTATATTAATATAAGCAAAAGTAGCCTTCATAGCAAAGAATATCATCTCCGAAAAATTAGCACTTAATTATTATAAAAGGATCAACAGAACATAATCACGAGTGCTTTGCTTAAAAACTTATGAAAAAACTACAGAAAATAGAATGCACAAAGAACTACTAGGAGAAATACAAAATTTTTATTAAATGTTTGTTTATATATTAGAAGGCAAAATTTCCATTGAAATGATAAAATCTTTTATTAAAATTTCCCAATAATTAAAATTTTCCAATAATTGATGGAAAACATAGACGTGATATCACTTAGTCAAAGACCTTTATTTACACTCCATCTGTTACAGTGTGAGTATGGTTTGTCTGTTCCAAAACTCATGTAGAGATTCAATCCCCATTATTATAGCTAATAATAAAAGCAAATAATATAGGCCATTAGAGGTAAGATTAGACAGAATCATTAAGACGTCAGTAAGACTCTGCCCATTTGAATGGATTAACCCATTCCTGTAATTAATTAATGGGTTAATGCATTGTCTCTAGAATGAGTCTGATAAAAAACCAATTTGGCTAGATCTTTTGAGTATTCCCTGTCCATAGCAATAGCCATATGATATTTCATACCATTTCAGAGAAAAGGCTATTTGCAGATGTGGCCAGCCTATCTTGGACCAGAACCTAAGTTCATATAAGCCATTTTTTCTTTATAATTTACTCAGTATGTAATGTTATATATTTAGCAACTGAAAATGGATTAAGACACTACTCAACCATAGCAAAATATAAATTCTTTGTAAGTCCAGAAACAACATTTATAAATGTAGTCAGATTAGGGACCAATCACTTGAAAAGACAATCCACCAAAAAGGCTATTGGGTTAACAAATAAACACATAGAAAGGTGACTAACAGTATTGGTTACTAAAGAAATGAAACTTAAAACACAATGTGATGCCAAAAAGAAAGACTATATTTGAAAGATAGAATATCAAGTGTTGGTGAGGAGGTGGGATGAATGTGTGAAGTGCAATACCTTTGTAATGCTTTAAGCAGAGAAATATGATATAGTGTATATTTAATTCCACAAATATAGCTATTCTATCATAATGATAATTATAATTGATGCAGACTGATCCAAAATTCCTGAGTTTGATAATTGATCTAATTGACTAAAACATACAAAGAGTTCATCATTCAACATGTTTGAACAGATAAAATTATTTAGAAATAGTAATTTGATGTTTTAAATCTGTACACTAAGCTATTCATAATCTTCAAAAGTAATTTTTTAAAAATCTGGATATTTTACAAAATGTTGTAAAAGATTTATTTTGATGTATCCCTTACAATTGTTCTTAGACTAATACAAAAATTTAGAAGCAGTGATAATAGCTTATGTTCTTCCACTTGGCATAATAATAAAGCAGTGATTGTTTGGAAAAGTTATTTCAGTATATTTCATTTTCCTACATTTCACAGGCCAGTTTACTAAGGATTACTTACCCTCCTCATTAAATTATAATTTCTTACCCTCCTCATTAAAGGGCTTAAAAGTGAGAGAGGATTTAAAATAAACCAGATAATAGGTGTTAACAGAAAATTGAATGTATTTGATGCCTTATTTTTCGTATCTTTTGTTGTCTTTTGAATGTTTATGGGTGAAGTCAACCTCTATTTTCTACAGACAGATGGTAAAGTTCTACTGTGCTAATAAAATAATAAGAAAACAGAAAACAGAAAAAAAGCAAAACACAATTCACATAGTACAAAGACTGTTAACCATGTTACTTTTATTCAGTATATGCTCATTCACAATCTTCTATGTGGTAAATATTGCTCTTAGATATTAGGGATTTAGCAATAAATACAGAAGAAAAACTCTATGCTCTGAAGAAACTTACATTCTAGAGAGACAGATACAAACTTTCAGTCAGAATTCTCACTGCTATGAATTACCTCAAATATCTGACAACCACAACTTAGAGGAAGAAATATTTATTTGCACACAGTGCTGGAGATTTCAGTCTATGTCACATCCGTAGAGTTCAGGGCCTGGTATGGGCATCAAAGAGAGCACGAGCAGTGGGACTCTGACATCATAGAGGGTGGAAGCAGAGGAAGAGAGAAAGTGGTCCTGAATGTACATCTTCTCTTCAAGACCATCCTTAATGGCCCACCTACTCAGAAAATAAGCTCTGCCTCCAAAGCAACTGCTTTCTCTATGGCATGAGGTCTGGGGGACAGTCTAAATCAAATTCATAACACACGGAGTATAAGAAAATAAAAACAAATATGTTATCTCAGATAAGGATATGTGCTGTTAAGCACATGGGAAGGGATGGGGAGAAGGGGCTTCAGTGAGTCATGAGACAGCTGTGTCTCTGAGGTTTTATGTCCCCAAATCATCCATGACTCCTTTATTTCTATACCTCTGACGCTAAATTTGTCAGTGAACTATGCTGAGATTGCAATCCCAATGCTGGCTCTTGAACTTATAATTTTATTTTAGTACTTTATATTTTCTAACATATCATAATTTATTCTATTAATTACTATTTTAAGTAGAGTGCAAATTCTTTTAACAGATTTTTTTTTACCTGTATTTCTTACTTTCATGTCACTAATGCCTAGAATAATTCTTGGCATACAATAGTACTCCAAACACATTTATTGAATAGTCTATCCATAATTCTGTGTGTGTGTGTGTGTGTGTGTGTATGTGTGTGTGTGTGCACGCGCCTGTGCTTCTCAGGTACAAATGTGGTAGAAATTTTTAAACAAGCTTCATATATCCACATTGGAATCAAATTCCTTTGATTTTCTGTCTTGCTTTAACACTACAGTAATCTTTGCATTAATGACATAAATTTTTTGATGTAAATGTTCAAAGGTGCTTACATGTTCTCTCCAACATTTTAGGCTGCTCTTATTGATGGAGCAAGACAACGAGAGCACCAAGAACAAGATGAAAAGAAAGGTTTAAGGTGGGGATATATTTGGAACATGTGCTGATAGAGCATAGCATGCGTGTATGTGGATATGAATTTCTTATTCGGAGCCAGGTTGAGCACCATGACCCTTTCTCTAAGCTTCTTATATTTCTTGCATTGGTGATGTGAAGCTTCTGTTTTATTGAAGCTTATGGTGATAAGGTTGGGCCCAGATTAATCTGACATCTTCTTTTTCCTTGAAATTCAATGAAAGCATTTTATCATTTAGGAGAAATATCATATTTTTACATTCAGATGAAAAATGAAAAGCCAAGAAAATAACCTTTTTACTGTGAGCACTGTGATCTAGGTTTCAACCTATCATTGTCAAAGAACACTTTCTTCCCCTTTTTTTCTCGTTTTATTTTTTTAAGTGTTATTTCCAAAGACATACTTTATTTCTCTTTAGGGATGTTCTGAAGCTTAGCAGAGAAAAAGAGGTTGTTAGCACATGACTTAAAAATAAATCAACAAAAAGTCTCTAGCACAATGTTAAAAGAAAAATCTAAGAAAATGTGCTACCTAGGATTTTTAGCATTGGTTATAGAGTGACAAATATTACTTCAAAAGCTAAGTAATCTTTCTTTAAAAAAATTGTTGTTTTCAGATTTGGAGAAGATTCTAAAACATTATGTTAAAAAAAAGACAATATAAAAGTGTGGGTGGATGATTGGCAAAAACAACCTAGAATTTGAGATCAATGACCTTTATTGTTATTCTAGAATAAACATCAGAAGAAAAATAACCATTCATTAGACTCCACAATAGGCAGAAACTACAGCTGGGATGAAGGGTATATTTTCCTTGTGCAAAGTCTTTATGTAGTGCTTTAGATTTGCTTAACAAGACAGACTGATTTACATTTCCTTACATTTCTGTTTCTTGCTGTGCTTTCACCAGAATTTGCAGTTGGGCCCTTTTTTTTCTTTAAGTTTTAATTAGTTTTCTGATATATGAGTTTGTGTTTCTAATTGAAGGACTGGGACAATGCAGAAAACACAGTGAAAAATTAAGCATTCAGTCATGAATACAGATTAATGAGGAAAACCAATGGCAATCTGTTGAATAGATTGTTTTTCCCAAATAAATTGAATGGATAAATTTTTGAACATTTTTAGTCCTGTTACTATTTTACTACTTTTTCCTGTGATTTCTATATCAAATACATTGATGTTCATTTAATAGTAAAAGTTATTTATTAATTTATTGAGTATGATACATCAAACAGGTCTCAATAAATTGTTCAGGGCTTTGCTAATAACTGAGTCTGGCCTCGAACCTGTGACCCTCCATTTTCAGCCTCCCAAGTAATAGCATTATAGGGGTATGCCATCATGCCTGGCTCCTAAGACTTATTTTAGACCTCAGCTATAGTATATAAAAAGTTGTTTCTCTAACATGTAAATATTTGCTCAGGTAATTTCTGCAGGAATTCTACTCTGGGCAAGATGAAATAAGTACCCTCTACCTTATTTCTCCAGCTAAGTGCAAATATAAGATCCGAATAGAAGGCATAGAGTAAGTATCTGAAGATGAAAACATAAATGGTAGTGGGTAAATTTGTGATCAAGTACAGAGTAGGATGTACTGATAAATCAGAGGAGAATGCCTTCCTCCCCTCCTACTTCAGAAACCTCCCGCTGTGCACTCAAAGGTTCCTCAAAGCCTAGGAGTACTAACTAACAGGAACAAAAAGGCTTCATTTTCAAAACCAAGACGCCGGGAACAAGTTTCCTAAAGTCTTTTTAAAAATTCCCTAATGTATATGACATATATTCATAAACATATAAAAGTCAATCAGTAAGCCAACCATGAGAAGGGGGGACTGGGGTGTGATTTGGAGAAAGGCTAGACAAGTGATATATGCATGTATACCTCCTCCATCTTGTACCCTATTAAGATGTATGACCAATAAAATTTTTGTTGTTGTTGTTACTGGGGATGGAACCCAGGGGCTTTCTACCTCTGAGCTACACCCCCAGCTCTATTTTTCCTTCTTTATTTTAAAACAGGGTCTCGCTGAGTTGCAAAGGGCCTTACTGAGTAGCTGATGCTGTCCACAAACCGCAATCCTCCTGTCTCAGTCTCCCAAATTCTGGGATTACAAGCTTGCGCCATCACGCACAGCTGCCAATAATTTTTTTTTTTAAATGGGGTAAATCCCCAAAATACTTCAGTGGCATGTATTCTAAGCAGACACCTAATAGGCTGAAGAGTGTAGGTGTAGTGAAGGTGCAACAATTTTAAGAATAAGGGATGAATTGACTTTCTTTGTATTCTCCCTCTATTCTCCCACAACTAGATTGGAATGGAATCTCAATTTTTGAAAGTGGAAAAACAGGGAAACTAGAAGTCTGGCTTTCTCACTAGAGGATCATTAAATTGGAACACAAGGAAACCGAAGACATTGAAGAAATCACAGGGAGAGGGAATTCAGAGAGCTATTGCATAAACAGATGTATGAACCACTTGACTCTCATTCGCAGTCTGCATGCGTGTGGCTCTGACCACAAACACTGCACTAAAGGCTGAGGAAACTATGGGTGACAATTTCTCAGGTCCTAGATCAGCCACCAAATTATGAAAAAGATTTTCATAGGAATCACAGCCCTCTGAATGTGGGTCAGAAATTGCAGCCTGAACCTAAGTGGGTTGTTTGTCCATTAAAACAATATTAAACAACAAAAATCAAACATCATCATAGCATTTAACCAAGACCCAGAGTCTTATAACTTAATATTCAAAATATCCAGGATACAATCCAAATAGAGACTTAGTCGTAGACATATAAAGAACCAGGAGATTTTCAGTGCATAAAAGAAAAGACAGTAGATGCTAATTCCGTGATATACATCTTGGGATTATCAAAGACTTTAAAGCAGCTACTGAAACATGCTTCAAGAAGTTTGAATGAACACTGTTGAGACAAATGGAAAGAGAGAATGTCTGAGCCAGAAAAGAAAATGCAGAGAGAAGCAAAAGGAAATCCTAAAATGAAAAAATATGAAGACCGATATTTTAAAAAGTAACTCACTACATGGTCATAGTAGAAGTAAAGTGATAGAATCTAAACATGAAAATGGAGAGTTAAAATAATCTAATCTGAGCAACAGATAGTAAGACGAGTGAAAAATGAACAGAGGCTCAGGGAGGTCATTCTCAAACAGCTTCTCAATGGAGCCAAAGAAGGAGAGGGGAAAGAATATGGGAAAGAAAAGATATTTATCCAGCTAATTTCCCGAATTTGCTGACAGACCTAAACTTGTAAATTTCAGAAACTCAGAAAATTCTAAAGAAGTTACCCTCAACACAATGCATGCCCAGGTACATCAAATAAAACTACAGGAACTACAGACCAAAATAAATGTCAAAGACTGGTAGAAATGATGTGCAACATATTGTTCCAATGATGTGCAACATATTGGGCCATTATGACTTTAACAACGGTAGATTTCTCATCATTAACCATATAGGCCATAGGAAAATGGAACGTCTTTAAAGTACTTAAAGAAAAGAACCGTCATCTTAGACTTCGATATCCAGTAAACACACACACACACACACACACACACACACACACACACACACACACACGCACACACACAGAAACCTTGGAAATGAATGCAAAATAAAGATGTTCTCAAATGAAGGAACACCAAAAGAATTATATGCAGCAAATCTGATGGAAGAGGAGTGATAGCAGAGGAAAACTGAAACATCAAGGAAAAAAGAATATAAATTATGAATAGCTAGGGAGGTATATTAAATTATCTTTCTCTTAAATTCTTTGAAATATATATAATGGGTGAGGTTATACATATATAGAAAATGAGGTTTATATATATATATATGTAATATATACATTAACTACACATAAAATGGGAAGTAAAGGTTTATGTAGTGGTAAATTCTCTTTATCATGTGAGGCAATAAAGTGTTAATTTTAAGCAGAATATAAAAACCTAAGTATTATCTATCCATCTTTCTTTTTATATTCCTTAGGGTAATCTCTGACAAAAATAGTTTTTATTAAAAAAAAAGTAAGGTAGGCATGATGATGCATACCTGTAATTTTAGGACTGTGTAGGCTGAGATACGAGGAGTGAAGGTTTGAGGCCAGTCTCAGCAACACTGCAAGACCTTCTTAGCGAGATTCTCAGCAACCTAGCGGGACCCTGTCTCAGAAGAGAAAATAAAATGGGGCTGAGGGTATGTCTCAGAGATGGAACATATCTGGGTTCAATCTCTGGTAACAACAACAAAAAACCCTGATATATCTAATTCAAACATATCAAATATATATTAATAAGAAACATCACATATAAATGGTACTAAACAGTTATTTAAAAAAATACAGATTGCTAGATGAACAACACTATTTTCTCACTGTCTTTCAAAACATCACTTTCTCCATATGGTCATTCCAATTTATATCGACCACCAAAGTTTGGGGCTGACTTTTCTTTCATCTGAGTAGGTTTCTCTGTCCAGCTCAATGGGCATCATTGTTTTCCACATCTGTGTTCTTTTCATTTCTTATAGAACCACAATACCACCGTTCCTCACAAATCTCCATCTTCTTCAATTAAAGGTTTCATTTGAATCTCCATTCCGTTCCCCAAAACACACCACCACTGTTCTTGTCAAAAGAACGAGAAGGGCTGGACAGAGTAGATATAATCCCAGCTATTCAGGAGGCTGAGGCAAGAGAATACAAGTTTGAGATGAGGTTGAGCAACTTAGTGTAACCCTATCTCAAATTTAAAAATAAAGATTTGGGGTTGGAGCTCAGTGGTAGAGTGCCCATAGGCTCAATTTCCAGTATCATAAAATAAGTCAAAATTAAAGAAAAAATGTGTTCTGCTATGACTGTGTAGAAGTAGAAAATTTACCTTGAGAGGTTAAGAGAGAGCTTCTTTAGAAAACCACAACTAAGTTAAAATCCAAAGAAAGAGTGGGAAAAAATTGTGTCTTATTATCATTTAATTTTGCTTCAGTTATCTCAATTCTGAATTTTCAATTGACAATAGTCATAATACTTTTTAATGGTACTATTTTTTATGCTACTAAATCTTCCTTTTAAAAAAAACTGAACTCCAGTTGAGCGCGGTGATGCACGCTTGTAATCCCATTGCTTGGGAGGCTGAGACAGGAAGATCCCAGGTTTGCAGCTGACCTCAGGTATGTAGTGAGGCCCTCTGCAACTTAGTGAGATGCTGGTTCAAAATAAAGAATAAAAACTAGGGCCAGGGGTGTAGCTCAGAGGTAGAATGCCCCTGGGTCCAATCCCCTTTACTGTAAAAATAAATAAATAAAACAGTAAAAATAAATTGAACTTCAGATTCTACATCTCTGTATTTCCTGCATTTCTGCCACTTCTGTCCCTTTGTTCATTCTGCTCCCATTACACACTGGAATGTCTACACAGATTAATTTTGCTGTGTGTTTCCATGTTCTTCAAACTTTATCTTATGCCCACTTTGCCTCCAACTACTCTTTATTATATCAACCAATAAATTTCCTTATAATAAAGTCAAAGTCTAAAATTACCTTATTTTTAATATCTACTAAAATTACCGGCATCTAGAATACTCTCTGCTGCATGATATGTGGCCAATAAAGGTGTTTTAAATGAATGGGCGAATGTTCTTTCCTTATTTTTGTCAGAGAGATAATAGATGAATTTTGATGATTAAGTGGCCCACAAAATTAAGCCATCTGGTCTGAAAGTTAAATCAGATTGTTTTGTGATTATTAATTGCCCAAGCCTCCTTCCCATTTCCTAGAGCATTTGTTTTTGGAATCTATTTGTGCCACCCCTCCCTTCAGCAGGTCGCTTCTAATTGGCTAAGACCCAGATGAGTTCCTCTGCTGCTTCTCCCATCTCTCCAGTGTCGGTCTTGTATGAGCCAGTCTTTTCTCATGAGCTGAAAACATTAAGACAATGTGATAAAAATAAGCTTTACTTATTTATCAGCTTATTTATCAAAAAAGATTTTTAGTCTACATCGTAGACACATGCCTGTGATTCTCGCCACTCAGGAGGCTGAGGCAGGTAGATCATAAGTTCAAGGCAGCCTGGGAACTAGCAAGACCTTGTCTCAAAAAAACGGGGAGGTGAGTTGGGAATGTAGCTCAGTGGTAGTATCCCTTGTTTCAGTCCCAAGTTCTTTCATCTATCTATCTATTATCTCTATCTATCTATCTATCTTTCTAATCTTTGGATCTTTTTCAGGAACAATAGGGTCAATATAGCATTATCCTTGTCTCTGTCATTAAGAAGCTCATAAGCTCACCAAGGGTCATGTTCTATCACAACTGTATGTTCAAGGTCCTCCATGGTTTTTATTTTTATTTCTTTTTGTTTATAATCCACGTATTAAGTTTTTCTCTTCTTAACTAATTATGCTCTGGATCAGGTACCCATCCATAACTATCCAATACAACTCCTGGAATGATTAAATGTTTTCTTTTTACACTATTTAGTATAGTAGTCACCAGTCTCACCTGGCTATTGAGCACTTGAACCATGGTAAATAGTCAAAATCAGTTAGTTAGAACTGATTTTGACTATTTACTTGTTTTATTTATTTACTTACTTACTTACTTACTTACTTACTTACTTACTTACTTACTTAATTTATGGTACTGGGGATGGAACCAAAGGGCCTTCTACTTCCGGCCTACATCCCCAGTTCTTCTTTAACTTTTTATTTGGAAACAGAATCTTGCTAAGTTGTTAAGTTGCTAAGGCTGGCTTCAAACTTGCAATCCTCTCATCTCAGCCTCCCAAGTACTGGGATTACAAGCGGGGTTAGCAACACACAAAGCTTAAATGTTAAATGTCTATTTACTATTAGTTTAATTTTAAGCTAAAATTAAAATTTGCATCTGAATTGCTGCTGGACAGCTGAATAGGATAGGACAGGTCTAGCCACTCTGAACTTTCATTAGTTCTATTTTTTCTACCTAGAAAACTAAATTCCTTCTCAGGACCTTTCCATATACTATTTTCTCTGCCTACAATGCCTTCAGTTCACACCACCACCCTCTCACAAAAGTGTTAACTTGGCTGCATATTTCTCTTCCATTAGGGCATGGCTTTAAATGAACTCTTCCTGACTTTTCTATCCAAAATAGAAATCTCACTCTTTTATTCTATTTCTCCCCTCTGTTTCTTTCACAGAATTTATTAAAACTAGAAGTATTTATTTATTTGCTTTTATATTTATAGTATATCTCCCCATCAAAATGCAAGTTTAATGAAGGAAAGGCTTATGCACATCTTCTAAGTCCTTATGATTCCACAGGCTAAAAGAGTACCTATTATATGATAGGTCTTTGAATAGCCAGGCATGGTGGCACATACCTATCATTCCAATACTTAGGAGGCTGAGACAGGAGGATTGCAGGTTCAAAGCTAGCCTCAGCAATGTACCAAGACACTCAATAACTTAGTGAGATCATGTTTCCAAACAAGAAATAAAAAGAGTTGGCTGGGAGTATAGCTCAGGGGTAGAATGTCCCCTGGTTCAATACCACACACACAAACATTATATATATATACATACACACACACACATATATAAACATATATATACATATATATATATATACATATAAACATATATATATATATGTTTTTTAATAATTGAGTGAATAAATAGTGGGTATAATTTTAACATGCAAAAAATAGTGTGGGAACATAGAAATAGTGGGGAAAAATCTGCCTAGGACAAAAGGAGAGATGAGATTCAGTGAAGATTTTTATGTAAGTCACATTTGTACCAAGTGGAAAAGACAGTGAGGAATTTTCTAAGCAGAAGAAACATTCTGTGCAAATGGATCGAGGCATGAAATGCATGACCCGTGTAGAAAAGAGGAGAAATTATATGTGACTGAAGAATTTTGCTGTTGCTTCTCTTGAGAACATCCTTTTCTTTCCAGGAAGAATTATTTCCTTTCAAGAGAAATTCTGCCACAATGTTCTTGGCCTGATGATTCTTGCACTACCTTATGGAATATGTCTCATCAATTAGTACTTTTTTAGTTGCTCAATTTCTTTATTCCTACTGATCTTCTGGTCTGCCTAATACATATGCTTAGATAAAATTCATAGTGGGGATAAAAGTAAAAACAAACACAGAACCAAAATAAAATAGGTAAAGTCCATAGCCCCTTAAAAATGTCTATATTTTAACACCAAAGTTATAAAACAGTTTGCATACTCCCGTACTTTCTTACGACTTTGAGTATCCTTTGTTCTACTATGTGACTAAACATATTTTCTGAAGACAGTAAATTTCTAAACATTTTTTCCCTTGCCTAGAAACCTTGGAATTTTGTCTGGTTTTTAGAGTCCAACAGATAAAGAACAATTTTCATTTTTTAAAATGGTATTAGGGATTGAATTCCAGGGCTCCCTACCACGGAGCTGTACCTCCATCTTTTTTTATTTTGAAACAGGGTCTCATAAAGTTTCTGAGGACGGCCTCAAACTTGTGATCCTCCTGTTTCAGCCTCCTAGGTGCTGGGTTTACAGGTATACTTCACTGTGCCTGGGAAAGGTATATATATACACTTTTCAGCTTTGCTAGAAATCCCACTGTCAGGGGTTAGAAATGGGGTCTCCCCAGAAAAGCTCTTGTTAGCAATGCAACAATATTCAGAGGGGAAGTAGTTGAATGAGGGTTTTGAACTTTTGTATTAATGCTGAAACCAGTTAAGACCTTTTTTGAAACTATTGGGACGAATGTCTTTGCACTCTCAGAAAGACAGAAATTTGGGGGCCAGGGGTAGAATGCTATTGTTTGAATGTGCCCAGCAAAGACTATATGTTGAAAATTTAAAACCCAATACAATCAGGCTGGGAGATAAGACTTTATGAGAGAGGACCTGGTCATGAAGTCTCTGCTCTCAGGAGTGGCACAGGATGAGGTTGGTTATAAAAGTGTGTCGAGCTTCATCTTGCTCTCACACTCTGACTGTTCAGGCAAAACAATGATCTTGGGTTTCCCAGTCTCCACAGACATGAGCCACAAGCATTTTTTTCACTCTAAGTAATTCAGTCTCAGGTATTCTGTCACAGCAGCAAAGCAGACTAAGACACTTCCAGTAAATATGTATGGATTAAGGATCTAATTCAGGCTCATTCCTGTGTTAAACACCCTAAAGAAAAATTAAGAATAAGAAAATAAAACAAGTTATTTAATGAAAGGTACCATGTTTTATCTGAACTTGAAAGAACCCAAATGCATGTAAAGAGCAATTCCATAGATCTTTAGGCTGGGCATGATGGCACATTGCTTGTAATCCCAGTACTTGGGAGGCTGAGACAGGAGCATGGCACAGGTTTGAAGCCAGCCTCAGGTACTTAGTGAGGCTCTCAGCAACTTACTGAGACCCAGTTTTGAAATAAAATACAAAATAGGTCTGGGAGTATAGCCCAGAGGTAGAAAGCCCCTGGGTTCCATCCCCAGTACCATACACACACAAAAAAAAAAAAAGAAAGAAAGAAGGAAAGAGTGATTCCATAGACTTTTAAATTATAACAATGTCTACTACTGCTTGCTATAATATTGTATTATAACTTTAATAATTCTTTTTATTCTCAAGTGCTTTCCTTCCAATTAGATACTTTAAAGTTCACTGGCATAAGAATACAGGTTGCCGTTATTCCATGCTGCTTCTTGTAGTTTATAATAATGTAATGGCCCTACATCTTAGTTTTCCCATATAAAAATTGTCATTCTGGGTTGCAGAATTGCCTTCTAGGTCATTTTTTAATATTTATTTACAAGTCCCCCCTTCCATACTGCTCTTTTCAAATATTCCCGGAATGTGTGTCCTCTGAATTACACTAGCATCTGTCTACAGTAGAGATAATATAGAGAATGAGGAAACTAGAAATTCAACTTAAGGAATGCAAAGAGAAAGAAGGAATTCACCCTTTGGCATTGCATAATAAGTGAATTTTCTTGCAAACCAGGCTAATAACCTAAAGAAATGTTTTCTAATCCCTCTGATATTCCTTAAATAATCAGTTTATACCTGGAGGCCTTTTCCCAATGTGTAGAGAAAATACAGATACCACCCAGGGCTATAAGGACAGGGGCCTTCTATTTTAAGGCAAAAGCATGTGGTGATAAGAGAAAGGAGAGATGAGACGTGTGATTCCCCAAATCTTCCATGGATTTTAGTTCAAAATGAATATGTTGGGGAGGATTTGGGAGGAAGAGAGAAAAGAGGGACAAAAAGATGATGATAAGTCAATGAGGGGACTCTGGCAAGTAACTAGCTTGAAGTCAACCTAATACAAGTATGGATTTTAGTTTTCTTATTTCTTGTGTTTATAAAAGAAGCTTATAAGTATAGAGAGCTACCTGAAGTTCTTGCCAGACAGGACATTAAAAGGGATGAATTGGTTCTTCAGAGAGACTACAGAGAAATTAATCTAGGCAGGAGCTGAACTGTGCACAGTCAAATATCAGGGTACCCGAGATGCGCCCAAGTCCCACCAACCAGCCACAGAGGACCATCGGGCTTTGAGCAAGGTGAAAGAGAATACTGCAGTACTTTAGACTACTCCAGGCAATGGTCACAGATGCAAACAGTTGGCTGGTCAGCTGTGCACAGGTGACAAGAACACTTGCATGGGGCTACAAGGCCCTGTACACATTCCTAGCCAAGAGCATCTTTGCCTCTCTGCCTTGAGGTTGCAAACACCCACAGGTTGTTTTGAGTAAGAACTCATGAGATGGAGATAGAGTATTTCAGAGATAAGAAAAACTAAGTAATTGCAGTAGCATAATCAAAGCAATCAAGAGAATCAATAGAACATTTTACATTATCAGGCTAAACTAACTGTAGAGTGCTACAGATTGTCCCCATTATAGAATCAGCTAATCCTGGTACTCTTTTAAACATGTGTATGCAATAATATTAGGAATATATAGAACAATGTGTTTGAAGACTTTTCTTTTGAAAGTTTACAAAAAAAAAAAGAATTTGCCAAGTGAGTGAGTAAAACACTACCATGCAGAGTTTACACAAATAAGATTTAAATTTTTATATTTAAGCAATGAACAGAAATGTAGTCAATATAAATTGGTTAAAAAGTGAGGGGAAGAGTCCTGAGACAGAAGAAGATACCTGAGAAAACAGCAGTAATCTAGTACCTAAAAATTGGGCTGGGCTGGGCGAGGCGATGCCTGCCTATAATCCCAGTACTTGGGAGGCTGAGACAGGACTGCAGACTCAGGTCAACTTCAGGAATTAGTGAGACCCTTAGCAACGTAGTGAGACTCTGTTTCAAAATAAAAATAAAAAGGGCTGGGGTGCAGCTCAAAGGTAAAAATGCCTCTGAGTTCAATTCCTAGTCCGCCCCCCCATCTTCGTTGCTGTCCCTACCCATATCTAGTATGCTTAAAACTTTGCAAAATCTGGAATGGTTATAAAATCTGGAAAGGGTTATAGTTTGGGGGATAAGAGGGAGGGAAAGAAGGCATAAAAGCTGCCTCTATTGAACAACGGAATCAAAAGTGTCAAGAAAAAAGAAAACTCAGGAAACTCAGAAAAGATGATCTAGCAGAAACTGAAAATTGGCCAGAAGCAAGAAATTACAGAAAGGTGCAATGCAAAGTGGGCTCCTTGTGAACCACGAAGTTACCTGCGAGTGCAGTGGGCCGGCTTTCCACTAGCAAAATTTCCTGAAATATTCAAGAAAAAGTTACTCATCTAAGCCTGGAAACCTAGAAATATATAGCTTGCAGACATCTAGGTTAAAACACATTTTTCACAATTTTATGCAATTAAAATACAATTTCCATGGTAAGTCAATAACATTTATTGAAAAGCGATTATAAACTGAGTGTTGTACTCTAGACAATGAAAGTCTTGAACTCACAAACTTAGTTGATTCCAACATAAAAAAAAAAGATAGGGAAAGAAATTCAAATTAGCATTTTCCTGCGATTATCCGGATGTCCTTTTGCATGTGTTAACTATAAATAAATAATGCCAACTCTCTACCCTCAAGTTGTTTGTTATTATTACATAACTACAACTTACAGATGGTGGCAGAGATTTATACCTACTGGTTATTTAAAGTTCATGAAATGCCTTCAGCTCCCTGGAGAAAATGCACTGAATACATATACAATAATAATGAAATAATAATATGCCCAAGGATAAGCCGTGTTCCTATGTTTTCATACTGTGAGCATCGCGGGCACTTTACAGTACAGGTTGTTTATAAATGAGGCCCCTGGCTGTTACTGAGAGACTCCGGCAGAAAAAGGGAGTAAGTGGAGGATAATAATCCTGATTATAATAGGAGGCTGTTTCCAGAGCGAACCAGGGTGAGTTACATTCTCCCTAGGAGGAAACCGCTCAGTCAGTAGCTCCTACAAAGTACCATGTGGTAAAGTACCTCTTTCCAGGTACTAAATGATACCTTGATGCCTTGAAAAAATTAATGCGTGAGCAGTTTACTCTGAGAGTATTTTATTCCCTCTGAGTCAACATAGGATTCTGCCCAATTAAGTTTTGGAGGGCAGAATTTGCCCTAGAAAGAACACTTTAAAGGTTCAGAGTTATCGAAGCAATATAAAAACTAGTCCCTAATGTACAGTAAAGATAGGATGTTGCACCACAGGTAAGACCTTCATTATCAGCAGAGTTATTACATTTCCCTCAGGGTGGGGGGAGGAGGGTGGTGGGAGTTGCCAAGAAAATGTGAAATACATTAACATATTTTTACATCTATCTACAGTTGATCAGCTATCTCTTCATCTGTTCTAAAACATGCCACTGGCATTTGGTCATTTGAATTTGTAGGAGATAATTCAGACTTTTACCACATCAGGCAAATGAAAGTTGCTATTTTCTCTAAAAATACATTTTCTACCTTGAACAGCTTATGTAGTCACTGAAACAACCTCGGATTCAAATGTGTAGGCTGGAGGCATTATTGGATTTTAAACCACACTTGGGGAGATTTTGTTTTTTAAATACAGAAGATTGAAATGTCATTTTGCTTAGCTTTATCTAATTATTTCTCAAATACTATTTTACAGTGGATGAAATTAAATGAACAAAATTAAATTAATGAATGTTAGAAAAGGGTTTCATCAAAAGAATCTGCTATTGTGCACACTTAAAGCAAAATGGTTATACCTTTTTATGTACAAAAATATTTACAGGACCTTTGAATGTAGTCTAAGCATAATATATAATGTAAATATTTTAGGTTGCCTTGTTAGTTGATACTCATACTATCACATTTCTAAAGCACTTTTATTTTCTGATAAGCTTTGGATGTTTACTTCACTTCCATATTTTGTCTTTCAACAGGCATAGGGAGAAGTTATAGACATTCAATTTTTGTGTGTGTGTGATGGGGTGTGTCTATACAGCGTCTAAGGGGCCTGAGCGGCCTACGGCCTAAGGCAAAACTTTAAGTAAAGTGATTCAGTAAAAAAGGGTCAAGATGGCGCCTGGAGGAAGCTAGGAAGGCGTGGTTTCCCCATTCATTATGGGTGGGGAGACTGAGCGGTTTTTCCCTTTCTACCTTTAAAGGAGCTTTCCGCACACATGAATGGCTCATGTACTGGCCTGGGATTGGCTGTAAACTACGTGCTAGTGATCTTTATCCCGAATAGGCTAGGCTATTTCTCATAGAAATTCCCCTCGTGGCTTGGTGCTATATAAAGGACTGCTTGAAGAGAAATAAATGAGATCTTGCTTGACTCCCGGCTCGTGGGTTTGTGTTCAAGTCGTCGGTACTCATCATCTCGCCAAGCCCCGCCAGCTGTCGGGCTGGATTCCCGACATGTGTGTGTGGTACTGAGGATGGAATCCAGAGGCTTTCTACCTCCAGGCTAATCTCCCAGACCTATTTTTTTATTTTATTAGAAACAGGGTCTAATAAGTTGCCGAGAGCCTCACTCAGAAGCTGAAGCTGGCTTTGAAGCTGTGAGATCCTCCTGTCTCAGTCTCCCAAGTGCTGGGATTACAAGCGTGCGCCACCATGCCTAGCTGACATTCAATTTTTTTTAAAAAGCTACTTGCATTTCTAGGGATAGAAGCCCCAAAGAGCTTCCTCTGACTCCAGCCCCTTCCCCCTCTCCTCCAGTACAGCCTTTCTCTCAAATGAAATTCTCCATGAAACTCATAGGTAAGAAAATGGATGGGAGTAAATATAAATGCATACTTTTTTTGTTTACTAAGATGATAATTGAAAAATACACTAAGTGCAATTGTAATTATCAGACTTACGTTGCCTAGATCAGCTGTTGTCACAGCCTCTTAATTGCTGGTTACCTCTCTGAAGTCTGGATTTTGTACAGTTGTCCTATATTATGATGATGTTCATCTACTTAAAGCACCTTGCACTACTATTGCTTAGCAATAACAAGCGTCAAATATCTCTTACTATTGTTATCACATTATTAATATCACTACAATGATTATTTTAATTTTGTGACCAATCTGGTTAATGTTGTAGAGAATGTAAATAAAACAGAATGCACAGATCTTGCTGCTTGAAGAAATGGTCTGTAATTAGGAAGAAAATATGACTAAATCAAAGAAGAAATGTTGCCGTATTGTTAGCTATAAGATAATACTGTATATATAAAAATACATATACAGATATAGGGTTTTCATGTATCCTTATCAGGATCACTGGAACATTATACCTAGCTATATTAACTCATTCACCAAACACATCCTTAAGTATCTACAATAGCCCAGATCCTCCTGTTTATTTACTCATTCTCATTTAAAAATGAATCCTTGTTAATCAAGAGACATAAGAAAATACGTGAACATGATGAGAGGGAAGTCAAACTTTTATGCTCAACCTCCATTCAAACTTTAAACACCAAAACAGGGGCCTGGTGTGGTGGTGCAGGCTTGTAATCCCCGCACTTGGGAGGCGGAGACAGGAGGATCACGCAGGTTCATAGCCAGCCTCCCTGGCTTAGGAGACCCTGTTTCAGAATAAAAACAAAATAGTTCTGGGAGTGTAGCCCGGAGGTAGAAGGGCTTCCAGGAACCCCAGTACCACCAAAAAACAAACAAAACAAAACAAAACAAAAAAAACCCCCACCAAAATAGGGATACAGGCTTTTTCTTCATAGATAATGACCAACTGGTAAAAGTGGCCAACATTTAGCAAATAACTATAAATAAATAAATGGGTTGTGATATTATGTTGGAGGAAATGGAGAGCATTATTTATTTAGATCATAAGGTCAGGGAAGGCCTCATAGAGGAAATGAAGGATAAAGTGCTCTTTGAAGAGTAAGTTAATTTTGCCTGGTGGAAGGGTGCTACAGGAGAAAGACTCCAGGTGGAGTGGTTATAGGTGTGGTGGGTTTAAAAGACTCAGAGAAGGAAATCCAGTCTACAGTCCTGCTGCGAATTGCTTGTAATGGAACAAAAGGAACTAGAAGTGTGATAAACAACGGCAGCCTCAAGTAGGTGTGATCCATTCTCCTACCTAGGCTGGGCAGTGATGGGGGAGGAACAGAGAGACATCTCCAGCTATTGAGGTGGAGGTTTGGGAATGGTATATTTTGGATTCAGGATATAGTGTAAGAGGAACATTCAAGGTAGTGAAACAATATATAAAACAGCCCGGTGTTTTAGGAGCTCGGGGTGGGAATGAGAGAGCTGTGCAGTGCTGGGAACCAGGCACCTGAGGCTGTGAGCAGGACTGGTTTTAAACCTTGCTAAGGAATTTAGAGTTTTTCATAGGCAATGGGGACTGCTGCATTGTATAAAGCAGTGGAGTGCCCTGATTAGATTCTGACTTTTTTTTTTTTTTTTCAGTACCAGGAATTTCTAACCTCCGAGTGACACTTCCAGCCCTATTTTTTATTCTTTATTTTGAAACAGGGTCTCACTAAGTTGTGGAGGAGCTTACTATGTAGCTGAGGCTGTCCACGAACCTGTGATCCTCCTGTCTCAGCCTCCCAAGTACTGGGATTACAAGCCTGTTCCATCACGCCCCACTAGATTCTAATTTCTGAATATTTCTAGCACAGCAGAATTTGAGGGAATGCAGCTCAAAGCTCAACAGTTTACTAAGCAGGTCATGTGGCTCTTGTGGACTACTAAATTTGATGTTACTGTTTCTTTTATTTAAAGTAGTTTTGTGCCAGGCACAGTGGCACACACCTGTAAGCACAGATGAAGCTGGAGGATGGCAAGCTTGAGGCTAGCCTGGGTGATGTAGTAAATCCTTCCTTAAAGTTAAAAAAAATGTGAGTTGGGTCTTCAGTTCCATTTTTAAAGCACTTTCAGAGCATGTCAGAGACCCTAAGTTCAACTCCCAGGACTGAAGGGAAAAATAAAGTTAAAAAAATAATAGAAAAGAGAATTCTTCATGCAGGGAGGCACAGTTAACTTTTGGGGGTGTTGAGGTGTTCTACGTTGTGATTGTCATTCAGATTATACAGTTGTATACATTTGATAAAAGGACTCAGAATATATATCCATATTGGAGAATTTTATTGTTTGCAAACTATATCTCAATAAAATCTTTTTTTAAAGGCTATTGGACATGAATAGTAGCCTAATATTACCCTTCCAGAGATCAGAGTTATAGGTATATGAGGGTCCGAAAATGATAAAGGAATGAATGGGTATGGTAGGAATGGAAACAACCAACACATGCTTATCAGAAAAAAGTACAGATATGATACAAGGAGAGGGCTGGGTGTGGGGAGGCAGGACAGTATCTTGATGGAGTAGGATGACGGAAGAAAAATTCTCCAGATCATGCTTGCAAATAAAGAGGTAGAGAAGAATTTAGACCTGGTAAAGAGAAGATATAATTGGTAGGATGGTTGGAAATGGGATTTAGAAAACACTGGTAGATTTAGGGTAATTCGTGAGAAGTACATTTTCCCTCAGTGGTTGAGGCAATAATGAGTTATCTTCCTAACTTGTTCCAAAGCAGTAGCTTTCTCGGTAATATAGACAAAATCAAGTGAACACTGTTTTGCTCATGGGGTGCAAAGTCTCTGATACTCTGCCATGACTCTGCTCCTCCACTGTTTCCAAAAGGAATCCATTCCCTCTAAGCATTTCATGAGGTTGATAGAGCTTTGTTGAAAGCCTTGTCTTTTGATGTGGTGATTATGAGCAGTGTCTAATCAACCTCTCTCACAGCTCTCCAAATCGGAGCTCGACATCCACATTTGGCTAAATTGCTATAATTTTCCTGTATTCTTTGTCCCCTGAGACACTTACAAGAGTGGGGAGTGACAGATGTCCTCAACTCCCTGTCTTTGAGGACACTTTCAAGACTATTGCAGCCCTTTTCCAGAACTGGGATGCTTTTAGCTTTTGCTCGCTCTTTCCCAGGGCCCACATTGGAATTAATTCTGTAAAGGTGAGTTTTTCTCCTTCCCTCCCTTGTCATTTCTATCTCCAAATGTAATCTTAGGGGGAAAAAGGGGGGAGGGATTCAAAACCAACTAGAAACTGAGCACAAATCTCAAGGTATTTTCTCCATCTTTCCTACCAGTCTCTCACCCTGGACCATCTGGAATCCTGCTTCTTAAATCCTAAGAAGCTTGTGGAATCCTTTAGGAAAGTTGCTTCTCAAATTCTTCATTGTACTTCTACACCCAAAACAAGGGATAATATAGAGGGTCATTATCTATTTTTTGGATTCTCTACTTGATCCAGGTACGTTCTCAAGTCTTCAGCCTGTAGCATTGTTGTACTCAAAGTCCGGGACCCCAGGGTGACAGAGACCACCCCACATGCAATAATGCAAAAACAGGAAGGGGTTTATTAGGAAACTAGCTCGAGCTAGGGTCCAAGTCTCATCCAACGCAGTGGAGTCTTGACAAGGACCCTGAGTCCGTGTCCAAAGGTCGGTTTTATACAGTTTGGTTGCAGGGGCTGTGGTTTTCGAAAGAATTATCTTGCTGTAAAGGAATTTTCCATAGTGGTTATCTTGAGTAACCGAGGGGCACTTAGTGATTCTTAATCGGTTTATGGCACCTGGGGTAGTTAGGAATTTTCCATCCTGGTCCCAGGTTTCGAGACTGACCAGTTCTGGGAAACTGAAACTTAGGCCTAGCATATTTTCTGCAACTGTGGAGCCTGTCATGGCTCTTCTAGGGATCTACAGCGGTTTGTACTGGACACTGAGTTCAGCTGCACAGCAAAATGGAGCTGGCCCACAAAATGGCATTAGCCAGGCTAGATACCATTTTACCCTAAAAGCAAACAATGTACAGAAGCAAAAGACTGCGGTTATGTCTTGATCTTCTACAGCATAGCCGGCCTTGCATGCATGTTGCTTCTTTGATATTGTGACCCACTTGTTTCCCTGCCTTCTCTTACCAGAAAAGCTGTGTACATGGCAGGACTTAATAAGAAAACATGACAAAGATTTCCAGACCATCATGGCTTAAAAATAATTTTTTTTGATACTGGGGTTGATCCTGGGACACTCTACCATCTATTTATACCCCCAGTCCCTTTGTAAATTAAATTTACTTATCATTCTATTTTGAAATGGGCTCACTGAGTTGCTGAAGGTCTCACTAAACTGCTGAAGCTGTCCTTGAGCCCGTGATCTTCCCATGTGATCCTCCCAAGTATTAGGATTACAGGCACATTCCACCTTGCTCTGCTTTTTATTTTTTTTTAAGATATAGAAAAATATTTTGTCCCTCATATTCAGTGTTATCTAAGAATGAGGGTTTTTTGTTTACTTTTTGAATAATTTCAAGTGAATTGTACATGAGAAATAGAGAAAATTATCCTTGCCACTGTTGCTTCCAGGGAGAACAATCATTTACTCTGAAAAGATTCTTTTATAAGCCCGCTTGGGATTCTGGGTGCAGCCTTTAAAGTTCAGTCTCCAAAAACATTCCTTGGTGTGTAATGTGTTACTGCTCCAGCAACAAGGAATGGGAACTTTTGTTGTCAGAGGAAAGAGACAAGAACAAAGGAGTGAGGGAAGAGGGGTGAGAGCCAATGAGATAGATAGATAGGCGGTGAGCCATGGTGTGGTATATGAGAAAAAAAAATTTTTTTCAGTAGTGAGAATTTGCGTGAAAAGGCAGATTTCGTATCCAGAAAGTCTTAGTTCAAATAGACACAGCTGTCAGATGATAGGTATAGAATAAACCAGGTGTGTGTTCAGTTTTTTAAAGGAACTATTTGGGAAGACTGGGAATTGTATTGAATTTTAAAACTTCTCTTGCTTGGTTTAAAATGACTAAATTGTTATATATAGTACTGAATTTGAATCTAGGTACTATTTCTTACTAGTATTGTCCCTTTTGATCTGACATTTTTGGTACTTTATTCTATTTTATTTTACTTTTGGTGCCAGGGGTCGAACCCAAGGACATTCTACCTCTGGACTTCACCTCCAGATCTTTTTATGTTTTTTATTTTGAAACAGGGTCTTGCTAAGTTTCTGAGGCTGGCCTCAAACCTGTGATCCTCCTGTCTTAGCCCCCCAAGTACTGGTATTACAGAGATGCGCCACCAAGCCTGGCTCATATTTGGCATTTTAAATAGGTGGCAGATCTGGAGTGCATCTCCAGACAAATATTCAATAAACATAATCCATGAAGATGAGGATGAAATGAGTGTAGCCCAGAAACTGATGGATTGTAGGCTATCAGTAAATCATAACCATACATTAGCACAATAATTGTAAATGTTAGTATCACATAGTATTATCTGATTATCAAGCTGAAGTTTTTCTATTCATGATATGTATTTAAACAAGAAGAGAACTCTGAATATGAGAGAAAATATTTTCCATATTTTAAATAAGCAAACGTAGTACTAGAAATAAAGGTATCAGAAGGAACAGGGATCATAATCTCAGCACTCTTTGCCAATTTTAAAAAGTTCTATTAGAGTAACTAGGAAGCTGAGATTATGAGATCATGATAACATACTTCTCAAACAGCATCATTTGTTTACAAGAAATATTGTCATGAGTTTTCTGGTAAATTCAAGTTTGGAATTTTAGCCAAACTTTAGGCCATGCTCATTCTATGATTCTAGGGTAGGATAGGGGACCTTCCCATGCAGACTCTGCCCTCTAGAAAAGTATGAATATGCATCGTTCCACATTGGCACAAATATGCAACCTCAGTATTTTTAAGGGATAATGTACTTATAAAATATCAACAAAAAGGGAGAGCTTTGTTTAAAGCCTTTCTTTAAAGCTTATTTCACAACAGAATCCATACTTCAAGAGATCTATATTTGACATGAACAATCAAGGCAAATGAAGCGGTGTTATACAAGCTGTACTTTTTCTATAAACTTCCCAAGAAGTACTTTTGTCAAAATCATAATTAGTTTCTGAGATTGTTCAAAGAAGGAACAACCTCTTAAGTGTTTCTCCATGAAGGTGACTGTGTAGTGCGTGTTCAGTTAGCCCTGGCTGTGTCATGGCAGTTTAGTGCTATCTAGTATTAACCTGCTAAGAAAGCAAGAAAAAGGAAAACCCTTTGTTTTTTTTTGCCATAGTTAAAGCCATCTCCCAGCGGTTTACTAAGACACTGATTAATCCAGAGATGCTACATAATATTTTCTTCAAAAAATTTGATACATATTATTTTCTTTATTTGACTTCTGTCCTTACATGTCCTTTAGAAATATGTTTATAATATTTTAGGTATAAAGGGTTAGGTGTAACTTTGATAATATGGTTCCAAAGTCCTTTATTATTTTCTTTACAAATTCAGTTTCTAGTATATTCATATTTCTACTGTATCTTTTCTTTCCTATATTCCAGCTTTCCCCTCTATTTTTGTTTGAAGATTCTAACACAGAATTTCATGCCAGAATTTTTTTTCCCCTCCTGAAAGCTGGAAGAAATAATCTCAACTTTCAAGACTGTGAAAATTGACTATGGCTGACTTTTCCCAAAATGACTTGCAATGTTTTTTGCCAGGCAGATTCAAGGACTAGTTAGTTTATGATCAAAACTTACAGATGGTCCTTACAGAAGACTAGCCAGTAGGCCATTTTTGAGAATGTCAAGATCAAAAACTATAATTAAAGGTTATTTTGGGAGAAACCAGAGTCCTCATTGCTAAGTCCATGGTGGAGAGAGAAGAGGAGCAAAAAGAAGAAAAAAATAATTTTGTGACCTAGTAAAGGCACACACACACACACACACACACACACACACACACACACACACACAATCTTAACCCAATATATCATTTGAGAACAATTGAATTTCCAGTCTTTTACTTGTGGAACTTTAGCTTTCAAGTGATGGCTGGGGTTATGGTGTGTGACGCTGACTTTTCCTTTAGGTTGTAGGTTATTTCATAGCTGTCACTCTTTTATAAACATCTTCCCTGTCACCAGTTACCTACCAGAGCTCTTCCCTGCTGGTTGATATCTTCAAGCTAGACCCATGTTATTTAATCACCACGAGATGGGGGTCATATGGTGATAAGCCTGTAATGAAGCGATGAAATGTTTCAACTTAACAATGCACAAGTGAGAATTTTATGCATTGAGGCAAAAGCAGAAAAATAACGAATGTCTATAGTTTAATTTCCATGCATCACTGCTTGTAGCAGTCAAATAAATACCAGAGTGAAGTAATAGAGTAGTTGAAGGGGTGGACTAGAGGCTGAAAGACGAGAATTAATATCCATGATTAAAATTGCATGTATCATTGCCAAGGGCTGTGAAAATATGTCAATTGCATGACTATGTCTGTTTTAGGGCTGGAGAAGGAATATTTAAAATTTAATAAGAATCTCTCTCTCTCTCTCTCTCTCTCTCTCTCTCTCTCTCTCTCTCTCTCTCTCCCTCCCTCCCCCCTCTCTCTCAGTGTATTAAACAAACCATAGTCCTCATTTCACAGTATTGCTAACAATAAATTCATATTGTTATATGTATATATACTTATTATATATATATTGAAAACATCTATTATCTGTTTTGAAACATCTGTTTTGAAAATTATCAACTGTAATTATACATATATTCAAAACATGTTTTAAAAATTGTTAACTAATTACACAAATATTTCTATGTACTCAAGTAATTTTTAAAATCTTTTTTACTTAAAAACTGCATCAACTGACTTAATCTTATATCTATGGATTCATATTTTTTATTCCTCACTAATCCTATAAATTCCAGAATTCCTCAATGACCATATGGTGTTTTATTAATCCTTGAATTAATATTTTTTTTATTTAAAGTTTATATTTATTGATATGGTCAATTTATAATATCATTTTGCTAGGAGAAATGGCAAAGTATATTTTCAATATTACATACTCATAGTTTGAGTTTATTTTGTGACAAATAGTCATCTATAAACTTCAATAGCAAAATGTTCATATGACAGACAACCTACTCAGAAAAATGAGGATTATGTGGTAGTAAATTTGACTATTCTTTTGGACTAAGAATATATCAAATTTTTATAGTAACTCTCATAGGATATATTTTCTAAAGTAGCCCCTTCCATAGTTACATTTGCTATAATTCAGAAGTCCTGCCTTTCACCAGGTATTTGAAATGAAAACATAGCTTTTTCCAAAGACTCATTTGCAATCTTAGATGAACATTCTTAAAATAAAAACCACTTAATGTATATTATTTCTCCCGAGATTTCTTGTTTAAAAAATCCTGTTAATTCACCATGAAAAAAATTCTCTCAAATGCAAAGCTTTTTAAATATAATGATTTGTTGGCCAGGGAGGACATCAGCCTGAATTTCAAGTTATCTAAAATAAATACATCACATACACACACACACACACACACACACACACACACACACACACATCCTTGGTCTCAGGTCTTTCCAAGAACACTCAGTTCTTCAACTTTATACATTTGAAGGAAATGAATGCTATACCTTTTGCCTTGCTCATAACTGGGTACTTGGTCAGCACTCCACAAATAATAAGTCCTAATGACAAGCGCTGAAGCAAATTTGAAAACGGAAGGGGGAAATTCAAGTGGTCTCAAATGTCAGTATTCTGAGTTAATTCCATCTGTGGATGAACTGCAAATCCATATTTTTATGTTCGTGGAATAATTCAAGTTGTTCTCTTCTATTTTTAACCTCTGGATAGGCCAAAGAGATTTTCACACTGAAGATTACACCCATGGCTTCCACCAAGCTGATAAACAAGCCTTAATGTGATGATCCACACAAGACCAAACTTGATGAGAAATGTAGGGTGTTGCTATGGCAATTCCATTCGTTGGAATTTTTCTCTGTTGGCTTTACTCTGACATTACATTCTAAAAAGAATCATGCGAAAGGTGTGGTGGCTGTGAAGACAAATGCAAAGCCAAGAAGATGGATTTTTCTCATCTTCCCTTCTCCAGGAGAAAGAACATGTAGTCATATTGTAATGCCAATCCAATGTAGTCAGAGGGCTGGCTGAGAAGGTGTCGTTCTGAGATTTCATTGAAAGCCTGAGATCTATTTCTGTTTGGCTTAAGTGAAAAATTGGCAACGCCAGGGTTATGAGCAAAATTACAATGTGAAGAAGGATGCTTAGGCTAAACTGAAAGATGTTAAGCTCTAGTTTCTGAGAAAATGAAGATCTATTTTGTTATGGTGGTAGTTTGATTATTTGATTTAATTTTTAGCAGAGGTTTGATATATTAAAACTGCATTTAAATCTAAGCGTAGAAATCAAATGAATCCCAGGTGTGAATTTCCTCTGATGGAGAAGAGAGATTTATTAATTTAGTAAATGTCATTTCTTTGCAGGTAAACCTTCCTGTTGGAGGCTATAATCAATCCAGCTTTTTATTACAGCCACCCCAATCAGAAGCCCACTGCTGACATCATGCCAATCATTTCCCTGATTAACTTCAGTTAAACTCTTTACAAACAGCACTATGAAGAAGACATTATTATCATGTCCATTTTGCACATGAAGAAAGGGAGCTTCTGAGAGACATGTTAACATGGCTGAGGTCAGTCATCTAGAAAGAAGGGAACCTGGGAGCAGAATCTAGAAACAACATTTCAGTGTGTTCTTAAATAGAACTACAGCAAAACTTAATGGAGGAGGGGGATTCTAAGCAATTTAAAAAAAGTATTTTTAAAGTATTTTTGTCATTACTATGCATACATATTTTTCCAATTTACAAAAGACAACTAATTAGATAAGACTAAAAAGGAGATTTATCAGAGAATCTTGAGGTAAAAAAGAATGTATTTCTCAGCAGGTTGTGGTGGTACATGCCTATCATCTCAGTATTTGGGAGGCTGAGACAGGAGGATGACAGGCTCAAGAGCAGCCTTTGTAACTTCCTGAAACTCTCAGCACCCTAGAAAGTCTCTGTTTCCAAACAAAAAAAAATAAAAAGGGATGGGGGTGTAGTTCATAGGTACAATCCCCAGTACCACACATACAATTTCAACTCAACAAATTTAATTTCAACTCAATAATAATAATTTACTGAATGCTTATTATATAAATATTAAAAGACTTCTAAGATTCCAGTTCATGCCCAGAAGAATTCATCTGTTACTGGGGAACACGGTAAACAAGTAAGATAGGGATCCACTTACTTGGGAGGTGGCATAAATATACTTACCCATAAGACCAAAGTTATAAATGAGTGTTCTGATAATTTATGTAGACGTGTCTAACTTGGCCTACCCATTATGGTTTTGAAAATTTTTCTTTGATGACCACATTTGAAATTTGAGATATTTCTCACAAAATGTGCATAGCTTCTCAGTACTCATATTTCCATTGAACAGCATGTAGCTGGAGCTAATGGGAAGTCCCCACTTCAGTGTGTCTAGTAGCATTTAGTGTTTCAGATTCTCCATTCTGCTCTTTCCCCATGTTCAGGTTCAGTGACAACTGCCATTTATCATGAAGCCTGTGCCCTTATTTTTCTAATGCCTGTTTGTATGTTACATTCCTGGCCCCTATGGACTTTTAATTAATTAATTAATTAATCTGATTTCTTGGGGGTGGAATCCAGAGCCTCATGCATGCTAGGCAAGCACTCTACCACTGAGGCTATACGCCTCGTCCTTTCTAAAAATATTTTATTTTGAGACAGCATCCAGCTCAATTGTCCAGGCTGGCCTTGAACTTGTGATCCTCCTTTCTCTACCTCTCAAGTAGCTGGGATTCCAGCTGTGCATTGCCTTGTGTAGCCCTTCTATGGTTTTAAGATTGTGTCTTTCAGTATAAGGACAACACACACACACACACACACACACACACACACACACACACACAAAATAGTGATAGGCTATTAATAACAAAGAACAGAAAGACCACCATTTTGATGGTAGCAGAGAATCTACCATCAAATTTTTATTTGCTTTCGGATTTTTATTTGCTTTCATGATATCCTGTGAATATACTCAAAGAGCCAAAGAAGGGATCTGTATTATGGATTCAAGATGTCACTGCTTCTGAGCTCTTCAGAGGTAACGATTAATTGCAAAACAATTAGGATTTACCTAAAACTGGAGCACTGAGGTCACTGAGATGCCCAGATATGATGTCTACATGTTTGGAAATAAGCAGACACAATTTATGTGCAAAGAAGATTCTGATTTGGAAATAAGAGAAATTACATATAAGTAGAGTAGAAGTCTAGAATGAGGGAAGGAGTGTATGAGGGAGAGAGGGGAGTGGGGAGAAAGGAAAAAAACTTAAGAGTTGTGATGTTATAGTTCTTTAAATCCTTAAGCATTGCTTAGGGCTGTAGCAGTCCCTATAGTAGCTTGAAATTGTGAACTTTCAGGTCTTATCAGTTACTTTTATCTCTGCCTGGAATTATTTTTTCCCCCAAATCTTCAGTTTATCTGACTTTCTGACTTTTTCCTACTCACATTTTTTTTTCCTGTTAGTGGGGATTGAGCCCAGGAGTATTCTACCTCGAGTTATATCTCCAGCTTTTTTATTTTTTTATTTGAACAGGGTCTCACTAATTTCTGAGGGATGGCCTCAAATCTGTGATCTGACTGTCTCCGCCTTTAAGTACTGGAATTATAGGCATGGACCACCTCTTCTGCTTTCTTTTATTCACATATAAACACAAAGTTCAATAGGCTCATATTTTTGCATGTGTGTGTGTCACTGAGGCTTAACCAGGAGTGTTCTACCTCTGAGCTATAGCCACAGCCCTATTTTATTTTTTATCTTTGTGGAGGGCCTCAGTAAATTGCTGAGGCTGTCTTTGAACCTGCAAAACTCCTGTTTCAGCCTCCCAAGTATTGATATTACAGGTGTGTACCACTATACCTGGAAAGAGACTACTCATTTTTTTTTTTAACTAAATCTTTCATTTGCCTTCAGGGAAAAGAAATAATTTTCTTTAAAATATGATTTTATCTTGTATAAGTTCATTTATTGGATTTAGTTATACACCTGAAATTATACACTTATATCTATGTTTTCCATAGTAGATTATGAATTGTCAGGAAACAATCCATGTTTATTTATCTTTGTGATTTTATCTCTCAATATGATGTAATATTTATTGAATAAGTGAGTGAATACATCTCCAAAAGGGATCCAGTTTACTGTACTAGATTAAAATTATTTCCACCTATTGACCTGATAACATAATCTTAAAGGGCCAAAAATTCATTTAAAATAGTTAGTTTACACATGGCTGATGATTACAATGCACTAATAAATTAAAAATTTATCAACAAACAAGATTAAAACTGTAATAGCATTCTGATATTTTGTTTATAAGCAAATGTATTTTACCTATATATTTGTAAATTCCATATACATATGACTTTAATGTGGTCTCCCATATTAAAGGGTTCATGTGATGGAAGCCTGGTTCCCAGTGTTGAGATGTTAAGTGTGGTGGAAACTTTCAGAGGTAGAACTCAGAGGTATTGCCTTTGGAGGAGAGAAAGGTAGTCCTCAAGGGACTTTCGTAGGTTCTTGTGAAAGGGTTATTATAAAAAGTAAGACTGAACCTTTCCTGATCTCTAGCATACTGTCACACCATGTGATCTCTCCCTCTTGTGTTCTTGTCCTAATGTCATCCAACATAATATGACAGAACCGAGGGACCCCTCACCCAGAGCCAGGGCCATGGTGCTTGGTATTCCAGCTTCCAAAATTATGAGCTAATTCTTGTCTTTATATTTTATCCAACCATAGGTATTTTGTCATAACAGCAGAAAACAGACTAATACAATATCTAGGTCTTTATATCTGTATGCTTATTGTCTGTAATTAATTGAATATTTTTTTTCTATTTGGATTACTGTGTTAGACTCTGGGAAGTAACTGAGTAAAATTTAATGATGCAATTACATAATACCTTCATTTCGATATAGAATTTACCAAATATATCTACATCCACATGTCCACCAAAGTTAATACATTCTTTTGGAAAAATGATATTACAATATTAATACAAGTAAGGAAACAAAGTTTTCTCTATCCTACCTAGCATAATTTTTTTTACTTTCCTGAAATACAATGAATATAAATGTATATAAATGTATATAATGCATTGCTCAATAAAACATACTTATATAAGTAGCTCCCTTGTTAACAAATACATTAGTTTCAAAAAGTCAATAGTCCAACTTACATCTAAGTCCCCAAAACTAATGTTCCTAGATTCAAGGTGGAGATAGTAGGTGAGAGAGGCGATGATGCTCTTTAGGGCAAGCCTCCCTAGCAGACAATAGGGAAAGCACTGAAGCCATTCAATACGAGAACATTAGTATAATGGCAAAGGTGCTATCCAGTCTCAGGAATCCTGGAAATGGATGCTCCCTGGGTACCTAAGAGAGAGTGCCTCCTCCCTGCCCTTATGAATAATCTCTCCCAGAATTTGCCTTTGAAAAAATTGCTTTCTTCAGGCCCCAAATCATGTATATACTGTTCTTAGATTTATTTGAAGTTTATGTTAAAAAAAGTTATCATAAATTATCATACCAATCATTTAAAAATACAAAAATTATATATTTATATGATTTTTGAGATAAGAATGTATATGCATATGTATCACACACATACACACTTATATAAACATATATAAAATAGAGAAAGTATAAAATGTAGTATGAAAGTACATATTTTACATAGAAAATATGTATATTTATGTGTTATAAAATAGAAATATATTTTAAAATATTCACATATATTATTAAATATATTACAGATAAAATAAAACATAGGAAGTGATTTCTTAGTTATTAGATTGTAACAACATGAATTTTATTAATTTTCTTCTTATGTGTGTGTGTGTGTGTGTGTGTGTTTGTGTGTGTGTATGTGTAGCATTGAGGATTGAACTCAAGGAGATTCTACCTCTTAATACATCCCAGCCATTTTTATTTTTTATTATTTATTTATTTATTATTTTTGTGGTACTGGGAATGAAACCTTGGGGCTTTCAATCTCCGGGCTATACTCCCAAACCTATTATATTTTATTTGGAAACAGGGTATTGCTAAGTTGCTGAGAGCCTCACTAAGTAGCTGAGGCTGGCTTTGAACCTGTGAGATCCTCATGTCTTAACCTCCCAAGTACTGGGATTACAAGCGTGCGCCATCACGCGCTGCTTTATTTTTTATTTTTGTAACAGTCTCGCTAGTTTGCTGAGGCTGGTCTCAAATGAGCAATTTTCTTGTTTCGGCCTCCCAAGCACTGGGATGACAGGTATGTGCCCCATGCTTGGCTTCTCTTTTAAAATTCACCTATAATTTTCTAACTCTATACACCAAACAGTAATACACCATTTTATACACCATAAGTAGAAGTAAAACCAAACTGGTACTTTAAAAATATGATATAATGGGTGTATTCATTCGAGTCACCCCTCCATGCCACTCTGGCATGGGGCTGTATTTATATTTTCTGTATTTCTATCTTTCTAATAAACTTCTTTAAATCTTCAAAAAATATATATAACATAATGAATTTTCAAAGACTCTGATTTGGACTCTGGGGAATGATCATTGGTGCGGGCCTCCCTGAGCTCACACTGACACTATCAAAACTGTTTTGTCAAGATTAGAGTATTCCCAGCTTGTTCCACCCTGCCACAGGTTCTGTGTGAACACCCAGTTTATAATCTCACTTACTAATTTCTATTTGGATCCTATAGGTTTTGACTTTCTTGACATTAACATGAAGCCCTAGCAAAGTGACTGATACTAACTGAAATGAAATGTATTCATTGAATGAATCATTCAAGAAATAAATGAGCTGACACATTTAATAGTAACTAAATTTTTCTACTACCACTTGTGAGGTTTTTTTTTTTTTTTTCTTCTCAGTACTGGAACTGAACTCAGAGGCATTCTACCTCTGAGCTAGACCCCAGTCCTACTTTTTATTCTTTATTATTGAAATGGGATTTCATTAAGGAGGGCCTCACTAAATAGCTGAGGCTGGCCATGAACCTGTGATCTTCCTGTTTCAGTCTCCTACAGGCTCCTAAGTATGAGGTTTTTGTTTTGTTTTGTTTTGTTTTGTTTTGTTTTGTTTGGTGGAACCCAGGGGCCATCTACCACCTGGCTACACTCCCATGGACCTATTTTATATTTTTATAAAATCTCACTAAGGTGCAGAGAGCCTCACTAAATAGCAAAGGCTTGCTTTGAACCCATGTGATCCTCCTGTCTCAGTTTCCCAAGTTCTGGGATTACAAGCGTGCACTACCACGCCAGGCAGATTGTGAGGTTTTTTGTAATGTGTTCTAAATTTTTTCCAACAGTTTTTATTACTACCAAATTAAAGTTTGTTTTAACAAAGTAGGAAAAGAGTCTTTTGTTTGTTTGTTTGTTTTTCAGTACTGGGCATGGAACCCAGGGGCATTCTACCTCCAAGCAACACCCCCATTCCTATTTTTTATTCTTTATTTTGGAACAGTGTCTTACTGAGTTGCAAAGGGCCTCACTAAGTAGAAGCTGAGGCTGATCCTCTCTTAGTCCTTTTTGAACTTTCCATAACCCCAAACCTTGTTGACTCTGGGCGAAGGACAGTCAGCCAAGTCAGAAACATCAATCTAGGGGAAAGCCTTAATGGCTCCCCACACTGAACTTGATTTTCCTAGTAGTCTATGACTCAAAAATGGACCAAGAGAGTGTCTTAAAAGTTTATTAGATGTGGTTCCTCAGAAGCTAGTGTCTTGTTAAGGCCTTTTTTGAGCACAGACCATCAAAAAGTGTTACTTATTTCTGGCTAGTATCTACTAGAGGGACAAATGTGGAGAATACTTTCCTGAGGAAGTTGGTATTTTCATACTAATCTAGCAAATTCTCTTCATCTACAGCAAAAACTCATGTCTAAAATGTTGGCCTCTAGTTACTACAAAAATAGCCATGAAAAACAAAAGGAGAAATGAAGAGTGGAGTCCTGCATATCATTTACTTTCTCTTAATTTTACATCTGCCTTACCAAAACCTTCACTAGGAACCTGTACTCCAGAATTTATTACAAAATATCTGACTACAGGTAGGGTAATCTCTTAATTCCTGGACTATTCATATGATAAATAGGCATTTAGCTCTGTGGCATGTCTCTTATCAAATTGAACTGTTATTTAAATTTTGCACTCCCCTTTCATTTGCCACTTATATTTTATCTCTTTAACTGGATCATAATGTTTGGAAAGGTCATAGAACATAAATCCCATTTTTTTATCTCACCCACAGTGCTTTTCTAGTCTTTAGTAGGTACTAAATAAATATTGTTGTTTGAGACACAATCCAGCTAAAAATATCAAACCTGGGCCTTGCCCCACAGCTGCCAGATCGATTGTATAACTTGCCAATCTAATTTTGAGCGAAGGCAAAGTAACTGTACTTGAAAATAATAAAAAAGAACCCTGCAAATTTGGAAAGAATTTGTCTTCTCTGGTATCCTCAAAATTCTGAATTTCTGTTTCCCTGAAAAATTCAAATAATTTGCACATTTCTATCACATTCACTTACAAGTACAGTAATTTTAAAACTCAGCATTTCAAATGAATATAAATTTGCTTAAAATATAAGATCTTCCTAATATGACAGGTTTAACACTATGGAGAGTTAGTAATTTTACATGCAAAATATGAACCAATCAATGTAAATGTTCTACCTTGGAACATCAGCCTCCTAATTTTAAGTTAATATTTAATAAAAATTAAACATGTAAGGCAGAATCAATTTTTGCTTGATTTATATGTATCACACTGTAAAAGCTAAAATTGCAGTGTTTAGGAAGGGCTGAGTGTTTTGTTGACTGAGGAAATAATAGTTTGTTTACAATAAATGCATATATTTGTCAAATTGGCAAATTAACAACTATTTTTTGAAAAACATGGAAGTACTTACAGGAAAATATCTTCAGCATAACATCAGTATAGTAGTGTGTCACTGTTTCCTAGATCATGGAGATGATATACATGCTGTAGTATGGTATCATGCTACATGTATATCATAGCAATACTTTAAACATATTAAATAGAAAAGAAAAATATACTGCACTAAATCAAAGGGAGTTATATATAGAAGCATCTTTTCTGTATTATCAATTTAGCATTTTCAAGTCAAATAAGACAATATTATCAAATATATCACACTTTTTGTGTGTGTGTGTGTGTTACTGGGGGTGGAACCCAGAGGCTTTTCTACCTCTGGGCTATACTCCCAGACCTATTTTATACTTATAGAAACAGGGTCTCACTAAGTTGCTGAGAGCCTCACTAAGTAGCTGAGGCTGGCTTTAAACCTGTGTGATCCTCCTGTCTCAGCCTCCCAAGCTCTGGGATTACAAGCGAGCGCCACCATGCCCAGCTAATATTATCAAATATATCAAATGTGCATGAAACTTTCTTTTAGAGGACCTGGAACAAAACTAGAAACAAATGCATGGAAAGTAGAAATTTTGTGTTTCTCAGTAGCCTTAATTTCTTGTCTTTTTTCCTGAAATAAAACCATCTTTAAAACACCAACCTATCTTTGAATAGTTTCAAAATGCCCGGCAAGGGAATGAGCACCTGCTAATAGCTACTTAATATAAAAAATCGCCTATTTTACTGGAATTCTAAAAATTAGTGTTCATATTTATCTCGATGAAATGCTAAAAATTAGGCTAACTTCTGCATCATTTCAGAATATAAAGAGTTCTCACATTTTTCAACACAAATGCAGGGAAATGGGAAAATTATAGGATATATAGGATATATTGCAGTGCCCATGATGTACCTCAAACATCTGATCAATTGAAGAACCATTAAAGCCAAGTGGCTTTAGTAAAACAACAACAAAAATGTAACAATCAAAATTAATGGCACTTAATGGTTTGTGAATAAAAAAAGATAGGTTTTGAAAATTTCTGTTTCAGAAGAGATACTGCTTCTCCAGTGTACAAGAAAGGTAACTAGAAAAATGGCAAAGCTTTGGGAATAAGACAACAGGACTCCCATGTCCGTCCTTTCTTTTGTCGTTGATGTAGCCACTGTTCACTGAAATTAAAAAACTGGATTTCTTCTCCATCATCTTTCAGCTCCAACTTCCTCTACCTAATTGCTATACATCTTCTGGGACCTACCTATTATAGTATTTTTTTTAAACTTTCTTTTGTTCCTTGCTATCTTTGAAAAGAAAAATTATCTTAAAATTATTTTTTCTTTTTGCAGGCATAAATAGTTCTCAATTCCTTTTACTATTCCGGGAAGAAAAAAATGAAATGATGGCTTGGAGTAGAAATAATTATTTAAATTGCTTTAATTTGAGGAAATTGAAAAAGACAAAGCGTATTTTCATTTAAGGCTACCTCGTGTTAAACGAGTTCCTTCATGAATCTTGGGTACGACGTGCCTGACCAGCGTCCACTAGATGACACTCTTGCCTAAGCACAATAGTGAATGACGAATGCTTTGACAATAACTAATTTATCATATGTATATTTAGATATTGTCAGTGTCTCTCCTTCCAGATAAGACTGGCTTAGCATTTTTAATTGGCTAGAGATGATAACTACAACTTCACATAATTTAGGGGAAAGTTACCCCGAAAGGTTAATATGAAGGGGGGGGGGAGGAGAAACATCTGTTTCACAGTATTCCTATCTTCACAATAAAAAAAATCTTTAAAAATCTGTATATTTTACAGTAAAAATAGATTTCATTGTGCATTTAAATCGTGCCGTATTAAATCAAGTGACAATGATTGTACTGGCGACGTTGGTTTTCAAGTAGAGTTTTGTCAGTAATCTTTTTTTCTTTCTCTCTCCCCTTCCCCAGCCTCTTTCCTCTTTTCTTGTCCTTTCAATTCTCTCTTCCTTCCGTCTTTGATTATGGATTGAGACCCATTTGGGTGCAGTGCCAAAATGAGGGGAAAAATCAATTGTCTTAAGTTAACATCTTCCATGCCAGGTTACTGCCCAGCTAGGAAACTTCAACCTTAGAAAAACGGCTACGAAGCACCTGGGGTCTACAGAGCTCTGTAAGGAAACCGACTACCTGGGCTTGTATACAAACAAGAGGCTTTAATCCGAAATCTGTATCTTCGGAGGTGTCATGTAGATTATTGAGATTTTTCCTGGCATGAAGATTCCTTATAATATCATTCTTAAATCGGTGCTCACAGTCACTGTTAAATTAAGCTTATTGGCTGTGTATTTAAGAAGTAAAAGCACCCATACTCCGTACTATATGTTACAGACACTAAATCACACATTGTTTACCTGAAAAAATCTCAAAGGAGGAGCCAGTCCTAAAAGGAAATTACTCAAAGTGCGAGTGGCAATTGAAGTGTTTTATGGTATGTGGCATGTCTCAGAGGAAGTGACAGGCATGTCACCTTGCTCTTTTTTTTTTTTTTCTTTTTTCTTTTCTGTCTTTAAGCCAGGCTTGCTAGAGCTGGAGAAGCAGAATGTGAGATGCCTTACTTTCAGTAAGGAGCCTACTACAGGCTGCAATGTCTTCACTCCTGCAGAATATGCTACATGCTTTTATGGCTGAGTTTTCACTCGGTTATGTTTGTCAGTACAACTTGCAAACAGAGCTCTCAAATTGTGCCATTATCCCCATGGCAAGGTAGAGAAATGTGGAAAAGGGACTCTCATACTAAAATTTGTTTTAAAACCCATGAACCTCATGCACAAATACCTGAATATTATCTTAATAGGTAGGTGGGGGAATTTGGATCAGGTGAATGAACCTCATGCATAATCAATTGCCTTCTTTTATTTTTCACTTCTAGTGTCTGTACTTCTGTTTCTCCTTCCTTCCTTCCTTCCTTCCTTCCTTCCTTCCTTCCTTCCTCTAAAAAGGAAAATTCTTTCCTTTTTTAGACTGGAAATGGTGTTGCAGGCGAAGCTGAGAATAAAAGAGAAATAATATTCTGACAAGGAGAATTGCCGTATCTAGGGCGAACACTGGGTGCAAGTACTTTCTATACTTTCGCTCCTTTAACTTTCACAAAGTCCTTGTGAAAAGCTTTAGGAACATCTACTTCTCTTAGTGGAGGTTGCTGAGGCTCTCAGAGTTTGGGTTTCAAGTGCAAGGTGCACAGTGAAACCCATTTAGATTCTAGAGCACTTGCCAGTACCACCGGAGCACCCCTTGCCAACTTTGTACAGACAGGGCCAACATATCCCCAAAGCTCTGCCATCACACATTGATAAAATCAATTTTGGGAAATCCATTTGAACTCTCAGAATGTTTTTACCTCTAGCAATAAGATATTTAATACTGGCTAGGAGTTCAGCCTAAATATCAAATTGCATTTAACTCAAAATGTTGCTGAACTATAGATTATAGAGTCCAGGTTCTATAATCTAAGTAAGTCTACAGGGAAAAAAAAAACACACCTCTTAATTCTAAACTAGGGAATTAAGGTCTTACCACTTTATACGGTAGCAACAATCGGCCACTTCTCTCCTCACCTATGAGTAGATTTATTATGTGTGAAGGTGAAGGTGAGGAATGGGTCCCCTAAAAGATTTAGTCATCATGGCAGTCATCACTATGCATTGTTAATTGTGGGTTATTTGTGAGGTAGGTGATATGATAGATGGTGAATGCATGTTTCAACAGATATGTATGCCTCTAAAAATGTCTCAGAAGTTCTCTCAAACGCATACATATGCATACATGTCTCCACAATAATTAAAAGTCTCCTCTTCAGAAGGTCTCAGATACACTAGGCTTAACATTTGACCCCCCCCCCTTTTTTTTTACTATGCCTGAAATCTAAAATAAGGATCTATATCAACAAATAACTTTAACAAACTTGTCAAAAGGCAACATGAATTCAGTAGTTGTTTATAAAACTGAAAGTACTACCTCATCCCTAACTTTGTCACTCAATCCTGGATCTTACGTGCGTCCAGCTTACTAGTCTTGGAGACTGATACGAAGTTTCATTAAGGCTGCCTCAGATTCTGCAGCTTGTATAGGGTGACCCATTTGTTCTTCCCCTTATGAAAAATCACGTGGACACTGAAGGGTGATGAGCGCTCAGAGGTGGGGAGAACCAATTGCTTAGGCTCAATTCACTGTTTACTAATTGCTATTGTACTTTCTTTTAACATTTTCCCTTCTGTCTCCAGGCAAAGTCCCTGGCAACCCATATCTCTACTTCGACTCTCCACTAAAATTTTCCCATCTGGCCTTCAATAACTTTCTGCTATGGATTTCCCCCCAAGTTTCATGCACTGGAACTTTTGTCTCCCAATGTGGTGGTGTTACAGAGGTGGGACCTTAAGAGGCGAAACCAAGTAGAAGGCTGTTTGGTCATGGGGGCTCCGCTCTCAGATGGGATTAATGCTAGTCTCCTGGAGTGGATCAGTTCTCAGAAAAGGTTTTATAAAAGGAGCAAGACTGGCCCCTCTTGGTCTCTGGTTTTCTGACTCATCACATGATATGTTTTCCTCACATCTCCATGACAAGCTGTCTACCGTAAGGTCTTCACCAGAGCTGAGCAAAGGCTGGTGCCATGCTCTTGAATCTCCAGAACTATGAAATAAGTAATCTTCTTTTATTTTTAATGTTCTCAGCCTTGGATATTTTGTTATGGCAACACAAAACAAACATAAACACTTTTCTTATGACACCACCCACAATGGTTATTTTTTCAGCTTAAAATGATACTTATCTCCTTATCTAGAGAGCTCCAAGGTATACAGAAAGTACTGTGTAGTTAAAACCATGAGGATACCTATGATATTCTAAGAGACGTAGACCTGTCCTCAGGGATCTATGATTTTCTGAATAGGTTATCTTAATATAAAAAATTCATAATTAAGCACAGGTAGAAAGAATTTCTGGGCTGCTGAGCCCCAGGATGAGATGCAGTTTAGGACAAAGGAATGGTTTAGATACAGTTGTTGCATTATAAAATTATACTTTTAGGTAAATTTTCTTTTAAGCAAGGAATTTCCAGAACTAGATTCCATGGTCTTGCTTTGATTAAGAAAGAATGCTGTGTTAAGTGAGAGACTTTTCTTGGGCCTAACTGTGCCACAGGAACATTAATAGGTTTCCTTGTCGTATTCTTCAGATTGGTATTATTTTGTGACCTTTGCAGTCAGAGAATTCAGATTTTACACACAGGAGAATTTTTGAAGATGAGTATTTTGAAGCAGTAAAATTGTCCAAGAAAGTAAACAATCCTACTTAAACAGAGGGAGATGAGCATCTAGAGATTTCTAGGTCCCCCAAACAAATGAGTGACATGCATTTTAAAAATTAAAACATTGTAGAATATAAAGCAATCTCTTTTTCACAAATTCCCCTCTTCCTCCTCCTCTTCCTCCTCCTCTTCCCCCTCCTCTTCTTCCTCCTCCTCCCCCTCCTCCTCCTCTTCTTCCTCCTTCTCCTCCTCTTCCTCCTCCTCCTCCTCCTTCTCCTCCTCTCCTACTCCTCTTCCTTCTCTTCTTTTATGGTACTGCAGATTGAACCCAAGAGCACCTTACCACTAAGCTATACCCCTTCCCCCTTTTGATTAACATTTTGAGACAGGGTTTCATTAAATATCCAAGGCTGGCCTCAAACTTCGGATTCTCCTCAAACTTCTAAGTAGCTGGGACTATAGGCATATCCCCAAATGCCCAGTTAACTGTTAATTTCTTGGTAATAGGAATATCTAATTTAAACATGATGAATGGCTAGGAAACTTATTCTCAATAATCAGTTGAAGATGTATAAGAGTACAAATTGTTCTTATTTAACCAGCACTATAGAAAGTCAGAACAGTAAATACAGCTACCTGTTCCTCACTAGACTGTAGAGACTGATATTTTAGAGCAAAACATGGGTATATGTCCAGTATTAAACCAGAATTATAGAAAGTCAGAAAAGTAGATATAGCTACCTGTTTCTCACTAGACTGTAAAGCCTGATATTTTAGAGCAAATACATTGGTATATGTCTAGATTTTTTGGTGTCTTCATGGTATATAATACAGGCATTTGTCAATACACTAACTTAACGTGAGGTTTTGTTACCTCATTTGGAAAATGCAGACTCAATTATTTTGGAGATTAATTTGAGGCTTAAGAAGCAATAGAAAGTGTGTGAACATGTTTTTTAAAGGTGAATCAATATTACATTTTTATTTTCATCACAATATTGCACATATTTAGGTTGGAATCCCTGATAGAAAATCAGAAATTATTTTTTTGAGATTTTCTTCACATTATGAATAATGAAAGTCAGGTAGTTTATTTTCCTATTCTAAGGGCTACCCGTAATACCAGTAAGGGCTACAGTGATATTTTTTGTTGGACGTAGACAACTAAGATTTGTGGGGTTTTTGTTTTGTTTTGTGGTACCAGGAATAGAACCCAGGGGCATTCTATCTCCAAGATATACCTCCAGCTCTATTTTTTATTCCTTATTTTGAAAGAGGGTCTCACTAAGTTGTGGAGGACCTCACTAACTAGCTGAGGCTGGCTGTGAACCCTGATCCTCCTGTCTCAGCCTCCCAAATATTGGAATTACAAGCGTGCATGACCATGCCTGGCTTCTAAGATTTGTTTTCTATGTAAGAAAAAAATTCTTCTAGCAACTAGAAAGATTACCAATCTGAGGTAGAGCATTCCTGTCATTGAAGATGTTTTAATAGCATCCTAAAAATGGGAGAGTTGGCTGTCCTTCTTTTACAAGTGTGGTGGTGGAATTCCTCATAGAAAAGAAGCCATCTCTGACATTTCCTAGTTTTCCTCTTAATATTTAGCTCTAACTAACCCATTATAAACTTTACTTATTCATCTAGTTTCTTGTCTCTCTCATTAACATAAACCTCATGAGGGGAGAAAATTTTAGTTTATGTCTTTTCTCTGAATATTCTCACATTTTAAAATGATGCAGAATAGGTATTATTCTTGTCAGAATTCTTACAGCTATAATCTAAATACCTGAAGACATAGTTTAGATGAAGGAAGATTTATTTTTTTATGGTCTTTTATGGTTTCAGGGTCAGTCCATGTGAGGCTGGGGACCTTGGATCTCAGGGTATGGCAGCGGGAGGCGGAGAAAGGGAAAGAACATGGACTGTGCTCACATCATGGAGGAGAAGCAATAGAAAGATCGAGGAAAGAAGGAACTATATATATTCCCCAAGGTGGCACCCCCAGAAACCACCTATTTCTGCCATACTCTAGCAGCCTACAGAGTGTCATTCAGGTAAATCCACTGCAATGATTTATCCACTGCTGGGATTACAGCCCTCATGATTCCACTATATTAACCCTGCTATTAGTAAATGAGCTCATTAGGGGACATTTTATATCTAACTATAACAGGTTGTGTAATAAATATCGTTCTTATATATGAAAGTCTGGATGGAATGTTCTCAGATTCCTTCTAGTTTCCAAGAAATAATAAAATGTGATGAATCATATACATTAATTAAAAAGTTACTGACTTTATAAAAATAAACTAAACTTACATAAACAGTTGATCCCTAATTATTCTTGCTATATTTCTTTTATTATTTTGGGCATTTGGATTACACAGATACTCTCATTCCCAAAATTAAGGTGTGCAAAGAAAAAGGAAGAGACTTCTAAAACTAAAAAAAGAGCATATTATATTTATTTTGTTTATTTTCTATTTGGGTTCGACATAAAAATAAAATACCCATTCTTTTATTCAATTAACATTAAGTATTTCTTCTAAGTCAGGCAGTCAATAAACTGGGTATAAATTAGTTGTAGAATTTTTATTCAGAAATGGAGAATATAGACTTTAAACCACTTTATTTTTTTTCCCCTCTGAGCTCATAATGAAAATGATATGTTCATGTAGATGTAGTTGTGTTAGGAAGTTCTGCCAAGCGTTGGTTTAAAATGTCTACACAGATATTAAGTGACTATATAGTGCAAAACATGACAAGTTTTCAAGAGCACCCACAAACTCTGGAAAGGGAAATAGATTATAAGCAGATAATTGTAGCACAGCATAAGTGGTACCCATCCACAGGTTCCAGAGGAAGTACAGTGGAAGCAGAGAACTACTCTGATTCAGAAGGAGAGGTCAGGGAAAGTATCCCCGATAAAGTCCTGAGAAGAAACACATGACATCCTCAAACTGGTTACTTAGAGAAAAGTTTTTTTTTTTTTTTTTTTTTATGGTACTGGGGTTCCTGGAAGCCTTTCTACCTCTGGGATACACTCCCAGACCTATTTTATATTTTTTTATTTGGAAACAGGGTCTCTTAAGCCAGCAAGGCTGGCTCCGAACCAGCAGGATCCTCCTGTCTCCGCCTCCCAAGCGTGGGCATTACAAGCTTGGGCCACCACGCCCGGCTTAGAAAAAAGGCTTTTAAAGTGACCATTTTCTAGGTGGGCAAGCTTAGTAAGCAAGTTAGTATAATATGTTGGAGATCATTATATTGTTAGCCCTCATGAAACAAAGGGAGATAGAAATTCCTGAAACCTGAAACAAAAGGGCCATTTGGAGAAAACTGCTCCACAGGAGCAGCTATACTCTTAGTCCCCACAGGCAGCTAACCCATGGCCACCCTGGGAGTGAGGGAAGTCATAACCTTGACTTACTCCCCATCCTCCCTCTCTCTGAGCTGCCAGTGCTTTCAGTGGCTGAAGGTGAAGGACAAGGGATCCTATTGGTGAAGTCCACACAGGTGAGCCTCCTGGACCACAGGGCAGAGAGAGTCAATACGGCAGGGCAAATAAAACATAGCCAATGCCGAGGCTGTGGTGGTGGAGACACTGGAGCCAGGGCAGGAAGGCAGAGTTGGAATGAATCATCTAGTTTAATTGAGTTACTCCAGAGAGAGGAGGAGTCAGTGTCTGACACGTATCTGAGGAGGAGGTTTGTACATAGATTGGAAAATGTAGGCTTTGTCTATTTGTCTATGAGATTCTCTGAGTATATTCATTATTGCCATGATATTATAGAAGGGGAAAAAATCTTCACAGACTCTGGGACCTAACTAAAACCTTTTGTACAGACCAGTAAAAGCAATCCTGCAACCTTCAGATTTTAGGAAACTTGAGGACCTTCATTTAGGTCCAAGGTGAGAATTAGTTGGAGGCAGTGTTATTTCTGTGGTATGAATGAAATAAAAAAGTAATGAGCTCCTAAACAAAATATTAATAAATGCTGTGATTTGACACTTCTTCAGTCAATGAGAGTCGAGGCTAGATGGTTAAAAATGGTTTCTATCTCAAATTATTTCAAGGGCATAATAAGCGCCACTTCTCTTGATGAGAAATTATTTCTTTGTTATACAATTAGCTTCAGACCTCTTAGTTCTTCTGATTTTTCTGTATGTGACATTACTGAGACTGATTTAAAAGTACTGTACTCTAGCCTATTTTGAGCAAAAGCATGACAATGGCTTTTTTCTTTTTTTAATTTATTTTCTGTTTTTAAATTTTCATTTATTTATTTTTTTATTGAAAGTTAATGTTATACATTTAATCTGTGTTTGGTGCCCTCTCCCCCCGCATTGTTTCACCCCCCCCTTTTTTAAAGGAATTCTCACACAGAACTTCAATATGTAAAAAAAAAAAAAAAAAAAAAAAAAAAGGAAGAAGAGGAAAGAATGAGTTTCTTAGTAGTTTAAATCATCATTGTTTCACAGAAAATAGTTTATTACTTGCCCTAAACCCTGAAGCACCATTGTAGACACTTGAGCTTCCTCAGGTGACAATTTGAAAATCATTGAAATAAAAAATACAAATTTGTCATATGCCTATAATCTCAATACTGGGGAGACTGAGACAGGAGGATCACAGTCAGAGCAACTTAAAGAGATCTTATTTCAAAATTAAAAAAACTGAGCCAGGCATGGTGCTGAACACTTGTAATCCCAGTACTTGGGAGGCTGAGATAGGAGGATTGTACAGGTTTGAAGACAGGCTCGACTACTTAGGCTCTCAGCAACTTAGACCCTGTTTCCAAATAAATTATAAAATACGTCTGGGAGTGTAGCCCAGAGGTAGAAAAGCCCCTGGGTTCCACCCCCAGTGCCATACACACACACACACACACACACACACACACACACACACACACACACACACATTGAATAGGGTTAGGTGGGTAGGTTGGAGAGAAAATGCCCGTGGGTTAAATCCCCAGTATCAAAAAACAAAACAAAACACCAATCAACAACCAAAAAAAAAAAAAAAATGGTGTTAAAAGAAGTGACTGCATACCAGTGTTTATCAGTTTTAAATTAATTTTTCCACTTTAGTGGCAGGAAGAGCAAGGAAATTTCTCTAGCGCTCCATAGGTGCTTGTATTGATTGCTTGAAAGTCCTCACAGCATGACACTAGGCATGTCATTAAATCTTTTCCTCCTTTGGGGCTCTTTTCTGTAAAATGGGTTGTTAATAGTTACCATGTCCCTCCTTCGCCATGGAGATACTAGAAAGAGTCATGAATAGTTGCCCGGGCTCTAAAAAGACATTTTGAGCTCTGTGCGGTGGCACACACACCATAATCTCAGTACTGGGGAGTCTAAGACAGAAGGATCACAGGTTCGAGGCCAGCCTCAGAAACTTAGCAAGACCCTGTTTCACAAAAACAAAAAACAAGCAACCAAAAACCCCCAAAAGGATAGGCATGGTGTAGCTTGAAAATAGAATACCCCTGGCTTCAATTCCTCATACTCTCTCCCCACCAAAAAAAAAAAAAAAAAAAAAAGACCCTTTGAGGAAAAGCTGTATGTTGGGGATGACATTGATGTTGATTGATTGATTGATTAGAAGTAGTCTCACACATGAATGACAACAAAGTGAACACGGTAGCTGGGGAACCAGGGGAGAAGAGAGATGTCTGTATTCCCACTGTCCTTCTATTAACATCTTGCTTTTATTGAGGTTTATAAGAAATTATTAATCACAGGAAATAGCAAAGCAATCATGGGGTGAGTCAGGGGATAACACCAAGGTAGTCACAGATGAATCAGGAAAGGAAAGGGTAAACAAGGAAACTGTCAGGGTCTTTGCTTATCCACCAGGGTCCCTGGGTATTGGTCCCATTTGGTCCTTGGAAACTTGTCTGTGTGCAAACAATTCCCAGTTGGGTGAGCAATTTGTGCTCCCACCCCAAGCCAGACCGAGGGAATACCTCAAAGAGGATGACCAGAAATTTTCCCAATCACTGTAGATAAAGCAAAAACAAAGCCAAACAAGACAAAACAAAAACCAGTATGTTTTACTTGATCCTAACCAGTAAATGCTCTGAGAGAGTCCAGAAACAAATGCCCACAACTCTTAAGTGGATAGTGTCTGTTCCAATTTACTTCTTCTCTTGGACTGAGGTGCCTCTGCTGGAGCCAACCAGGGATATATCCTACTGCTTTCTGGTGTCATGGTGTGCTGAAGGAAGCTGCTGAGGGGGAAGTAGGAAGTTAGTAGATGTATCCTGGCATCTAGGGACTAGAGAAATGAGGCTGAGCATGGGAAGCAGGGAAGGCAGAAAAAAAAGTGCTCGCAGGAGGTCGGTGGGCACCACCGGGAGAAGGGTTCTTGATGTGCTCATGTGCAAAACTGAGAGAGAGGGAGCGGTCCACAGGGGATCTGCCTGAACCTCCCAGAGCCTCAGGGGTGGGAGATATCCTCAGACCTGTCCTGTCTTACATATGTTGGAACAGACCAGGTAGCCTTTCTCACTCAGCTGCTGCATATCCTATAGTCTGCTCCCTTACCTGGACTGGCCCTGGCCATTATGCATAGAGGAGATAATCTTCAGAGGGGATCCATTGCTCTCCAGTGGCCAATCCCTTTTCTTTACATCCCTAGCCTGGAGAGCAAATGACTTGACTTTCAGGTCAAAGTCATCTTTGCCTGGAATCTCCTCCCCTCTCCAGCTTCACACTGGTGCTGGCAAGCATCACAAAGCCCCATTGACCTCACCTGCATGGGCTTAAGGGCATCCCTCCATGAGGAGCTCTCCCTGTGGCTGAACAGGCCCTCCTTTACCTGAACACAATTCATACATCCAGTCTTCACAGCACTAATCTCACTCGGAACGCATCACATTTCTCCTTGCTCTCAAAACTCAGCACGCATTCTTCTGTTTCTGTCCCTCTTCCCTCATCATTGCTTTCCATTTTAGATGAACATGGAACCATTGACAACTTCATCAGACCCTATCTCAGGGGACTTTCCTTTTTCTGTCTCTCACCCTTTCCCTCTCTCCCTCTTTCCCTTCCTTCCTAAACCATGGATTGATTGAACCCAGGGGCATTCTACCTCCAACCTATAGGCTATAGCCCCAGGCTTTTTTTTTTGTTTTGTTTTGTTTTAGGTTTTAGAAATGGAGTCTTAGAGCCCGGCGTGGTGGCGTGTGCTTGTAATTTGGGAGGCTGAGACAGAAGGATCCAGGTTTGTGGCCAGCCTAAGCTACTTAGTGTAGTTCTTTGCAACTTGGTGAGATCTTGTTTCAAAATAAAGAATAAAAAATAGGGCTGGGAGTGTAGCTTGGAGGTAGAATGCCCCTGGGTTCCATCCTCAGTACCACACAAAAATAATAATAATAAAGAAAAAAGAAAAATGAAATGGAGTCTTGGAAAGTTGCTGAAAGCCCCATGTAAATTGCCAAGAGTGTACTCAAGCCTGCCATCTTCCTGTCGCAGTCTCCCAAATATTGGAATTACAGGCTACACCATCAAGCTGGGCTCAGGTGACTTTCTCTGCTAATGCTTCTTAGAATTTCCTACCATTTTCTCTTTTCCTTAACTTCTCTCACTATTTGACTTCCAGGGTAACCTGTCACTTTATTTATTCTCCTTTGGGGCACATGAATGGGCATGGGGTTCAAAGTCCTCAGTTTCCAATTAGCCCTCACCTATTTGTGACTTGATCCAAAAGAGTTAATTTCTTGAGGCCTTGATTTCTTAACTTGTAAATGGGAGTAAGATGCTTTTAAACGTGATAAAAATCCTTTTCAGTGAAGAAAGTCTTTGGCAGTGATGAGGTAGTCGATGAACTTTTACTGAGTAAGTGAATAACAAAAGGAAGAACAAAAAACAATTGAAGGACGCTGTAATGATTCCACATTGCAGCATAGTCTGGAAAGAGTGAAATAAAATGTTTCTCCAGTCTTCTGTTTCTGGATCGGCATCAGTCCGCAGCTGAAGGACAGACCCGTGGACCTTGCAAGTGGCAGGTAGGAGGGGCCCCCAGGCTCAGTCTGTCCGGGCTTTCTTTGGGGCTGATGTAACTTTCTATTCCTGCACAGTCTTTCAGGTTTGTTTATCTCATGATTCAATTTCCATCGCTATGCCTGCTTCATTGTTGTCGTTCTTCAAATTCTCTTTCACCAGACAAAGTGGGAAGTTTGGCTTTGAAGTCACAGGGAGCCGTGTTGTCAGTTACCACAGGAACCCACGGAAGTACACGTGAGCCCAGGCATTAGAGACAGGGAGATCAGAGGGCATTTCAAAAGCTGCAGGAGCTATTCAGATTCTCTTATTTAAAGGTGTTCTGATGCCAGAAGATGGTGTGTTGGACTCTTCCGTGCTACCAGCTTGAAATATTTTTGAGGTTTAAGCCTAAAGAGTCCTGATTTGAAATCCCCAGTTTCAGGGAAATTGTGTTTTCTGTTCTTGGTATCTCTCGGTAGCCTTTCCTAGGGAACTATAGGATATACCATTCTACGACGCCTGCAATTCCTGGAGAGGATTTAGGAACAGAGGGAAAAGGAAAAAAGAAGACAGTCATTCCAGTTATTTTTCTTCCCCCTGAGATAGAGTGATTGCCTTTGTGTTGAACTTTGACACCAAAGTGTGCTGAAGGTCTAGCCAACATTAAGCACATATTTGTAGATTGATCTGTCAATTTAAAAAATTGCTTCTTCACCCTAAGAGGTAATGGTCCTCCTTTTCCAAGTAGCTAAATTAAAGAAAGAAATGAGGTTAGCTATGAGCAACCCTGCTCTGGAGCATCTCTAACAACAGAGTTTGACAGTCGAGAAGGAAAAAAAAAAACTGTCCTGGTTTATGTTTCACTCTGTGCAGAGTGATAAAGTTGAGGATAAGCAGACTTATTGAACTCAAATGTTAAGTTGCATGTACAGGAAAACTGAAGACAGCAAAATGCATACTAGCCTCTCCCTAAAAGCCTTTTAAGGGCAGGGAAAAAAAAAATACATATACATGTCCCTGTCGGTCAATCTCCCTTCCCCCTAGAAACAGAATTCCCTCCTGGTGCAGCCCAAGTAATGCTTTTGTATTATCATTTCAACCACCAGAGCACAGCGCTGGATTGCTAAATGACGTTAATCCCTTGGTTTAAAAAAATGTGAAAATAGAAATTATATTTCATTATTGGGGGATGGAATACTTTGAGAAAATAATTCCGTAGACCTCTCCTATGCTAATCAAGCGTCTCCGTTGGAGAAACAACCGCCAACAAGAAACAACAACATCATCCCCTTTATTTGCATCACGGCACTGTATACCATTCTCGGAATCAGGAGGGACGTGTTTCGCAGAACGCAAATCAAAACACACTGAGTTAAAGGGAAAAACAATGGGAGTGATTCAGCTCCAACTTCTTATGTAAAAGTTATACCATATGATAATGTAGTTGTACTGCATATTCAATTTTGATATGTAACCTTTGAAATAAATTGGAATATTCCTTCCTGCTACTCTTGGCACACGCCGAGTGATCATAAACAATAATCTCGTAAAGGTCACTTGCTCGATAAGCTCTACTCTCGGCAAGAAGCAGAAAGGACTACTCACAGATATTTTTTCCCTCTCTCTGAGACTCTTAATTTATTCTTTTTTCCTTCTTTGAAGCTCCAACAACACAAATTTTCTTATACCGTGTAGGCTCCCAGGATTTCTGGAATGTTTATTGTTGTTCTCTTATTCTCACACTTTACTCTCTCTTTTTTTTTTATTTTTGAACTTAAATTGGCTGATGGAAAGTGCAGAGCAGTTTGGGGTGTTGGGAAACGGAGTTAAGTTATTCAGCCAACAACTAATTGGCTATTTCAAAGCAAATGATGATTTCGTTTCTACTTCTCTCTCTTCAAATTAGTTTATATGAATAGACACGGCTAAAAGAAGTAAGCATGTATACTTTGAATGTTTTCTCTTTCAGAACTTTTTCATTTACAAAGTGTATTTCCTGAACCTTATAACAAAACTCAGATCAGTTTAATATTGCTTTACCACAGTAACTTCAGCTCAAAGGCAAAAATAAATAAATAAATAAATAAATAAATAAATAAATACCTGTATTTTGTTAAAATTGAGCCCCAGACATGTCAGTGTTGTCTTTTTCTCCTATTCACAAGCAAAGTAGCCCCAGGTAATATCATGCTATGTGCAGATAACTTATTTGTGTATGGCAATTACATCTGTTGACATATAATACAGGTGAATTTCCCTCCTAGGAGGTACAGAACTAAGAAAGGATTCCTTTGCCACAAAGCCACCTAAAGTGATTTACATGAGTCATGTCATACCCAGGATATTTTGTTGGTAATAATTCACTTTAGAATTTACATGGAAAGGGCAGTTTACATAGAGGCTCACACAAAATCCTATGTGGGGGGGCTCGCCTGTACCCCATTCATTTCAAATTTCTTTATAAAATTTAACCAAACAATGAGAATAGAACATCTTCAGAATAAAATTAATAAAATATTTTTATCATTTTTCCTCTCCGTTTTGTTTTAAAAAGAGGATTTTAAGCAATTGAATGAGCTTCATTATAGTTTCAGCCTACTATATGCCAGGCTCTGTTTTGTTTTTTAAAATCTTTACATTTAAGGTGTCTCTCTTGGGTGTTGTAAAGTCACTTAAGCAATGATTCTTTTACTCTTTCCTTTTCTCTGAGTATACGGATCAAATGCCTTCAAATAACGATGAATTGATTTGATTTCCAGTTAGGGCTGCCAAGAGAATTCTGGAGTCAGTGTCATTTGAACAGGGCCTTTGCAGGGACCTGGCACAGGGGTGCCCTCCAGGCACGCGCACTGAGAGAGGAGTGACGAGAAATTTCTGTTTACGTGGTGTTAGGTCTTGCATAATTATTATGTCTCTTAATATTTATTATTCCTGAGGCTAATGAGAATGTTTGGAAACCCAGATAATCTTGGATGGTGTTTCTATCAGATCTCTTGTTCTCTCCTAAGTTAAAAATGGGATCTTATTACACAGAAGGAGTATTTAAATTAGCTAGAACACACAGTGCTAAAAAAATTATTTTAGAAAAGTAATCGGTGATGGACGTGGACAAGCAAGCCAATGCTGTTAAGATCTGAACTTGGCTGTCCTTTGTATTCTTCTGCCAGTCTGTGAAATGAGAGAAGAATTTGAGTCCAACTGAAGTCCAGTCGGAGCTGACTTGAGGAAGAAGGTAAACTATCGTGGTTTCTCATGAAGGAGAGATGGCTGTGGTCTTGGCTGTTCCCCACCAAACTTCTTTCATGGGTAATGAATATATGATAGAAAATTTAATACACAGCCAAAATATGTAGTCTTTTAATAAAGGGAACACTCCTACTGATATTATATTCGTGTGTGAGAATATCAGTGCTGATCTTAATATCTGCATGGAACAGGTGAGAGAGTTAGGAGTGAGGGGGGGAGCTCAGCAAATGCTGTGTGCACGTATGTCACTGTCGGTCTGAATTACACTATGATGTGAGACTACAACGCACCAATAAAAGTATATGTAAAATAAAGCAGTTATGAAAACTAAGAAAAAATGTGGTCTACATTCATGGACTAAAGGGTGTATGTAGTTGTTTCTTCCTCTGTATAATTTTTAGGTTGAAACTTAAGTAGGCACAAAATATCCACTCAAAATCCAAGGTAATCCACTTTAATGTTAAATGTTTAAAAATAGGGATGTACATCTTTGAGACAGATTATGGTGTTAATATATGGTGGGGCAGATGGACCAAATAAAAATTCAGAACTGAACACATTTCAGGAGCTGTGAATACATTTCACAGCATATCTTCCATTTGTTCATTTTTGTTTCAGTTGTTTCCCCCTTTATTATGCTACTTTCCTTGTCTAGCACCTATACGAACGTATCCAGAAAATGTGACTGGAGTTTATCAGTCCTGGAAGAGTTTGCATTTATCTTTGTCAAGAGGATAATTGAAGGCAGCAAAATCTCTGTGAAATATTCTAATTAATCCGACTCACCATATTTTGTATTCTGAAAACCCAATCAGCTAAAATTCAGCTTTTATTTTAAGAAGGAAAAGAGCAGAGGTGTCCCCAATGAGGAAAGAAGGAGGAATCAAAATTTAAAAAACAGAATAAAATGAAAAGCACAAAATAGGAAACTTCTGCATAAACATCGCCCATCTCTCACTTTTCTCTGAGTGACCCCTGACCTTTACCTTCCTGGAAATCCAATCTGTAGTCGAGTAACAATTTACTCTTCCAGATAACCCAGAAACTTTTACCAAGTTGTCTTAAGCTCTGCCAGCTTGTTAGTCACTGTCTGCATTCCTACCATCTCATCTGCCACACATAAGTAGCAGTCCCTAATGGCTGGCGGATGTGGGTTTTTCCACATGCAAAGTGTGCCTCTTGGTACTAAGTAAAGCAAAAGAGGCCCCTTTTCTAAGACTCTGCGCTTGAGAATGTGTGTGGACAATCTCTGCCCAGATGTCAGTGTGCAGATGCATATTTCAGACATTCTTTTCCCTGATTAGCATGCAGGCAGAACACCTGTTTTGCTGCCTGGAGAAATCATATTAGAAATAAGATACACCTGTACAGTTAAATATTTGCAGTGTATTTATAAACAGATCTCTTTGTGTTTGGGTGAATACCTTCCCAATTGTCCAGAGGTATATAATTGTGCCCTTTCAGAAGACTTCAGGCCCATTTGGTGGGCTCCCAAGTCGGCTTGAAATAATATGGTCTCCAGAGAGGTTACTTAGTCTGTGTGTGTGTGTGTGTGTGTGTGTGTGTGTCTTGCAGGGGTGACTATCCCAAACCGGAAACAATTCTCCCACTTTGCAACAGGCTAAGTCAAGTAACCTTACATAATACTTTTGAATGTTGAGAGGGGCAGGCGGGCCATGGTATGAAAATATGCTTTTCTTCGAACGGTTACAAATATTTAAAACTTGAGTCATTTGAAATTTTAAGTTTCTCACTCAAAATAAAAAAATGACACATCTCTGAGAGTAAAGCAAAAATGCTGACATGTATAATAGATTTTACATGACAACAAATGACAGATTATTTAAAATATCACGAGGGATAATTACATGAAATTTAAAATTATCTTAGAGAATTTATGTCTTATCTAAATACACAATGTGTATGTGTGGAGGGGGACGAAAAAATGGCCATTTCCAGCTTGATTTAAATGATAGAATTTGAGTAGCATCGTTTATTATTTGTGACTGGTATGCTTCTAGGATCTGAGCTTTTGAACTTTTAGAAGTTCATCAAGAAATGCTTTCACTAGGCACTTCCATGGATAAATCATATTCTTTTAAATTCCTAAGGATTGAGAAAATTAGAATTGAGCTCTGTTAGTGTGGCAATAATTCCACATGAGCCAGATTCTAGTCATTCATAACTAAAAAGTGAATCCTTTAGCCCAGAATAAGAACGATAACTCTCAAATAAGATGTTTCCGCTGTTTGAGAGAACAAAAATATAGATTGGCCTTATATTTTTTCTTTAATCTGTCTAAATCAATTAGACATTTGAATTGTGGTATTGTATTTCCAGGAAGCTTTATTGCTTTCTATTATCCTCATGACAAAAATAAACAATTCCTTTTGAAATCGTAAAGAAAAATGCCTCCCACTGAGTTGATGTTGTGTGCTGTTATATGCAAGAACATATGTGTAATAAAAAATGAGAAATTATGGATCAAATAATGATGTTGGAGCCACTTACATAAACAATAGAGAGTATTTTGGACAAGCTCCAAATATCATCACTATTGTTTAATTTCAGCCCCAGTTATGCATCTGCCTAGGCTAGTGTCAAAGATAATAATCTCACCAGATAGATATAAAATGCACAACTAAAATTACATAGCTCCATTATTCTGTTTACACATAGCACTAAAGCATTCTTTTCCAGCTGACTGGCCCACTAGAGCACTTTGCTAACTGAGCTTTCTTGCAAATTCAGTGGGCTGATACCCATTTCTCTGTGTATAGTAGGTCATTTTCTACTAACATAGGAATAAAGTAACTAAGAAGAGGCATAAATATGTTTGCACTCTAATGAATTTGTTCCTTAAATCTTGCCCCTTGTCTTTCAGATACAATTATGGGCTTTTAAAACGAGGAAGAGCATTACTGGAAGTCACAAAATGCCAATTAACAGAAATGGACAGGAGCTCTGCCAAATCACTCATTCTGAGCACAAGAAGAAGACAAAGACAGCTACACATTTCAGCCCTCTTCACTGAAATGTCTTCTGCCACTCAACCCATGACAGAATCCTCAACCGGAAGAGGGTTAGAAAGTTACTCTGTCCAGGACTCTGACTTTAATGCAAAATCACTTAGAGAAAATTTTCATGAATGGTACAGGACAAGGAAGGAGAGAGGGAGGAAAGGAGGGAAGGGAGGGAGGGAGGGAGAAGGAAGGAAGGAAGGAAGGAAGGAAGGAAGGAAGGAAGGAAGGAAGGAAGGTGATAGGACAGGGTAGAGGGAGGGAATAAAAAATTCTAGCCAGAAATTTTCGTTTATTGGTGTGCTCTCAAAATGAGGATTGAAAAAAAAAAAAAAGCAGTGCCTAATTTATGCCTAAAGTCAAGGTAATTCAGAAAACTATGACTTGTTGGTGGAAAAGTCTATTCTTTTGTTAAGTTCTGGATTGAAAGACAAAACTTTTGTCATTTATTTTCTTTGAATGCAAAGCACTGTACTCTAAGTAGAGCCGAGCAGGATCTGCCTCTCCATCACTGACAGTTAATAATTAAATCAAACATTATATTCGGCAATAGAACATATGCATCAGCTTCTTTCAAATTGCATTTCCTTCCTGTTAGGTCCATTAGTGTAAGCCAGACTGCCTTTAGAAACCCCCTTATTGCTGCTGTCTTTCAGCACAGTTCCTGAAATGGATAATGTGGTACATATTATGGGCAATTACACAGACCTCCCCAGTGATAGGGTTTTAGAGTTACAGAATGAAACAGCTGGAACTACAGAGCTATAAGCTAATCAGGAAAACAAAACAAAAAAAGAAATAGTTAAAAAAATAACCTGGACAAACTAAAAAAAAAAATAAAAAACAGAAGCATGAGAAGTTCTCTAACACTATTGTTCTCAGGGACACTGTCTTATCTAGATGAATCTGTAGGGCTCACTGTATAAAACTATCTAAATCTAAACATGTTATTTTAAAAAAATGTTTTCAGCAAGTATCTTAAAAACACTCATGGTACAAAAAGCGCGTAATGACCAGTTACCAAATCTGAGACATTGAAAACAATGATGTGTTTCTCTCTAGCTTTATCAGCGTAGTATTTCCATATTAGTAGCATTGCAAGAAATCCAGGCTCCTTTTGCAATTCTGTTCCCATGCAAACATATATTGCCCTAAGAGATGAGGTTTCTATTCACTAAATGAGCCACATACATAATATTTTCATCTTGTTATTTTATAAGTGGGCTTGGGTGTGTAGCACTTATGCCATAGAGATAAAAAATTACATAATCTGTCTCTTCACCGGGTTTGAGTACTGCAATTGAGGTGTTCTGCTTGAAAAATCAGACGCAAACATTAGGTGTATACCTAAGGGAAAAGTTTTATATTCAAAGGGAAAAATATATATTCTGATTTCTTTCACAGTTTTAGGAAAGAAAGTAATGATGGATTTTGATGGCAAAAATATGTTGCTTCATTTGGTTGTAAGCAAAGTGTAGTTTTATCTCATGCCAATGAAGTGTTTTGAAAATTTTCAGTAAAATTACTTTATAACTTGAGAAATAATGGAACAATCTGCTCAGTAACTACTGGGAAATGAAACAAAAGTGGGTGCAATTTTAAACTTTAAATATAGCTGCAAAACTATTTTCGAATTTGTTACTAAAGTATGCTACAAAAATCTGAGGATATCAAAAGCAGAATATTATACCACTGCTGGAAGACTATTCTTTGTCTCTATAAAGAGATGGATTACATAGTCATAGCCAGATTTATGTGGCTACTTATGTACTTTCATAAGGCTTTAGTAGCCAATATTTATTTCAGCAACAATAAAATGGCAGCAGGAGGAAGATGGACATAAACCATGCTACCCAGTTTGATATCCGTAGCAGTCAGTGTCTCTTACTTCCCTTAAGAGCTGTGATTCTTTCTTGTCATTATTTTTCCCTCTTTCCAGTAAAAGCTTTATTGTGATAGAGAGGAAAGAGGGGAAACAGAGATGTTAACAAGAAAAAAATGTTGAAGTCAAAGGAAGACAATGTCTCCTCATTATAAAAAAGTAATGTTCACTTCAACAGTCAAAGCCTCATTTGTTTTTATTATTGAAGCCATACTGGTGACTGTACAATATGGTACATGAACACGCTCTCAGTGCCCAAACCTGTTTTATTATGTAGCAAACAAAATAGTCCAGGTTACTTAACTGTATGCCCCTATTTTTCATAAGGAGGAACAATTGGAAAGGAGGTTAAAGAGACCTAAAAAAAATGGCTAGTATACTATGAAAAGGAATATAGAAACTGGTAACTGGTATTATGTTCATCTCTTTTTATCTACATCTGATTTTGCCTCAAGGAGGAAAATCTGACCCTATTAATTTCTAATCCAGACATTTTCAACTATGTCCCTCATCTTCATATTAAATAACTATTTAGTGTCAAAATGGTTTAAAATAATAATAGCCAGCTCTATTAATTAATAGCTCTCAGAGCATATTAATTCATGTCAGATACTGACCTAGGCACTTTATAAATATTAACTGATTAAATTCTCCTAACTACATTGTGCTGTAACTTTATTATTATTCTCATTTTGTAGATGATGAAATCAAATTGCAGGATTAACCTTCATGCCCGGTGACATTATTAAATGGTGGCTCTTAGATTTGAACCTAGGCAGTCAAAGCCCAGAATCTAAGCACTTATATTTTATAGTACATTTTCTTGGAAGATAGACATATTGCAGGACTTTAGGGCACATAAATTATCAAGTGTCAGGACTCAAATATCCCAGACAATATGACACTCTACAACTAGAAGCAAGAGTATCTAAACAGCAGTGATCCAAGCTGGGCATGGTAGCATATTCATGTAATCCCAGTACTTAGGAGGCTGAGACAGGAGGATCACAGGTTCGAAGCCAGCATCAGCTACTTAGTGAGGCTCTCTGGTACTTTGTGAGACCCTGTTTCCAAATAAAATATATAATAGCTCTGGGAGTATATAGCCTGGAGGTAGAAAGCCCCTGGGTTCCATCCCCAGTACCACAATAAATAAATAAATAAATTAATTAATAAAGCAAGAAGTGATCCCAGGTTTCTGTCTCACAATATTAATTTTGTTCCTAATGGAAAGCCTATAAAATCCCCATATTTACCTAACACCTAATTCCAATAAAAGACAGATCTAATTCCATAAAAGGCCTACTCATCTCATGCTACATTTAGTTCATTGATTTGCTAATTTAAAATATTTTGCCTCATTTTAACAGTTATTCTACAGGAAGGTTTAGACTCTTGGCTGGACTGGCCCCAAAAGCGTCTAGCATAATACATTCCAACAAGCCAGTGAATATGGGTCTCAAGAAGCCAATTATCAAGCAGTCTATCAGGCACAATCAGGCCTAATATTGACTCCATAGTCAGATCTCTTAAAATGTATTTTTTGCTTCTTATATAAAGTGTTGATCACATTAAAAAGCTGCATGCTTTCTTAAAATAAAAATAGTAAAAGTTGGGTGTGGTGGCCCACACTTGTAATCCCAACATTTGGGAGTCTGAGATAGGAGGATCGTGGTTCAAGAACAGCCTCAGTTCATATCTAGTGAGGCCCTTTGCAACTCAGTGAGACACCCTGTTTCAAAATAAAGAATAAAACTAGGAGTGGGGGTATAGCTCTTAGGTAGAATGCCCCTGGGTTCCATCCCCAGTACTGCATAAATATATATATATATATATATATATATATATATATATATATATATATATATTAAGAAGAAAATATATATATATATATATTTATTAGAAGAAAATATAGGAAAGTATCTGTATGCTTTTGAGTGGGGTGAGCTTTTTCTAGAAAGTCAAGACTCTCAGAATTCATAAGAAATGGGATAAATATTCTTGCATACACAACAGTTTTTTAATGTATGGCAAAGAAACCATAGTTTTGAAAACAACACAGATTATAGACTCAGAAAATATTTCAATTCATGTGACAGGGAAAAGATTAAAATAGATTAGCAGAGATAGGCTTCTACTTTGAGATCTTATCTTAATGCATGGTTTGCATTAGTATTTCTCAAACTACATGTCAGTCAGCAGGGATCTGGTTACAATGAAGCTGTGTTTCAGTGTGGCTTGTGCTTGATATCCATGTTCTGCTGATGCGGCTGGTTCATATCATGGTTTGGGGAAATATAGATCTAGGCCCTTACATTTCATGCAACTATAAGTAAACTGACCTCAAAATAGTTTAAGGAAAAATGTTATATTTTTACTCATATAAATTATATGGATGGTTGTTATTTAAAATTTTATGAGGTACTTTATCCTTATGTTAAAGAAAGGATTTCCACATCCACATGACTTAACTTTGAAATGGAAATTTTCTTTTTCATTCTTACCCTTCCTAAATACAAAAGTGAAAACAAAAGCAAAGGAGGAAAAACAATCAATCCAATAGAAAATTGGCAAATGAAAACAGATAATTAACGTGAGAGAGTCTTCCATTAACAATAAATTTAACAAAATATTCTTGATTTCATAGTAGTCATAAAACACAAATTTAAAAAGTAAAAAATATACCTGCTTTTACTTGGTAGAAAACATAAGAATGAGAGTAAAACTTTTGCATCTAGAGAAGATGTATGAGATCAGGGCAAGTCAATGCTCTTGGTAATTACAAAAAATGTTATATAAATTATACATAACTCATGAAAAATATAGGCCCAGAAAAGTTAAGTAATTTATCAAAGGTCATATGGCTGATACGTGATTGACCTTGGTTTTGAACTCATATATTCAAAGGCTATATATTACAATTACTATTAAATGCTATTGACTTAAAAATGTGCTAATTAGCTGGGCATGGTAGTGCATGCCTGTAATCCCAGTAGGTGGGAGGCTAAGACAGGAGGATAGCAGGTGTACAGCCAGCCTCAACAACTTAGTGAGGCCCTGTCTCAAAATAAAAGATAAAACAGATACAGCTTAAAGGTAGAATGTCCCTGGGTCCCATCCCTAGTACCACACACACACACACACAAACACACACACACACACACACACAAAGTGTTGATTATTTATGTGGCCCACGTGATTTATTACTGTGGTGAGTTCTGCTTTATCCAATTTTTACAAATAAGAGTCAAGTGAAATACTTTAGGTCTATGATTACAGTGCAGATGTTAAAATAAATTCAAAGAGCATCGACTTCCATGCACCTGCTCTAATTTACATACTGTCTATTTGATGGCAAAGCACACTGATAATAATAAGGTCATTGTAAATACAAGGAAAAAAAGCTCTAAACATATAATTTAAAAAATCTCACACCCTAATTTATATGTTACAGAAAAATAAATTCCAGACAGATTAAAGAGCCAAGTGTTTTTTTTAAATAAAAAAGCATAAAATATTGGAATCAAGTCCAGATATACTGTCTGATTTCAGAATGGTGAAGCCAAAACGTAAAAATAAAAATAATTAAGGATTCATAGTATGGAGAGAGAGAGAGAGAGGGAGAGAGAGAGAAAGAGAGAGGAGGGAGAGATTGTTGTAGTTAAACTCTTGTTAAACATTTTAAATATGTTCATTTGCAAAATGCATTTATTCTTCTGAAAAGGCATTTATTGATTTTGGCCATTTTTTCTTTCATTAATTTGTGGACCATTATTATTATTTTTGTTGACTAATAATACTTTGTATTCATAGGACTTGTGCACTGCCAAATATATTGTAAATATTATTTCTCTGCTCATCCTTTGCCTTTTTATTTTGTTCTTGTTTTGACACTATTTTAGCATGTCTACTTATGAAAATATTTAAATAAGCCTTGTATCAAAGAAAAGGTTTAAATGTACAAAGACCATTAGAAAATAAAAAAAACTAGCCGGGCATGGTGGCACACGCTTGTAATCCCTGTACTTGGGAGGCGGAGACAGGAGGATAGCTCAGGTTCGTAGTGAGCCTGGCTGGCTTAAGAGACCCTGTTTTTCCAAATAAATAAAAAAATATAAAATAGGTCTGTGAGTATACCTCGGAGGTAGAAGGGCTTCCAGGAACCCCAGTACCACCAAAAAAAAAAAAAAAAGAAAAGAAAGAAAATAAAAAAAACTAAAGTGTTTTCTTACAGTATATTGGGAACAAAGACTTAATAATAATAATGCCCCGCGATGAAATACAAGGAGTTACCGATGAAATGTAAATTTTTATATTTGTGGAAGACATTAAAGAATTTATATCAAGAGCATTAACAATTCAATCTCATAAACTTCTCTATTCAGTGTGTTCAGAACACTGTGTTAACCCCAGATTTACAAATAAACTTGAAATAGTGTCTGCCTTTATTGAGCTTAGGAATTCAAAATAGAACCAAGTCAAGAGTACGAATAAACAGATATGGCACCTGCTGATGACTACATAAGATACTCAAGTAATCTTATTACAAAGAAGAACTAAAAAGTCTGCATGACACTTAGTTAAAATGTACATTAACATAAATAGATATACTAAATAGATAATATAAATGGATATAAATATACTTTTTAGGAGAAAGAAAACTTATGTGTATATATCCTTAATAATGAGAAATAATTTGGCACAAATATAGACTTAAGAAATGGTAGCACCTAGACAGATAAATATGTAATCCAAACCATACTTGTCTTGAAAGTATTTGCATCTGGACTAAACCATGAAACTGAGTTTGTAGTTTGTGGCATTCAGTGGTGCAGCCTACATTCATTTGTTGAAATAACATGTGCAGAGTTGCTCAGAATATTCTCTTATTTTCTATTAATGTCTATAAGTCCTAAAGTGACACCCCTCTTTTCAGTAATTTACATCTTTCATTTTCCTTGATGGTGACTTTAGAAATTTATTGGACATTTACAAAAGACAAGTTATTGGTTTCATTGATTTATTTTCCATTGTTTTTATATTTTCAACTTCACTGGTTTCTGCTCTTATTTTAAAATTTTTTGTTCTGTTGCTTATTTGGGGTTTCTTATTTTTTAGTGTTTTTGGTTTGAATCTTAGATCATTCATGTAAGAGCTTTCTTCTTTCTTTAATTGGGACTTAATTCAATAAATTTTCTTCAAGCTCTGCTTTGATGATTCATATAGATTATGATATGTTGTTTCAATTTTTATTTATTTTAAAAATGTTTTAGTGACATGTATCCTCCAACAGCATAGTATCATGCAGTATAGTTTCACTGCTCTGAAAATCTTCTGCACTCTGCCTTTTCATTTCTTTTTCCCTGTAACTCCTTAAGACTATATATTATTCATATTACAATTATGAAATGTATGGTGCATCCAGGTTTGGGCAATTATAAGTAAATCTGCTCTAAACATAAATAAACAAGATTTTGTACAGTATTATGTTTCCAACTAACTTGAATAAATAGGAGAGAGCCCTATTTCTGGGTAATATGGAAAAAAGTATGTTTAATTTTAGAAGATTGTCTTCTAAAGTACCACTTGCAATAATTCCAGCAATGAATGAAAGTTCATGTGCCTTTATATCCTTCCTAGCATTTGATGTTGTCAATGTTTTGGGTTTTTGCTGTTCTGACAGATGTGCAATAATATCTCATTGTTGTTTTAATTTAAAATTTCCTAATGACATATGACATTGAACATATTTTCATATACTTTTATCAACATTTTTAAATTGCACATTAAACTTTTTCATTTACTTGTGGATAATTTAGCAATATGTTTTTTTAAAATTTCTAAGTGCTTTTAAAATTTTCTGGTGTTTTATGTTTTTTGTGTCTAATTGGAGTCTACTATGGTGAGAGAAAATATTTTGTAGGATTTCAACTGTGCAATATTTATAAAAATATGTTTTATGACTCATGATATGGTTATGATTTTTAAAAAGAATGTACATTTTGCTATTTGATGGTAATGTTTTCTGTAAATGTCCGTTAGGTCCTTTTGGTTGATGGTGTTTTTCAATCCTTCTACATATTTATTAATTTTATATCTAGTGGTTGTTTTAGTTACTAAGAGATATCTGTTACATTCTCAATTGTAATTATAATTTTGTCACTTTCACTTCATATATTTTGAAACTCTATTACTGGTGCACACATATGCGTGACTGTTAAATATTCTTAGTGAATGAGACATTTTATAATTATACAGTGATCTTCTTTGTGCCTGGTGACTTTATTTGCACTGATGTATATTTTAACATAGTCACTCCAGGCTTTCAAAATTAGTGGTTTAATAGCTTGGCATGGTGGTGCTCGCCTGGAATTCCAGTACTTGGGAGGCTGAGACAGAAGGATCACAGATTCAAGGACAGTCTCAGCAAATAGTGAGACTCTTATCAACCTAGCAAGACCCTGTTTACAAATAAGAAATAAAATTGGGCTGGGGGTATGGCTCAAAGGTAGAATGCCTCCCAGTATCTCACACACACACACACACACACACACACACACACACACACACACTCACACACACACACACACACACAATTTCTAAGCGTATCTCTTTTTTGTTTTCAACTTACCTATAATTATATTTAAGTAGTTTTCTTGTAAACATAGAGATGATATATAATTTAAGTTTCATTCCTCCAATCTTTGTTTTTTAGTCATATTTTTAGACTTTTTATATTTAATGTAATTCATAGTGAATAGTGAATTGGGCATTGTCTTATAGCTGCTGTGATCACAGGGTCTAGTAGCAAAAGGACAAGGACACCACCCTCTTAGTGAAAAATCTGAATGATCAATAGGCTTCAAGCACAGTCTCTGTAATTGGAATATCTGATCCAGCACAACCTTTTCAGGGCATCCAATTAGAGTAGAGCAGGTTTTATCAAAATAGTTATTTTCTGCAGGGCTGCCCTTTTTCTCTTCCTTAGGCTAGAGACCCTTCATAAATGGGATTTGTATCTTCATAAAATAGAATCCAGAAAGCTCATTCACCATTTTTAGCATGGGAGAACACGGAAAAGTTTCATCTGATAAGGAACTGTGGCTCCTTCACCAGATACTGTATATACCAATGTCTTAGATCTTAGCCTTCCTTGTCTTCAAACATGAAGGAAATAAATTTCTATAGTTTACAATCACCCAGTTTATGGTATTTTATTATAGAAATTTAGTAGCATAATACAGGAACCAAAACAAATCAAACAAACCTAGGATAGTCACCACCAGTTTCTAAACAACCCGACTTCTCCTCTTTAATTTTCAGAATTTTCTAGTGTTTGCTATTTGTATTTCTGTCTAGAGTTTAAGTTTCAATGAAAATAAGAAATAGGGGAGGATATATTTATGCCATCATATATGTAGAGCCACTAATCTATATATATTTTAAAACTGTGTATATACTTAAATTACTTATTACTATCATTGATATCATAAACATTTCTTACACCAACAAACTGTTATTAAAAGCTCTGAGCTTTACTGCCTTATTAAAATATTTTGCTTAAATTATATTCAAGTGAACTCTATTTTTTAGAGTTTGAGACCTACTTATTTTTATACTTATATTGGTGCATTATACTCTCGCATAATTTAGCTGATAGTGGTAGTGACACACATGCACACAACACTTATTGGGCTTTCCTCCAGTTTCCTCCCTACTCCCATTCCCCATACAAAATATCGATACTGACATTGATATTTTCACTCATGTACATAATGTCAGTGGAAGAGTTTCCTTCATTAATTCTGCCTCTCCCTTCACTCTCCAAAACCACCTCCCTCACTTCACTGGAGTTTCTCCTCTATTTTCCAAAGTCCCTCTTATAATTCCTCCCCAACCTCCATATATGAGAGAAAACATATGACCCTTTACTTTCTGTGACTGGCTAATTTCACTTAACATATGTTCTCTATGTCTATCCATTTTCCTTCAAATACCATAATTTTGTTCTTCCTTATTGCTGAATAGAATCTCATTGTGCATATATCTCAAAATTTTTTTTGTGTGTGGTGGTACTGGGGTTCCTGGAAGCCCTTCTACCTCCGGGCTACACTCCCAGACCTATTTTATACTTTTTTAGTTTTGGAAACAGGATCTCTTAAGCCAGCGCGGCTGGCTTTGAACCTGCGCAATCCTCCTGTCTCCGCCTCCCAAGCCCGGGGATTACAAGAGTACGCCACCACACCCAGCTGTATATATCTCAAAATTTTGTGATCCATTCATTTGTTGATGGACACCTGGGTTGGTTCCATAGTTTGGCTATTGTGAATTATGCTGCTATAAACACGCATATGCATTTATTACTCTAATATTCTGATTTCAGTTCCTTTAGGAAGAACCCCAATTAGAATAACCATCATCAAATCTAACAACAATAAATGCTGGTAAGGATGTGAGGAAACGGAACTTTTCTACACTGTTGGTGGGATTGCAAATTAGTGCAGTCTCTATGGCGATCAGTGTGGAGATTCCCCAGAAAACTGGGAATGGATCCACCATATGATTCAGCTGTACCACTACTTGTTATTTTTCCAAAGGGACTGAAATCAAATGAACTTTAAATGATGTGGATGTGGATGTGTGTGTGTGTGTGTGTGTGTGTGTGTGTGTGTGTGTGTGTGTGTTTGTATGGTGCTAGAGATTGAACCCAGGGGCATTCTACCTCTGAGCTACACTCCTAGCCCAATTTTTTATTATTTATTTTGAAACAGGGCCTCACTAAGTAGTTGAGGCTGGCTGAAAATCTGAATCCTCCTGTCTCAACTTCTCAAGTACTGGAATTACAAGCATGCACAACCAGGCCCGGCTTGATGTAGATCTCTTTGAAGTATAAAATCCTTACTTCACTTGTCAGAACATGAAATAAAATGAAGACCTATCAATTGAAGTTAACGTTAGCAAAAGGAAAAATTAGATTCTGTAGAAAAGTTTGGGTTATTATTTTATTGAAACAAATTTTTATTTCTAAGGAACATATTTTAGATATAGAATTCATTAGAACATCTTTTCTGTGTATCTATATTTTATTCCTGGCTTGGAATTTGCTCCTAAATTATTTGGGTAATAATTCTGGTTAAATAGGTAGAGTGGAATCATTACTAAACTAGCTGTTATGTTCAGTAATCATGGCACACACTGAATGCTCAATAAATGCTATTAAATAACAAATTATGTATCATTTATTATACTTTATTCAAAAATCTAGTCTTTAGTCCACATCAAATTTATTGGGTTTTATTTGCTTTATTTTATTCACTTTGTTAACTTGTAGTCAATGTCTTATCCTCCTTATAACACACACAGAGAAGAATAAAGTGTGAACTCTTTACCCTAGAAATTATAACCTGAAAAAGGGAAATGAATATGTAAACAATAGCTGTGAAGAAAAATGTTTGTAAAATATTTTGGGAAACACGAAGCTGAGAACAGTGAATTGTCTCTACAAATCGGGATCAGTAAGGAGCTGGCAATCTGAAAAAGATTTTATAGTAGAGGAAAGAACATTGTGTAGTGCTGAGGTTTGGAGCCTGTCACTGCTCAACTTTAAGGTAGCATTATAATTCACCTCCTGGTTGTGTCAGAGAAGAGGAGTTCAGTATGGGATATGTCAAGGACAAAGGCAATACAAGTTTAGACTAATTATATATGAGCAAGAAGGTATCCAACAGTTCTCTTAGGTGGGCATTATTCATCCTTCAATGGATTTATTCTGCTTAGTTAATGCCAGTACCGTTTCATGATGGGGGGAATATGTGAGACAAAGTGAATTGTAAAGGGAAAGAAGGCAGGATCCATTTTGAATAAACTATTCTGAGATGCTCATACATCCATGGATTATGCAGTGTGCACTCTTCACATGTGGATAGACCTTGAGAGAGAAACTGAGTTGGAAGACATAGATTAGGAATTCACTAGGATGAAGTAGTGAAATAAGAAAAAATCTAGGGCATATTCTTGTAACATATCATGACTCTGTAGAAATGTGAGGAAAAGGGGCAAGGAGGGAACAAAGAAGAGAGATTGAATCAGGTAAGGGAAGAAGTAGGCGATAGCTAGCTTCTGGATCTCGAAGGAGCCAAAATGTCAAAGATTAGAACTTTCTATCAAGAGGGTTAAATGCCAGAGAACAAACAATTGGGATGAGCACTGCTTGGGTCAATTTTTTGGTCAACAGATGGTGGAAAGAAACTCACGTGTGATGACTTGAAGTGTGAGTGGGAAGTGAGAAAATAGTGTCTCCAGAGCCTTCATCAAGAATCTTACTTAAGTTGGGTAAAGGGCGAGAGAAAAGGTAGTCTATGCACAAATAGCCAAAAAGAAGGAGCAGCTAAAAATTCAGAAGAAAAATTGCCAATGGAGGACAACCCCAGCAGAGACAAATCACCTGAAGAATGACTAACTAGCCCTGAACGGGATCACATGCTCCTCGGAAGCCAGAAGAAAGAAAACAAACCAGAACTTGTACATTAAAGCGAGTATCGCTTTTAAAAAATCATCTCTCTGAAATGTTATAAAATCATTACGATATAGGCTCATTTGCTTAAAAGGCTCTAGAAATGTTTCTTAAAATTTTCCTTAAGACAGGTGGATTTACTTCATGCATGTTTGTGCATGCACGCACGCACACACACACACACACACACACACACACACGCACACAGTCACACATTCAAGTTTTTCTCTTTTAACATAGGTAATTTTTTTTAAGATTGTCCAAAGTTATTTTAAGTCATTAACTGGTATGAAGAAGGAAAACTGGTGAATAATCCTTTGGTGTAAAATAATATTTTCTATAATAGACTTATTATTAATTGGTACAAAAAACAATATCTAAAAGGAGTGTTTATTCAACATTTAAAAATATTGTAATTGCTTCATGGCCTTTTTGGTTCAATTACATATATGCATTTATTCTGCCAAATTTAATGCATATAAGACAGAAGGAGCAGGACATGTTTTGATAAATTTCGTATAAATTAGATTTAGGTAGTGATATATGTTAACGTGATATGATCACATACACTTCTCTCACTAAAATCAATTCAAGGCAAAATTTAGCTTATGTTTCTAATTTCTCCAACAATTTTATTTGAATCAGTTTGAAGCATGTTTGCAAACTATCACTAACTTAATTTGTGGGTATAAATTTCAGTTGAATAGAGGATGTTATAGTTTGGGTATAAAATATCCTCAGAGAAGTTCATGTGTTATACTGTGCAGCAAGGTTCAGGGGTGGTGGGTGCCTGGGGAAGTTAGATTACAGGGGGTGTGGGCTGAAAAACGGTACCTGTCCCTCATCCCCTTGTTCCTCATCCCCTAATGACTCACTCTGATTCCTGGCTATCATGAGGTAAGAACAACTTTTTTTCCCCTTCCATGACCTGAAGTGCTGTTTCCAAGGTTTCTGGTCTGAGCTGGCTGATCATGGACTGACCTCTAAAATAGCAAGGCTCAAAAAAATCTTTCTTTCTTTAAATTGTGCTTGTCGGGTATTTGGGTCACAATGGTACAAAAGATAATTAAGAAGGAGAAAAAGTTCTAACATTTCATAATATAGTGCTGAAAAAAAAGTCTGGGTCCACTGACCTCAACATAGCTCATAAATCCCAGTAAAAGTTTATTAACCATTAGAAACATTAAGCATTCACACAGAAAAAGCAGTGGCATTAATATACACAGAGGACTTTTCTCTTGCTTCCTTGTATCTGTGGTGATGCTTCATTCTACTATGTGCCTCAACTACATTAAAGTTTCTCTAAGTGGGTCAGATGATGAACCTGTTTTTTCATAAGCTTTCCATATTTATGCACTATAAATTTTGAAAATCACTGCTAAAAGGTTTTGAAATTGCTGGGCAAGTACTAAAAACAAAAACAAAACCTTTCCTTCTACTAGAGAAAATATGCTTAGATTATTTATTGAAGAGCTACCAGGGAGTCAGGTATGGCAAGAAGGCAAGCAGCGAGTGTATGCCAAGGATATTGATTCTGGGTCAAGCACACTTGAGTTGGATTCCTGTTCACTTCTTACTGGGCTGTGTGCTTAAGAACAATGACTAACCTCTTTGATCCCCAGTGTTCTCCTCTGTAAGATGATGATAGCTACCACGTTATAAACCTGCTGATTAGATTAAATGGGGATAGACTAATCCAAACAGGCCGGAAGGGGCGGCACACACTGTAATTCTAGCTTCTTGGAAGGCTGAGACAAGAGGATCACAAGTTCGAGTTCAGCCTGGACAACTTAGTGAGAAACCTGTCTCAAAATAAAAAAAAAAAAATAAGAGCTCTGGATATAGAGCAGGTAGATGCCTGTCTGGCGTGTGTGAGAACCTGGGTTGTTGAATCCCATTGCAGAAAAAAATAAAAAGAAATTAAAAAAGAATATTACAAACAATCTCAACTGCATTTAAGATCAGCTCCACGGGCAACACAAATGACCTAAATAGTCATGGAAAGACAACAGAAAATTATAGAACATGGTGAATGAACAATTGTACGTTTCACCTAGGGCAATTCTAATAAATGTAAGTTCTATTATAATATAATTAATCACTGTGGCACAAACAACTCATATGCTAGTGAAATTAGACAATGGAATGGTTTCCATTCTCTGCTTTAAACTGGTAAATTAAAACTCCTTCTTATAAATCAAATGTCTGTTCTTAATAATACTGATACACATCCTCAACTTCCTGAACCAACTAAACCTCAGCTCAATAGCGATGGATTGTATTCCCCTTGTTCTGGCTTTCCCTCCAGAAATATCAGACAACAGGTCTACCTTGAGATTCTCCTCCTGCATGCACTATTCTGCTAAATTCTGAGGCCTCTATTCTTTAATGCGCCTGTTTGAAGGCAGAGAACAGAGGAACTAAGACAAAGGATTAGGGTACAGAAGATCACTCTTTGCTTCTCACTAGGGGAAATTATTTCCTTGTTTTCTTGGATTAAAAGCAAAGGGACTAAAGGAGAAAAACTTATATCTATGGGAAAGTTACATACAATAACCTGGGTTTTATGCTTTATAAAGTAGTTTCACAACTTCCAGTCACTTATTTATTCTTATCTACTTTAGTTTCCATACCTGCAAAACTGGTACAATAATACTTTGTGGTCATTTTGAGGATTAATTGAGATAATGGGTGTAAGCCTTTTTGTAGGACAAAAGTATTAATTCCTGCCTTTTGAAATTCTACATGATGTTTAGCTGATACACTTATAAATTAGGCCCAGTCTTCACAGAGATAGTTCTGAATTAGGAAATCTTTTTTTTTTTTTTTTTTTTTTTTTTTTTTTAATTTTATTTTATTGGTGCACTGTATTCATACATCATAGTGGGATACAAACTTTTGTAGACATACATGCACATATCGCCCAGTCAGCCCCCACCCGATCCCCACCCCATTCTCTCCCCATCCCTCCCTCCCATGCTTGGCTTAGTGGTTGACATCTAGTATTATAGCAATTTATCCAAAATTAAAAATGATAATCTCACATAACAGTTTCATTTGTCTGATACCAAGCTTTTGATGACTTAAAGATAACATTTCAATATTTCTTTTTGCTTTCTTTCTTACCAGAGAATATTTTTTTCTTTTTTTTAGGTGAAACTATCATATATTTATTTTTCAGAAAAAAATCTATCCTGATATGGAATATGGACTCTAGATACCCAAAACAATCTCAAAGCAAAAACAAAGCTAGAAGATGTATATTTTCTGATTTCAAACCATATAAAGCTACAATAATTGAAACAGTGTAGTACTGTTCTAAAGGCAGATATATAGACCATTGGAGTTAAATACAAGCCTAGAGCTAACTTCTTCCCTATATTGTCAAGTTATTTTTGACAAGGTTTCCATGAAGATTTGGTGGTGGAAATAATAATCTTTTAACTAAATATTGTTGAAAAATAATAATTACATGGAAAAGAATAAAATTGGACCCTTACCTAATCCCACATACAAGTATTAACTCAAACTAGATAAAAGACCTAAATATAAATCTTAAGACTATAAACTTTTAGGAGAAAATCTGGGTCATAAAACCTCACAACATTGAAATTGGCAGTGATTTCTTGGATATGATTTCAATGGCACAGGCAACAGAAGAATATACAAACTCCCTAAAAAATAAAAGAAAATATTGTATATCCAAAGACAATGTAAACAGAGTTAAAAGTTACTAATAGAATTGGATAAAATATTTCCAAATGCTATATCTGAAGGTATATTAATATTCCAACTAGAAATCCTAAAAATTAACAACAATAAAGGCAAACAATACAATTTAGAGATAGGTAAAAGACTAACATAAATAATGAATCTCCACAGATAACCAATCTTAGTTGTCTGTTGGATGGAAACTCTTGTTTCTCTGGTTCTGGTGAGTGTTACCTATTTCTTCTTTGTAGTTAATCTCTTTGAGTATTTTCTCTAGCGCTGGTTTTGAAGACATAAATTCCTTCAGTTTCTGTTTGTCATGGAAGCTTCTTATTTCTCCATCTAATTTGATAGAAAGTTTTGCTGGATAGGAAATTTTTGGCTGGAAGTTGTTTTCTTTCAGAGTTTGGAATATGTTACTCCAAGCCCTTCTGGCTCTCATGACTTGGTTTGGGAAGTCTGGAGTGATTCTAATTGGCTTGCCTCTGAATGTCACTTGGCCCTTTGTTTTTGTTGCCTTTAAGATTCTCTGCTTGGCTTCCACATTGGTCATACAACCCAGTAAAGGAGTAGTAGGGTCTGAGATAATACAGACTCGAGATCCAGAGCACCTTAAGTGAAGCCATAGTGACCCAAGGGAAGAACCCAGAGAAGGCACAAACCTCCGAAATCATGGGAAAGAGGAATAACACTGAAGTAATGAATGTGCACAACCCCACAACATCAGAACCTGATAAAACAGAAAATCAGAGATTTCTAGAAGATCAAATCAGGAAAATAACTGTAGAAATAATAGAGGTGCTTCGAAAAGAACTCAGAGAGAGCCAAAAAGAGATAAAGGATGCAATTAATGAAGTAAAGGCCTCAATTCAAAGCACAAACAACCGATTAGACCACATGGAGAACAGAATCTCGCTCTTAGAAGATGAGCAATCCAAAAATGAATGCATAGTTTCTAATCTAGAAAAAGATATCCAACAGCAGGAATCTGACATTGAAGAAATATGGGCCCATCTTAAGAGAGCTAACCTAAGAATAATTGGAATAGAGGAGGGAAAAGAAAGTGATACCAAAGGGATCAACAATCTCTTCAAGGAAGTAATAGCAGAAAATTTTCCAAATATAGAGCAAGAGGTTGATACACAGATCCAGGAAACTTATAGAACTCCCTTTAGACAGGATTGGAGAAGAGGATCCCCACGCCACATAATTGTCAAAAAGGAAATCTATTATCAGTTTTTTTTTTTTTTTAAACTGGCAGGGCAGTGATATCCAGGGCTAGGCGTAAGCACAGACACGTGCAATACCTCAGTGCTGTAGTTTATTGGCTTAGAGTCTAAAAGAAAGAGAAAGCATCCGTTAGAAATGCTGTGCTATGAAATAGTTTGTAGCTTGCTAAGGAAATCTCAATTAAGGCAGAGGAGCAAAATCAAGGGACAAAGCCCAGGTCTGGTACCAAAGAGACGGTGTGTGTAGAAAGTAAAGACAGAAATACAGGCAGAAATAAAACTAAAAGCTAAAGAAATGCTCATAGACAAAATGATACAGCTTTTCATAGAAACCCTGAAGGAGAAGAGAGTCCACATGTCTGGAAATGTAGGCTGGTTTCAAACACAGCCAACATCTGTTTACCTTGTACATGACTCAGACCCTAACCCCTATTTGCTCATGGCTTTTGCAAAGAAACCAGCCAACCAGTTTGCTTGAATCCCACCTGTTTTCTGTATCTGCTCCCAGGCTCTGTTGCAGGTGCCAAGATAGCTTTTGCATTGGCTAGCCCAAGTTTCTCAACATCCACTGATTTATATCTGAATTTGCTTTTGTGGATTCCTATAGAAAACCCTAGGAAGCATCTGCCTCGTGTCAGGGGATCTGTCTTTTAAGAAGCCCTAACCCTGATTCTCTTTTCTTTTGGCCATAGGCATTGTCCCAAGTTCATTTCCTCCAGTCCTATCTTCAATGTATATTGTAGATATGTTAATTAAGAGGAAATTGTTATTACTCCCTTCATACACTGCTCCTCACTTGGGTCAGCAAATGCCTTCGAGTGGACAGATCAACCTGGTTTAAGCCGTGTATTGATGTACAGATGTCGTCCACATCTCTCCAGTCTATCCCATAAATTATCACCTTTATCTTCTTTGGCTTCAGTATTTATAAATACTACTATTAAAAGGTATTCAGAGAAATTTAATGAAGCTCTGTAGATTCTATCTCTAATCCTAATTCTTTAATTCTAGGCTACATTTCGAATCTGAGGATAAATAACTAGAAGTTTTCAAGTTCTCTGCTATTTTTCCCCAGTAGTAGGGACTGAACCCAGGAATCCTTTACCAATGAGCAACATCCCCACTCGCTAATTTGCCTAGGCTGTCCTTGAACTTGCTATCCTCCTGCCTCAGCATCCCAAGTAGTAGCTGGGATTATAGGCCTCTCCTTCCATGCCAAGCTTTTCCTATTTTTATTTTTTTGGTACTGGGGATTGAACCCAGGAGCATCCTACCTCAAAGCTAACATCCCAAAACCTTATATAGTTTTTTTTCTTTTCAAAGTAAGCCTTGTTATGTTGCTAAGGATCTTGTTACATTTCAGGGGCTGCTCTTGAACCTGCAAACTTCCTGTTTCAGCCTCCCAAGTCTGGGATAACAGACTTGTGCCTCCATGCTAAGCTTGACCTATGTATTTTTAAACTTGTCAATAAGAACAATCATTAGTTAGATAAATATAATCTTCTTCAAAACCTATGCAATTTATACTGTTCTGGCCCTTGTTTTCTGAAATATGAGAGACAAATCCAATTTTTTTTTGGTGGTACTGGGGTTCTTGGAAACCCTTCTACCTCCTGGCTACACTCCCAGACACCTATTTTTTTTATATTTTTTTATTTGGAAACAGGGTCTCTTAAACCAGCGCGGCTGGCTTCGAACCCGAGTGATCCTCCTGTCTCTGCCTCCCATGCGCGGGGATTACAAGCGTGCGCCACCACGCCTGGCACAAATCCAATTTTAAAGGAAGAGAAACACATTTATATATAAGGTAGATATTTATTACTTGCGTAATATAGAAATATATAGGGTTTTATGATACAACAAATATAAATAGTAGTTTACTGAACAACATTAAGGAAGAGAGATCTAGGGCTGGCACCAACTTTATAATATCTCAAGTGTCTCCAAATTTAAGATAAATCAAGGAAAAATACTTTGGATTATAAAGTTAATTTGATTTAGGACAAAATGTGCCAGAGTTCTTTAAAACAATAAACCATCCAAATAAAAATAAAATATGATTTTGATTTCCAGATGTCAATATGTATCTGACAATTATATAAAGAATACACCTCCCCTAAGATATTAAACTATAAATAGGTCTTCTTGAATATCAGATACCAACTACATTTCAAATCTAGCAATAAATTATACCAACTTCTTAGTCATGCTGCATTATCTACTTTCAGAGCAGAGATGATTACTTGATAGTTTTCCCCTTCTAGATTGTTCCTTGGTTATTCATAATGGGTCCAAAAAATATATATATATACACACACACAATTCTATTTTGTTATGTTTTGTTCAGGCTGATTGCTAAGATTTTTCCAGAAGAAATATTTTGGAGTAGAATAATCAGGAAAACAAGTAGGAACATTTAGAGACATATGTACAGACAAAATTTATGATAGAATAAATTTTCTGGTACTGGGGATTGAATGCATTCTACCTCTGACCTATACCCCAGCCCTACTTTAATTTTGAAACAGGGTCTTTCTGGGTTGATGGAATCTCAGTACTTGCTGGGGCTGTCCTCGAAGCTGTGATCCTTCAACCTTCTAAATACTGGGATTACTAGCATGCACCACCACACACAGCTAGAATAAATTTTAACTTTACACATATATGCTTACTCACTTTTGCTGTATTTCTGTTATTGTATATAAAACATTTGTATCTCATCCACTGAAGAAACCAACAGCACTTACTGAAAGAGGGAATGCTGTTATCTAAAGGAGAATATTCGTGGTCTTAAAGGTGTTAAATCAAGGTTGTGGATGGATATAGACTGACCTTCAGAAAATAAATCATAAGTAAAAACTTTATCTTTTTATTTATTACATAAGCATACAAGTCTTTGGAAAGGAACCATAAGAAGAAGCATTATTTTAAAGTGGCTACTGAAATGCAGATTTGTGCTTTGCAACAGTAACTATAAAATTAATTAGGATCAACATCTTTTTCTAGCCATTGAAGCAAGTTCATGTCACTTTCATGAAAATGATTTTTTTTGGCATCTAAATGTTGATTCAAGAAGGTGTAACTATGCATGCAAAACCAAGATTTGAATCAGTGACTATAATTACACTAGGTATATTTTACATTATTTATGTTTGTTTGAATGTGTTTTATCACATGGAAGTTTTGTACACAAATCAGGGAATGTTTTATTAGACTTTGTTAGTTTTTCAAATTTTTTTTAATGAAATAGCTCTGAAAAAATTTGTACCTGAAGACTCAATATAATCTTATCTTTGATCACAAGAGATCATTGTCTCTTTTTTAAACTATGACACTGAATGGGAAAAGATATTTACCAGCTATCCCTCTGATAGAGGGCTGATATCCAAAATATGCAAAGAGCTCAAAAGACTTTACACTAGAAAAATAACCCAATCAAGAAATAAGCAACTGAATTGAATAGACACTTTACAAAAGAAGAGACACAAGTGGCTAATGAATACATGAAAAGATGTTCAAAATCATTAGCCATCAGAGAGATGCAAATCAAAACTACACTGAGATTCTATCTAACCCAAATCAGAGTGGCAAGCATAAAGAACTCAAATAACAACAAATGTTGACAAGGATGTGGGGAAATAGGAGCTCTCCTACACTGTTGGTGGGAGTGCAAAGTAGTTCAGAGACTATGGAAATCAGTGTGGAGATTTTTTAGAAAACCGAGAATGGATTTACCATATGATCCAGCTACACCACTACTGGGTATCTTCTCAAAGGGGTTGAAATCAGAGAACTACAGTAACATATGCATACCTATATTCATAACAGCACGAGTCACAATACCTAAAATTTGGAACCAACCTAGGTCTCCATTAACAGATAAATGGATTACAAAATTATGGGAAATACACACAGTGGAATTCTACTCAGCAATGAAGAACAAAATTATGCAATTTGTAAGAAGACAGAAAGACCTGGAGAACATTATGTTAAGTGAGATTAGCCAAGCACAGAAAGAGAAGGGACATATGTTTTCTCTAATAGTTCAAGCTAGGAAGTATTTGAGATACCAGAGGGACTCCAGATAATGGAAGAGAAACCTCAGCGAAGCCAGGAAGGAACGGTAGTGGAGGAAGAAGACTGAGGTTCATTAATGGAAATGCTACCATGTGACTATGTGTATACATGTGAATATAACATTGTTAACCTGGGCACTTGATACCGAAAGGGAGAGAAATGGGGCAGTGGGAGGCAGGGGCAGGGGGAGGGCACCAGGACTGTGTGAATATATGCCATTGTCAACATAATCTACATTATGATGTAGATTATGTGGTTTTGGCCAACCTTGTGATATGTTTATAAGATTGGGTTACTGCTTAAAATTACTTTGTTTTATCCAATTTTTATTGAACTTTTTATGTAAAAGCATAAAATCAAAGCCAAGTGTGGTGGTGCACACTTGTAATCCCAGCATTTGGTAGGCTGAAATAGGAAGATCATGGTTCACACAGTCTCAGCTACTACTTAGTGAGGCTCTTTGCAAATCAGTGAGACCCTGTTTCAAAATAAAGAATAAAATATAGGGCTGGGGGTGTTGCTTGGAGGTAGAATGCCTTGGGGTTCCATCCTAGTACTGCAAATAAAATAAAATAGCTGGGCATGGTGGCGCATGCTTGTAATCCCTGTGCTTGGGAGGTGGAGACAGGAGGATCGTGCAGGTTCAAAGCCAGCCCTGCTGGCTTAAGAGACTCTGTTTCCAAATAAAAAAAGTATAAAAATAGGTCTGGGATTATAGCCCAGAGGTAGAAGGGTTTCCAGGAACTCCGGTACCACAAATAAATAAATAAATAAATAAATAAATAAATAAATAAAAAAACTATGACACTGCGTTAGATGCTCTGAGTCATTTTGTAACTCTACTCTTTGCTGTTCAGGAACATGTAGTCAGATGAACATGAGCATTCTTTATATGTTTTGTGTCTCAGGAGAGCCTTCCTCCTAAGTATTCTCAGGATTATGTTTTCTCACATTTATGAGAAACTTCATCAGGAAGTTTCTGAGACAAATGAGAGTTCATGCCTTTTTTACAGTTGATTAGTTGGGACTCAGGGAAGTTTTGTGAATCACCCAGATAGTAAACTCCACAACTTGGGGCTTGGATTTGGAGTTTTTATAGTAAAGTTCACTTTTCTTTTTCTTTTACTTTATAGTTAATATTCAACTTTGACACCTCTGTTTTCCTACCTGGAGGGTCTGTTATGAGTCATTTATATGTATTACTTGAATCAACCAAGATATTGAGTGAATACATTTTGATGGGACATGAATGATAGAGAACATAACTACTGCCAAAATCAACTAAAAATGTATCTAGATTTATGTACTGATAAATGTATATGCAAATGAACTTTCAAAAAACATATCATGTTTTGAAAATACTTGATGAGATTTATATTTAATTCAGTGGACATCTACTAAGTACCTATTGTATACTAGAGACACTAAGTTTAATATGTATCTATTGATATACATACAATGTCAGTATTTTCTATATATTTATCTTATATATATATAAAATCAATATTTACTATAGAAATCTATTAAGATAGATTTATATATATTTCTATTTACTATAGAAATTTATTAAAATAACCCTAATCTATTAAAAATAAAAGAAAAATGAGCTGTCAATAAGGACATAAAAATGTATGAAATGTCATTAGTTGTCAGTAAAAGGCAAATTAAATCTATACGGAGATAAACCTCTTTTTGTTAGAATTGTCTATCTGTTGAAAATGCTGGTGAAATTACAGATCAACACAAATATTTATATATCCAACTACCTAGGAAAACTACTTAGTTTCTTTTAAAACCAAATATATTCCTACCTTCTGAGGCAAGCATTTGCCCAGGTTTTTACCTAAGAAAGAGACAAATATATGTTAATGAAAAGATTTGTACAATAATGCTTTTGCAATTTTATTTATAATAAGTCCAACTAGGAAACAGCCTGTGTCCATCAATCTGTGCATTTCTCTCCACCTATGTTGTACCTCAATTTTAGAAAAGTAATTTTATAGTAAATCCCTTTGTAAAGAAGAAAGCCTGTTTGTTGGAAACATCCACATTTTTTTTCTTGAATGTCAATAATTAATTTTGAAGTTCAATATTTGCTTAAGTAAGGGGTACCGATCAGACAAATGTGGCTGAGCTGTGAGAGCATGAATGTTCAGGATAGCCCCCTCTATGATTTAAAGTTTGGTTTCAGAATAGATTTATTTTGACCATCTATATATTCATTTACATATTTACTTTATGTGTGTGTGTGTGTGTGTGTGTGTGTGTGTGTGTGTGTTAATAGGGATTGAACCCAGGGGCATTCTGCCTCTGAGCTATACTCTCAGCCCTATTATTTTTATTTATTTATTTGAAACATAGTCTCACTAAGTTGTGAAGGGCTTCGCTAAGTTGCTAAGGCTGGGCACAAATCTGCGATCCTCCTCTCTTAGCTTCCCAAGTACTAGGACTACAGGCATGGACCACCATGCCTGGCTCACATATTTATTTTTAAAAATGAGAAGTAACCTGTCTCCACCTGGAAACTGCCATTTTTTCCAGCAAATTGGTAATAGCATGTATTTAAAATTGGTGCAGGTCATAACTATGATTTTGTTTTTTGTTTATTTATTTATTTTTTGGTGGTACTGGGATTCCTGGAGACCCTTCTACTTCTGGGCTACACTCCAAGACCTATTTTTATACTTTTTTATTTGGAAACAGGGTGTCTTAAGCCAGCACAACTGGCTTAGAACCTGCGCGATCCTCCTGTCTCCGCCTCCCAAGTGCGGGGATTACAAGCGTGCACCACCACGCCTGGCCATAGCTATGATTTTAAATAATTGCTTCAAGACATTACACTATTATTCAATAACTCTTTCTAGTTGCAGTGAATCTGAACAGGACTCTAGACATTGGCGTTTAACAGATGGCATGAATGTTTGGGACAAGCATAAGGTTCCCCAGCACTACATGCAACACTCAAGCTCAGCCCCCAGTGCCTTTATCAAAGAAAGGGCACCTCCCTATCTGGGTCCAGGGAGTGCCCTGCAGGTAACTGAGAGGCCCTCACTCTCTTTGCAAAGAGGATCCTGCTAGTTTCCAGGAATGTTCCACCCATGGGCTCTGTGCAAAGCCTGCCAAATGCACTGCAATCGGTCGTGCCAATTGTATTGGTGTTTTATGGCTCTGTTCATCTTTAATGATCTGCAGCCTCTCTCTACATGCGAGCTTCTGAATCTTGGCTCTCTCCCAACTGCTCTATTGATCTGAAATTTGGCCAGCAAGCAAAATCTTTTGTTTGTTTTGGGGATTATTTTTATTATCTGGCTCCAGACAGGGAGCACAGAATGGGGTGGAGATGCCACAGAAATGAGGACATCTCCTTCTTTGGGAAGGCTCCTGAGAGCCCAAGATCAGTCCTCTGGTGCTATAAAAGAACACTGTTCAAAGCTGTCAGGAGAATTCACATTTGCATTGCATCGATAGCAGCCACAGCTTGTCAGGCCCCCATCTGTCAGAGCAGAAGGTATTCTGCAGTTCAGAGAGTCAGGGCGTGGGGTACCCATTTCCACAGTGATCTACTGCAGGAGAACAGGCACAGCTTGGCGAAGCCTACTTCCACATGGGAGTGGAGAAGGATCTCCCTACCTGTTACCACATTAGGGCTGGGGACCTAGTTCTGGATTTGTTCAAGCTCAGTCGAATTTTAATACACTAATGTAAATCTCAGTACTCTGTATTAAAAAGGGGGGATATGGACAGATGGGGGTGCTCACCAGGTGCTATGTGCATGTATGTCATTGTCAACATGATTTACATTATGATCTGAGACATAACACACAAATAAAAGTACATTGTAAACAATTTTTGGGGGGAACACTAAAGTACAGTTCCCAAACTAAGTACTTTAGGTATCCTAGTATCTCAAAATGCCAAACTCTATTCCTCAAAAAAAGGAGTTCTGAGGTTAAGTACTTTGGGGGAAAGTTGCATATGATATTAATTTATTGAAGGTTTAAAATTAATAGATTTAGATTATTATTAATAGATTTAGAAGCTATGAAAAAACAAAGTGTATTTTTTGTGTGCATGTGTGGTATTAGGGAATGAACCAAGAGGAATTCCACCCTGGGTTACATCCTCAGCCCTTCTTAATTTTTGTTTTGAAACAGTCTTGCTAGGTTGCTGAGAATCTCTCTAATGAGGCTATTCTTGAATCTGCATTCCTCCAGTCTCAGTCTCCCAAGTACAGGGCTATAGCTGTGCACTACAGCTCCTGGCAAAAGTGATTTCTTTAACCAGCATTATTTTTTTCAAATTTATTGACTATGGGGCCTCATTTAGCAGAGGTTTTGTGAAATGGATTTAGGATTTTTCAGTTAATTTACTATTGCTGTATATTATAAAAATGCATATGTATGTATGTGTGTATGTATGTATGTATGTATGTATGTATTTTGCAGTACTGGGGATTGAACCCAGTAGCATTCTACCTCTGACCTATACCCCCAGCAATATTTTTTTATTCTTTATTTTGAAACAATATCTAAATTACAGTAAAGGGCCTAACTAACTGAGGTTGGCCATGAACCTGTGATCCTCCTGTCTCAGCCTCCCAAGTGTTGAGATTATAAGCATGTACCACCATGCCTGGCTAGAAATTCACTTTTAAAATATACTTTTATTGGTACATTGTTATACATCATAGTAAGGTTCAAAGTGATACAAAGAAGCATGCACACAGTACTTCATATATTTCACTTGGGACCCCACCTCGCTTCCCCCATATCTAGGATTTGAATGTAGGCGTCTTCCATGCAAACCTTTCAGAGGTATTGAATTAAATATATATTAAGATGGTTCTCATGTCTTTACTTGGAAAAGGTTTTGCTAGAGTAGAATGTGTGAGTACGTGTATGTGTGTGTGTTCTTGTATATGGCTGGCTGTTAGGAAGAATCAGCTGTCCAAAAAAGCCACGATCCTCTTCTCACAGTTATAGACTTGTAGCTAGAACAGTTAGTTACCAACCCAATACATTTTATAGCTTCTTTTGTAACTGGGTTATGGCTACGTGATTAATATTTGCCAATAGAATATGACCAGAATTTATGTATGAAATTCTAGCTGACACTTCTTCTATACAACTCAGATTACAACTAGGCTCTAGTGGGCAGCAGAAACACAGTATGGAAGCAGTATAGGTTTTCAATTGCATCTACAGGGCAGCCATCTGATAAACAAGAGCAAAAATCTGTATGTTATATGAATGAGAAACAAACTTCGATTCTGTTCAGATTGATTTTAGGATCTGTTTATTATAGTGCTTTAGCCTAGTTTCAATAATACTATACTGGGGAGGGGTGGGCGGGGATAACATTTGGGAAGACATTTGGAAAGCAATAAGGAGAATCACTTCAAAGGATCATTTGCTCTGGGTATGGTGGCACAAGCCAGTGGAGGCCTAGATAGGAGGATTATAAGTTCAAGGACAGTCTCAACATGAGTGAGACTCTCAGAGGTAGGATGTCCCTGAGTTCAGTCCCCAGTACTACTACTACTACTACTACTACTACTACTACTACTACTACTACTGTTTCTTCTTCTTCTTCCCATTCTTCTTCTCCTTCCCTTCCTCCTCCTCCTCCTCCTCCTCCTCCTCCTCCTCCTCCTCCTCCTCCTCCTCCTCCTTCTCCTCCTCCTTCTCCTCCTCCTTCTCCTCCTCCTCCTTCTTCTTCTTCTTCTTCTTCTTCTTCTTCTTCTTCTTCTTCTTCTTCTTCTTCTCCTTCTCCTTCTCCTTCTCCTTCTCCTTCTCCTCCTCCTCCTCCTACTACTACTAACAACAACAACAAAAACAAAAACAAATGTGGTATGTGGTCTTAAAGCATTGTATCCTGATGTAGTCTTTACCAATGATTTTGAAATAATATGCCATATTCAAATTCTGTGATAATATGAACCTAAATTGTGCTAAAATACATAGCATGTGTTTACATTCATACAGCAGTCAGGATGTGTTAATACAGGCTGGAAACATGGTGGTCTATGTTATAAAGTTGCAAAATCTTTGGTAAACTGTTGCCTGCGATAATTTGGAAGGCAAACAAGTCAGTATCAAGTCAGTCATGAACTTGGAATTCTGGGAGCAGAAATTGGAAAACAAATGTCAGTCCATGTCAATTTTTTCTTTTATTTGACAAGGAATTATAAAAAATACAATAAGCACAATAAAACACTGGTTTGTTTGTGAACAGGAATGAAAAGGGATCAAGAGTCCAAACTTTAGCATTTTTACTGTGTAAGAAAAGGCAACAACTTCTCAACCCCAAGGGCAAAAGACAAAAATGTGAAGACTTTGAGCCACAAAGACCCACTACAATTAAGCTCCAGAGAAGGATCAAATCAAAGGTTCTCTTACCCATTGTTAAAATCTATGAATTAAGTTAATCTCAGAGCAAAGACCCAATTACAAGAATGGCAAATAGTAAATCCTTTTAATTGAACAATATTGATTAAGAAAAAGAGTTTGAAAGTCCTTGTGTGTTTGATGAGAGTGAGACAGGCACAGGGCCATAAAGAAAGACAGAACATACATAGAAATAGTGAAAATTTAGGTTAAAAATGAAACAGTGGAGCCAGACATGGTGGTACATGCTTGTAATCCCAGAATTTTGGAGGCTGAGACCAGAGGATGGCGGTTCTGGGACAGCCTCAGCTACTTAGCGAGGCCCTTCACAACTCAGTGAGACCCTGTTTCAAAAAATGAGAAAACTAAAAAAAATAGGGGTAGGGGTGTGACACAAAGGTAGAATGCCCTAAATTCTATCCCCAGGATGGGATGGGGGGAAGCAACGAAACAATGGGCTTTACTATTTGCATACACATTTGACTGTGATGAATACATAAGGAGAAAAAAATTGGAGAAATTCATACTATCAGAAAGTAGCCTACCAGCCTAAATTCAAAAGGCATTTGTTTGATATATAATGAACACTGATTTCTTCCACCTCCAAGGCATGATCATCCACACTTATTCCAAATGGGACCAATAAAGATAATGGGGAAGGCCAAATTTTCCAGAAGGCAGAGCCAGAGATGACAGAGAATACTGAGTAGTGCCTAAACAACCTGGCCATGCATCCTGCTGCCTTGCCTAAATGGGAGACATGCACTGAACTCACTGTTTTGAGATTGTAAATTCCTGCCCAAATCTCAAAGCTGATAAGATGAATTATGGTTGAATGATGGTGGTTATCAACTATTGGAAAATATTCTATCTTTCCTCTGGAGTTATGATAATATAAAATCTGCACCTTTGGCTTGCTTTGACATATAAAATGGAAGAGACCATGATTCAGTGTCAGATTCAGGTAGAGGGCTGGCTCATCCTTCACCATATTATTTTTTTCCAATGCACTTCTGGAGTGTTTTTTCTGTATGTATGTGATACTGGGGGTATCTTCTACCTCCAGGCTATATCCCCAGCCCAATTTTATTTCTTATTTTGAAATCAGGTCTCACTAGGTTGATGAGAGTCTCACTATCTGAGGCAGCTGTCCTTAAACCTGAGAGCCTCCAGTCTCGGTCTCCCAAGTACTGGGATTACATGCATTTGCCACCATGCCCAGCTTGGAGTTCTTATTGTAGCATAATTTAACCAATCTGACTGCTATAGAAATTCAAGCTACTATTATAAAGATAATATAATATTAGGTTCAGTCAGAAGAAAAAAGGTAAAAACTGATATGTTGCAGCAATGATTTTCTGTCCATGGATTGTGGCTTCTTATTAGTGGGCCATAAAATCAATGTGATGGGTTTGAGGGTTTTTATAGGACAAGCTGGAAAATACCAAATCATAAAATTTATCATGAGTGTGAGCATGTGTGTGTGTATACATGCCTGTGTATACAATAGAAAATAGAAGAGAGGTTAACATAAAGTGTATTTCTTAGTGTGACTCACTGTCAAGAAATTTGAAAGTCACTGGACTAAAAACTACTTAATTGGAACATTTCATTGACTGAATTTTGATGTGAATATCCATCCCTGAAGGGATTGTGGTCTGTTGATATTAACGGGCTCTGTTTTCATTTTTTTTTCTATTCAAACATTTGTTCTTAGGGTTCAATGGAGAGCTTATCAATTTTTCATTGAGTTAAGATGAAATTGATAAACCAGTGTTGGTGATGTATGAAAAGCTATGTCAAATAGCAGCTGTAGAGAATGACAGAGATTAGCATATATTTTCCCAATTTTTTAAAACAGGATAAAGTTAGTGACACCTATGAGCCAGTGAGTTTTATGTTGTGACAGGAAATATTATAAAATTATAAAATGGTATATCTATGAAGACTTAAAAAAGGAAAAGTACGAGATTTTGTCATTAAGTTATGCCAGATGAATACATTATTTTTAATAGTGTTCCTAGATATTGGTTTAGAACCATGTTAAAGACTATGTCAAGATTTCAGAAAATCATTTGACAGAAGTTTTTATAATACACTGGAAAGGATGAAAAAGAAATGACTGAGTTATTTATGACTTAGTGATTTTCGATAATGACCATCTCTGATGGGGGTTGTTAATGAATCCACTGACATGAAGGGAGAAGTGTAAGGATGTGTTCAAGGGCTCTGCCCTCATAGCTGCTCTATTCAAATTTATCTTCAGTGTCTTCACTCATTTTGGGGTGATATAAAATCAAATTGGATATCAAATAAAGCAGTTTGGAGGCTTAAGGTAAAAAAAAAATGTTTTCCAAAGGGAGGGATTTTGAGTAAAACCTAAAAATTTCAAGTTAACCAAGATAAATATAAACTTAAGTGCTTAGAATTTAAAGGCAAATGAACACAGAAGAGACATTTCAGAGGAACTATATTTCAAAGACAACAGCAAATAGAAAGAGAAAACTCTAACGCTTTCTGAAAAATATTTCTGCAACTATTTTACTTATATTTCCTCATTGAAACAGCTCTGTAACATAGGTACCATTTTTATTTCCAATTACTGATGGAAAACCCAAGGCATGGAAATTGTAAATACCTGCCCGAATCACAAAGCCGATAAGCAATAGAGCATAGGTGAAAAGCTAACTAGTTTGGCTCCCGAATCAGTTCTATCCTTCTACTGGATTAAACAATGTGGCAAGTTGCTAAACCATTTAATGTGCTTTTGAGTCAAGACAATAAATGAATGGTACAAATCCAAAAGAAGGGGGCTGTGCAATGTTCAGCTCTTTGCCTGGAATACCATTCCCAAGACAGTAACAAGCAAGTTTATTTAGAGAAGGATTCTGATCATATAGAATATGTAATCCATGGAAATGATCAGTAGTCAAAAGAATGACACTATATTAATAATGAGTCTGAAAATTAGAAAAACAAACACACATGGTGACTAAAATAGTTAATAGATATGAAACTATGCTACACAGAAAAGAGATTTGTCTCATTGTACATAGTCAAGAGAACAGAGTATTGGTAGAGTTGAATAGTAGATATTTGGACTTAATATAATTATTTCTTAATGATTACAATTATCTAGGTAGTAATTAGTGGCTAGTATCCTTGTTGTGCAAATGTTTTATAGTACCAGGGTTTTTCATTAAAGAATGAATAAACTAAGCATGATGGTACATGCTTGTAATCCCAAGCATGAGGTGGAGACAGGAGGATCGTAGGTTCACTACCATCCTCAGCAACTTAGTGAGGTCATCTACAACTTCTTGAGATCCAGTTTCAAAATAAAAAAAAAAATAGAGTTAGGGATATAGCTGAGAGGTAGAATGCCTCAGGGTTCAATAAATACCCAGTACCCCTCCACACATGAATCATAATATATCACACTTAGGGTACAATTTTTACACACATAGTTGAATTCAGACTACATGATCCTGAATACTCACAGGCCGAAGAATCTAAGATCTCATGAATCTCAAAAGAAGAGGCAGAGTGGTGTCATGCTCTTAGTCATACACTAAGGAAAACCCAATTTGGGTTCATTGACTTGTTGCATTATTGACTTGTGGAGCATCTCAAGGAAAAGGTGTTAAGTTAGTTATTTTGGGATTTTCCAAGGGCTAGATGATCCAGGGAGGCTATAAGGAAATGGAGCTTTATTCCAGCTTGTATGCTGAGGAGAAAATAGGTGATTAGGCATAGCAATTCTTAGCTTGAAGGATAGAATAATGGAGCAAGGCTAAAGGTTGGATTGGTGGTGAAACAGCCAAGAGTCAATGATATTTTGTGTAAAATATGATTGAGATGATTTTGTTTTGTCAATGTTCATGCTTGATTATGCAGTTGTCTTACTTTTATCTTGACTTATCAAACTCCAGAATGGTTTGATATTGGTGCTATGTAAAGTTGTTTATGTTCAACAGGAAAGAACCTTAGCTGTGCATGCCAGGACATGGCCTTTTCAAGTCTCTATGCTGCCCAGGGCAGGCTCTCCTTCATGACTCTATTATTATTACTCTATTAATATATGGCATAATATATGGTATAATATATGGTATATATTACTCTATTAATATATGGAAATGATCTGAAGTCAGTGTTCTCATTTTGATCATTTCTTTGTTGGAATTAAATACAATGCTATCATTCAGATGGGAACTGGTACACTTTTAACAGCATAAACATTTATTATTAGCTGGGTCTGATGGCTCACGCTTGTAGTCCCAGCTTTGGGGAGGCTGAGATAGGAGGCTTGCAGTTCGTGGTCAGCCTCAGCTACTTAGTAAGGCCCTCTGCAACTCAGTGAAACCTTGTTTCAAAATGAAGACTTTAAAATAGGGCTGGGGGTGTTGCTCGGAGGTAGAATGCCCTTGGGTTCCATTCCCAGTAACCCCCCAACAACACATACACAATATATATATATATATATATATATATATATATATATATATGCATATATATACATATACATATATATGCATATATATATGTGTGTGTGTGTGTGTGTGTGTGTGTGTGTGTGTATTTTGGTCAAATGATTTGTGAAAACTTAGACATTAAACAAAACTATATATACTTTATTGGCTAAAGGAATTGTGAAAACTTAGACATTAGACAAGCCTATAAAATCCCTGAACAGAGTTCAGAGTTCTTTATAGGCACACCTGCACACCATGAATGAAATATGGAGGGTGGTGTTGGAAAAATTAATCTACAGACTGCATAATAGGGCTTGCAGTGGCCCAGCTGGCATGTGCAAATCTAGGTTTTTAGGATTCCTACATACCTCCTTTAATGAAGAAGGATCTTGAATGGACCTTTTTTTTTTTTGTAGTACTGGGGATGGAACCCAGGGGCATTCTAACTCCAAGCTACACCCCCATCCCTATTTTTTCTTCTTTATTTTGAAACAGGGTCTCACTGATTTGCAAAGGGCCTCACTAAGTAGCTGAGTCTGCCCTTCTACCGTGAACCTCCTGTCTACTGTGAACCTCCTGTTGCAGCCTCCCAAATGCTGGGATTACAAGAGTGCACCACCACGCCCAGCGGACCTTTTGAATTGGTAAATTCTCTCTCACTTTTTATTGCCTCAGTGCTTTGGTGAGGAGCAGTAGCTGTGAAAGAGAGCTCTCATGCTATGCTCAATATTTATAACTCATGTGTGGAAGCTCTTTTTTGTTTGCCTTTTAAATATGATTTTCCCATTCTTTGGTAAACTAAAAAAAAATGCACAGAAAGAACAAACATTTATCAAAACCTCTGCATAGGTGAGTAGCCCAAAACACCAACACTGATGTCCTTATTAGGGATATTCTAAAGTCCTTTGGCTTGGAGAGGGATTTGTCAGTGCTCTCTGCGGTTATTGTTAGTTCAGTTGGTTACTACCTGGGGCTAATGGGATCAGGTTTGTGGCTTTGATCCATTTTGAACTAGAAAGCACTGTTGAGATCTTAGATACCCCATTATCATACCAAACGTTACACAATGCCACATGTAGTGGAGGCCAGAGTGAAGGGTTAGAGAGCAGGTTGTTAGTGCAAATCAATTACTACCTCTTGGAAAAGTGCACTAAGAGGTGGTCTGGTTAAAGGGTGTTGAGGATATTAATTACCCTAGTCAAAGCAATACTAGCCAGAAGATGAAGCAACCTATTTATGCATGCTATAATCAGTGTGTAGAAAGGGGGAGGGGTACACCCTTGTTTTATCTCAGTTAAAAGTAAGTCAGCTTTCTTTCTAGTCCTGACACACTGAATATTGATGGGGGATATAACCTTTGGTTTTCTCCATTATAAAGAGTAGTCTGATCTAGAAAATTAAACTGTTCCTTTAGATAAAGCTCAAGTTCAACTTAGGGAAAAAGTCTTCACATCGTCTTATATCTTCTGCCTGCCTCATAGTCCTATATTTTCTGCCTTCTCCCAGCTCCTAGGCCAAAAAGGCAGCAGTTACTGAGGGAGATATTGGGGCTTAGGCAACTTCGAAACAGGGGGATCCAGGGCTCTTCAAAAGTATTATCACTGGTTCTTCCAAGCTTGGGCATGATGTCTTCCTGGCTGCTGATTATTTTGTAGATGCTGATGACAGAAGTTCAAATAAATAAAAAATTTATTTCTTCTTTTGGCGTTACTGGGGTTGGACCCCAGGGGCTTTTCTACCTCCGGGCTATACCTTCAGACCTATTTTATATTTTATTTGGAAACAGGGTTTCACTAAGTTGCTGAGAGCCTCACTCAGTGGCTGAGGCTGGCTTCGAACCTGCGCGATCCTCCTGTCTCAGCCTTCCAAGCCCGGGGATTACAAGCGTGCGCCACCACGCCTGGCAGCCTGGCAGTCCTTTTTTTTTTTTTTTTTTTCCGAAACAAGGTCTCACTGAGTTTCAGAGGACCTCACTACGTAGCTGAGGCTGTCCAAGAACTGAGATTCTCCTGTCTCGGGCTCCCAAATGCTGGGATTGCAAGCGTGCACCACCGCGCCCGGTTAGAAGTCTGTCTTTTCTAGTGCTCTAATCGCTTGTCTTAGCTGGAGGCGCACTAACTCCGTCCACCTGCAACTCTCAGATCATCTGAGTCTTTTTGTCTCATCTTCCTTTCAGCCCCCTCCCAGGCATGGTAACTATGGCTTCTGCTTCAAAATCACCTGGCTTCTTTCCATGGAAGCCCACAGGCCTCCACCTCAGAGGAGGCAGTAGAATCTTACCCACAACAAGAATTCCAGGTCAGAATGAGAAAAGTGGGCTGGAAGACTTTCCTCAGACTAACGACTCTGCGCCAAGTTCATTGATGTGGCCTTCTTACCAGGTCTCGGGAAGGAGAGGAAAAAAATCTCACCCTACTCATACTGCCACTACTCCCTCTCCCATTATCTCCCAAGACTGTCTTTCCGTGGTCTGGGTAACTGAATCTCCTCTATGCTAAATTCAACACTCAGGAGCTCAGTATGTTATGGCAATGGGAACTGAGAACATTTAATGAGAAGTTACTTCTACATAATTTTTGACTCATATCTGTTTTTTTCCTTCCCCTTGAGGAGTGGAGATGGAGCTCAGAGGTGAGAAATTTACAGAAAATATGGTTTACAAAAAAGTGAACATACATTTGTCTAGCATTTGCAAAACGACTATAATAGTTTGCTAACAAAACCAATCCTTTATTAATCATTTATTATGGGGTCAGCACTGAGCCCCTTTACACAATTCTCATCTAATTCCTATAACAACCTGGAGGGGGACTGTTTCGCCCCATTTTGTTTTTCAGAAAAGAAATGTGGGGCTTAGAGAAGTCATGTTATTTGTTCAAAGACACCTAGTAAATATATAGAGGTAATGAATTTTTAGGCACAAAGATACACTGTTGATTATACTCCAATGTTGTCACATTTTTAAAGGCTGTAATATTATTCATAATATATAAGAATACACTTTTTATTTTGAAATAGACACAGCATAACATCTTTGCAGATGGTGACCTAGAATTTGTAAATATGTTCAGCCATGCTAAGGCAGTAATGAGTGTATAGAGGGAGCCATCAAGGGTGTGGGAACATTTTCACGACATCTGGGGCCCATCAGCATCAAATCATTTAACAGAGTGCAAACAATTTAACACCAAGAGCCTCTCAATTATCTACTTGCAAATAAATAAATGATAAAGTATAAATCTTTACCCTGTAAGCAAGTGAACAGACTTCTGTGTTGCCTTCCTGATTTGGCATCATTAGTTGGAGAATGTTCAAAGAAATGTACATAAAATTTAACATCTATCTGTGCAAAATATAAATTAGAGAAAGATGTCATGAATATGGGAACCTCCAAGAATATTGCAATATGATAGTCAAGAAGAGGTGTATTATAGGTGGCTCAATAGTTTGGATGTTCACACCATTGTCCTATTAGGACAACATAACTTACACATTTCCGCTGCCCTAATACCTTTTACTTTTATGGACATTTCGATATGATTAAAATACTAGGATTTGGAAACCCGACAAAACTTTTGGTTTTGGCTTTTCCAACTACATGACTTTGGTATTTTCTAAATGTCCATTTTCCCATTAAAAAAAGGTGTGGGGGGTAGACAATATTACCTACCATTATTTTTACCAGGATACATATGAGAATTGAAAAAGGGAAAGGGTGTGAAATATCAGCATATGGAAAGTGTTTAAAATATCAGCATATTCTATGTATTAGTGGAATAGTTGCTGTTACTGCTAATGTTATTATAATCATCGCTATTTACTTCAGAATTTCATTAATGGTATTTTATTGGACTCACGCCTCAGTTTTTTGACACAAAGATTATTAGGGTAAGAAACATCAGGCCTGTGAAATGATATTTCTTGTGCAGAGTTATAGAGGTAGTCTTTGTTACGGCAAGATCAAAAGCTCTCGAAACTGTAGCCACTCTAGTATTTCTCATTTTTCTCTAAGTTTACCTTGATCTTTCATATTTTCTCTATTTTTGCTACATTTCATTTGGCAAACATATTTCTCTTTTCATGCTCCATGCTGTTAGTACCTGGAAAACTTACTACTCAGCATATACATATTTTTTTATAGGCAAGAAACAAATTGTGAAGTGGTTTTTCCTTTAACATTCTATTTAAAAAAACAAACCTTCAACTATTACAATGTTCAGTTTTTTAATATTTTGGTCATTCTAAGTTTAATAATAATAATTATTATTATTCAGTCTTAGTATGTTGTCTATATATGGGAATCCATTAATTTCTTTTAAGTAATTCGATTTGTTGGCATGAAATTGGTGGTGCATTATAATCTTTTTGATATTTGTGATTTCAGTATCTTTTGTTTAATTTTTGATTTTTACAAATTTGAGCCTTTCACTTTTATGAATCAGCAAAAATCTTGTCAATTTTATCTGTCTTTTAAAAAGTCAACTCTTGGTTTCATTGATTATTTTGTATTGGTTTCCTAGTCTCTGTTTTGTTTTTAAAGGACATCATATTATTCATGTCTCTTAATATTATTTTATTTATTTTTCCCTTCCTTCTGCTAAGTTTAATCTGTTTTTCTTTTTTCATTAGGTCATCTTCTTCTTCTTCTTCTTCTTCTTCTTCTTCTTCTTCTTCTTCTTCTTCTTCTTCTTCTTCTTCTTCTTCTTCTTCTTCTTCTTCTTCTTCTGTGGTAATTACGGTGGTAATGAGGATTGGACCCAGTGGTGTTTTACATCTGAGATATACCTCCAGCTCTATTTATGTATTCATTTATCTTGAAATAGGATTTCTTTAAGTTGTCAAGGAAGACCTCAAGCTTGTAACCCTTCTACCTCAGCCTTCTGAGTGGTATTACAGGCATATTCCACCATGCTCAGCTTTTTTTTTTTTTTTTTTTTTTTTTTTTTTTTTTTTTTAGTTCTTTGAGTTATAAAGTTTGGCTGTTTCGATAAAATGCAAATCAAAATTACAGTGAGATATTACTTTGTTGCTAGGGTGGCTATCAAATATATAAGTAAATAAGTTTGGGTAAAACTGTGAAGAAATGGAAACCCTTGTAAACTCTCAGTGGTAATGTTAAAACAGTGCAGCTCCTATGAAAAATAGTATGAGATGTCCTAAAAAATTAAAAATATAGCTATTATATGATCCACCAATCTCACTTCTGGTATTTATCCAAAAATTTTGAAATCAAGATCTTGAAGAGATAACTGTATTCTAAAATTCACTGAGGCATTATTTACAAAGCCAGATATAGAATCATCCCAACTGTACATTAACATATTAATGAAGAACAACAAAAAATGTGGTAAATACAGAAAACAGAATATTATTCAGCCCTAAAAAATAAAATCCTTTCATTTGGGACAATATGGATGAACCTGGAGGGCATAATTCTAGGTGAAAAAAAACAGTCACAGAAGGAAAAATACTACATGATACTCTACTTAAATGTGGCACCTATAATAATAAAATTCATAGAAGTATAAATAAATAAATAAAATTTCTTAGGGCTAATGGTAGAAAAAATAGGTAATGCGGCATAATGGGCATAATCGTTTGGTAATGCTAGATAAATTCTGATATGCCACATGTTCTATTGTTAACCACACAGTATTATGCATTTCAAATTTGAGAGGAGGAAAGATCTCATGTTAAGTGTTCTTACCAAGCAAGTAGACAAACAAAATAAAAACCAAACCGAAGGACACAAGGAAATTTTAGGAGGCATTAGGCATGTACATTAATTTGATTTTGCTAATGATATTATAGGTATTTGCCCATGTTCAAACTCAACAAATAGTTTACACTAAATATGTTTGGCTTTATGTGACAATATGCCTCAATAAAGCTGTTAAAAATAATGAGTGATTTAGAAGTCCCAGAAGTATTACATTACTTGTAAATTATAATTTTTTACAATTCTAGACTCAAAGAATAATTACAAAAATATAGAATGAAAAGCTTCCAAACGCCCCAGACCACATTTTTCCTATTATTAACCTCTTATATTTATATAGTACATTCATCACAAGTGATGAACAAATATTGATGCATTATTATTAACTAAAGTCAGTACAATTTTCAGATTTCCCAAGTTTTCACCTGAAATCCTTTGTCCATTTCAGAATTCCATCCAGGATTGCACATTACAATGAATGGTCATAGCTCCTTCTGCTTCTCTTGATTGTGACACTTTAAACATTTTCCCTTAGTTTTGGTGACCATGATAGCTTTGAGAAATACTGGTTGGGTTATTTTATAGAATGTTTCTTAATTGGAATTGGTTTTGTGTTTCCTTCATGATGACTAGACCGAGCAATGTGCTTTTGTTTTAGGTTTTTGTTGTTGTTGTTACTGGGGATTGAACCCAAAGGCTTTCTACCCCTGAACTATACCCCAGACCGATTTTACTATTTATTTATTTATTTATTTATTTATTTATTTATTTATCTTGTACTGGGGGTGGAACATAGGGGCATTCTACCTCTGAGTTATACCCACTCCTACTTTTTAATTTTTTTTTGAAACAAGGTCTCACTAAGTTGCAGAGGGCCTTACTAAGTATTTGAGATTGTCCATGACACCACAATCCTCCTGTCTTAGCCTTCCAAGTACTGGGATTAAAAGCATGGGCCACCATGTCCAGCTTATTTTTTTATTTTAAAACAAGGTCTCAATAAGTTACTGAGGCTGACCCTGAACTTGGGATCCTCCTGCCTCAGTCTCCCAAGTACTGGGATTGCAGATGCGTGCTACCATGCCTGGAAAATAATGTGTTTTTGAGAGGAAGATCTCAGAGATAAAAGGACATTCCCACCCTATCAAGGGCACCTGCTGCCAATTTTACTTATCACTGTTGATGCTGATCACATAACTTGAGGTGGGTTTTGTCAGGATTTTCACTGAGAAGTTAGTTTCCTATTCCTTCTCTGCTTTCATACTGGCTTCGTTGGAAGAATACGGCCATGTGAAACTCAGACTTCACGGAAGAGGAATTATGCCCTACATCCCCAAAGTTGGAGCATATACATAAGTTGTTTGGGATTTCTCTTAATGGAAAATTTGCTTATCTTCCATTGGTTCTATGAATAATTTATAACAGTATAGACTCATGTATGTTTACTTTATACCATGGAATATAATGGAATACTAGTTATTTTCTTTCTTGTTCAAATCATTCTTGCTTTGGTCACTGGGAAATCTGTCTCATATCCCTTTCACGCATCCTTATTGTTATGAGAGTTTTGTTGTAGTTGGTTATCTGTTTTGAGTACTTTGTTATTCTGGGGCAACACAAGGTGCCCCAGACTAATTTTGTGCATTTCTTGCTGTAGACCTAGAATCAGCCATTTCTCCAAGACGTCCTGCTTCCTTTTCTTGGACTATTGTACTAGAAACCAAGATTTTGGCATTAGGTGTTCTTGTTGTTGCTAGGATGTCAGTGCTTCTGGGCCCTCACAGCCGATAAGTGAAGTGATATATTTGTGCACATTAAGACGTGTGTGTACATATCAGTAAATATTTCTGTATGTAACCATCTGTATCTACAGTAAGATAAACATGAATTCACACTGATGTCTACAACTCCAATCCATTACCACATGGATCATCCACCTCCACACACCACTGTTTCACACAACATGTAGTACATGTGTTTCAATTCATTTTTCATTACTATAATGAAATGCTTGAAATAGGCCAACTTTATAAAGAAAAGAGTTTTCTTTAGCTTATAGTTTTAGAGATGTAAGAGCAAGGAACCAGAACTGGCTGAATTCTGGTAAGAAACTCATGGCAGATAGCAACTGGCATCACACAGAGGAAGCTCGTATGTAAGCAATGATCTTATCATGAGTCAGGAAGGCAGAGAGAGCTTGGGGGTCCCCTAATCCTTTGTAAGGATAAGGCTTCCATGCCCTGAAGAATTTCCACTAGGTCCATCTGTTAAAGATCCCACCACCTCCCACATCACCATACCAAGGAGCAAATTCCAACACATGAATCTTTGGGGGTCAAACAACATACCACAGCAGCAGTATTCTCAATTTGGCCCTCTGTACCTCGTGACATTGTTTTAATTGATTCAACTTATCCAGACATCATATTTACTCAGTGCTTTATGACTACTTTATTATTATTTTTTTTAATTAATGCATTGTGGAGCTGGCCATGGTGGCACACACTTGTAAATTCAGCATTTGGGAGGCTGAGACAGAAGGATCCAGGTTCGCGGATAGCCTCAGCTACTTAGTGAGGCTCTTTGCAACTCAGTGAGACCCTGTTTTAAAATAAAGAATAAAAAATTGGGCTGGGGAATAAAAAATCAATGCATTGTAGTTATACATTTTAATGAGGTACAAATGGTAGTGGCATACATGCATACATCACTCATTTAGCCCTTCCCTAACTCCCACCCCATTCTCCCCCTGCTCCCTCCTTCTCATGTTTGGCTTACTGATTGATATGTTTATGAATGCTCTTAAAGTTATTTCATAGATCAATTAAGAATAGAGATAATAAAAGATTATATTTTATCTTCATACATTCTTTCAAATTCTACTCTTTTTATTTAGATCCAATTTGCTGACCTATACAATTAATTTTTTTTTTTTTTGGGTGTACTGGGGTTCCTGGAAACCCTTCGACCTCCGGGTTACACTCCCAGACCTATTTTTTTATATTTTTATTTGGAAACAGGGTCTCTTAAGCCAGGGCGCCTGGCTTCGAACCTGTGCCATCCTCCTGTCCCCACCTCCTAACCGCGGGGATTATAAGCGTGCACCACCATGCTCAGCTACAATTAATTATTTTCTGTGTAAAGAAAATCTTTTAACATTTCTTACAGAGAAAGTTTATAAACAAATATCTCAATTTTCCTTTGTTTAAGAAAATCTCTATTTCTCTTTCTTTCTTTTCTTGCTTTCTTTTTTCCTGCTTTTCTTTTCTTTTCTTTTCTTTTCTTTTCTTTTTTTTTTTGTGGAAATAGGGATGGAACCTAGGGGAATTTTACCTGAGAGCTACATCTCCAGCTCTATTTTCTTTTTTTTTTTTATTTTGAAACAGTTTCATTACGTTTCACTAAATAGCTGAGATTAGCCTCAAATCTGCAATCCTATCTCAACCTCCCAAGTTACTGAGATTTCAAGCTTGTGCCACCAAACTCTGCTTCTCTTTCATTTTTGAAGGAAAAAATTCTAGATATAGAAATTTAGTTTTATAAGATTTTATAGTTTTAAGATTTCAATACTTCATTTTCTTCTTGTTAAAATAATGAAGTATAAAGGTTTTCTATAATATCTATAATTTTTTTGGTGTTTTTTTTGTCTTCTTTCAAAATTTTGTCTTCGTGCAGTTTGCGTGTGAGTAGCATAGGTCAAAACATTTTTTAAAAAATAATCTTGATTTTCCCTGGGCTTTCTGAGTCTATTTTTTACTGAATAGATAATTAATGAATTAACTTCCAAAAGTCATTATTTTGTTTCATTTTCTTTCTTCTGCTTCTAGTATCCTAATAAATCATGCAACTCCCTTTCAAATTGTCCTACAGTTGGTGAATGTTCTCTTTTGTTTTGTTCAACTTGTTTTGTTATTGATTAAAAGACAAAAGGAATGATTCCCAAGCTCTTACATGTTGGGAGTGAGATTAGAAATTTTACTATATATGTATATATTGTATATATACATATATATATATAATAGAAAATTTGCAACATATGTATTATATATGTGTACATATATATACTGGGAATTGAACCCATAGGCATTCTACCTTTGATCTATACTCCAGACCTATTTTCTTCTTTTACTTTGAAACAGAATCTCTTTAAGTTGCAGAAGGCCATATTAAGTTGACCATCAACTCTCGGTCCTTCTATTTTACTTCCCAAGCAATGGGTTCACAAGAGTCTGCCACTGTGTTGGCTTAGCTAATTAGTTTTTTATTATGTTTTTAAAAAATTTTTATTGGTGCACTGTAGTCGTGCATCATAATGGAGTGCAAAATGGTAGAGGCATACATGAATATGTCACCCAATCATTGTATAAGAGCTAATCAGTTTTAAAAGAGACATTTGACCTTAGCTGGGTGTGGTGGTGCTTGCCTGTAATATCAGTACTTGGGAGGCCTAGACAGAAAGATTATTGGTTTGAGGATAGCCTCAGCAACTTAGTAAGATACTATCTCAAAATAAAAAAATAAAAAAAAGGCTTGGGGTATAGCTTGGAAGTTGAATGCCCCAGGCTCCAATCAACATACCAAAAAAAACCCCCACAAAAAACAAGAGACACTTGACTCAAAGGAGTATGTGTTTTCATTATAAGTTTATTATACTTACAACCAAGAGATTAGAAAATAAATAAGACTAAATTAAAAATAGTTAAATGAATTTATTCTCAGTAATTTCTACTCTTAAGATTTTTGTGGACTTCAGCATTTATTATTAATCTACATATTTTATCTGGATTTTTTTCTCTGTCTTTTTAATTTAAATTTTGATTTTTAAATTTACCATAAAAATGATGACAAATCATTCATAAATGTCTTTCTAATGAAAGGGTAATATTCCTCATGGAGATGTTCTTTAATTCAACATGCCATTCTATTAGTACATTGTTTTGTTTGTGTATGCGTGTGTGTGTGTGTGTGTGTGTGTGTGTGTGTGTGTTGTGTACATGCTTCATTGACTGTCAGAGGTCCATAGTCTGTTTAATGGCCCTGTTTTTGGATATTTTAGCACCGATACATGCATGTCCTCTTTTGAATTCCACACTATCATTCTGATCAACTTTGCTCTTGTGTGTTGTTACTTCCTTTGCCTACGCTCATGTTCCCACTTTGCACTTTAAAAATATCTTGTAAAACTGTCCTACTCTTCCCTTAAAAGCTGAGGTTTAATTCTCTTCTTGAGTGTGGACTAGACTTCTACAGCCAAGAATATGACAGATACAGTGTGGTGGCACGTGGTCTAGTCTATGTTATTAGCTACAACACAATGATTCTGACCATATTTCTGTTTTTCTATCATGTCATAAAATCTAACAGGATGTGTGTCTAGGTCTTTCTCAATGTTAACCCGAGCAGCTATAGCCTCTCACTTCCATATTTATTTTAAGATGAGTTCACTGACTATTCTAAGACCAGCTGAAAATTGAATTTTCTAAAGTAGAAACACCTTCATTCTATTACAACCAGAGAAATTTATTTGAACATTTAACAGCCTTGGATTTCTAATAAATACAACATTTGGAAAATATTTCGCTATTACTTGTAGTACTTCTGACTTTATACTGAAGATTAGACCCATCTCCTCTCCCAGGGGTTCCTAGCCCTTGAACTGGCATTAACACAGATATCAGAATGAGTGACCAATACTTAGAGTCAAGACTTTGTCATAAATGTCCTGGTAACTCCTTGGAAATAAAGAGGAAATTTATTTTATTTTATTTTATTTTTTACAAGTTCTTTTTTGTGGTACTGGGAATTGAACCCAAAAGGAAAACCCAGCCCTATTTTTATTTTTTTTTATTTTGAAACAGGGTTCACTAAGTAGCAGAGGGCCTCACTAAGAAGGTGAGGTTGGCCACAAAACCAGATCCTCCTGTGTCAGCCTCCCAAGTACTGGAATTACAAGCATGTGCCACCATGCCCCAGCTTTCTAAAAGTTGTTCTGAAAAAAACTGGATGACAAAAATATATTCACAAAAATTCTGTTTAAAGTACTTATGCCTCAATGAATTACTACAGTCTATTAGGATTAAACAAAAAGTAGATTTAAGTAAGACTATCTTTACAACTGAACAGTTATAATGAGGGTCTATATTTTTTTTTTGCTCAGTAAAGACTTCCAGGTCTCTCATAAGAAAAACTCCAACCAAAAACATGGATAATAATATTAACATCATCATCTCTTTTTTTTTGGTACTGTGGATGGAACCCAGAGGCATTCTACCCCTGAGCTAAACCCCCAGTCCTATTTTTCATTCATTATTTTTGAAACAGGGTCTCACTGAGTTGCAAAGGGCCTCACTATGTAGCTGAAGCTGTCCATGAACCGCGATCCTCCGGTCTCTGCCTCCCAAATGCTCACATTACAAGGATGTAACACCCTGCCCGGCCATCTTTTCTAATTAGCGGAGAAAATATCAGTATAGAGTAGAATTAGAAGAATGATTGGTCCCTTTTGGTGACTTTTCTTAGAAACAGTCAACATAGCTTTTCATTATGAATAATTTGGATAATTAAAATTATACAACTCTTATTTTTCTGCTTAATTCCCAGGTATAATAGAGCATAGCTTTAAAGTGATTAAGCTTTTCAGTCCAGCCTCATCTAAAATGAGTGAGTTTGATACTTCTCAGTTACATAAACTAATAAATTCCATGTTTTGTTTGAGTCAGTTTGGCATAGGGTTTTATGTTACTTGCAATTTCAAAAAAATCTTAATTAATGATACATGATACAAAGCTCGTATTAGATGTTAATGGAAGATGTTAATGGAAGACCTCCCAAAATGTTTTGAATTGATTGCCATAACCAAGAGAACTTAAATAAACATGATGTGAAATATTTTGTACTTCTAAATAATCCCAAGTAGTAAAAGGAAAAAGACCTCTGGTCAGTGGCTGTCCATTTGGAGGAGTAGCCCATGAGAGAAGCTGATAGATCTTTGGGAGAAGTACATATAGCTGCATCAAGTGAGGAAATTATTGTTCCAGAATTTTAAAAATTAATCGATATTCCACTCCACTGTATGTAGGAGTAGAGAACATGATACAAGCATTTTACTGAAATTCTTTGTATGATTATTATTTAAAATGCAGTGCAAGAAATCTCCCAGTAGCTGATAATGGTTTAAGATAAAATGCTCTTTGTAAAGTAATTTCAACTATTTTCCATCTACACCAACTTAATGTATTCAGTTGTTTAAAACAGCTGTTTTTATATTCAGTTAAATGCGATATTACAATTCATATCATTTTCATTCCACAGGAAAGTGACTCTATGAATCTGAATCTAAAAATTGCAAGCAGGAGAAAGCAAATGCAGTCTTTTAAGGTGAAAAATAATTAAATAAGTGGATCAACTATCTCTGCAGCTCACTTATTTGGTGCAATGGGTGGGGCAAGTGTTTATCTACATGGTTTTATAGATATCCTCTTGCTGCTTAACTTTTACTTATTTGCCAGTATCCAATAAACTGAAGGATGGCATCATTCAGGAGACCTTGAACCTGACCTTGTTACAATTTCACTACCAGTTTGCCAATAGTTCTAATGGAATCTTTGTTCATCTTTAGTAAAGCCCTTATAATAAGACTCAACACTTGCTGAGTCCCAGCTGTGTGAGAGGCAGAGCCCTTGACACAGTTATCTGACTTAATCTTCGACAAATCTACGAGACAATTTTGGTGCTGAGGGTGGTGTTTTGTTTGTTTGTTTAACAAATGAAGATACTGAGACTCAGAAAGTTAATTAGTTTGCTCACAGTGAGTCAGTTAATAAGTAACAAAGACAGAGCAGATATGATTAGCAACAAGAGGAGAACCATAAACAATGTCTGGCCCCAGAAAAATAAAAAGAGAATTCTAAGGAGAAAAGGATAGGAGAGGATATTATGGCAGGAAAAATGATAGCTAAAAGAGCAATAATTAAGATTGTATAGTTTCAGGCAGCTGTTTAGACTCTGGTGGTTGAATCTAAATTGTATTGTAAAAAGTCGGTGTATAAAGAAATACTGGAGATGCAAATTTGAATCTGTTTGATCTAAAGCCCATATACTTTTTTCTCCAAGGGAATAATTCTCAAATATTAGTATACATAAGCAATCCCAGTAATTCTCAAATATTAATGCACACAAGAAGCATCTAATAAAAGATTCCTAAGTCTCACACAACAAATCTCTGGCATATGAAAATGTCTTCTGAAAAAAGACATGTAAAAGAATCCTTTGAAAGGATCCTGGTTCAATGCTAGGTCTTATTACTTTTAAAAATGTGTCCACTTTGATGGTGACAAATAATCTTACTGTATGTTTTAAGGTGATTACAAGGAAGAAGAATTATTTACTGCTAAATTTATTGTTTATCTTATTGCAAAATGCCTTTTGTATCTTTGGGCTGAATGGGACTATTAATTTCTCACCACTTTATGACAGACCTAAAGGATGGTTCTTCCATCTCTAGCTGGAGATTCAACACTATTTCCTGATTCCATGATCTTTGTAGGACCTCCACAGCCCAACTGCTCCTTTGTTAGCTTGGTTGGCTCTGATTTATGTTGAGGAGTAAATGAGATGAGGAAAGTAAAGTGTTTCTCAGTGGCTGATATATAATAAGCACCAAATATACAGAAAAAAAGGCCAAAAGAGACTAGGACATCGGTCGGATCCTGTAAGCCTCTTTTAGTGGAAGGGTGAGTGCTCCTCCTGGGATTCTACACAAGCCTTGATCTCTTTCTCAGAATGGTTGAGGCTCATTTGCTTTCTCTGTGGCAAAATAAACCTGTCATGTTATATGTGTGTCACAATTTACTTTTTCATTCTTATGTCAAAAGGCATGTCTTGTTTACCTTTCTGTTCCTTTATTTTGTTTTGTTAGCATAAGCCTATCGGTATATAGGATATGTTTTCTGATACCTACTTCCAAAATATCTTCTGGAATGTAACTAGGAATGGAAATTGGTAGACGCTAGGTTGTAAAATATTTAAATAAACAAGGTCTAATATCACATTGCTTATGTATAATCTAATGTGTAATTCTACAAACTATTTATACTAGTCTTACCAGAGTAAATTAGAAGTATATCTCTTATTTTCCTTCTTCTCTTTCCTATTTTGTAGAGTGATTTGTATAAATTGGAAAATATATATCCTTTTTATATTATTTATTTATTTATTTATTTATTTATTTATTTATTTATTTATTTTGGTGGTCCTGGGGTTCCTGGAAGCCCTTCTACCTCCGGGCTACCCTCCCAGACCTATTTTATACTTTATAAAATTTGGAAACAGGGTCTCTTAAGCCAGAGCAGGAACCTGCGCAATCTTCCTGTCTCCGCCTCCCAATTGCGGGGATTACAAGCGCGCGCCACCGTGCCCGGCGTATATATCCTTTTTAAATGTATGGCGGAACTTGTATGTATTTTGTTTGGGGCTTGCTGTTATTTAGATTTTTCAAATTGGTGCACTGTAATTACTCGTCGTGATGAAGTTCAGTGACAGAGGATTACATGCGCAGTATTTGTTGAGCCTTCTCCCAGCTCCTGCCCCACTTTCCATTTCTCCCCTCCTTCCCTCGAAAAGACATTGTGATTGGCATTCATAAATTTGTGTATGTGCATCATGTCCATTGAAGTGTTTCTCTTCTCAAGTCTTCCTCCCCCTTTCCAGCTCCTGTAGTCAGGTCCTCTCCCTCACTCCACTACGGTTTCTCCTTTGTCTGGAGTCCTTCCCGTGTCCCAACTTCTCCTGGGTTTGCCCATATGAGAGAAAACATGCAAACTTTCCCTTTTTGTGACTGACTAGTCTTATGTACCATAATATTCTCTAGCTCCATCCGTTTCCCTGCAAATGAGATAAATTTTTTCTTTATGGCTGATAATTCCATTGTGTGTGCATTCCATAATTTTGTAGTCCATTTGTCTATTGATGGACACCCAGGTTTTTTTCATAGTCTGGCAATTATAAAGTGTGCTCTTATAAACATAGATATCCATGTGTTATTATGGCAATCTGGTTTCTTTTGGGTAGATATCTAGGAGTCTTATAGTTGGGTTATATGGTAGGTTCATTCACATTACTAGTTCACTATTTTTTCAGGGTTACAGGAATAGGAATTTTCATTTGTTTTTGAGTCATTTTTGACAAATTGTATTTTCTAGGAATTCTTTGTTTTATGAAGTTATTTGTTAAACAAACATTTTTTCTTTAGTGCTTTATCTCCATTAAATAGAGGCAACTCTATTGTTCCTCCTTGTCTTATTATTGTTTATTTTTGCCTTTTTAAATTTTGACCAATCTTGCTAGAAATTTTTCAGTTTCATTAGTCTTTTGACATACTGTCAAATTTTGGCATCCTTGATAATCCTTATTGTATTTTTTATTTCTATCATATCAATTTCTGGTATTTATGAGTTTCTTCCATTATCTGTCCCTTTTCTTAACATACATTTATTTATTTATTTATTTATTTATTTATTTATTTATTTATTTGCAGTACCAGGGATGGAACCCAGGGGCATTCTACCTCTGTCAACATCCCCAGCCCTATTTTTTATTGGACTGCTTCAGCGGCTTAGTGAGGCCCTTTGCAACACAGTGAGACCCTGTTTTCTTAACCTTTCTATTTGGGTGTTAGCTTATTAATTTCAGCTTTTCTTTATTCCTAATAACACTGAAGGTTATAGTTCTTTTCTTATTTTTGTACCACTGAATTTAATATAGACAATCTCCAACTTACAATAGTTTGACTTATAACTTTCCACTTCACTATGGTGTAAAAGTGATATACATTTAGTAGAAATCATACTTCAGATTTTTGAATATTCCCCTTTTCCTGGGCTAGCAATGTAGAGCCAGTGTCTGTCCGTCCTTCCTTCCTTCCTTCCTTCCTTCCTTCCTTCCTTCCTTCCTTTCTTTTTCTTTCTTTCTTTTGCTGGGGATTGAACCTAAGAATGTTCTTTCTACCTCCAAGCTACACACCCACTCGCACAGCTGCCCTCTATATGCTGGGTTGAGGCCGGGAGCCACAGGTCCCTGTCAGCCATGTGATCACCAGGGGAAATGAAACTCTTCAGTGTACTTTGGAGGCAGAACTTGGATACCCATGTTCAATAAATAACATAAGATTTTTTAAAACTCTTTTTTGTAAGATACCCTTTGTGTTATATGACTTTAAGACCCATAGAAACAGAGAAGCAGTGCCCAGGTAGCATAGTCAAAATAGATGCTTTTCCACTGACCAGGGAGCTACACCCCAAACAACCCACTGTTAAGCCGATGATATGTAAGTCATAAATGCATTTAATACATCTAACCTGAATATAGTAGCATTGCCGAGTCTGGGCCTTAAAAGGCTTCAGTAGACTTACATTAGCGTACAGTTGGGCAAAGTTATCTAACACAAAGCCTATCTTATATTCTTTTCGGCTTTGCTTCCTTGAAATAATACATTATCTTTTTGTGTGTGTGTGCTTTGTTCTGTTATATTTCACTATAATATTTTTGAACATATGTTCTTATTTCCAAATGTATAATTTTGTTAGTTTCTTTATATTATTGATTCTATCAAATTCAACTTCATTTTAGTAAGTTCCTGTTCATTATGTTCATTTCATAAGTAGTTTCTGTTATAAATTTCTTGGTAATTTTGTAAACATTATTTAATACATCCTCAATTTTTATGTGTTTTATATGTTTGAAAAGACTTTGTCTTCTACCTCATTTGTTGACTTCTATTTCTGATATCTTTATATAAATAATTTTTATGAGAACTGAATTTTTTTCTGTTTTGTTCTGAGTTTTATGTATGTTAAACTGACTAGTCTTTATGTAAGTATCCAATACATATGTGTTGTATGAACAAATATTAGACTGTTAATTGTGTTGTTTAAATCTTCTATGCTTTTACATATTTTAAGAGTTTATCAATTATATCAATTTTTGCATTATAGATTTTTAGTTATATTCATACATATATGATTAGAATTATTATATGTGCCTAGTGAACTGAAAGTTTACTAATTATATCTAGAAATACTTTTTATCCTACAGATAATGTGTATTGTAAAAATAACTATGCTACTTTTAAAAATATAATTTTTCTAGTATCATTTTTCCATTTAAATAATTACTTTTTTATTTTGGATATGAATCTCATAACTCTCAATTTTCTGATTTAGTTTTCAAACAATGACTTTTAATTAGATTGTTGATTTTACTTAACTGATATATATGGTTTATTCCTACCAGTTTTTTAATATCTTAACCATTTTTATTGTTTATTTTCTTCTTTTAATTTTGAAAGCTTTTTGCTCATTCTTTTAATCTAATTCTATGAAAAATAGAGAAGTTGTACTCTTTTTTTCTTATTGGTTACTTCATAAAACTCTAATTCAGTTCATTTATTTTCTCCTCAAAATATGTGAACTCAGGTATAGTTAATATAAAACATGCACACTGTTCTTAGCCACTGCATATCAGGCAGTTTTAATTACTGGCTTTCATCCTTACAAAAACCTTATAAGTACTATTTAGTATTACCTTTATTTTATAAGTGAGAAAAATGAAGCCCATATGATTAAGTTGGCTAATGGCATACATACAATTAGAAATGTCCAAGATGGGCTTTGAGCTTATATAGTTGAGCATCAGATATCAGGCTTTTAATTTTTGTTCTGTACAGCCAATTGCTGTTCAGGGCCTTAGGGGGTTTGTGTGTTTGTGTGTGTGTGTGCGTGCGCGTGTGTGTGTGTTTCTATTTAAACCTCCAAGTGAATTTTTTATTATTGTATATCCCATATTTACATTTGTATGCATATTTATAATTTTTTCAGTCAACTTTAACTTTTTTATAACTTTGACTTTTTATGGGGTCATTTTTCTTCTTACTGAAGAACAGTCTTTACTCTGGCAGTATGTTGATGAAGATGAGAAAATCTATCTGAAAATGTCTTTATCTCACTCTGGGTACATGGTTGTAAGTTGAGTGCTATTTTTCTCTTCTCATTTTAAAGACATCATTCACTTATTCACTACATCTATTTCTACTAGTCATTAAATATTATTATGGCTCCTTTTTAAAGAATGTATTTTGTCCAATTATATCCTCTTTGTCAATCTATTTTGTTTGCAGTGTGTGTGTGAGTGTGTGTGTGTGTGTGTGTGTGTGTGTGTGTGTGGTGTGTGTGTGTGTTTTGGTGGTACTGGGGTTCCTGGAAGCCCTTCTACCTCCGGGCTACACTCCCAGACCTATTTTTATATTTTTATTTGGAAACAGGGTCTCTTAAGCCAGTGCGGCTGGCTTCGAACCTGCGCTATATGTGTGATATTTTTTTAAAATTGTCATTTGGAATCTCTTTGTTTCATAAACTAGAAATTGCCATGTGTAACTAATTCTAGATTTTTACCTCAGTTGCGTCTTGCTCATCTTCACTCTATTATCTTTTCTGGAAATGTGATGCACTGTCTCATAGCTTTCCTCAAGTTTATTATGTTTGGTTTTATTTTATTCATGCTTTCACTGCTTTGGGTACGATTTTGTCTAATTTCTTCATTTCTATCTTCTTGTTTGCATATTTGACTTTCTACAATATCCAGTCTGATCCTTAATACTTCAAGTTTTTAATTTCAATTATGACATGTTCTATTTTTAGTTGTGTTTATGGTGGGATAGCTCAGAGGCAGAATGCTCAGGACCCAAAAAGGAAAAAAAAAAAAAAAGAAAGAAAAAAGTCAAAGTTGCATTTAACTTTCCTCAAATATACTCAGCCATTTTGATAGCTTCTTAAAACTTATGTTTTTGATTCATTGTTGATTTTCTTAAAGAAATCCTTTTCTTTATTTTTATTTTTGCCAGTGGTAAGGCACTAAATAATCTGTTGATTTTAGTAATAATTCTTGACAGTGATTACTCAAATTTAAAATTAATATGGACTTAATTTTTAAAGCACAAACAGATCTACTGAAGGCCCTGCTTTGTCAGGGAGGAATTTTTCCTTCTTTTCCATTTAGAACCAAATCAGTTACGAACTTTCTGTCTAGTGCTGAGGAAAAAGTCTTCTTCAGTTTATCCTGTTGCTGAAAGTGTGGCCTTTCCTGAGGGAGGACTTCACTGGTGGAAGGTCTCTGTTAAGACTTCTAGCCCTGTAAAGGGCCAAGACTTTATCTTTTCCACTTCCTCCTACACAAAAATTAAAATTATGGATCACTATTCTCGGTATACTTGAATATATTATCAGCAGAGGGCTTCTCAGTAAGCCTAGGGCAGGTCCTGGATTCTGCACTTCCACAACTTCTCAGGTGCCACCTCTGCTGCTGGTTTGAGAATAAATATTGAGTAGCACCTGACTAGGGACTGGGGACCCTGTAGGCGTTCAGCAGCTTCAACACCAACCTACCTCCAGTCATTTCTCCTCCCAGTTGTTTGTTGATGACACAGTATGTCATTTCATGCCTTACAGCATCATGCTAATTTAAAATAATTCATATTGAACATGTTTAAGTATGCAAGTTTTTGTCTACTGTATTGTAGGAGACAGAACTCTCCAAATATAGAAATCTTACAATCTTTAGCATTTATATTTAATTTGATCCCACTAAATATTATTTTGTATACCTTAAAATAAATTAAATTGATGGCGATTTAGTCAGTTTCAAGGAATAAAAATTTAAGTATGTTTCTTCATTGGATTGGGTCACTTTAAATGTCTTGGTAGTTAACTTTTAATAATAAATGTGACAAAGAAAAATAAAGAAGTAAAAATAGAGTAAGTTTTATATTATTTACAGATGAAAAGATCTAATACAAACATATGGGTCAGAAACTCATACCTTGGCTGATTTCTAAAACATGATTGTAAGAGGATACTTTTGATCAATGCATTTTAAAACATTTTTAAAACTTCTTTCATACATTTAAAAATTGAATTGCATTTTTATCTTTATAGCCTCTGAAGTGATATTTTACTTATAAATGTTTATATGACTTAAAATATTTATCCAAACCCACTTTGTGTTACTTTATAGCATCGATTAGATATTTATTGGTATAGAATAATTAGTTTTTGGTGGCTTGATGTCAGAAAGGTGAGTTCAGTCGAAAGCCTACTCTCTATTAAAACCGATTGCAATGATTATTTTAAGTAATAAAAGGTTAATAAAAAACTATGATTGTTCGCCGGGCGTGGTGGCGCACGCTTGTAATCTCCGCGCTTGGGAGGCGGAGACAGGAGGATCGCGCAGGTTCGAAGCCAGCCGCTCTGGCGTAAGAGACCCTGTCTCAAAAATATAAAATAGGTCTGGGAGTGTAGCCCAGAGGTAGAAGGGCTTCCAGGAACCCCAGAACCACCAAAATAAATAAATAAATAAATAAATAAATAAATAAATAAATAAATAAATAAATAAAATCTATGATTGTTCTATTTAACTACCTTTTAAAACAACAAACCTCTTAAAGGTTATCCTAATCAAAATATCAAAAAGCTTCTCAAATCAGCAGTGAAAACTTGACATATCTAGTGGCATTTGGATCTTAGAGGAGCTTAAGATCACACAAATGAATGCTAAAAGCTGAGATACACATATTATTTATGTTGTAACACATGAACATATTTCTATTTTTTAAAATATACTTTTAAAATAATAGAGGATGTTCATATGTGCAAACTGTAAAGAAATATATGCCAACAAGGATAGATTTTTAAAATATAAAATAAGTAACTCATTCTTTTTCCACAAAAAATGGTGCCCCAGGAAAGATATATTTATGCTGGAAAGAATAAAAGGAAGGAAATCAACTGAGAATAAGTTGTTACAAATAAAATGTGCAAATAAAATAGTCAAAGACTTATAGCAGACTAGTTTTCTTATAAAAAAAAAGTGAATGGGAACATTTTTCCAAATATATTAAAGGAAATAATGAGATTGTCAAAAGGTAAAATACATATCACTAATGAATAAACAGGGTATGAATAAATATTTTTAATGGCCAATGTTCTGAATTAAGAGAGAAATAATTTAGTTAATTGAGACTAATAAAGACCGTGCAAAAAGGGTCAGAAGACAAAATAAAAAATAGAAAACTGGTTTGTAACAATGAGAAAAAATGATACTAGGGATGGCTTTCTTTAAGTTCCTTAAGAAGTAGATGTTATGAGGCTATACCTCATAAGCTACTCAAATTCCTTAAACATAATAGGACTTATATTTCATCAATAGATTTATGAGTTTCTGGTGGTGGTTTCTCACTGTGATAGTAACAGTTGTAGGTAGAAGAGATTTTCAGTGGTTTTAATAAAAAAAAAATAAACCCAGCAAGAATTCATCATGAAATATAGAGAGCCTGTACTCTTCAGTCCATCTCTCTGTTCAGGTGAGTCTAAGTAAGAGAACTAGCACCCCAGCTAGGACTGAGTCACGTTTCTCTCAGTCATTTTCTGACTAAAATGGCTCACACTGCATTCGGTAGATTTTTGCTGTTTTTAATAAGAAGTAGAGGTGGCGCTTTATCACAAAAAATGAGGAGGCTAGAAATAATGTTTTAAAAGACTTTTACACAGCTTACATTCTAAGTATCTCATATAATAAAATTCAAAACAATAAGCTATTAATAACCCATGTTCACATAACCTTATAAATAAGGCAGTGTACTTTGAGAATCTTAAATCACTAATGTTTTTATGCCAGTGTTTTCTCCTATATGAACAGGTCTGCACTCGTCTGCATTAATTAAATTGAAGTAGGATTTCTGAGCCTGGATCATCATTAAGTCGGTGGCCCTGATTTAAATCTGCAGTAAAACATTTCTCCATTAAGTCTGTGCTTTTGTGTCATATTTCATACACTAGTTGTCTCTTAATTAAATCCATGATGGTCCACCAACACAGACTATTAAAATAACTATACTTTGCACTTGACATATTTATGAGACAGAGTCATAAGACTATAGACTGATACTTGAACTACTCACTGAGAAATGCTAATAAGATTATGATGAAGGTAAGATCAGAACATTCCTCTCCTTTCTCTTTTCTTTCTAGAGATTTATCTTTTTAACTGCAGTTCATTTCTATTTCAGGTTCTGACTTTTCTTCCCAGACCATCTGAGAGCTCTTTCATTGTAGAATAACTGTGAATTAATAGTCAATGGAAACTTTTCAAAGTGTTAATTTATATCACATAATGTTAATATAAACATTGAGATGTATTATCCTCTGAGAGTTCTGCTCTATTCATAGCTGCAAGTAAATACGTTAATCTAGATATATGTTTGCCAAGCCTTTAGGTGTTTGGAGTGAAGAAAATTTACAAGGATTGAAAAGAGAAAATAGCCCTGAGTGAGAAGGCAGTTAACTTTCAGATGGGGTGAAAGGAAGTCCCCATCTGCCAACCTCAGATATACTGAATTTTCAATCTCCTTACCACGAAGAATGATGGTCCCTGCCTGGGTGAATTCTAAGAGAACTTATTATAGCAGACAGGGATAGAGAGTTCTCAGGTTATTTTGTTTGCTTTCCATGGCCTGAGGTACACTTTGGTTTTTGTTTCATTTCTCCTGGAAACTGTTTTTTGTTTGTTTGCAAAGAAAGGGGAAAGGTTTTTGAGGGGGACAGGTGAGCTTCAAGGATCAGGAAGTTTCCAATTAGCAATGCTCTGTCAAGACAAAGAATAGGGACAGAACAATCAGGTAAACTCTTCAGCAGGGCATATCATACACATAGACATTATCTAACACAAATGGAGGCAGGATCCCAGCCGCTAAGTCTGTTACCTACCTCCCCCTAGTATCAGGAGAGATTTTGCTTTTAAAAACAGTACTGTGCAATTCATCATTCAGCTGGTTTTTCAGCCGAACTTTTTCAAAGTACTGCAAAGTGAGAGATTAACTTAAAATAAAATATAGTTTTATTATAGCATGGGTCTGTGCCGAACAATGCGAGTATGGAATAAATTCTAGTGTCTTGTCAAGAATAGCAGCTACAGTCAGGCAGCTCCACTAAACACATTAAATCTAATAAAATCACCCTCACGTACTCCTGACACTAGTAGTAATTAAAATAACTTGTCTCAAAAAAATTGGTCCTATACATGAATACTTATTGGCAATTATTTCTTAGTTCTTCAAACCAAAGATAACATAATTTGATTCTCACACAATTTTCTTGTAAATGCAGTTCATATTGGGTTTTATATGCAGCTTAAGACTGTTAATTGCCATTTTGAGCTTCACAGTAAAATAGGGTTCAATATGTCGCTTTTCTCAAGCATAGAGAAATGTTTGAGAAATGCTTGTCTTAGTCTAATGAACTGTGAATAATTTACATCCCGAGTCCTATTTTTCAGTGTAAGTGGCCTGACTTTTCTCGAAGCTCGTAAAGTCTGATCAACTTGTTACATTCATCTGATTACAGAAAGCAATGGCAAAGGAGGGAGAGGAAGGCAGTGCTTCTTTAATCCTGCTTTGTGTTGTTTTTTTCTTAGGGCCGCTTTGTCATTTGGATCTATTTTGTCTTTGCCGTTCTAGATAACATATTGTAAACTAAGGATTTTCTATCCTGTATTTGTGAGAAAATATTACGGGACTTAAAATGTTTTCAAAATCCCCTACCTCCTAGCAGGCTCCCAGGCTCACTGGATATCTGCCTGAATTTACGGAGGCCTAGCTGATCTGTCAGGAAGAAAAAGGAGCTGTTTCAGGGTGTGAACATTCTTCATTTCCGAGAGAATCGCGAAGAGGAGATGTGAACCCAGCTAGTCTCTGAGCATGTGCATGAAACCGAACTACACCGAAGAGATCAAGACGCCGCACCGAATCTACCTAAGACAAGGGAGGCAATAGCTTTGTGTCACTGGCAGAGAGGGGGGCACAGACATGTCCTCTTGCACCAGGAGCTTGGAAAAGAAGAGAACTAATTTAATCTTCACTGCGTATTTGCTCAAAAGACCATCTTCTGTAAAAGGCATCGCTTTAGAGGGACTTCAAAACTACATTAGAGAATGTGAGTCAGAAGGAATTTGAGAGCCAATCTGAATTTACTTCTTATTTTGTGACAGAGAAACTAAGTCCGAAGAAATTAAGTAACACGTTTATCGTTCCCCTGCCAACCAGCAGAACCGTCGGTAACAGAACAAAGAAAAAAAGATCATGATGTGGGATATTTAAAATTTGAGATGTGGGGAGGAGATGTAGCAAATATTTGTGAAGAGACCAGCAAGCAGATATTCTTTCTGACATCCTAACAGGCTATGGCAGCCAATAAAGAGATCTCTGCTTGAAACTATGTGCCTGCCAGCTATGTAATTTCTTCAGCCTCAATGTGAAGGTTAAAGGACCCTTTCTGGATAGTAGAAAATGAAGGGGGTGAGAAACGAAATGCATTTACATTTTGAGTCTACCAAAGATTGAAAGTCCAAGGAGTTAAATGGTCGAACGGGATCCCAGTGTTTGTGTAAGAACAGTGTTCCTGGATAAACTGTGAATTGAAATATGCCAGAGGCCTCATCAGGCAAAGCTAGAATGAGGATATCAACCACACAGAAAGGTCAAGGTCTGCAGACTGGCATGCAGCTCCTGGCAAGAACAATGAGGGAAATACTGAAGTCGAGTTTAGGAGTAAATGAACAATAGAGAGAAGACAGGCTGGGGGAGAAGGGATGTAACTCTAAGACTAGTGCCAAGACCGGACAACTGATGCCGTGGAAAATCAGGGTCCGAGTAAAGGAAATGCGAGTGAAGTATATGATTAGGGGATGGCACTCTTTCCCTCTAAATTTACTATTATTTTTTATGTATTTAAATTTTTTGACTACAGGTACTCTACTTTTTAAGTAGAGAAAATATTTTATTTCACTTTATTATTTTTATGTGGATCATATTGAAAATGGCATACATTCAGACATATTTTCATATGTATTTGTATTGGTGCATTACAATCTCATGTCATAAGATAGTTCAGAGTGATATAGACACACAAGTATACAGCACCTGGATAGGAAATATTTGGGTCATTGAAAATTGTTTTCTTGTATATATAGTTTGCCACTCTAGCATATATAGACAATATTGTAACCGGGCCCCATTAAAATCAAAAGCTTTCTATGTTGGTTCATTTTCCCCTAGCTGCCTGGTATGTCATTTTTCTCTCTGAACTTGTTTGTTCTGAGAATGGAAACCGAGAAGCTATCCCATGGCTCACGGAAGTAGGAATTTGGACATGTTCTTCTGATAGCATAGCATGTATATGTATATGTATATGTATATGTATATGTATATGTATATGTATATGTATATGATGTATATGTATATATGCATGTATCCCTTCACTTTTGTTTCTATAAATCATAACCACTTCTATTCTACTATGATTAAAACTCTTCCACTGTTTCCATTACAAACATAATAAATTGCAAAGTTTCGGATCATGCCTAAGTCTCTGATTTCACCTTTTATTATTCTCTTATTCACTACACTTCAGCCAACTAGCCTTCAAAATTGTCACCAAAGTGATTTAATCTTAATGTCCTCTTAGATAAAACCCTACTTCTCATATCAAAGTAGGAAGAGCTTCATTTCCATACTCAGATCTAAGCTCACAAGTAAAGTTATCAGAGCTACCACCCCATCTTTTCTTTCTTCATTGCAAACTTCTCAAATACCTGTAGTTGCTTTACTCATTTATTCATTCGTTTTTGGTGTCCCTAATGTAAACAAAACTGCCATAAGGAGAAAGATATGTTTGCAATATTTCTCACTATGTTCTAAGACTCCAAAGTCTTAGAATACATGGTACATGCTCAATAAATGGTACATGGTAGATGCTCATGCATGGTACATGGTAGATGCTCAATAAATATTTTTAAATGAATGAATTAATAAATGATTCTCCTTTATTATTTATTTTCTTTTTTGATGCTCAGAAAAGCCTTGCATTATATTGCAAACATTATTGCCAGATAGAAAAACAAGGTTTCAGAGAAGTTCTATGATTTATCCAGATTTACTGACCTATAAAATGACATGACTACAATATTCACTTCAATATTTGCCTCAAAACTCCATATATTTATTTAACAATCATCACCTATTAGAAGCTCTACTACATACTACTAATACTAACTCATTGTCAAACTCCTATTCCATAAGTCCTACTATTCTAGTCCCCATATGGAAAAGAAAACTGCAGCTAAAACCAAGGTACTGGAATCCCAGTACTTGGGAGCTGGAGACAGGAGGATCATAGGTTCGTGGCTAGCCTCAGCTACTTAGGTCCTCCACAACTTAGTGAGACATTCTTTCAAAATAAAGAATAAAAAATAGGGCTGGGGGTGTAGCTCAGAAGTAGAATGCCCCTGGGTTCAATCCCCAGTACCACAAACAAAACAAAACAAAACAAAAAAACAAGGTGTGGGAACAGCTGCTTTGGTTGGCTTCAAGAAAACATCAAGGCTTTTCTTTGCCTTTTCTGGCTTCTAAAGATGGATGGCATCCTTTGGTCTATGGTCCTTCTTTCATCTTCAAAACTGCTGACATAGCTTTTCCTCTCTCTGACTTGTGTATGTGTGTGAAAGAAAATTGAAATGTAATAAAATTGAATTGTTTTATTAATAGAATTTTAAAATTTATTTAGCGTACACATTTTGATTTCAGAACTTTCCAGAATTATTTTGACAGAAGCAAACGAGAACCTGGATCCCATCTGAACAGTAACAGGACCAGGTAAGTAAACCGAGCCTGATTTGTTGACCACATCATGGTGAAAATAGATCTTCTAGTTGATTGACCATTGATCTAATGGGTAAGACTGGAATACTTTATTATATGCAGATTTTCTAAACGTCTGCAGTTAGTCAAACCTTATTTAGTTGTAGTCATCTCAAGAATATGTTTCTAGCTAAATTATAGTTTCTAATTCTATTAGCCATTTCAATATGGCCAGATAATATAAATGATTTTGACCTATATCTTTACATCGACTCTTGTGACCTGAAAAGCCATTGTCTACATTTAAATTGGATGTAAAAAGCATTCCAGGCTGAATAGAAAGGTGTTCTTTAGCGAGTGAGCTGGTCTGAGCTCTTCTGAATGGGTTTACTTTTGACCACTCATGTGGGTACCTCGGTGCAACTTGCAGGACACACTCCTTGTATTTTAAAGTTCTCCTTAATCTAACATAAAAGTCTACTCTAATATATCTTGCACTTCTTTGTTGTTTAAAAATGTTATCCTCTTCTATAAACAACAGACCTTTTTTTCATTTGAATTTTTAGATCACTTTCTAGCTTAAGTATGCATGGTACATAACTCTCTTGAAATTGTCCTTTAAAAAGTAAAGATCCTAACTTTCCAAAAAATCTTTTAAAATTAGTGTGAGATGACTGTGCTGCCGCTGTAGCATCCTCAGAATGCCTGCTGCCAAAGGGCCAAGCCAGCGGTTAAGAGTGATGTGAATATCCCTGTGAACACAGAACTCAAGTTGCCTTGGATGATTTTACTGATGTGTCTTCATTTCAAATCGAGAAACCGTCAATTCTATTTAAATAAGCCTCATCCTCACAATGACAGAAACTGTCGTCCAACACCCCCACCCCATCTCTGTTTATTTTTATTTAATTGAAACCACAAAGTTGAGTTGGCAGTGATATTAAAATTTATTGGCCCACTTCAGTTAAAAAAAAAAACTACAGATGGACTTATAATATTTCACTTTTATTCTTATTCTACATAGCTGGACTGCTGCTTAAGTAGGAGGTGTAGAAATTAATTATTTTCCTTCCATGTGTACCCTTCTCTTGTGGCTTCTGTCACCAACCAACACACTGCGTGGTTTTATGAGCAGAGTACCTCATTAAGTGGACTCGTTCCCCAGCTCGCTTGGGCCTGGACTCATTTTTGTCATGTGACTCATCGTCTCTCCCTTCAGGATCCAGAGAGGGCAAAGGCAATCTCTCATTAGCTGCATTTATAAAGTGGTAGAGTTCAAAATGAAGAAAGGGAGCACAGAAGTTTCAAGCCAGGGGGACCTTCAAGATCATTTAGTCCAACCTCTTCATTTGCAAGGAAGAAAATTAGTCTGAGAGTATGAGAAGATTGTTCCGTTCCCCCCAGGCAGTTGGAGGCAACGCTGGTGGTAGAACTTGGTACCTTTCCGTTGCACAGTGTTACAGTTCTTATTGTTCAGACAACAAAATCTCCTCGGCTTGGGAGGATTGCTATGATACCAAAGTCTTGGACGTTATGTTTTAGAACTCAATTCAGATCTCTGCCAATGTAGCGCTGCACCTTAAAATTATATTATGGCCTCCTGTTACTTTCAGCATAAAGTCTGAACTCTGGTACTTGTATTTCTTCAGATGCATCTGTTGATGCACTAGGTTTCCTGAATGAAGACTACCTGACAGTTGCTCTTATTTGCATTTTACCAGATATGCCAGAATTGAGCACATATCTGACTTTTTGTAAATATTACTTGTCCCCTCTGCCTGCACTCCTCTTTGGTCTGAGGCAACCAGCTAACAACTTACCTTTTGTGAGCAAAGTAGTTACACTTCTTTCTATGGAAGTGTTTTCAAGGCTGCACCAGACCATTTAGGTACCGAGCTTTGTGGTTTCCTCGCAACATACGCTATGCGCACCTCTTTTATATTTCTCACAATATCATATTCTAGTGTAATCACAGATTTTCTAGAATTCTCCATTAATGTGAGTGCCTTGGTCAGAGAGACATTCATTCCTTCATTTCTTTATTCTCCGTATTCTTCTTCATTCTTTTTTTTCTTGCCTATCTGAATCGGGTAGGCACAAAATATGAACAAATGTAAGTAATTGGTAATCATGCTTTCATTTCTCCCTTTTATCTTCATTTCCATCTCTATGTTTGCAGCCACCACTCTTCAGACAGTTTCTAGCTTTCTGCCATCATTTCTCTTTCTGGCAGATGATTATGCAATTCCTAATAGTCAAATAATTCCCAGAAACTCTTTAATTGCTTTCATTTTCAACTAGAATTCCCAGGGGCACATAACAAAGACTAGGTCTATGCATTACAAAGTGAAGTAGGGATTTGGCCGTCTGACCATTAATTGGATCAATGAAGATAACCAAGCCAAATAATTTAATTCCTGCCGTACCAGAGTGAGTTTGTGTTGCACTGTAATTCATATTTATATTTTGCTAAAAAACATGAAATTTTCTTGAAATTTCATTTTAGATTATGTAGCTATTTCAGATGGAGATTTTTTTTTGGTAGAATGTTTACATAGAATCAAATTGGTGAATTGTGTGCTGAGCTACTACTTCACATTTTGTGGACTCATCTAAATAATGAGTATTTTTTTTTCTCTTAAAATATCATCACTGGGAAATAGGTATGAAATGTCCTCAAAAGAAAATAATTCCATTATTATGTAGTGTGTGTCGAGAGAGGGGAGGAACAAGAAAAAGCTGGATTTAAAACTGGATTTATTACTAGTTATAACTCAAATGACTTTGTCCTGAAACCATAAATAATACTAAATGGTTTTGCTTAGCTTATCAGGTGGATTGTAACAAAATATTATGTACATAATATCATGTTTTTAAGAAGGATGTAAAATTTTAGGGTATTTTCTACATCTATAGTGTACATAAAATTTTTTTAAATGGTCACAAAAGCTCAAATATTTGAGATACTATTTTGAGATAACTCATTTAAGTGGCTAAACTATTTAAATATGATACTTTTGGCCAGGCGTGGTGGCATTCGTTTGTACTTGGGAGGCTGAGACAGGGGGATTGCAGGTTTAAAGCCAGTTTTACAAGTCAAAGAGGCTCTCAGCAGCTTAGTGAGACCCTGTTTCCAAACAAAAAATAAAATAAGTCTGGGTGTGTAGCCTGGAGGTAGAAGGCCCCTGAGCTCTATCCTGAGTACCAATAAATAAATAAATAAATAAACCTTGTAACAAGTCATTCCCATGTGCAGAATGACAAGTGCTTAGAAAAAGGAAGTCCTAAGAAAATAATAATGTACAGTATTACACAGGCATTTTTTGCAAGAAATAACATGATGAAGACTGTTAAAAAAAATGAATATTCTATCTGTTCAGAAGGAACAATTTTTTTAAGAAATAGTTCTTTCTGGTCAGTAAAAATAAACATGAGTGGGTATGTTTTATTTGCCAAACCATAGCATCAAGAAAAAAGTAAAACAATACATCATACAAAGTATTTTTTACATTTTCAACACATCTGTTCTCTTAAGGTTCCTCAGTATATACTTATTTTTTCTTGATCGCTGTTATGATACATCTTGTAAAGGGACACGATTCCAGGAATTTGGAAATACATGATGATGGTTTCCTTTCATTCAGGGGCATTTAAACAGACTTCTATTGTGGTTTGAGGCTTTCCGCCAATTTTTCAGGAAAGCTCGTCTTCCTTTTAGAAACAATTCTGAGTGAAATGTTAGAATCGAGCATCCAGGTGCCCTATACTTTGCTCGTGGTTCTTCACAAGGCCTAGCAGAGGGTTCTTACCCAAAGATCAACAATTGCCAGAGAGTCAACAATATCTGAATATTCAGAGTGGAAGGCACTCGTAGCCTACAGAACTTTCCCTAACTTCCCCTGCAGCTCCTTAACAGAAACATAAGGAAGGGTCCCCTGCCAGTGAGAAGATTTGCTTATCATCCTGGATCTGACGGGAGGATGGTATTGACAATAGGAAACTCACTGCATTCATGTCAGTATAAAATAAGGTAAAGTCGAATACCCTTTATTTTATTTATTTATTTTTTATTTTTGGTAGTACTGGGGTTCCTGGAAACACTCCTCCGGGCTACACTCCCAGACCTATTTTTTATATTTTTATTTGGAAACAGGGTCTCTTAAAAGCCAGCGAGGCTGCCTTTGAACCTGTGCGATCCTCCTGTCTCTGCCTCCCAAGCGCGGGGATTACAAGTGTGCACCACCACGCCCGGCAAGTAGAATACCCTTTATAAACTGTTAAGTTGTTGGCTTTGCATATTTAAATTATTAGTAATTCGGATCTCTCCCTCTCATATTTGCTTCTTAACATTTTCTCGCCTTTTTTTTTTTTCCGTTTTGCAGTACTAGGGATAGGGTCCAGAGGCTACACCCCCGGCCCTATTTTTTATTCTTTATTTTGAAACAGGGCCTCACTGAGTTGCAGAGACCTCACTAAGTAGCTGAGACTGCCCGCAAACTGCGATCCTCTTGGTCTCAGCCTCCCAAATGCTGGGATTACAAGCATGTGCCACCACCCCCGGCTACATTTTCTTGCATTTTTCTTATCACTATTCTTAAAATACACTGAATCTCTCCAAGAGTTTCTAGTGAATATAGAGATTTTACCTTTTCTTCCTTTCAGGGTTTTCCAAGTACCTAGAAGATTCTGTTCATTCATTCGTCACTTCTTGGTTAATTATAAATAGTTCAACAGGTATCATAGAAATTCACTGATAGGTGGAAGCCATCTGACTTGTGCTATTTATAGACTTACTTTCTTTTCTCAGTTGCTCATAATAAATCTAGCACAAGTGCTTACAGAAAAGATATCATTCACCAAATCAATCAGCAAAGCAGTGAAAGAATGGGGCTGTTTCCTGTTACAATAAAGATGAGGGTTGAGTAGGATCTTATTTATGAAGCGTCCAAACAGTCTGAGAATTTCTACAAAATTAATTAGTGTTAGCTGTGCTTATTGTAATTTCATTTTTCCTCATTCTAATACATCATAGTGTAATGAGTTGCTTGGATTATGGAAGAAAAATTCATTGCTTTATATTCTGATGGCTTCAGCGGCCCCGACTATTCCCAGTTCCATGTCTGTACTCGTTCAGCTTTTTGAGAGGAGTCTTTTTTTTTTTTCCTGCTAAGCAATAGCATAAGGCTTTGCCTCTAGAGTAACAACAGTATCATGTCAAAGAGGAAAATGGGCTTCATTGTACCTGTGGTTTGATGTAATGGTTGTTAGGCACAGATCCACAGAGAGAAATTTCACAGAGCTCAGAGATATTCAACATCTGCCATAAGCCTTGACCCTATTCTACCACAGTGTCTAAAAGCTGTGGGGGAACATGTTATTGAAGGATGTCTGATTCCAAGAACCATCACAGCTGTCACAGGGGTTTATTCTCTCCACCGGCTGATATGCTTATCATAAAACCACAAACCTTATATCGACTCATGTTCAGATCTTGACTGTTCCTATTATACAAGAGAGAGTTAGAAAATAAACACTTGTAGCAGTTTCAGCTTAATGCTTTTTAGAATTGTGTTGGCTAGACAGCAAATCAAATATTCCCCTCCCTTTCTACTTTTCCATTAAAACAAACACACAGAAATCAAATACGACATCAACTCATAGATATCTGTGGTCACACTGCTAATGCTTAGAACTTGGAAATCGGACCTAAGGAACAGAGTGATTTTCAGCTAGTTTAGATATGTAAGTATGCACAAGCTCACAACTAAAAATTTAAAGGGAAAAAAAGGTTGAGCCAAGCAGAAATCATTAAGCACTGTGTATGTAAAGAATTTAAACTGCATTATGACTCCAAGGATAAATGCTGTAATATTGGTACTTTGGGCTATCAAATAGCTCATCAGTGATAGACAGGGGCCAAAATCCTAGAGAGAAAATGGAGATATATGTCCAACTTATCTACTAGGTTGATCACCTTATATAAGAAAGTCTTCCAGCTAAATAGCTTTGGCATCCATAGATATTGATGGTTATTAGTAATTGCCTTAAAATTGCTGTGATGATATCTTTGGCACAAAGGACTACAATTCTGTTCCTATGAGAATCACTTACTTTAGGAACAATGATACCCAGAGCCATAAAGTATCACTCTTATACTCTTTAGAAGTCCATTTGGCATGGTGTTCTATAATGGAGTTAAATATAGAAAAAAAAATATGACTGCAAGTTAGATTAACTCTATCAGATAAGGTAGTATATTGCGCCTGACTAGTAATCATAAAGACATCTTTCATGTTATTCCCATTGTCTAGATGTGCCAGGAATGATCTGGTTTTGTGACTCTTCTCCAAGACTGCATATACTGCTCTACCATACTCTCACTGCCCCATCTGGGATCATGTATCCCTTCTTTCTAGCTTCCTAGAGCCTTAAGAAGATGCACACTCTCTGTGTTTCATCCAACCTGGATCTCACATGGAATGTAGATTTCACAAAGGGAAGGCAGACACTTGGATTCCTGTATCTGGGGCTCTACACCAACCACTAAACTGCCACTGTGGTTTTGTTGTGTCCATGCAGGGAGTTATACTTGATCTTATTGGAGGAGCAAAGAGGAAAAGGGGGTGAAGGGAGAATTTATGAATAAAACAGCTCAAACAATGCTATCTTCATATATGGAGGCATAACATTACCAATTTCACTTATATGTACAGGTATGTATGGGGGAGAAAACACACACCGAATGCCGTGTAACACTTCCAGCCCTATTTTATTTTTATTTTAAAACAGGGTCTTGCTAGATTGATGAGAGGCGTACTATTTGCTGAGGCTGTTTTCAAACCTGGGATCCTCCTGTCTCAGTCTCCCAAGTACTGGGATTACAGGTGTGTGCCATTACTAGCTATGACATACAATTATGATTCACCAATAAATGTATGAAAAATACAGAACAATTAGCAGACATCTAGCCCTCCTTTAATTACCAGTATCACTGAGCTATATTCTCCTAAATGTGCTAAAACATTTATGGATACATTTCTCCTTGTTATCCTTGGAAGTACTAGTTGTCACTTATCTGCTTCCACACTTAGGCCTCTCTAAAATTTTATCATAATCAGGGTAAAAAGTATTCGCTGAGTCCTTGTTACAGGGCACTTCTCCCACTGGTTTAGTTGTCCTTAGATGCCATGAGCTTCTCCGTGATTACAATCCACCTTCCTGGTGGACTCCTGCCTCCATGGAGAAAACCCGGTGCCAGTAAAGCTGTTCATACCCAAAGTTTTTTTCCCTGTGCTGTATTTGGTCTCTAAAAACAATGCTGTGTTTATGCGACTTTAACAGCAAACTTCTGCCCAGCTCTTATTTGGAATACAAAAATGTTTTTATGGCTTTTATTTATTCCACAGACATGGAATATGAATTCTTCAGGCTCTTCCTCCTCAGACTTTCACTGATCCACTCCTATCCATGAATGATCCTTATGCCAGTTGTGTATGATGAAGGCCTCTGATTTCTAAGCTGGGCTGTGTGACACAATTATCAGGGGAATGATAAGAAAATGTGGATTCTTATACACTACATCCTACCACATGCCTACTGACTCTTAATAGTGTTGGTAAGGGGAGCAGTTCTGATATCAAGAAATCACTAATGTCTAGATTTTAGGAAACAAACTCCCTCTCTGGTCAGCTTAACCCTAGTCTGCTGATTTGCATTTGAGGACTATGGTTTAAATCCTCCTCTTTTCTCTGGAAGAAGAGAAAACTATGCAAGCCAAGCTGTCAGTCCTTTGGTAAAGTCAAGGTGCTTCTTTATCTGTGCTTCCTTTGCATTTTGTAGGACTGCACTCTGTCATGAAAGAAGATTTGATATACTTGACATCAGTATACCAGATGGTAATTACATTTAAAAATTAATTTGTGATGGTTTTCCTACTCTGGATACAGAAATTAGCCATCCATTTTGCTTGCTAAGTATCCGTGGATCATTCTTTCGTTCTAAATGGTTATTTCCTGGGAGCCCAGTATATACCAGACATCTTATAGTTGCTCTGTCTCTCTAGTTGTACTCTGAATATTTTGCTCATTGTCTTGTATAATTGAGAATGAGCGATACAGATAAAACCCAAGGCAAAAAAAACATTGATACATTTGAATGCAGTGTTGTGTAAAGTCCTTTATATTCTAATCAGATCAGCAAAGCACAAAAATCCATTCTATAAAGCATGAAAGTGAGCTCATTCTATAAGCCGTCGCTGTGATTGTGGCTATTATAGTTAAGTTACCTGTCTAACCCTAGAAAGACGGGGTGTGCGTGTTTTTCTAGAGATTCCCCAAAAGAATGGGAGCTTATTGAACAAGGAGAAATACCAGGAATACTCAAAAGGGAATCAGTCACAGTGACTCTTGCAGGAAATGGCCTTAGCAGGAACAGAAAATAACTACTTTTTAAAAAAATCGATATCAAGAAATCACCTGTCTATACTCAGGTTATTGGCCTCAGAAAGACTTCTCAGGCCTCCATGCAAAATACCAAATGTTGCGTATGGCGGTGATACAACACCTTGGGGACTCAAACAGCACCAAGGTGTCCAAAGATCTAGATGCGGAAGCCTTAGAACTACTTGGCAAAAATGTACTGGGGTGCAGATTTCTCCACCAGCAGGAGGAGAGAGACATCCTTAGAGCCTAGTTCTATAAGAGAGGATCTCCAACACAGAGCGAGGGTTGTTTCTTGAATGGCAATGGTAGCGAGGCAGCAAGGATTATACGGGTGACCCTATTGTTTTCAGATCTGACTCAAGTACCATGTCTTTGAAACATATTCACAATGGAGACTGGAAGAATTTTAAAACATTGCGATTGTTTTTATCAGTATAATGTTTATAGGCATTTTTTATTCCTTCCTTAAAACTTTAGTTTGATAGTTTCCAATTACGGAAAATTTGTAATGGAGGTCAGTCTTCGATGCTGGCCAAGGGAACCCTTGCCTAGGTTTGTAAGTAGAGAAGTGATACAACTAAAAAGAAACTCAGTCCTGAGTTCCACTTACATTAGAGACCCCAGTATATGACCCCAGTATATATGATCTTCATTCAGCTATGAGATCTTTAAAGGTATGAGACATGTCAAATAATTCATATGACTTTTAAAAATAATTTTGTTCGGCAGTACATTTATTGCTTCCAAAGTTTCTGTTCTGAAGCAACCAGACCAATTTCTTTAAAGTTATACTGAAGACAACAATAATAAAATTGTAATAGCAGAGAAATTTTAGAACCCAGAACACACCAAGAAAGGAAGAACAGGGCATCAATAGACTGCCATAATCCTGACTGTACACCTTATTTATACCTCACTGATGCCTTATCTAGAACATTCAGTACATGATTTAAAATTTTTTCCAGAATATCAAGTTTCAGGTTTTTCTTTTCTATTTATTTTCATTAGATTTTTTGTTTGAGAATGCATTGTTTTATACTGCAGTTCTTCAGTGGCCCACTAATCATCTTTCTTTCTTCTAGTTTCCCACATGACCTCTAAGATTAGGCTTCTTAAACACCACCAAATTGGGCTGTAGACCTGCAACAACTTCTTTTAACCACTGGAGACCGGATCCCTAAAGCCACAGAGAAGTTTACCTGGTCCCCTTACCATCTGGAAGCATTCTTTCTCTTCTTTCAACATTTTCTGTACCTTCTTAATGGCATTAGATGCAAGATCCCTTCTATGACACTAATTCCTGTCATAGCTTGATTTCTGTACTTTACTGCTCTACAGTCGATAGCATGTCAGTATCTAATTCATCCATAGTTCCCGTCAGGCCCCTGGAAGAATGCCGATCACATAGGAGCATAATGTGAGGATATTTGTAGAATGAACCAATGAAGAGTCTTCGCACTCTCAAAATAGTACTGAAAATGTCAGCTCGGATAGCCAGTATGAGCTAAATATGATGGTCCTAGCCAAATATCTTTATCAAACACTTGGAACAGTATGGTCTTATGCTTAAGATTCTATTGTAGACTCGAGGTGAAACGAATTATAAAACATGACGCCTGGGATCTTATCCCGGCCGGGTGGCCAAATATTTATAAAACAGTTCAGTAAACCATTTTCTTGGTATTTTGATCCAAGAAATGGAGATCATGTCTATCTCATGTAGTCGTCGTCATGAATGTCAAATACATTATATGTAAAAATGGCATAAAAGTACCAATAATATCAAGAACTATATAAAAAAGCTATAATCTCATTTTACCAATACCCATTACTGGATTGATTATTTCACTTGTCTGTTTCTTCCACATTTTTTACTTGTGTAAATATGTGGACAAATAAAAAATGAGGGAACAGTCTACTTAAACAGTACCCAAGCCAAATATTTTTAGTATTCTTTACTATGCTTCTAAATATTTAATAGATTATTAGTAGATGCAAACATAGAAGACACTATTTCACATTTGCATGTTAATGAAAAATCATGAATTATACATTATTTGCGATAGGGAGTAGTGGAAACATTATTCATTTTTTATGGCCATAAAAACTTAGATTGTCTCCTGAAACACACATCAAATCCCTTTCCGTAATAGTGCCAGAAAGATCTGCAGGCTTTCTAAAACCATCTCCAGCGAAATTAGATAGATTTGTTTGTGCTGCGTTATGACATGTTAGGGTGAAAGTTCATTTCGAAAAAAATAGTTTTAATAATGTTATTACTAACGTATATTTGGTCATCACTGAAAAATGAGGTTTTAATATGAATATTTCCTTTGAATAAACAGCAGAGGAAGCAAGTTGCCCTGAGTCAGCAGGAAACGGTTATACACCAAAGAACAGCCTGACTATGTTAGATTCATCCAGAACACTGAACAGCCCAGAGTCGGTCCAAGAAAAACCCCTGGCTTTATCCAAATGATTAGGAGTGCTGCAGCTCCACAGTGAGATTCACACATTCTCCTATTATTTCTTGACCTGGTGCCAAAAACTCCCACTTACAGTAATAATTAGAATTAGTGTTTCAGTGCATGCCTCCATCTCCCTAACAAACAGTGAGAAAATGTGGCGCTTACTAACTATGTAGTTAATGAACATTTTCTTTATTCTGTTTGATTAATACAGCTCAATTTTCCCAAGTCTTTACCATTATGCCCAAATATATCTACCTTCTGTTGCTAAATTGCTATAAGTGCCATCACGAGCACTGTTGATCCTACACTTTTGGAAATCAGCAGTGTTTCTTTCTATCTCTCATTAAATTCTAAGAAACTCCTTTTATTTTCCTGGTCTGTCTTGGATGGCTGTCATTCCAGGCCCTGTGCTTCTTCTTTTTTTTTTTTTTTTTTTTGGTCCAGTAATGTGGAAAACTGTAAATACTTCAAATATTGAATCACAAATGTTGGAAATTAGCATAGAGTACAAATTACTGTGCCTGCTATTTTAATGAGAGGCAAGCTTGCGAGGAGGGCTGGAAGAGCCTATGCCATCTTTGTAGATGTCAATGACATGCGTCTTCTACACTGCCAATCCGAGCCCCTCACCAGCCTCCTTTTTACGCTCGGTCTGCGCTCACAAAGGGAATGGTGAGAAGGGACTCATGTCATATTTATGCGTTTAGTGATTCTTGTAACACTGTGGTTATTACCACTCACGGAAGCCTAACACATACATTCACAAAGTTTACCCTTAGTTGGCAGGACCTAATGGGAAATCAAATAGAAATCATAAGGTGTGAAAAACAACCAGGAGAAAAAAAAAATAATCAGAACTAAAAAAAAAAAAAGATTTAATGGAATAAATCTGATTGCTAAACCAAGTGTAATGTGAATTCCTTGTAAGAGATAGAGGTTGGAATTGTAATCCCGATGCTTAGACTCAAGCCCACAGCTCTCCCACTAACAGACTTTGTTCTTCCTGAAGGAAGTGTCTAGCTGGGTGGACAAGTGTGAGAGAAAAATCCCTGCTTCAGTCACCTCACTGGTTTGCTGTTGAGAACAATGGAAAGGGGGCAAGTCTTGTAGATTCTGCATGGTTACATAGTGATGATTTAGTTCATGATGTGAACCTGTCTGATGGATCCCTCTCCTCCCCCACTGGCAGCCCTCGGATCGCTACCTGGGTGTCCAGGGTATCCAGGTTCCACATCCTTGATCACAGTCTCCTGTCCCTGGGCTCTGAAGTTCCTTCCAGCATGGTACAGTATCAGCAACAGCCACACTGGTCTAAAAACAGATCAGGACCATTTTGACTTCAAGGCCTTTTATGAGCAGGACACTTGGAGTGGAATGTTACTTTTTCTCAGATCCTTAAATGGTTGGCTACTCTTCTTTCTAGCCCAGGTAAACTTTACAATTTTACCTCTTTTATCCCCCTTTGGTACTGGGATTGTCCCCAGGGGCATTTTACCTCTGAGTTATACTCCATCCTTATTTATTTCTCTATTTTTATTTTTTATTTTTAAACTTTTAAATATTTTATTAGTGCATTATTGTCATACATCTTAATAGACTACTAGATGGTAGAGTCATACATGCACACATCACCCAATCAGCCCTTACCCAATTCCTGTCCCATTTATTGGGGAATGAACTCAGGAACATTCTGCTTCTGAAATATACTCCAGCTTTTTTTAATGTCATTTGGAAACAGGGTCTAGCTATGTTGAGGAGGTTGGCCTTATGCCTGTGAGCCTCCTATCTCAGCCTCCCAAGTACTGAGATTATAGAAGTGCACCACCATGTCTCGTTCCTTTTTAGTTTTTTATTTTGAAACATGGTGTCACTAAATTGCTGAGAGACTGGCTAAATTGCTGAGACTGGTCTCAAAACTGCAATCCTTTTGTCTCAGCCTCCCAAGTACTGTAGTGCTACCATACCTGAAAATCAATCTTTCTTTCTTTCTTTCTTTCTTTCTTTCTTTCTTTCTTTCTTTCTTTCTTTCTTTCTTTCTACTTTTTACTGGGGATGGAATTCAGGGGCATTCTACCTCTGAGCTATACCCTTAGCCCTACTTTTTATTCTTTATCTTGAAACAGGGGCTCACTAAGTTGCAGAAGGCTTCACTAAGTAGCTGAGACTGTTGCAAACCATGATCTTCCTGTCTCATCCTCCCAAGTCCTGGGATCACAAGTGTATGCCATCATGCCTGGTCCTAAATTTTCTTAAATTGGCCTTTCCTAGACACTAATAAAGATATCCATCCCCACAGCAGTCTCCATCAAATCTATTGTTCTTTAACACCCTGAAACTACCCTCCTGGGTCATTAGATTTACCTGTTTATAGGGTCTTTGAAAAATTAAGCTCTCCAAGAATAAAACTGCCTGTATTGTTCACTGCTCTAAGGCTGGCACCCTTCTAGGTGGCAGCCCACAGCAGGGACGCGATAGTACTTATGGGCTGAGTGAATGTGACAAGTGGAAGTTCACTGGAAGGGAGAGAGGGCAGCAAGGGCAGATGGCGTCTGCAGACCCTGACCAGGGCCTTTTTATAAGGAACTCTCAGTGGCCCTTGTGCTTTCTTTCATACTCTGGATCCTGACCACTCCCACCTGTATGTCTCTGCTGTACTTTCTCCTCCAAGGCAAATTAATAATAACATATGTTATTAATATGTCAATATGATTCATAGGATATATAATAACACATTATCATTTTAACATGTTATCATCCTGAGTCACAATAATTGAACAATAACATGTAGCTAAGTATTTTACATACATGACCTGATTTGAATCCTTAGAATATGTTACCTGTGAGTGAGCCGAGAAATTGATTTGAGAGATTGATTTGTTGAGAGTCTCCTGGCAAGAGGCAGGGCCAGTCCTCAAGCACTCGCTGGTTAGACTCTCATACCCTCTCCTGCACTGTGCTGTTTTCTGTATCACAAACCCCTTGCACACAGGACTCTCACTTTTACTTTGACACAGCCTGGCTCACTTTTTCTCTACTATAGTATCTACTAGCTTGGGGGGTGGGTGAACTGAATTATTAGAATTGTGTCGATCAGGAGCACTTTTTCCAATGAAGGTATATATCTTACGCAGAGCCCTCTGAATACAAAATGACTGGTTCCATAGTTTGGCAATGGTGAATCATGCAGCTATGAACATAGATACACATGCATTAGTTGATGTACAACTGCAATACACCAATAAAAACATTAAAAAAAATAACAAAATGGCTAACAAGGGGAACTTTGGATTGATCATCCTAATAATAGCTTACATTCACGAAGCCCACAATAAGCGTTAGGCCTCAGGAACTTCATGACAACTTTAGGAGCTAGGTACTGTTCTTGTCTCCATTTTATAAGAGAGGAGCCTGGGTGCTATTGGGTTAATGGCTTTCACCATGTTGCACAGCTACCCAGTGGTGGAGCTGAGAATTGTCTTCACTAGCCTGGCAGTGTGCTCAATAGTGATGTGAAAGGAGAGGCCTGCGCGAGGAAGGCGCGGGCTGGTTTACTTGTCCTGTCTGTAAAACTTACCCTCGAACTGCAACTCATTTTTTTCCACGGAACATCTGGACTAAGATGAGCCCTTAAATAAATCATTTTCTTTTTTTGGCAATGTTAGTTAGTGTTTTGGTCTTGTGATTATTTTTAACATTAGGATGATAAAAAAGCATAGTCTCGAATAAATAAACAATCTATTTTTCATTTGCTACAGATGAGCCATCAACCAAACAATATCATTAATCACCTTAATATATCTCTCACCATCACTTTCTCTAGAATTGTTTTCTTTCTCTCTCAGTGACACACATATGAAATAAATGTGTCCTATAAAATCATTCGAAGAATTCACTGGCATTTTCGGTTTCAAGTTTGGGTTTATTTCCCCCTTTACTGTGGCTGCTCTTAATGTCTCTAATCATATCTATTTAGTTAAGACTCATACTTTCCTTAATCCACCATCGTTTAAATGAGGGAGGATTTTTAAAAAGGAGTAGCAATCGTTATACAAAGATTCCTGGATCAAGGCAATTCCAATGAGATATTTTTCATTAAAAATGAGACTAAAAGAAATTCAACCAAAGGAGGAAATACATGACTGTAGGAAATGTGTAGATGAGACATTTTAGTAATTAGCTGCCAGATTACCAGACAATAAGGCAGGAAGCAGTTACGTCTTTCAGAAATTGCCCTCTGGAGAGAAAGGAAAGAAAGGATTTTGAGTTTGACAGTACAACCTCGTACCGGCACCGTTTCCTTCTTTCTCCTGCTGGTTCAAGGAGTTCTAAGCACCCTTCTGTAAATCATCATCTCACATCTATTTATTATCTTCCAGCTCAGTGCACAAGACTATCTGTTACACATGGGTACCAGCAATAACAGATAGGGAGGGGTGTCTAGTGTAAGAGACAGCTTTGTGTTCATCTGTGTTGAATCGCATACTGCAACAGAGTGTCTGCTCACACTGTCGGCGCCGCCACCACCACTGTCAGCAATTAAAACAAAGGTAATACATTTCTAGTGTTTATTCCCCTAAACTTTACTCATCAAGGAGATGTTAACCATTCAGTGCCATATGGATACAGAAAGGGATTTTACTGGCTGCCTTAGAGTACCATAAGGTTGATGAGATTATTTTTATTTATTTATTTTTATGTGAGAATGGCCAATTTAATAGGACTTTGGTAACCTGTTTTTCAATATACTTGTACACACATATCACTGTTTCTGTTCAGTGGAGGGCTAAAATAAAATGAATCCCACATCCCTGCCAGAATGCTACAAAAAATGTTAGCTATTATTGCAGATAAAGAAATCAGACCCCATGGAACAAAAATTAAAACTTTAAATACGTGCTGTATTGTGGTGAGTCTTAGCTCAGGTCTAAGAATCACCTGAAAACCTTTGCAAAACACAGACACCCAGAGTCCATCCCCAGGAAATTCTGATTCACTTAGTCTAGGAGGGAGCCCCAGCACTTGCATTTTTTTATAAACTTCTCTTATAATTCCAGATCTCAGGTAGGATTTGAAACAATGGGTTTTGAGAAAAAACCCGAGTCCCATTGTTGCTTGACTACTTGGGCCATCCTTTAAGACTTGGGAAAATTTCCGAGGCCTTCATCTTCTACTTTCTTCATGGGTTAACCCGACACACAGATTTGTCATAATTATGAATTAAGCATATAATGCTATAAATATAAGATGAAAAATAAATGAAAGAAATCTCTGAATGCGACAAATATTGAGGATTGCTGTTCATCTAACATGATTTTTAGACTTAGGACATACTTGTCTGAAATCAAGCGTATCCTTTTACTTATTTTAACCTTAGTTTTCTTATCCTACAGCCGGCAGAAGAAGGGGATAAACATCCCTATTTTATAGAAGTGTGAAAATCAAAAGAAGAAAAAATTGGGGGGTACTGAAGATGGAACCCAGGTGTATCCTATCACTGAGCTATAGCCTCAGTTGTATTTTTATTTTTTATTTTGAAACAGGGGCTCACTAAGTTGTAGAGGGCCTCACTAAGTGGCTGAGGCTGGTCATGAACTTGTAATTCTTCTGTCTCAGCCTCCCAAGTACTGGGATTTCAAGCATTCACCACCAACAGTGGCTAAGATAAAATATTTTAAAGAACAATTTTAATTCACTTTAATTTTTCTTCTCATCATCCAAGATCTCTCAGAGGATCAAGTAAGTTAATATATAAAAAAGCACTTTATACTTATAACTTATGATAATTATGTTATTATTATTACAAGTTTTCATTGCCCCAATTTATTCAACTGCAAAATAAGAGTATTGAACTAAATCGTTCTAAATAAGTTGTTCCAGGATGAAAAGCCCGAGATTCTTAAAGAAACAGGAGAATTGATCTGGTTGTGGTAGTGCACATTTGTATTTCCAGTATTTGGAAGGCTGAGACAGGAGGATCCCAAGTTCAAGGCCAGTCTTAGCAACATAACAAGACCCTCCACAATTTAGTGAGACCCTATTTCATGAGCTAGGGCTGGGAGTGTAGCTCCTAGGCAGAACGACCTGGGTTCAATCCCCAGTAGCCCCCCAACACATACAGATTGGCATTGGACATTGGACAATCTTTGCTTGATTCTGGTTCAGTGTGTGTGTGTGTGCGTGTGTGTGTGTGTGTGTGTGTGTGTGTGTGTGTGTTCAGAGAGCATTAGTTTAAAGAAGGCCTGTGAGTTGTCTTAGCCTATCCACACTTCGTGCCTGTATTGTTTCCTGTGGGAGAAAACACAGGGCAGTTCTAAGTTCACAAGGTCCCTTTGTGTTCTGGAAGTGCAGGTGCACCTTGACTTCTATACTGTTCTCTAGAATATCCCACAGAAGACGATTTGTATTGCTGTTCTGTCTGATTCACTTATAAACAGAGCTACTAGCCTCTTAGAACAGATGCTGTTGCCAAATTCCTCCTGGGGAATTTGGAGGGGAAACCCGTTTCTGCATTTGTGATGGTGCTCAGGGAGCCAGGAAAGAATGCGTTATGTTGCAGGTATGTATCTGCCGTAGGTATGTGCCTTCCCTGTCCATTGGGTGAATGTTTATACTTGTCCTATCTTCAGGGTCATTTCCTTTAGGATATAAATATGCTCAAGTTTCTCCAATCTCAAGACCAAAAACAAAATAAAACAAAATGAAAGCAGAAATCAAATTAGGTGTGGTGGGGCAGGCCTATAATCCCAGGACTTGAGAGGCTGAGTTAGGATGATCACAAGTTCAAGGATAGCCTCAGAAATGTAGTGAGACTCTCAACAAACTAGTGAGAAGACCCCGTTTTAAAAACAAAAAAATTAACCGGGCGTGGTGGCGCACGCTTGTAATCCCCGCGCTTGGGAGGCAGAGACAGGAGGATCGAGCAGGTTCAAAGCCAGCAGCGCGCACTGGCTTAGGAGACCCTGTTTCCAAAATGAAAATGTAAAAATAGGTCTGGGAGTGTAGCCCAGAGGTAGAAGGGCTTCCAGGAACCCCAGTACCAGAAAAAAAAAATTAAAAGAGCTGGGAGAGTTGCTAGAACACCCTGGGTCCAATCCCTAGTACCACAAAAAGAAAAGAAAAGAAATTATGAGTCCTCTCTTCCAGCCAGTTTTACTTTCTAGCTACAGTGGTACATCTCTCTTCCATTTCATAATCAATGCATCTAAACAGCTATCTATGCTTGCTACTTATATTTCAATTCTTCTGAACCGTTATGAAATATCCTGCAACTTGGCTTTGTCCTTACTTTTGGCCAAATTGCAATGGCCTCCTAGGTGCTAATTTTAAAATGTCAGTCTTCCCTTATTTGGTCTCACTGACCACCATGGCCCACTTAAATCTAGTGACTGCTCCTCTTATCTCAGACTTTTTCCTCCCTCGAGTTTCAAACACTTGAGCACTCTTAATTTTTCTTCTCCCTTCCTGCCTGGTCCTTGACTCTCTCCGGCTCTAGCTTGTGTCTTTTGGTTCTCACTCACTGGCTTCTATGACTCTGTCCCTTGGCCCTTGGGTTAACTGCACACGCTTCCTGGGGCTCATCCACCTGTATGGCAGTGGTCGCTATTGTCCCAGGTTCCTACAGGGCATCTTGAATGAGACAAATCTTCACATGCTGCTCCTTATTTGGGAAGTACAGTCTTGGAGACACATGAGGAACCATATAGAAAAAAGAGTAACATAAAGAGTAAGAACACATAAAAGTGTATAGATGGCTGATGCTTTGTTGGAAACACTTAATTTTCTTCTCAGTTTGCTTCCAGAATGCTGTTCAAGACCCTTTGTGCCACAGCAGGATCCTATGTGTAGAGACAACATTAAATTCAACATTTATCTTTGTTATTTATCATCTTTATCTTTACCAATCCACTCTCCATATCTGCTCCTTTGGGAGTATTTCATTTTTCTGTTGAGTGATACCAGCACCAACCTAAAAGTCTCCAAATCAGAAAGTGAGCGGCCCTCCTGGAGTCTACCCTCTGCCTCATCAGCTCCCGATCCTGACATCTGGAGGTCACCTGACTCCAGTTCCTCTTTCATTCTCAGGATGCTTGCCTTCGTTTAGTTTTTATTTTCTCTTAATTTTGCTCCTTTCTCCCCATCATCTTCTCTCTAATCTCTGCATCTAATCTCTTAATATCTAGAATCATGGCTCTTAAATCAGTACCTGACCAAGTAAATCCTTTTCATACAAATATGTCAGTGGCTTATCCATTCCTCCAGAACAATGATGGAAGTCTACAGAACAACATCCATTGCCCCCGAGGAAATGGACATGACTTCCTCTTCCCTTACACCAGGCACCATCGCTCCTTCTCCACCTTGGACTTCGGCCACATTGAACTACCTGTGTGTTCTCCAGTGTGCTGTGCTGTGTCATAGTGCTCTTCCTTTGCATGTGCTCTTTCCACTCCTAAAAATGTCATCCTCCCAGCTCCTCCTTGTCCTGGTTTATTTCTGTGCATCCTGTGAGCCTCAAATCTCTTTTTCCAAGAAACACCACCACACCAGTGCCCATCCTGCAACATGAACTCAGCACATCTACTATTTGTTCTCTTTACAGGCTGACGCTGAGCTTGTCACATGTGGTCATAATTCTTTCCTTTGGAACTAATTGTCCTGCCAATTTATAAGTAACTTTGAGACTAGAGAAACCATCTATTATGTACCTTTGAATCTTTAGTACCTAACGCAATCACTGGCGACTGGCATGAAGATTATTTCATGAATGTCTGTTGAATGAATAAATGATTTAGGGCTAGCAGTATATGATTCTGCTTAATATAATGAATTTACGTGTCCGAGTGATTGATTTACTTAACACATTGTTGTTACTATTATATGAAAAGTCTAAGAAGGGGTTCTTTTATAGGTAAATGACTTTTGAATAGAGCCATTAAATTTGGCCAAGGATGTAGAAATCTTATAAACTAACACAAGAATGGTTGCCTACGTATGATTTGTTTGAGAAGCATTTGTTCACTTTACAGATGCCTAGAAGAAGGGAATCCACTGTAGAAATTTTGGTATGAAAGATTTTAGTCAGTTTTCAGAAGATGCTTCAACTATGTCAGCTAGGAAGTGGGGGGGGGCATAAGTGGTGGCCCTGTGGCCAATGAAATGGTGGCTCTGAGTGAATTCACAGCACGATGAACCACAATAATTAAGGAGGCTTAGAACAAAATTATCCAGGGGATAAATGTGCTGAGTGCATTATTTCGCTATTCATAATACCTCTACAGGTTTGAGCTCGATGCAGAAATGCTTATTATGTGAAGCTGATGGGAAGAGAAAGGTGCTAGGGAAGTAAAGTGCACGGTACCCCGTCAAATTAGCAGGTGTTAATTCAGTTTAGTAAAGTATATGAATGAGAGACTTCTTAGGCTTTAATAGAAATCACTAGAAAAACATGACTTTAGGAAATGTAGGTGTGATAGTTAATATTGTAAGTCAGCTTGACTGACTGGACTTAGGGATGCCCACATAGCTGGTAAACCATTTTTCCTAGGTGTGTTTGTGGGGGTATATAATATATAATACCCTCACCTCCAACATGACTGCCTTGTTTATTTGAGGTCTAGGGGAGAATTCTTTTTTTTTTTTTTTTTTTTTTGGCGGTACTAGAGATAGAACCAAAGGGCATTCTACCTCCAAGCTACACCCCCAGCCTGATTTTTCTTCTTCTTCTTCTTCTTCTTCTTCTTCTTCTTCTTCTTCTTCTTCTTCTTCTTCTTCTTCTTCTTTTTCTTTTTCTTTTTTGGTGGTACTGGGGATGGAACCCTTCTCTGGGCTATATTCCCAGACTTATTTTACATTTTTATTTGGAAAAGGGTCTCTTAAGCCAGCAAGGCTGGCTTCGAACCTGCGCGATCCTCCTGTTTTTGCCTCCCAAGCACAAGGATTACAAGTGTGCGCCACCACGCCTAACTAGGGGAACATTCTAAATCCAAATCATAACATAAGGTAAAGAAAATCTGAGAAGCATGGAAGTGGACATTGTCCAATCCCTTGAGGACCTAAATAGAACAATCAGGTGGGAGAGAGGGTAGATTTTCTCTCATTTTCTCCTGCCCTCAGACATCAGAGTTACTGGTTATCAGCCTTTCTGTCTGTGACTATATCAGATCCCTTGCTTTCCTGGTTCTCCCACTCACAGGTGGCAGATAGTGGCCAGCCTCCATAATTACATGAGACAATTCCCATAGTAAATCTTATGCAGATTTATCTCCTATTGGTTCTATTTCTCAGAAGAGCCCTGGAAATATACTACATCTTGGAGGCTTTCTCTCTACATGGATCGCCTGGCCAAACTGGTCAAAGGCAAGACGCCTGGCAGAGTTATTGAGGCCAGTGCCAGTGGTTAAACTAGACTGGGCTATCAATGAAGGAGAGAGTAGAGGCTTATCTACTTATGCTAAGTATTTAATATGCATAATCTTTTTTAACTATCAAAATACCTATTTTTAAAAATGTTTATATTTTAGCTCATTTTAGGTATGGGATATAATACATGTGGAGGTATCTCTGTGACCAGCATCACATTTCTTTTCCAGCAGGTCCTGCTGCTGTTCCACGACTCCTCCCCATACTGAGAACTCATATTTACTAATATGTACTGATACACAGTGTGGAGCCAGGCACTGAGCGAAATCTATTAGTCTTATACCAACATGATACAATAGGGACTGTTATATTCCTATGATACAGATATATAATAAAAAAAAACATGGGGCGGAGAGGCTAAGCAACTTTACCAGCACAGTATTTATAAAAAGCGCTGGAACTAGGATTTCATTACAGACTTCAAGCCTGAGCCTTCCACACCACTCAGCACCCCATTTTGGCAGCCAGATGATACTGTACCTAAAGCACAGGATGTATTGGCATCAGGAAACCTGGGTTCAGATCACTGCTTGTATTTATCAAGATGGAGGATCTACCATGGTCACTTCATGGAAGTCAGTTTCTTTATCTATAAAAGAGGGGAGAGTTTAATTCTGATATTCATTATATTTCCTTATGACTCATATTTCGGTGATTCTTTCCCAAGTGTCAAGTGGAGCTTTACAAGTTTCATGGAAAAAGGAATTCTTGTGTATTTTTGTCAACCAAAAATCCATATGCAAAAGGTAAAACAACAACAACAACAACAACAACAACAACAACAACAACAACAACAGACCCCTAGAGAAATGATGGAGGGAGTTTAGGTCTACACACCTCCCATCTTATCAGCAATCCAAGTTGCACTGTATATCAGTCTACTTAAAATAAATCCACTATCTTTTTTAAAAACTAGTCCATTATGGAAAGAGTTTATGAAATTACTGTTCCTTTGTTCAGCCCTCTTGGGTTTTTCTCTTTCACTTTATTACCAGTTAGACAAATAAAGTTACTTTCCAGAACTGCTCAGGCACATCCTTCAGGTGTATGAACAAGCAGAGAGTAGCTCATTTCTCTGAAGGTGAGGACCTCTCAGCTAAGAAAGATACTAAACACACCATATATCTTTCAGGAACACATTTAGGAAAAATATGAATCCAAGGGAAAACTAGTCTTTGTCACAGAATAGGCTTCTCCCTAGTCACTTTTGTTATAAGTTCATGCTTGTATTACCCAAGCAGACTAACATAAATGAGTGTGTGTGAATGTCTCTGTGTGTGTAAAAAAGAAGTGTCTTTGTTAAAGGGTCTCTTTCCAATAAAGCAATAGAAACCTCTAATTGTGTAATTAATTAGGTGTTGGGAGCTCTTCCTCTGAGATCTTATTTTTTTGTCCAGGCCGAGCTAGCTATACAGTCACTGATAAGTTGAAGCCGTTCTGAGTCTCTGTTTCATTACAAACAAAACGAGTCATATGCAGCTGGGTGTGGTGGCACATGCCTGTAAATCCCAGTACTTGGGAGACTGAGACAGGAGAATTGCAGGTTTGGGGACAGTCTCAGCAAGAGACAGGAGGATTGCAGATTTGAGAACAGTCTCGGCAAGTAGTGAGACTCTCATCAACCTAGTAAAACTCTTTTTCCAAATAAAAATAAAACAGGGCTGGAGGTATAGCGCAGAGGTAGAAGGCCCCTGGGTTCAATCCCCAGTGCTACACACACACACACACACACACACACACACACACACACACACAGTGAGTCGTTGGATAAAAACCATCTCTTAGGTTTCTTGTACTAACATTCAATAATTCTAATTTTGCTAAGGCTTCAACATTTGAATTTCTCCTCCTATCCTGGATATTGTCACAAATGTTTCTTTTGCTAAGTCAATTTTCTGAGCACAAAATTTCATGCTCAATGAAAAACATATGGAAGAGAGAGAGGAAAAAAATAACCACAACTCTTGTGTACCCTTCAGTGGCTTGAAGGATGAGAAACTAGACTGCAGATGGCCGTCCTGGGGAAGCTGAAATGTGTCCACACTGCCCTCTCCTAGAACCTCTTCTCTTGAGTTGAATTGAAACCAGCTTCGAGAGGAAGTCAGTTGCCACCCCACATTTCTTCTGAGTAATATTTTAATGAAAAAAAAGCTGCAACTAGAACTCAGAAATAGTTTTTTAAAGAAGTCAACAAATTGTTATAACTAAAAGATTGTTTGGGCTCTGAATCAACTTTATTTCTTGCCTCTTTGCTCTTTTGAAAATAAAAAATCTCATTTCTGGCTCATAAAGTAGCATTAGTTCTTATTATTCCATACATTAGAAGTCAAATGGTAATTTGTACAAATTAAATTAGGGATTTTGCATTTAATTTACCGATGACAAACTATAGGATTCAGCAGTTTTGCTCTGATAACCTTTAAAATGTATTAATTCCACTAGTGATTTACATAGGGCTCCATTTCCCACTGCTATAGCTTCATTCTCCAAAGCAGAAATGCCCCATGGTTTTTCAATTTGTTACCTAATCAGCTCAATATATTCTTCCGTTTCTTCCTTTTATATTGTCTCCTAAATTTGAGACTTCAATATTTGAAGAAATTGTACCAAGAAATCTCACATGGCTTTTCTATTTCTGTGAACCTTTAAGGGAATAAACAGAGAAAAATTATTCCATTGAACTAGGGTATGGCTTGCAGACACAGTGGTTTTAAGATGATTGCATTCAAATGATTTTTTTTCAAATCATGATACTTGGACATTACAAAAATATTTCCACAAATCCATCCAAAGCTCCTAATACCAATACATCAAAACCACTGGGAACAACTCCAATGACAGATATTGGAGTTGTGAGAAGCAGCTTCCTAAGGTGATCCTGATGAAGCATACTGTGTAACAGAAGCTATTCTCTAGCCCCTAAGCATTCCCACCCAGCTCTGGGCTGAGGAATGTAGGTTCCCTCCTGGCTAGTCCTCTCCAAGTCCAAGGACCCCAGAGATATTGCAGTGATGCCCGCGTTCAGAAAGTTTGGGCTCTGCTAATCAGACAGAACTGGAACTCTGGTTTCTTTGACCTATAATAATTCCGTCAGCAACATAACCATATATTTTATGTCTAGTTGAGCCCACTGAGGGATGTTGCTTCAGGCCTGTTCCCTTCGGTTTTATGAAAGTTTGGGAGGTATCATGGCTAAAGCCAGTAAAATTTGCAAACTGCAAATCCAAAGTGCAAATACTCTGGTTTTCTCAACTCTATTCAACAAATATGCTTATCCCACAGGAAGAAAAGATGGTGATGAGGACTTAGGAATTAGCAACGTGCTCGGTGCTGCTTTTTCAGGATTTTGGAACATTTGGCTGAGCCATACGGATTGACGGGGGACAAGAGTTTGAGAAGAAATGAAAATTAATTTGCAATATTTTCTTTTAACTGAGCACAAATAAATGGCATTGAGAAAATGGACAGAGGTTTGGCCATTTGAGTAGAAATGCCTCTTTCTAATATGCCTTGGAAATTTGATTACAAGAAAAACAAAAAGAACCCTGCAGGGGAACTCTTCTTTAAAGCCTACTCTGGGGAAACGTGTTTGGGATGCAAACTGAGAGAATAAGTATGACAATGACAACCACCACTTCTAGAAGACTCAGTCGTCTACAGGCATGGAATAGTGCTCACAAAGCGTCACTCATTTTATTTATTTATTTATTTATTTATTTATTTATTTATTTATTTTGGTGGTACTGGGGGTGGAACCCAGAGGCTTTCTACCTCCGGGCTATACTCCCAGATCTTTTATATATTTTATTTGGAAACAGGGTCTCACTAAGTTACTGGAAGCCTCACTGAGTAGCTGAGGCTGGCTTCGAACCCGTGCGATCCTCCTGTCTCAGCCTCCCAAGCGCGGGTATTAGAAGCGTGCACCACCACGCCAGGCAAAGTCACTCATTTTCATAACTTGTTCTTTTGATGGTGTTGTATTTGTTAAGTCTATGCTTTGCCAGGTTTGAGTGTTTCTGACACCGAGTCTGTAGGTAAACATCTATGATGTATAATCAATTTTCTTCATAACTTAACAAAGATACACCATGATATAAACTTTAAAACATCACCTACGTATGGTATTGCTAAAGATATTTTTCATTTATGTGTGGTTTCTTATGTAAATGTTTAAGTTTTCTTTGCCCAGTATTTTACAAACAACCTTTTCTCTTCCCTTTTCCCCAATGTTTATTTTTATGAAAGCGGCTTAGATTTTTTACTTATTTGTGGATACTGTGTGATATTTGAGTTGAACTTAAGTTTACTGAGCCTCCATTTCTGCAGTTCATGTCTCCTGGTACAACTGATATTCTGAATGACTGTTAGAAACCAGGTCTTTTCATTTTCCAGATAAGCTCTCCCAGTTGATTACTATCTTCTCATTATTTCTTCACTTTTTTCTTTGCATTCTCACATTTCCCATAGGACTAAAGAGAGAAACAAAGATTACAACTCTGACTCAAATTGACCGGACTCTACACATCCTGGCAGCAATGATTTCATCTTTACCTCCTGTCCCAATCCTCACTGTAAATAGATTCCAGAACCCTGCCTGGCACACAGGAGGCAGGGGAAATATTTTTGAAGGAGTAAGGCATGATAGTGCACATCTATAATCTCAGTATTTGAGAGGCTGAGACAGGAGAATTGCAGGTTCGAAGATAGCCTCAGCAACTTAGTGAGACTCTCAGTATCCTAACTCTCAGCATATTAGGGAGACCTTGTTTCCTAACAAAAAGTTAAAAGGAACTTGGAGGAAGAATGGCCCTGGGTTCAGTTCCCAGTACCACACACATAACAAAATATTATATATATATTTGTGGCACTAGGAATGGAACCCAGGGTCATTCTACCTCTGAGCTACACCTCCAACCCATTTTTTCTCTTTCTTTCTTTCTTTCTTTCTTTCTTTCTTTCTTTCTTTCTTTCTTTCTTTCTTTCTTTCTTCTTTGTATGTTTTGGTAGTACTGGTGATGGAACCCTTCTACCTCCAGGCTACACTCCCAGACCTATTTTTATATTTTTTATTTGGAAACACAGTCTCTTAATCCAGAGAGGCTGGCTTTGAACCTGCATGATCATCCTCCCAATCCTGGGGATTAAAAGTAGCGTGTGCCACCACACCCCTCTTTATTCTTTATTTTGAAACAGGGTCTCACTGCGTTGCAGAGGGCCTCACTAAGTAGCTGAGGCTGTCTATGAACCACAATCCTCCTGTCTCAGCCTCCCAAATGCTGGGATTACAACCGAGCACCACCACGCCCGGCTTAAAAATATATATATATATTTTTTTTTAAGGAATCACAAAAGTCACTCTCAGGCCCAGTGGCCTATGGTCTTCCCAAGGCAACTCAGGGATGAATGTTACCAGCCCAAGAGGTCTCCTCTGGTCAGTGGAGAGTAGGTTTTGCCAAGCAGAGCTTAGCTCATTCTAATGAATGCTATCCCAGATGGGAAACCAGAGGTCAGAGTCATTGCAAAGTGTCATTTCCCTGGGCATATGAATCTAGTATTAGTTCTCAGCCTCATTCTCAAGGTTTCATTCTGCTCTTACTAACTGGGCATGTCCTTCTCATTTTTAAGGCATGTAAACCTAAGAAGCTGCATACTATAATTTCAGTGATCATTATTCAGATAAAGAAAAAATCTAAAGATCAAGATCACGTCTTATTTTTGGAGCAAATACGATCATGTCTTGTTTCCAGGAGCATCAAACATGCCCCTAGGGAGAAAAAAAGAAAAGAAATACCAATGAGGTATAGTATTTCCAGAGGAATTAGAAATAAGTCGCTCATCCACATCATTATTTCAAAATTGAGCAATAAATTCAGGCGATCTGAAGATCTGACTCTTTACTGAAAAAAGAACAATGTATATATACATGGGACCATATAATAGCATTCTAAAAATATGTATGCAAGCCTGTTAATGAGCAGTTAGAATATATATAGTGGTACTAGAGAGGGAACTCAACCATATTCTACCTCTGTGCTACACCCCAGTTTTATTTTAATTTTTATTTTTAAACAAGGTTTCACTAAGTTGGAAAGAGCCTCAAAAAGTTACTAAGGCTGGCCAGGAATCTGCAATCCTTCTATCTCAGCCTCCCAAGTACTGGGATTACAAACATGCACCACCACACCTAGCAATATGTCCTTTTTTTAAAAGGCACATATTCTAATATAACATTCACATAATACAAATAGAGAACTTTGTCACTAAAATACTCATATTATATTGAAACATTTTTTGTATTGTGCATGGAGATGTCTGACCTGGTACATTTTTTAATATATCTCTGTGCAGACAGACTGCTTCTGAGTTTGTTATAGTAACTGAAGCCAGAATTTATATTTAATACTTTTTCTAAAAATTTCAGACCATGGTCTAGTGCTTAAGGTAATTGATTCATAAACAAGAATCCTGGATATGGTTGCAGTCTCTACCTTTGGCCTTTTATGTAGATTCAGGCAGTCCACTCTTGCTGTTTGTCCTTAGTGTCTACATTTGGAGAATCAATCTCCTAAGGAAATTCCAGGAGTCATGTCAGGGTAGTTTAGTGACAAGATTCTGGTTGAAAAGAGCATCAGAATTCTTGTCATAACGTAAAAAAAGTTTCTAAAATTTAAAGATTAAGTCTATCCTGCCAGCTGTTCCAAATATGTTAAATTATTATCAGTGTGTTTGTTAAATGGCAGTGATGGGGGGAAAATGCCTCTTTCATGCACAATTTTCAATATTCAAATCTCTAAATTCAGATTGTTGACTTTGCTCTGACTGTTGTACACAACTTTGAGTGGAATAAACATGTTGGATAAAGGCCATAGCCAAAATAAACAGACCCATTCTGTACCACTGTTCAGGGTACTTCAAATGCAACACATACTTATTTTATTATTTATTTATTTATTTGTTTTGCAGTACAGGGGATTCTACCTCTGAGCTAGGCCCCCAGGCCTATTACTTATTTATTTTTTATTTATTTACTTCTTTCTCTCTTTTTTTGGAAATAGGGTCTTACTAAGTTTCAGAGGGCCTCACCAAATTGCTGAGGCTGGCCACGCCTGAGATCCTCCTGTCTCAGACTCCCAAGTCCTGGGATTATAAGTTTGTACCACTATATCCAGCAGCAGCAATACATATTTCAAGGCAGGAGATTAGTGATAATGACAGAAAAGTGTGTGTGTGTGTGTGTGTGTGTGTGTGTGTGTGTGTGTGTGATGTGTTTATATCATATGAGAAAATAAGCACATAATGTATTTTTATTACATTCTATGAGCAACTGATATTTGCCTGTGTTAAGATTTTCTACTTCAAGACCCTATGTGTTACTCCAGGCCTGTTACCTTTTTCTTTTTTAGATTAAGAAAATTTATTTATTTTTATAAATCAAGACAATGTAGATATTATATATTTTTAATTAAAAACATCTTTGTCTTCACAGTATGAGTTAGAGTATGCAGCCTGATTTTTTGTTTGTTTGTTTGTTTGTTTGGTAGTACTGGGGTTAGAAACCCTTCTACCTCCAGGCTACACTCCTAGACCTATTTAATATTTTTTTAAAATTTTATTTTTGTTTATTTAATTTATTTATGTATATTTTATTTATTTATTTTATTTTTCTTTGGAAATAGCATCTCTTAAGCCAGCAAGGCTGGCTTCGAACCTGTGCGATCCTCCTGTCTCCGCCTCCCAAGCACAGGCTATGCAGCCTAATTTGGCAAACCAAGGAACTAGAAAAGAAAGGGAGAAATTATGAGTGATATCTGTATTAAAAAACTAATAGGTATTTTCTTTAAAAGTAGTTTATGTGTTAGCACTGCTTCTAAAAAACAAGCTAACAAGAACAACAACAACGACAACAAAACTCTTTTATTCCAAGAAAGGGAAAAGTACATGAGGTAAAGTTTGGCTTCAAGAAATGAAACTCAGGCCCTGCAGAGAATCACCAGATTTATAGACAGTGGTTAAGGGAAGTCTCTATAATAAGTCTCTAATAAGGGAAGTTTCTATAATAATTACACTACTAGCAGTTCAGCAGTGTTAGGCAAATTTAGAATGATTTAGAGTGGTCTTTCAGGTCTGATTTAGGCTAACACTCATTCTTTAGAAATGGGGTTTATTTCTCAAGCCAGAGCCTGGGGCAATAGCAGCTAAACCAGGGGGCAGCATCTCCGGTGGAAGCAGGCCACCCTGGATCATGCTGCTCCAGGAAAAGTTTCATGGGATGGCACAGTGATATATGCATGGAAACCAGCAGCCACAGCGTCAGACTGTGTACCAGCTGTAAACAGGGAAAGTCCAAAATAGTGTCCCGTTGGCCATGAGCTTTCAATGGCTTGGTCCTCTTGCACTAAAACCTGTAATAGGAGCCACAGCCACTTCTGAAACTGCCCCTCTGTATTACTGGTTGTGGCTCATCTCAGGGGAAAGAAGCAGGTGATCATATCAGGACTGTCCACCCACACTGATAACCACAAAGCAGAAGGAAATGGAGCTCTCTTAAGTTTGGCCACAGGCTCCTGCTCAGAAGACTGCAGATTTCTGGAAACGGGTGAATAGAACAACTCTGAAGTGCATCTGTAAAATGAACATTTATCTGCTGTTCCAAATAGCCTGACATTCAAATAGCAACTAGGTGGGGTTAGGCCAAAAAAAAAACAACAACAACAACAACAACAACAACAAAAAAAACACTGAAGGGCTGCTTCCCCAAATATTACAGCCCTGCTTCACCAATCCCAACAAGGAAATACTTGGTTGGTGGAAATTTGTCCCCCACTGCCCCCACAGGTCCTTATCTAGGTTTGTTTTGTAGGATTCCCAGGCCTGCTTTCTAAAACAGAGGTCCCAGCCGGGTGTGGTGGCGCAGGCTTGTAATCCCAGCATTCAGGAGGCTTGAGACTGGAGGATCGCGGTTCATGGATAGCTTCAGCTACTTAGTGAGGCTCTCTGCAACTCAGTGAGACCCGGTTTCAAAATAAGGAATAAAAAATAGGGCAGGGGGTGAAGCTCAGAGGTCAAATGCCCCTGGGTTCCATCCCCAGACCCGCAATAAATAAATAAATAAATAAATAAATAAATAAATAAATAAAATAGAGGCCAATGAAGAGATAATTATTTTCTATTTTGTAATGTCCCTGTAGTTTTTATTTTCCCTGATTGGGGCCATTATGCAGCTACATATTTCATGTCTCTCTCTCCTTTTATACTGTGTTTTTTTGAGATTTGGGATTATAGTATTCATTGGTATTCATGCTAACATTTTGCCTATCACACAGGAGATACTCAGTGAACTTGATTACTTATTGAATATGCCACTATTTTAGTTTCATCCTCAGAATCAAATTTTGTTTTCTTGTATACAGGCCTGATGCTTTTGTGCAGGGATCAGCAACCTTTTTTCTATAAGAGGCCAGAGAGTAAAGACTTTAGCATTTGTGGGCCATATGATCTCTGTTACAATTACACAACTCTGCCTTTGTATCAGAAAATCAGCTATAAACAATACCTAAATGGATGTTTTTGGGTTTGGGCCAATAAAACTTTATTTACAAAACCAGGCTGTGGGCTGCATTTGGTTTGCAAGTGATTGTGGATTCCTGATCTAGTTGAAGCTTCCTTTGGTCTAATTTTTTCTTTCTTCCCTGATGCTACAGCGAGTTCCTGTCCTTAAGCTCTCTCCCTTTTCCGTCTAATGACATTCATCTGTGTACATTTGGGTCTCTGGTGTTTAGATGAGGAGGGCTGGTAGTAATACATGAATCATTCATCTTCATTTCCTCGTTACTTAGCACATGCCTGGCACAAAGTAGCTATTCAATAAATGCTAGCCAAATTGCCAGAAATCATTGATTATCATCTGGGATACAAAGCACTTAGAGATGGGTTATAAAACATAAATCTATAATTTCAAATAAGCATTACACTTTTTCTTTTATATCTGCTATATTTGAAAAGTCAACAAATTGTTGAGAAGGTAAACCAATTATGTCATGAAGCAGTTTGTGTTTCAGTCTCTTCCATTAGGATAGAGATCACATCCTCTCATTGAAAAAAAAAAATGCAGCTGGAATAAAAAGGAATTCCAAGTCTGAGAGATAGCAATTAGCAAAATCAGTGTCTGGGGCACTGCCTATGTATAATTGGACTCATGGACTATTGCCTGTAACAACTGCAATAAGCAGATCTAGTGCTTGCCTTGTTCAAGCTGCTTTGTGCAAAATAATCCATTAGAGCGGGCTTGTAGCTCCAACAGCAATCCACCACACCCGTGTCTACTGTGAGCTCTTCCCCCACGATGGATATTATTGCTCTTGATGGACAGTACTTTTTCATTTCCTGCTTCCTGTGTCTGCAACCCTACCTCTAAGAACTGAAAGGAGATGCTAAGCTTAATTTCCTAGTCAGAAACGTCATTTTTTAGCACAGTCAGGCTTACAAATCTCAGGACCCTTGCTTGGGTCTGTGAGAAAAAGTTGAGCTTCTATTTTGTTGTTGTTTGTGCCGGGGATTGAATAGAGAGACACTCTACCTCTGAGCTCCACCCCCAGCCCTGTCTTGTTCTGTTTTGTTTTGTTTTAAATCGGGTCTCCCAAAGTTGCTGAGAGTCTTGCTAAGTTACAGACAGTTTCATTAAGTTGATCCTCCTCTATCAACCTCCAAAGTATTGGCGTTAGTTACAGGCATGTGCCGCAGTGCCTGGCAACCTTCTCTCTTCCAACAGCATTTTTCTTCAGTACTGATGAGAAATGTTAGTGAAATCTTGGCTAGGCCTTTGTTATGAAAATGGAGCAGATTCCAGAAAGCTTTGTTGACTACTAGCAGTTCAGCAGTGTTAGGCAAATTTAGAATGATTTAGAATGATCTTTTAGGTCTAATTTATGCTAACACTCACCTCTGAATTCTTTAGAAATGGGGTTTATTTCTAGTTTCCACTACCACTTGCATCCATTAATCTATTTCTCTACTCTTCGAACAACAGACTCCAAATGTGGATTATACTATAAGGAAACCAACTCGGAACTGATTTAATCTTCTCTGCCCAAAGTTAAGCTATATCTTTAAGAGGATACTGTTTTTCAAAGTGCAGACTAACCCTGTCACTTGCCCAAGAGAAAACACATCTCATAGCTCAGTGTGGTAGCACCCACCTGCAATCCTAGTACTTGAGAGGCTGGGAAAGGAGAATGGTAGGTTTGAAACCAACTTCAGCAACTTAATAAGACTCTCAGGAATCTAGGGAGACCCTGTTTCAAAACTAAAATGTAAAAATATCTAGGAGATAGAATGTCTCTGGGTTCAATCCTCAGTACCAAAAGAAAAGGAGAGAGAGAGAGAGAGAGAGAGAGAGAGAGAGAGAGAGAGAGAGAGAGTCTTCATTTTATTCTTCTCTGAGACTCCCTATTCCCATTTAAACAAACCTTTTACCCTTCTAAGAGGAAGAGGGTATAGTATTTATTAAGGTGGTGGACTCTGGAGCCAATGGGATTGGATCAATGTATCAAATAAAACACAGGATGCCCAATCAAATGTGAATTTTAAACCAACAATAAGTAATTTTAAGTATAAGTGTGTTCTAAAATTGCAGACCTACTTATACCAAGAAAGCACTCACTGTTGCTCTAAATTTTTAAATTTAACTTGTTGTTATTGTCCTGTATTTTTATTTATTAAAACTGGCAATCCTGTGAACCTGCCTATACTTATCTAACCTTGATCAGTTCCTTAGCTGTCCTGTTGAATGGGTCAAACAACAGTGTCTTCCTAAGGTTCTTAACCATTAAACATGTTAGAAGAATTCCTAACCCATGTTGGCCATTTAATAAATGTTAGCTAATTTTATTATTCTGATTATTTAGGGCAGGGATCAGAAAACTTCCCTTTTGCAAGGGACAAGAGAGAAAATATTTTAGACTTTATAGGCTGTATGGTGTCTGTTGCAAGTACTTTATTGACACTGTACTGCAAAAGTAGCTTCAGACAATACCAGACAAATTTGTTTACAAAAACGGGCAGTACACTGGGCTGGACTGGCGGACTCTCCTTTTTCCTGATCTAAACTAAAACCCTGTAGCAATCTTATACTACTTCTTATGGCATTCATCCCTTTTATTAAAATATTTATTATTGCAACTATCTGCTTTCATTTCCTATTTAAAGGAAACTTTTAAACCAGACCTGGTGGCTCACACTTATAATCCCAGTACTTGGGAGGATGAGACAGAAGAATGTAGGTTCAAGGTCAGCCTCAACAATTTAGCAGGACTCTGTTTCAAAATTAAAATAAATAAATAAATAAAAAGGGCCGAGGGTATAGCTCAGAGGTAGACTGTCCCTAGGCTCAATTCCCAGTACTAATAAATAAATAAATAAATGATGAATCACTATTGCCTATTTAACAATCCTAAGTTGACCTAATATTTTATAAATTCTGTCCCATTCTAAGTGCTTCATATGATCCACATGAATATATATATTCAAATAATTATATTATCTGTATATGCATATGTATACATATTTCATATATATATATATATATATGTTTATTTCAGTTTTCACAGCAGATGATAAGTAGGTTAGTATTCATTTCTTCCTGATATTTCTTCTTTTGTTTTATAGATTCTGAGTGTGTGTGTGTGTGTGTGTGTGTGTGTGTGCACGTGTGCATTATCTCTCACAGTCTCTCATTATCTCCTGCAAATCTCCTATATTCCTTGAATATGCCTCTGCCTTGAATCTTTATACGTATCTGCATGTTCTTCCAGTATCATGATATGACTTACACACCCCATCTCTCTTTGTCAGCACACTGTATTCATAGAATTAGTAGCTACTCAGAAAGATCAGGTTTCTAAATTAAAACCCTTCTCATTTTATAATCTTGTGTGTGTGTGTGTGTGTGTGTGTGTGTGTGTGTTTGTGTATGTTGCACTGTCCTCTTTATCCACTTTGAAGTCATATCATTTCTTTGTTCACTGCGTAGGAAATCAGATGCCAATGTGCCCAGGATCTAATTTGGCATCCTGTTTCTCCCTACCAGCCTGATTGCTGTTGTCACTGACTGATTGTAGCTCGGCACACTAATGGTTCTGCAACAAAGCAGGCTGAAAACCAGAAAAGAGTTGTTCTTTAAAGAAAAATTTGCAACTGTTGAGAAATTAGAAGCTCTCCTTTATTATTATATTGTTCCCCTTTCATCTTTCTCCTTCTGATGTTTTCTTTCATTTTCTTCTTGATGCCCCGAACATATTACTAGACATTTTAATGAGATGCAGCTAGGTCCAGCTCTGGCCAATAATTAACTCCTTGCCGTCTGTCAGACTCTATGCATTTTATGTCATTTCTAGCCCCTGGGAGTTTAAGTGTGGGACTTAAGTAAGAAAGTGTGTATCACCTGTACAATTTCTAGGATAAGCTGCTTCTAAACCAGCAGGTGAAGAATTCCACTTAAGAAGTCAACTTCAGATAGATTCCGGGGATGGGGGAACAGAAAGATAGAGTCTCAAATACAAAGGCAATTTTTGGCAGGCTTGGAAGAAGGACGGTGTGACTTAAGGAGAAGATGAGGCCGAGGGGAAAATCGCCACCACAATCACCATGGAGAGCGGAGACACACAGTTCCCCGAGTCTCAAGTGAGGCGAGGATTGAAAACATTAATCTGTGATCCTCCTCATCAGAAAGTAAATTTCACAAAGAGAAATGTGGACTAGAGTTCAAACTTCCAATATAGAAATCCTATTTTTTCCTCCAGAAATAGAGGTTAAGAATTTGACAAGTTTTGCCACACCTGCATGAAAGTTCTGTATCTTGACACCATTCAGCAATCATTGATTCCGTGACATTTTGAAATGGTTCAATTAGGCAGCTCAGATATCTGCAGCGTGAATTATACAAATGTTGCTGAGAGTCTCTGTTGTAGTTTTAAAGCCCTGCTGGTTATGCTCCTTTTCTCTCTTCAAATAGCTATACTTTTACATGAAAAGCATATCACTCTCATAAACATGCTTTAATGAAATCCTTAGAGCATTTTACCATTATCTATAATGTGTAATACAAGGGTCTCAGACTATGTAAGCAGTGAGGAGCCAATTGTCTATAAAAAATGGTTTAGAAAGAGAAAAGCCACCCAGTGTGTCAGGACATGCCATAATTCCAGTACTTGGGAGTCTGAGACAGAAAGATTCCAAGTTCTAAGATAGCTTCTGGAAGTAGTGAGACTCTGAATAACCTACCGAGAGCCTGTTTAAAATAAAATAAAATAAAATAAAATAAAATAGGGCTGAGGATGTAGCTCAGAGTTAGAATGCCCTTGGATTCAATCCTTAGTACATTAATAGGGGAGGAGGAGGAGGAGGAGGAGGAGGAGGAGGAGGAGGAGGAGGAGGAGGAAGAAGAGGAGGAGGAGGAGGAGGAGGAGGAGGAGGAGGAGGAGGAGGAACAAGGAAGAACAGGAGGGGAGAAGAGAGGACGAGAGAAGCTTTCCCATAATCATGTCTGCTGCCCATCTGCACTCTAAGTCCCTTCTGTAAGATGATGCTGAAGAAGCTTTCATACAACACTAGAGACTTTTGCACAGGAGGGCTCAGAACAAAGAGACAAGAAGCTTAACTGTCCCCAGTGGTCCAAAACCCTAAACGTCCATATAAGTCACAAGCACCCCCTGGGAGAGCAGCTTGCTTTGGCAGCAGGGAAGGCAGTGTTGGTCCCTGGCCGTGATTCAAACCCTGCCTCCAGCTCCTCCTCTTCCTTCTCAGCCTCTTGTTCAGGACCTTCATTTACTGGTGTTCTGGCTCCTCCTTTAGCTTCTTAGCAGCACTACCAATTCTTTGGCATGGGATCACTTTTTCCACTGGACACATTCCAGTATGATTGAAATCGTGCATTGTCCAGGCACAGCGTATCCTAGAAGCTTCCACTTTACCTAGGCCAGGCCAGTCAGTGGTTCTGGTTTAGAATGGGAAACAAGAGTACCAGACTCATGAATAAAAATGGTGAGTTTTCTTCATCTCACAGCTCCACAGCTGTGCTATTCTGCTGTAAGACTATTTCTATGATCTCCTCTTCCAAACTGTTGAAAACAGCACACTGCCTGGAAGCCCACTCCCAATCCTGGTTTCCATCCTTCCTAGACACTCTATGAGCTTCTGGTATCACTCATGAATATTCCTTTTACATAGAGCATGGGGATGCATGCCTGTAATCCCAATGCCAGTGTGGAGGCTGACCCAAGAGGAATGCAGGTTTGAGGCCAGCCTTGGTAATTTAGCAAGGCCCTCTGCAACTTAGTGAGACTGTGTTTCAAAATTAAAAAAAATAGGATAGGACTGGGGGTAAAGCTCAGTGGATAGTAAGAAAATGATGAGCAGTGTTTATTTAACTATTAGAGTAATTGTATATGTGTGCATGTGTGTGTGTTTGTCTACATACAAGTGCATATGATGAAGAAAAATAATGGGTCTATAGACATTTTCACCCAGGAGTTATAGAAACCAGCATACAGGTGTGATTATTGTTCCATCCTATGCTCAACACACAGTTTAGCTCCATTTATCCATTTCTCTACTTGCCCAGCAAATTACAAGCAGAAAGTTATGGGAGATGAGTTCCATCTTGTCATATTAAAAAAAAAAAAAACTACATATAGTTCTGGGGCAGTATGAGATTAACCATAAAAACTAGTAACAAAATAGAAAAAAATAACAATATACTGTAATAAAATTAAATGAAAATGACCTCTCTCTCCTTTCAGGATATCTTTTGATTCAGTAATATTTTTGGACTGAAGTTAACTGTGGATGAATGAAAATGAGACTGTGAACCCATAATAAAGTATGGCTGGTGTCATAGTAACTCAAAAGAAAGGTGGGGATTTTTGCTACTTCGGCTAAAAAACAAATGAAATGTCCATAGTGGATGTGGTCCTGATCACATCCACCTGCATTTCATCACCTTGCTTCCTCATCTGTCTTCCGAGCTTCTCCCCAGCATTGGAGTGCTGGGTTCAACAGTGGGATGAGTTTCAACAAACCTCCACTTTGAAAAGGCCACACAGACTCTCCAAAGTTTCATATGTGCAGTTTAAAAGAAGATGAAATTCTGAATTTAAACACTTTCTTTCATTTGTTTCTCCATCTCTCCTCTTATAGTTCGATTAGAGAAGTTTCCTACTTTAAATGACATCCTTTTTCTGCAAACAGAAATTGCTTAAGGAAGGAAGTATTTAAGAACTCTAGATTTCTTTTAGTTTTACATTTCTACTTGCTGAGTAACTCTGAGTGAATTGATAATTATAGAATATGGAAGTAAAAAATTAAAAATAAATACAATTGGGTTACAATTTAAAGAACATTAGAAAAAAAATTTAAACTAGTAGTGTTCTATCTCTGAGCTAGATCCCCAATACCATTTTATTTTTTTATATTGAAACAAGGTGTCATTAAGTTGGCAAGATCCTCACTAAATTGCTGATCCTGGGTGGCCTAGAGCCTGTGATCCTCCTGTCTCAGCCTCCAAAGTGCTGGGATGATGATGAGGAAGAGGAAGAAGAAGAAGAAGAAGAAGAAGAAGAAGAAGAAGAAGAAGAAGAAGAAGAAGAAGAAGACGACGACGATGATTTTGGTGGTACTGGGGTTCTTGGAAGCCCTTCTACCTCCGGGCTACACTCCCATGGGCTACACTCCCAGACCTATTTTATACTTTTTTTTTTTAGTGTGGGAACAGGGTCTCTTAAGCCAGTGTGGCTGGTTTCGAACCTGCGCGATCCTCCTGTCTCTGCCTCCCAAGTGCAGGGATTACAAGCGTGCGCCACCACGCCCGGCAAAGTGCTGGGATTATAACCATGTGCTGTCATGACTGGCTAAATACTTGTAAAACTCATGCTCATCTATGACTTGGAGTGGAAAATGGAAGGAACAAAGCAGCTAAGAAAATATGTATGTAAGTGTTAAACAGATCTCTGCTTAGATTTAAAAGAACAGATTGTAAAGATACCTTATTATGGCTTGTAGAATCAAATAATAAATGCACAATTCCTCAGGAAATTATTTATTAATTATTGATTTTTTTTTGCATGAACTCCCATTTTCAAAGCTTTCTGTAGCTATTACAAGGAAGAAAGTGTCACGGGCCACCTGCTGCCCTGAACTCAGTCCTAAATGCACCCTCATGATAGCACTGGACACGAGTTCTTTGGGTGCCCTTCTGAATTCTTTAACATGAAACATGCAGATGTGTTATGTTTACATACCGAATATAATAACTCACGTATAATGATTGCAAACATGCAAGAACACATTGATGTACATAAATGATATTTTTCTTTAAATGAAATTTTGATAAGTTTCCCTCTACCATTTTTTGTTTGTTTGTAGCCTTGATGAATCCTTAATCATAGGAGCTCTAAACTTTATCTCACATGAGGCGTGAGGACAGGCATAAGCGGATGGTAAGGAAAGGATTCTTGAGCCTGGATGGAAAGATGACCAGCGTGTAGATCCCTTTCCTCTGCCTCGGCTGATAGAAGAAACAAGCTTCTGTGTGAATGTCCAGACAGAAGCACAAGGTGCCTCCGGGAATCTCAGTTGTCTATAATGATGACAGTTTCTATGGGAAAGAAGGAAAATTATATGGGCAAAATATTTTCTATGATATTCTCCTAATTGTGATCAGGTTAGTATTTGGGAGTATTGAGAGCTTTCTTAACCACTTCCATTCCCAAGTTCTCGAAGTTTAATATCACTCCATGTTTACAGAGGGTGGAAGCTAAAAAGGAACAATACTTTATTCTTATTTGGGAGATTTTTAATTTATACATGCACACGTGCATGTGTGCACACACACTGCACCCAGTTTTGGCTAAGTAATGAATATTCCTCTTGTGTTCTCCCTCTTCCTTTTTCCCTATTTCCATTCTATTTCTTCATGTTTTTATCTCCTTCTTTTCTTCTTTCTTTCTTTTTTATTTGTATTGGGGATTGAACTTAGAGGCTTTCTACTTCCAAGCTACTCCCCCAGCCCAATTTTATTTACTTAGGTGGAAACAAGGTCTCACCAGGTTGCTGACAGCCTCACTGCATTGCGGAGGCTGGTTTTGAACCTGCGATCCTCCTGTCTCAGCCTCCTGAGTACTGGGATTATAAGTATGAGCCACCACACCAAGAGAGGATGTTTATGCTTACGGTGAGATCCACACCTTATCATACCACATTGTTCTTAAATTATCTTGTATTTCCTTAGTTACCAAGTTAAATTGTAAATGAATCATTCTAGTAAACCATCATACAGGTATTTTCTATGTTTTTAAAAAGCACCTAGTAAAGTGATACTAAATAGCATATGTTGAATATATACTTTCTGGTTGGCTGTCCCATTAATGGGGAAACATTAATAGAGTGAGAGATTCTATATTATAAAGGTCAGAGTTTAGGAAAATCAAATTTTAGGAGAACAAGCTTTTCATTAATACACTCATTCACTAAAGAGCTCATAAACTTAAAACATTTATTCTGAAATATTTGATCCCTGGCTAGGAATGGTAGTGCACTCCTGTAATCCTACTACTTGGAAGGCAGGGAAAGGAGTAGTGTAGGTTCAAGGGCAGACTCAGCAACCTAGTGAAACTCTGAGCAACCTATGGAGACCCTGTTTCAACATGAAAAGGTCTGGGGACAAAGGGACATAGCACAGAGGTAAAATGCCACTGGGATCAATTCACAGTACAAAAAAAAAAAATGGATCCTAGAGTAAGATGGGAATGAAGAAAGATTCACCATCTGTTTTAGGAAATTTACCCTCAGTGGCTATATTGAAAAGCCTTTTGGTTTTTTTTTTTTAAGTGTCTTTTCAGGATAAGGCAATCCTAGAAGTAAAAAGCTATTTTGCATATTGTCAGACAGCTAGTAATGGTGGACTGGGGATGGCCATCGCAGAAAGAGCCCCTGGCATCCCAAGAGGGTCCTCAGGCACTATGACAGCCTCCAGTGAAATCACAAATGAGTTTAAGAGAAAGCAAGCATCAAACATCAACTATGGCGGAGAAAAAGCTTCAGTATAGAAATGGTCTATGTTTCCAACAGAGCCTGGGAAAGTGGGAATTTATGGCTGAGGAATGGGCAGGATCTACAGATGGGAAATTACTAAGAGAAAAACCTCAGGGGTAAGGCAGGGTCTGGCTAACCTGACTCCACAGGACTCTTGCTGAAGATGGACCAGGGTGAGCAGCATCACCTGGGAGGTGATGGAAACTAATGAACCTGATTAGCTACCTAGGGTGATCAGATCTGGAAGATGGGGCTTTTGGCTAAACTGACATAGCAAGGTTCTTCCTGAAACTGGCATTTACAACAAAATAACAGATGGATCTGGGAGAAGCTTCACTCAGGAGCCTGACTAAAGTTTGGTCAAGCAAAGCATCTTTGTTACATCTCAGTAATAAAGAATTTTTCTGATACCCTCTCCAAATTGGAGAAAAAAGCTAGTGAGCAGGAACTGAGAATACTAAGCATACCTTCCTCCCAGGGGCTGGAGGAAGGCTACCCAAGTGATCTCAGGTTGTGGGAGAGGGTATTAAGACTAAAGTGTGATGGCAGAGGGACTCCAGTTAATGGAGGGGAACCCTCAGTGAAGCCAGGAAAGAAGGGCAGAGGAGGATGAAGGCTGAGGTTCATTAATGGAAAAGCTACATGCAAGTATGTGATGTGAATATAATATTGTTAACCTGGACACTCGGTATCAGAAGGGAGGAAAATAAAGAAGCAGGGGGGGCTAGGTACAGTGTGAATATATGTCATTGTTAATATGATCCACATTATGATGTGAGACTATTGTGCACCAGTAAAAATAAAAAAGACTAAAGTGTGAATTAATATACTGTCACTTCATTTATATAGGGGATACTCATAGTTTTTAAATTGAGATTGTGCTTAAAGAGACAACGGGACATTTTATACCTGGATGTTACTAGAAAACTTGTGAGACTGTCCAGGATTCTCTCTTCTGAGGGTAACCCACACGGAGGATATTTAAAAGGCTACTGATATGGGAAAGTAAAGATGTTTTTCTGATTACTCCCTACAAATCCCACTACAAAAGATAAGAAGATGAGGAAAGGTGTAGTTAGCCAAAGTCTGGTTTTTATTTAGTGTATCCTATTTTTGCATCTTCTTTTCTCACATTGCAAATTCCTAAGACAGATATAACTTTACCAAAATACCTATTGTGCTTTGCAGCTGCCTGACGGGTGCTCTCCGGGTTACAGATTCACAAGCATCATGTCTTAGCTGAGCTAACAAGACTCCTCTTCTTAAATGAGGCAGAGTAGTGAAGTAAAAGCCCCTTAATTTGAGCATGAGTGCTCCATCCCAATTAAGCTTGAAAAATCAAAGGAAAAGGAGTCGATTTCATTTTTCCCCTCAAAGTAAAAAGTAGGCAGCACACTAAGATGAAAATGCTGCACTGGTATCTGCAAAACCTCACACTTTTATTCAACACTCAGGTCAAAGGCGAAAACCTCCAAACTGCATCATGGAAACAAGCAAACAAACAAACAAACAAACAAACAAACAAACAAACCAAGACTAACACAAAACTTAATAATGCTTAGTAACAAAACTTAGTAATGCTTTAATAAGTAAATGGGATAAACATGCACCAGCACACGTTTTATTTGCCTTCTAATTGCAAATGTCCAAAGAGCCATCAATGGCACTATTTCCTCCTGGGCAATACTGTGCTCTGCACAGACATGTGGCACCTAAAAGTTGTGTATGGTCACCACTGCTTTGATTGATGTCTTCTCTGACCATGCTGATTACACAGTAGTCGCTCCTTCTAGAAATAAGGTGTCCAGTTGAGAGGTGGAGATCTGCAGCCACTTGTGCAGTGAGTACTGCTGCCTGTATTGAAGGGTTAGTCCTGTTGAGTTAATTACTACTGGGACTGGTTGAACACGGACTTTAGTCAAGATAGGAGCAATATATTTACTCAGCAAATTCAGATGCATTATACCTCAAGTGTGTATTTATTTGTCCTTGATGCTCTATGGACATCTTTGGCTGGCAGTAGGTGGACAGAGGTCACGAGGTGACTAGATTGCCCCTGGTGCAGCTCTCTTGTGACACTGCCACCCCAACATGTGACTTCTAGGACCTGCTCCTAAACCCCAGGCCCGAGTCATGTCCACTCCCACCCCTAACCAGAACTCATTATCCAATTTCATCCTAATTATAAGGGGTAGTGGGGAAATTCAGGGAGTACATGGGATATTTAGTAAGCACTACTGTATTTGTTACACTACATTAGTCAGTTCTGTACAATATAAGATTGACCAGATGGCAAACTTTGACTGAAATTCTTCTAAAAAAGATTCTGAGCATGATACCATGAGGAGAGTTTTAGGAAGATTTGGCATTCAAAAGAGATTCTGTCTAGGCTGGAGAGGGGGCGCAGTGAGCATGGTTATTACAGAATATCGATAGAAAGGAGAGGAAGAAAATGAAGTAGTTATGGGAATAAAAAGAATAACAATCTCAGATTCAGCGCCCATGGAAGCAAGCTAAATAAACTAATTAACCAAAATGACCTTGAAAAAACAAAGGGAAAAATGAAAACTAAATATAAACATCTTAAGAGCCTCAGTGTCCTCATGAGGAGTTTTGACTTTGCATGTTGAGTTACTGGTTGATTTTAAATAAAGGAATGATATAACTGTAGGGAACCTAAGGCAATGCCAATTGTGGTGTTTTGAACTGAGTAAAACTAAGATCACATCAAGGAGACACAATAAACTGCAAATTTGTAAGGACTGGAGAATAGGAAGTTGTATGTGAAAAAGATGCAATGTAATTTTGGTGACTCAGTGGATGTACATGTGATGCAAAGAGCAGAAATGGCCTTGGACCTGGACCTGGGAGCTGTGTTAGCATAAGGTCTATGAGTTCAGGGATAAGAGACTGATGACTATTCCATTCCACAAATTAAAGCAAAGAGAGTGAGGGAAAGAGTATTTAGCATTTCATCTCTTTAAACTGGGTAACATGCATCTATAGAGCAGTGGGCACAAAATATCTTACTGTTTACCACACTAATGGTGTAGCGAAAGTGGAAATATTTTAATTTGATGGCAAAGCTCTATAACAAGTATTTAACATAAAATTATAACATTTCTTGGGAAACTGAGGCAGGATGATCGTGGTTCATGGACAGCCTCAGCTACTCAGTGATGACCTTTGCAATTCAGTGTGACTCTGTATCAAAATAAAGAATTAAAAAATAGGGCTGGGAGCTCGGAGGTAGAATGCCCCTGGGTTCCACCCCCAGTACCACACACACACACACACACACACACACACACACACACACTATAATATTTCTTATTTACTATAGAGTATGATCCAGTTCATTATGACAAATTGTAACTGACCAAGGTCAATCAGCAGGCCTTGGGTCCTCACTTATCTAAAAATAGATTACTGATGCAACCCAACCTCACAACCTCTTGGTTTTTCTATTTTTCTTTTTTCTTTACTTCTTATCTGACTTTTCCCCATCTCTATATATACCACTCAATAATTTCAAAAGCTCCTGCCCCCCCCCATAAAACAATAGAGTATATAGTAAAAATTAAACTTGAGGAAAATAGTCAGACTTTCTAGGGAGTCCAAGGTCTAGGTGTTACTGTCTCCTGATTCAAATTCTACTATGAAGCAGACTGGGGTTTAAAAGAGAAATGAAGCTGGGCGTGGTGGTGCATACTTTTAATCTCCACGCTTGGGAGGCTGAGACAGGAGGTTCACACAGGTTCAAAGCCAGCCTCAGCTACTTAGTGAGGCTCTCAGCAACTTAGTGAGACCCTGTTTCCAAATAAAAGGTATAAAATAGGTCTGGGAGTATTGCCCGGAGATAGAAAAGCCCTGTACCACACACACAAAAAAAAGAGAAAAATAAAACAATAAATGGTTGACCCAAAGACTTTCATGTTTATCATTTCATATCTTCACATTATTAAATAACAAGTTGCAAAGAAAAAAAAAGAGCAACATATCAATTAAAAGAAAATGATTGCACAATTTCTACTTGCTTTTCATTTGTGGAAAATGAAAAATGAATTTTAATTGTGGAAAATCACATAGTACTTAATAGTACTTACTCAGGTTCCCTAGTCTTGTGAAGGCTTTTATATTTTCAGACCTTTTATTTGTCTTTTAAATTTTCATCTTGTAAACTAAGCTCTATGAAATGATGTTTCGTTTCAATTTTTTATTATTTTAAAATACACTGTTACCCCGAGTGTTTCAATCATCTGATTAACTTTTGCTTGTATTCTTCTGGATATCACTTTTAAATTATTAACACTGACTTACTGATTTAGTCCCCAAATCCTGACCCTTGCCTTTCTTCTCATTTTTTTGAACTTCACAATTGATGATAATCTTTAAAAGTTATTACATATCCAAAGGACAAAAATCTGATAAAGAAGGCAGAAGCTCTGTCATCACTGTACTTTGTAATGCCCAGGAGTATAGCATCATGCTTGGAAACCCCAAAAAGGAAGAGTGATTTTACAAGTAGGCTACAATTTTTATTGACCTCCATCCTGAGTCCAATATCTTTGTTCTAAAGAGTGGAACTAGCCCTTATAAAAGAAAATCTCTTCATGTTAGGAATCCCAGCTGCCTTGTTTTCCTCAACTAAGTTATGTGTAAAACATAAAGAGAATTCTTAGATCTGCTGGGATATGGGGTTGCTAGGGTGACTGTTAAAGAAAGTGAGCCTGAGACTATCAGAGATCAATAAGCTCAGGAAGGCACTGGGGGCTAAAGTTAGAAATATTAAATCTTCGGACAAGACCTTTTTCTCTAAAGCTTTCAGATCTAATTGGTTTTCTTGGTTTTATCTTTCAGCAATGGTTACCTAACACACAGACACCTCTCTTCAGATCACACATCTGCTCTCTCCCCTCCTTCTTTGTACTTCTTCAAGACAGACAAAAGATGAGTAAAAATTGATATCCAGCAAAGAAGTATAGCTCTTGGCCGTCTTATTCCATATTCCCCATTATCCGCTTATTGCTCCGAAGATTTCTCTTCTTTCCTTATTTCTTTTCCATTACTCCTTCAAGAAGATAAATGCCCCTAAACTTCAAACTAAATCCTCTTCCCACTATCCGGCGATATCTGTCCCTACCCACGTAAACAATCGTGAGCGAAACTGGAAACATGGTAATGATGTGACTTCAAAGTGCATTTTTTCACTCTCTGTAGTGACCTCAGGTAGGAAAGAGAAGAAGGGGAAAGAGAACGAGAAGAAGGCATACTAGCCTCCTAAAACCACGGACTCAGAAGTGGCACCTATCAATCCATTGATAACTTACCATTGGCCATACCCAGACACAAGGGGCTTTGACATTGTTGTCCCTGGCTTGGCATCTGCCTTTCAGCAATACTTACAGAATGGGGTCTATAATATAAATTCTGCACCAGGAATGTGAAAGCAGAAATATATCTGGATGGATAATTGGTCATCTGTACATATTAAAATGTTAATATCAATAGGATATAATAATGAATGTGCAAATAAATATATGATAGCAGGCTGCTCTTTGCTGACTTACCTCTTGGTTGATTAAACCGAGAGTTTATTGATTGCATGCCTGAGATGTGCCATGACGCTATGCCAAGTATCGGAGATAGAGTAGTGAATAAAATAGAGAGAAAATTCATCCCTCATGAAACTCATATCTTAGGAAGTATAAATAAGAAGCTAAGCAAAATCTGTACTGAATTATATAGTTTAATCAAAGAAGAAAATGACTTGAAGAAAGATATAGTGGAAAAAAGAATAGAAGATGTGGGGGTGAGGTTTTAATAAAATATTCAGGGAGGACCAGCAGAAGGTAGGATTTGAAGAGACCTGAGAGTGAATAGAAAGAGACCATTCATAAGCAGTTTTTATAATGTGCTTTTATTGGTGCAAAAGCATTTTAGTTAGAGGTACATGTGCGGCTGACCTGTCCACAAAGCAGAAACATCTGTGGTTAGAGGGAATAATAAGGAGAATATGAGGGGAAAAAGTTTATGAAGATAGTGGAGAGAGAATAAAGCATGTAGCTTCGCTGCCTATATAGGGGCTGGGGATTACACTCTAGAGCAAAAACTGCATTTGAAGATTCTGAGCAGAAAAGTAGTATTACTCTGGAGGCTGAGTTGAAAATAGGCTAACAAAAGACCAGGGTTGAACAGTAAAATGGATGTAACTAGAGAATGTTATGCTGCGATTAGTCAGTCTCAGAAAGTAAAGGGCCATATGTTTTCTCTCATAGGTGGAAGCTAGAAAGAAACTCAGAAACAAAAGAGACTTCAAATAAATGAGATGAGATGCCAGTAGGGTAGTGAAGAGGAGGGAGGGGAGATGGGGAGGGAGGAGACTTGGTGAAGAAACTCATTCAAACAATTGTACATTCATGAAGCTATCAAAACAAATTTGAATGTTATGAATGGGGAGAGGGAGGGAGCAGGCAGCATCCTGAGGGAAATGCATTGTGCCCTATGTACCTGTATGTTTCTACCTTAGGCTGTACCAAGAAAAGGACATTAAAAAATACCTCAGGCTTGGTTAATCTCAATTAATATAATGTTCTCCAGGTCTTTCCATCTTCTTGAAAATGACAAGATTTTGTTCTTCTTTATTGCTGAGTAGAATTTTATTGTATTTCCCATAATTTTGCAATCTATTCATCTGTTGATAGAGACCTAGGTTGGTTCATATTTTGGCTATTGCGAATTGTGCTGCTATGAACATGGGTATGTATATGTTACTCTAGTTATCTGAATTCAACCCCGTTGGAAAGATACCCAGGAGTGGTATAGCTGGATCATATATATGGTGGGTCCATTCCCAGTTTCCTAAAAAATCTCCACACTGATCTCCATAGCGGCTGAACTAGTTTGCACTCCCACCAAAAAAATAAATAAATAAAAATGCAAAATAAAAACAATAATTCAGGCAATTCAGGCAGGCAATAAATGGTAAACTACTGTGTTAGTCAGCTTCCACAATCCCAACGGCTTCTTCTCATTGTGTCAGGTATAGCAACAACTGCCCCATTTCTAAGTACACATTTTCTAGGACTCCCTAAATAGATTCAAGTGGTAACTAAAGTTCACCATCACACTTGCATCATATTGCCAGCATAGGTGGTAGTGAGACATGGTAATACCCTGGATACATGTAAAAATAGAGCCAGAAAATCATGTTAAGTGATTAAATATGGGCATGAAGGAAATGGGTCACAATGACTCTAAGAGTTTTGGCATTAACAACTACAAACTTGATGTTGCCATTACACGGTTTCAATCAGGTTTGAGGAATATGAATAATTCTATTTTGTTCATATTGACTCCAGATTCTAGTCAGTCATCAAAGCAGAGATGTAAGCTGCAAAACTAGATATGCAAATCTAAAGTTCAGGGAGGAATAATTGGAAATATAAGCTTGGTGATGTCCAGTCTATAGAAGATATATCTATATTTACATCTATGAAACTGGGTGAGATCATCACAGGGCCGTGTGCTCAAGCTGGAGGTCTCAGGGCTAAGCCATGAAACACATCAGTGCTAATGGACGGGGAGGGGGGGTAATGGATGAAAAGATCTCATTCTTCATATCCTGGGAAGTAGACTGAGTGTCAACTAAAGTTCTCTACAACATAGCAGAGAGTCCTATCCTTGAAAGGAGTACTCAGGACAATCATAGTTAAGAAAAATAAGTGGCCTATATGTATTATTTTGGCAATTCTAAGTGATACAATGGATATAATTAATTATAGACACATTTCACTTAAGAAATTCTGAGCAATTATGATTTTGATGGACTTAAATGCTGGTTCATTCTTATAACAGGAAACAGGAAGCTTCCCAGCATTAATTCTTCACCATAAAAGTTGATAAATTTGCACATAGTGAGGGTGGAGACCAAACCGCAGTTATTTCCTTGGATGCCATAATCTAGTCCAAAAAGAGAATAGATTTTCAGGCAGGAATACGAGCATAAAATCACTAAAATTTAGTGGATTATAGTTTGATGACTTTAAACTAAAAGAATTTTATTAACAATTCACTCTCTCAAATTTCATCTTCTCTTCTTAATGAGGGAATTCTCCCCCATTTCCACTGTACTTCCAATCAGTAGTATTTTAATCCAGTAATATTCATGTGAAAAATACTACATAAATTCGTTCATGAACTGAGATACTCAGGATCACTAAAAGAGAGAAAATCAATCCCAGTATTTGGGAGGCTGAGAAAGGAGAATCCGGGTTTGTGACCAGCTTCAGCTACTTAGTGAGGCCTTCTGCAACTTAGTGAGACCCTGTTTCAAAATAAAGAATAAAAAATAGGGCTGGGGGTGTGGCTCAGAGGTAGAATTCCCCTCAGTTCCATCCCCAGTACTGCAAAAACAAAAAAAAGAGAGAAAAAAAATCTAAAATAATAATCATATTATTACAGTCAGTGTCTGCATAATGATTTTTATGTGCTTGGTACTTTTTGTAGCAAAAATTCTATTTAATGCAATTCTATTTAATGCAATTGCCATAATAATCGTACAGAGAAATTTTGGTTATAATCTTTATTTTTCAGATGAAGAAACTCAGACTCAGGGAGGTTTAGCAACCTGCTGATGATATCATGGCTAGTTAAAAAAAAATCAGGATCTGGGTATAGGCAATCTTTCACTCAAATCTTAGCTCTTACTCATTATGTTACCATTCCATCATTATAATAAGATTTTCTATTATCTCATTTACTCCCAAGCTTTATGCGATTCTTTCTATTCTTTGACCTGTTTATTTGTACCTGAGGCTTGAAAGCACTGATTTTCTTAAAAGAATTCTGGCTTTTTTTTTTTTTGTCAGTCATTGTCAAAAAGAGTAGGCCCACTTGTCATGAATAATTCACCCATTCACTCATTCAATTTTTTTTAAAAATGCTGACTTTCCAATTTGTGTTCGATTAAATTAAATTATAGGTGTTTTCAATAGAAGGTAAAAAGATATTAGGCATACAAACTTGATTAGAAATTAGTTTGATAAGTGCTATAGGTCTGCACTGGATCACATGGGAGGGAAAAGATAAGAAATACAAATAAATGGCTCCAGTCCTGGGACTAGAGCAGGTGTTACAGTGAGCCAGAGGATGGATGAGGAAACGTGGCGTACAGAAGAGATGGAGTGAACACAGATACAGAGGTTTAAGAAAGTGCAGCAAACTTCAGAAACCCCAAGGTGTACAATTTCTATTCAAAATTCAAACTTAACAGGTGCCGTACTCTGTGCCAAACACTGGACACTCAAATAGGCATAAGACCCATTCTCAAGAGGTTTACAATCAGGTTTTGACGATTTTCGAAAGGGGAGAAAGTTTTAAAGTTTTAGCATTAGTTTCTTGGACATTTTTTATCACCTTTGTTTAATTACATCTTTGTGTAAGCATAAGAGTCAATAATTATAATACCTGGAGATCACAGCCCTTATATAGAGGTTATTTCTAATTCCACATAGCAGTTTTTCCATTGCAAGAAGAAGCTGAAGGAGGTGCAGAATTAACTTGCTTTACCCTGTGTCCCTGTTTAAGCAGCTCTGATACAATCCTAATGGCAAGGGACACTTTGAAGGACTGCCTAGGACTGACATGGGATGGGAATGCCTCATGCTTTATGTGTTTTAATGTGCTGCTTCTTCAATGATAATGGCTCTCACAAAGAGTTTAAATCCTGCAAAATGGGTATCAGAATCATAAAACAGTAAACCTCATATAGCAATTTACTTTAAAAGCAGAAGCTCAGATATAAAATGATGAGAGAAAGATAAAGTAGGCATAGAAGTTACCCTTAACATCTGTGCTGAATAAATTTGAAATACCAGAATTTCAGATGCTGAGAATAACAATTGTGTTTGCCAGGCAGAGTCTGCTTTGGTCCATTTGAGAAAAAGCACGTCAGTCATTCTTAATAGTCTCTGCAAAACCCTAACCATGTCTTTGCCAAGACTCTCATAATAGTTACATGATAAGCCCCACTGTGCTTCACAGTAAATCAGGGAGTTTCACAACTAAGTTACACGATAAGCCTTGCTATATTGAACAGTAAATCATAGAATTCCTCAATAAAGTTATACACTAAAACTCCCCAGCTTATTTATTTATTTTTTCTTTATGGTATTATCTCCCAGTGGTGGATAAAGGTCAGCAATATGGCTTCTGCTCAGCGGCTTCCCTTTATCCCTTCTGCATACACATTTCCAAAGAATGCTTCAAGTCCTTCCTATCGCAGCTAAAGAATAGGAGTATTAAACTTGGCAGAGGTCCCCAAAGATCTTGGAATGGGAGCCTGTATGGATGGAATGAGGAGGAGGAGGAGGAGCATGAGAGGTGCACAGGGTGTGTGAGGCGAGGAGTCTTTTAGGGAGAACAGGCAAGGACTCTGGAATCTGAACATACCATTACCATTTGTTTGTGAAGAACCCATGGAATGTAGGTAATATTAATATCAATAATGTGTATCTAATGATAATTTAATGATTATAAATGATTATATTATCAAGAAGATGAAGTTGTTTTTCCTAAAGGCATTTTGAATATTATTTAATGCATACCTGCTGATACTCAGTACTTAACCCAACTCTGACAGGATGCTAATAGAACCTGGGAGCAAAGAGTGATCTGTCTATCCTCTTCCTCCACCTCCTCCCCAGGATGCAGGGTAAGTAATGAACTATGACACATGATAACAGGAAACATGGTAACTATCATGAACCTATGGACCAGTAAAGCTTTTTAACACTAGAGTCTGCATACATTTTGAGATAGATTTCATTCTATTCAAGTTTAGATATACATGGCTCACATATATACATATGGCAACATAAAATAAATATAGCTTACCTATGTATAAAAATGGCAAACTAATGTCCACTCAAACCCAACTAAGTCTCAAATGCAATTATCATCTTAAAACATAGACATGACACTGGGCTTCTCAGGAAAGATTTGAAAGCAGAGTAATGCACTGGCTGCTCACATTACTAAAAATTCATTACTGTTAGAAAATAGCCTACAGTACATTTATAAAGATGTTATTATCATAAATAATTAAACACAAACAATGCTGGTCATAATAAATAACCAAAGTCCATTTTGTACTTTAATACTCTTGTTTTGGGTGTGCTTGTTTGAGATTCTTCTTCGGGGTGCAGGGGGTTTGATTTGGTTTGTTTGATTCTTATTTACTTAGGTCCTAATTCTTTTACATTGGCAAATCACGTTTTTTTCTTCTCAGTTGTCAATTAAATTTAATAAGGACATATTGTGTGGGCAAGTGATGTTATGTAAAGCACAGTTAGTGCAGCAGTACAATAAAAAATTTAATAAGAATTGAAAGTCTGAAAAATTAAATTTTGAGTACATTTTACCTACTGTAAACATATATATATATATATATATATATATATATATATATATATTCTATTATTTATTAACATACCTCAAAAATTTAGTCAACTTAAGTGCAGGTCCTAAGGCTTATTTTCAAGCTTCACAAAGCTTATACTGTATTTTTCTTACAGAAAAGCATACTTAATTCCAAAGATCCATATACAGAAAACATTGTGATTAGGAGACATGCATCAGCATAAAGATTCAGCATTAAAATTATATATCTCTATGATTTTCAAAGTGGCTAGCTAGCTGGCTGGATGCTCATAATTGAAAAAAATAAAAAATACACAAAAGCAAATATATCCAATTTTGGGGCATTAGTAAGGCTAGATCTAGGATATATATCTTAGATCTAGCCATATATATATATATATATATATATATATATATATATATTATACATAAGCTTTGATTCTCATAACTTCATAACTACACTTAGGTCATATTTTTGCACATGGCCAAATGGAGGTTTAGGGATACAATGGTTTGAAAGGTTGTCTCCCATAATTTAAGTATTAGGATTTATTCCCTACAGTCATATGTCAATGGTATGTGGAGGTAGCCACCTTTGGGAGGTGATTGGGTCATGAGGCCTCTGCCTTCATGAATGGATCAATGTGTTATTGATGGAGGAAGTGGGTTAGTTATAATAGAAACGGATGTGTTCTAAAAGCCAGTTTAGACAAGGCCTTTTGTCACCTTGGGACTCTTGCAGAAAGTTTCTACTCTCAAGAAGGATCTCCATCTTATACTCCATTAAGATGTATGACTAAAAACCACCATTAAATTTTTTTTTTAAAAAAAGAAGGATTTCATCAGATTCAGCCCCTCATTCTTGGACTTCCCAGATTCCAGAACAAGAGGAAACAAATATCTTCTTTTTTAATAAGTTACCCAGTATCAAATATTCTCTAGTATCTCAGTATCAAATATTCTCTAATAGCAACAGTAAATGGTCTAAGGCTCTTGCCTTAAAACTAATTTTAAATTAAAACTAATTTTCCTAAGTTCATGTAGTTAGTAAGAGCCAGGATTTAAACTTAAATTTGCCTAGCTACCAAACCAATGACTCATCCATAACACTATCCATTGCATCAGTTGTGATAATGGAGTCCCACGATCTCCCTCTGAACAGACTAGAACACAGACATGGCCCAGGGCTCCCCATTGCCTATCTCTGGACAGGGACTGGTAACATAACCTGTTTACTTGCTTTGTTTACATAGTGGGCTGGTTGCTTCAAATTGTCAAAACAGAGAGTAAAGCCAGGGAGTGATTGTTTGCTGCTACTACTTAGTAGTCATCCTCTGAATAGGAAGGAGTTTGTAATAGGTATGAAAAACAAACAAACAAAAACATCTTAAAAAGCAATAAATCATATGAAATGTCCTAATTTTGAAAAGTCTTTCTTTTTCTTTTTCTTTTCTTTTCTTTTTTTTTTTTTTTTTGGTGGTACTGGGGTTTCAACCCAGAGACATTCTAACTTTGAGCTACACCCCTAGCCTGATTTATTTCTTACCTGGAAACAAGGTCTCCCTAGGTCGATGAGAGTCTCACTGCTTCCTGAAGCTGTCCTCGAACCTGCGATCCTACTGTCTCAGTCTCCCAAGTACTGGGATTACAAGTGGTGTACCACCATGCCTGGCTCTGGAAAAGTCTTTCTAATTAAAATATCTAGGAGGAGAGGGCTGCTTAGAGTATTTAGCTTATCTATATTCTGATTCTCAAGCAGGAGAATTTGATAAGAATAGAGAAGGAAGGATGAAATTAGTAGAAATTGGGGCTTATTACAAATTCATATTTTGATGGACTGAGTTGTTTACTCACCCACATTGCAAATAGATTCTTCTTTGCATGCAACAGTAGCTAAAAAATAACCATCGGGACCCCCATGAGACTGGCCTCGTATTCAATGGGGTGCTGTTTCCAGGCTCTTAGCCATCTCTGGATCTTGGGAGGGAAGGCTAGTAGATGTGCCTTCATTTTAAAGCTCATTATTTTCCTCATTGAAACCACATAAGCTTAGTAAAAGTCTCACAGCCTCTGATGATTTCTGACAACCAAGGAGTCATTCTACCCGACGCAAGTCTTGGCAATACAATGAGAGCCCCTTCTGGCAGGAAGGGGAAGATGAAGTGAGGATGTGACCCCCGTCTCTTCAAAAGTTAGGCAGTAGTTCCTAGGAGTAGCATTTGCTGGTGTGCTTCAAAATGAGCAGTGTCTCAAAGGGTAGACTGCTTCATTAAGTAAATGGAAGAATTTTCTGACAATGCCAAATAGAATATTCCTTTTTATTATAGAAACATGGCTTGGTGCTACTGGGGATAAAGGACGCTTGGGAAAAGACCTGGAACTGCAGTGCTGTAGGCAGACAGGGAAACCCGGGGGGTTCCTGCCAGGTGAAGGAGTCACTGCTCTAATTGACAAGGTCAGTGCAGACCAGCACCTCTGAGCAGTCCGTGTGACAGTGCTGATGTCTAGGGACAATCTGGTGTTCCAGGAGCTATGCTAGTCAGAAAGTTGGAAATGATAAAACTTATCTTCTAAGCCAGCCGATTCCTTGCATATACAGCCATGTTATTTGACCAAAAATATTAACTATTTTATGCCATGTTCCTGCCTGGAAAATCTCCAATATATTCTGTTTACTTGATAAAATAAAGTCTACATGCTTCAGTCTGGCATTCAAAGCACTGTACACTCTTGGCCTCAGTCCACATGCATGCCTAGAGACCCTGCATTATGCTGTTCAGATTCATCCACTACAATCATATTAATCTCCTCCCCGTCACTTGAAAAATACCAACTTTCCTCCTCTCCATCCTCTAACCTGATCCCGCTCCTCTGCTTCATTGAAGGAAGCAGAGACTTCAGTAAGCCTTGTTCAAACTCACTAGCCCGGCAGTGACTTCTCTCATTTCTGAGCCTACATAGTATTAATATATCAGACTCTCATTGGTCCTTGCCACCTGCTCCTTTCTATGGCTTTTTAACGTATGGTTATTTTATTTTATTTTATGAGATTTTTCTAAGACCTTTTCTTTTTACTCACAACCATGACTGATTCCCTCCCTCCCTCCCTCCCTCCCTCCCTCCCTCCCTCTCTCTTCTCTTTCTCTCTCTCTCTCTCTCTCTCTCTCTCTCTCTCTCTCTCTCTCTCTCTCTCTCTCTCTCTCTCTCTCTCTCTCTCTCTCTCTCTCTCTCTCTCTCTCTCTCTCTCGTCTCTCTCTCTCTCCCCCCCCCTTCCTCCAGTATCTAGAATGGTGTCTTGCATTCAGTAGGCACTCAACATATTTTAATGGCTTAAAAATTTAGACTGAGCCAGGCGTGGTGGCGCATGTTTGTAATCCCTGTGCTTGGGAGGCGGAGACAGGAGGAGCCGCGCTGGCTTAAGAGACCATTTTCAAATAAAAAAAAAAAAATAGTATAAAATATGTCTTGGATGTAGCCCGGAGGTAGAAGGGTTTCCAGGAACCCAATACCACCAAAAAATAAAAATTTAGACTGAAATCAGAGTGGATGCCAATAAAGGATGTTAATTCGAACACATTTAATTAATGATTCTCTTTGATTTTTATAACCATTTTTATATATTTTTTCAAACAACTCTGATAAATGTATAATATTGCTGGGCGTGGTAGCGCACGCTTGTAATCCCCGCGCTTGGGAGGCGGAGACAGGAGGATCGCGCAGGTTTGAAGCCAGCCGTGCTGGCGTAAGAGACCCTGTTTCAAAAATATAAAATAGGTCTGGGAGTGTAGCCCGGAGGAAGGAGGGCTTCCAGGAACCCCAGTACCACCAAAAAAAAAAAAAAATGTATAATATTATCTTAATTTTGCTTGTGAGTAAATTGAAGCTCAGAGAGACTAAAATACATCCTCATATTCACACAATCCCCTTGATTTCCCTATAACAGGGGAAGATTTATCTATCATGTTCGTCTCTAGATTCCAAGCAGTCAACATGTTTCCTTGCATGTAAAATCTCTATAGTCAGTGTACAGTAAATTTCAAAACAAACCAATGAATTTATATCAGCATAATATTTTCCTCAAAAAAACCATCTTTTTATTTATATCAAAAAGTTTATAGATCTGGTTAGTTTTGACCTATTTTCATGCAGAAGTCGCTTCTAACTGGTTTGTTCCCTATGAAATTTGAAAGAAGTGTTTACAAAGGAAGAAACTGATATAAGAATTGCCTGTCCTAACAAGAAATATAAGACAAATATATGTTACTTCGAGTCTTATTTAGGCCACTGATTTCCAAATTTCTTTCTAATAATCTTCCTCGGGATATCATTAGATGTTCTTTCTTCTTCTTCGTGTGTGTGTGTGTGTGTGTGTGTGTGTGTGTGTGTGTGTGTTGTGTGTGTGTGTGCGTGTGCGTGTGCTTGGGGTATTATGTGATCAAATGTGTTTGAGAATTGCTATCATATATAACATTATAACATGGAGCATTTCCCACCAAAACTTAGTCTCAGAATTCTCTCACAATACCTCATAAGATTGAAAGTCCACCAAAAAAGCTTGGTAGGAAAAAAAAAACCTCTTAAGAGTATGATTGTGTATGAGATAATTTTTCTGGGATCCTCAGGGAGGTATGGATGTGTGTGATCACTTCTAAAATTAAGAATGCTGTCAAAAATGAGTGCTTTCCCTGTATGCTTTAATCAGTGGCGTGGATGGGCAGCATGACTGTGGCTATCAAGTATGATGTCTCTACTCTTCTGAGCTTAAAATTTGGTGCTTTATTGCCAAGTTCTCCTTCATTCATTTGAGATCCCAACAGTGAGTGAGAGACCTGAGTTTCCCTTATGCGGAAAATGAGGCTAATATATGTGCTATGCATGCCAGATGAGGATTTCTATAAAATCACTTTGTACACTCTTCAATACTGTTCAAGACATGTATGTTTATTCTGCAGTGTACATTTACTACACCATTCTAACCATATTCCCTTTCCCAGTTTTCTGATAAAAGCACCCCCTTCCTCTGGGGGACTACCTTTCCTCATCCTTGTGTGGTTCTAGTGAGGTTGCCAAATATGTGACCAAGCAGCTGAGCAAGTGACACAGGCATAGTAAGTCATACTTTATTTTCCCTTTGGCAGTGATTAGTCTAGTGGAAACATGCTGTCCTAGCCATGCTGATTGGAGTCCTTTCCAAAACTCATTTGATTTGGACCCAGAGGAGATGAGGGATTCTGGGTCATGTCCTAGATGTTGGAAAGCTGCATCTCTGAACCTACCAGTACTCACAGCAAAGTAGTTTGTCACGGTAAAGACTAAAGCTGTTCAAAGACCAATAGAAATGAAAACAAAGGAGAGGAAAGAAGAAGATAGGGAGGAAGAAGATAGGATTGGGAAAAGGGCAGAGAGAGACAGAGAATAAATGAATGAATGAATGAATGAATGAATGAATGAATGAATGAATGAATTCCTTGCTTTTGGTCATGACTGAACGTTGTATCACCTTGGGAGTTTCCATTTACATGGACTAATACACCAATTTTTCTGCTCATTTAATTTGAATTTCAAGAGATAACACCAAAACAAGCCAGCACCACAATGTCCAGATGGTTTTAGCTAGTGTGCCAGGAGAAATAGGAAAATATATACTTTTATCGGATTTGGTATGTAACTGGGTACTGAGGGTCAATGTGAATGACAAGATACTATGATATCTGTTTTATAAACTACTTTTTTCTTGCAGCACTGGGGATGAAATCCAGGGGCATTCTACCTCCGAGCTACACCCCCAGCCCTATTTTTTATTGTTTATTATTTATTTTTGTCTCACTGAGTTGCAAAGGGTCTCATTAAGTAGTTGAGGCTGTCTGCGAACCTCCTGTCTCAGCCTCCCAAATGCTGGGATTACAAGCACGTGTCACCATGCCTGGCTCTTTTTTTTTTTTAATATAATAGTATAAACTACTGTTGTTAAGACAAAAATTTGAGAAAAGATATAACCTAACTCCCTGATTTTGTAGGTGAAGAAATTAGAGGCAACTGCATGAAAGTCTACCATAAGCAGAAGTAAATTAAAGCTTGCATTCTTTCCCATTAAAACAAATTTGCCAATTTTATTTTTTTCTTCAGAATGAAATAGTAGGTGTTCCTGTGTATTGGAAGACAATTTATGTCAGTGGAAAGTATATTGAACTTGGAGTAAGAAGTCTGGGTTGGAGCCCAGGTCTGCCCTTTGCTTAGGTGAGGTACTTAATCTTACTGCACCTGAGTTTCCCTTATGCATGGAATGAGGCTAATGTATGTTGTGCATGCCAGGTGACGATTTCTACAAAATTACTTCATACACTCTTCAATACTGTTCAATTGATGTTTTAAAAATTATTTTCTGCCTATAGAGGAGCAAATAAGACAACCTAACAGTGGGGATGGGAGGTGGGGAGGGAAACGGTTTAAAGCACATGATGTACTTATTCATATCGAAGCCAACCACTAACCCAAGCATGGGAGGGAGGGATGGGGAGGGAGTGAGGTCGGGACTGAGTGGGGGCTGGCTGCATTTATGCCTACACAAGTTTTTTTTTTTTTTTACCCCACTAGGATGTATAAATACAATGCGTCAATAAAAAATTAATAAAAAAGTGAAATGTAAATTTAAAAAATTATTTTCTGCCATTGGAAATGTGCTTTATTTTCCTCTTTTGCAAAATGAAACTTTTATAATTCATTTCAAGGCTGTTTATTCTCTGAAACATATACGATAACAACTCTATTATATATTTTGTAGTAATTATTTCATTGTATTCTCAAACTGGGGAATACTTAGGGCATGTTTAACTTTGGATGTACACTTGAGAATCGCAGTATAAGTACATGCTATTAATAGGACCTATCCAATTTTTCTGATCCATATTCCTGGGGGCAGGCCCGGTTGACAGAAGCTGTTTTCACAGTAGCCCTCGCACACCAATGCAACTCGGTTTTTTTTCTAACATAAAAATCATTTTTATTGAACAGTATTCTACTATGAAACCAGCATGATAATGCTTTTTATGATATTATTATAGAAAGGATAGATGCAAGCTACCAACCTAAATCCTCTCAAAAACTTATGTTTATGTATTTCAAATGATATAATTACAGAAAAATTTCAGGATCTGTGTGTGCGGAGAGGAAGTATATTTTATCATTTCAAAAATCAGTTGCCTTGCCAAGGCAGATTTTTTTCTCCCCACCCCACTGACATCAGAATTAACCTTGTGATTTGCTTTGACCAATGAGATTTTAACAGAAGTGACATCTGCTACTTTTCAGCAGAAGCTTCTTGAACCATTAAGTGTGTCTGCCCTTTTCTTTTCTCCTTCTGTTATGATACTAATAATAGCCCAGACTGGGGATGCCCCTTCAGTCTGTGATGTGTTAAATATATGGATCTATCATACATCAATACTGATATTTCCTTCTTAGTACAGATGGAAAAACCAGGATATGATAAAGAAACCCACACAAGAGAAAAGTAAAAGAACATGCATTAAAGAAAGTAAAGTTCTGTGAGTGGTTTAGTTTTGGTCTTTTTCATTCTACAGTTGACTTTTTTAAAACACAAAATTCAAAGATTTTTAATGATGCCCCTACATATTATTTTTAGAGGCTGGTACTAAGGATTTAAACCCAGGAACATTGTAGCCTGGCATGGTGGCACACTCTTGTAATCCCCGCACTTGGGAGGTGGAGACAGGAGGATCGCGCAGGTTGGGAGCCAGCTGGGCTGGTTTAAGAGACCCTGTTTTCAAATAAAAAGTATAAAATAGGTCTGGGAGTGTAGCCCAGAAGTAGAAGAGTTTCCAGGAACCCCAGCACCACCAAAAAAGATAAAAAAAATAAAAAATAAATAAGCCCAGGAACATTTTCTGGCTTAAGAGACCCTGTTTCCAAATAAAAAGCATAAAATAGGTCTGGGAGTGTAGCCTGAAAGTAGAAAAGTTTCCAGGAACCCCAGTACCACCAAAATAATAATAATAATAATAATAATAATAATAATAATAATAATAATAATAAATAATAACAACAACAACAACAACAACAACAACCACCCAGGGACATTCTACCTCTGAGTCACATCCCTATCTCTTTTAATTTAATTTTTAAATTTTGAAACAGAGTTTGACTGTTGACAAGGGCCTCTCTAAGTTGCTGAACTTGTGATCCTTCTGCCTCAGCTTCCCAAGCATTGGGATTACAGAAATGTTTCACTGCACCCGGCGTTTCTAAATATTCTACATTTTCTAGTCATAGAATAAAAGAACTCAAACCTTGCTACACTGAGAATCTTCACATCAATCTATGGGCATTCTTTAAAGTGAAAATAAATCATGATCACACAGTGGTTCTATTGACTTTTATTGTATTTTACCAGGCTGAATAACTGAACTTGACCTTTGAGTTCCTCCACCATAAATTCCTTTATTGTACTACCTGTTCTGTTTTTTTCCAAGTCCCTTTGTACAGTCACTTGGCCATTGAAAATTTCTTCCAATGTTTAGTTACCAAGCAAAATATGCAGATTCTAATGGACAGTGGATTTAAAAACCAATTTGCATGTTTACCAATTTCACATACAAAGCAAGCAATGCATATTTCATCACACCATCATCTGTTGTTTGTCTCATATTAAAAGAAAAAGGAGGAACATACTTGTTCTCCCCCAGAACAAAAATTATTTAAAATATATAGTACAAAATTGCTTCAAATGCCTTTTAAATTGTGTATCCCCCCCCAAAGAAAAGAAGTTTAATCAAAACCTCAAATTAAAATAATTAGCAATATGTAAAACAATTTTCAGTATAACCTAATTTTCTTAATGTCTCTGACCAGTGGCATAATAGCTCACCACAAACTATGACAGCTTTAGATAATTTGGCCACATTTTGTTCTAATGTGTTTATAGATTGTACCATGGGAGGAAAAAAAAAACAACATGTAATCATGAAAGATAAAGAAGTACCAATTCTTGGAGTTCCTTTGTTGTATTTATATCTTAAGAAATTGTCTTTAGTTGCGAATTACAAATGAGTTGTCAGGTTCCCTTAATAATTAATGTTGAAATGAACAACTGTTTCAAGTACAACACATTCCATTTAATGTTAAACAGCGTTATATTTACTGTAATTCCACCTTTCATCCTAATGTCAACCTTTAAATCTTTAATGCTTTAATCACACTTCTTTTCCTGATATCCCCTGTGAGTTCCTTCAACTGATACCCACTCTTTTGTGATAAGGTGGGCATGTTATGCTGCAAGGGTTAGTCAGCAGCAATTGTTAATTATTAAGGAAAACCAAATGCAGCTGCTGGAAAATTGTGTTTGTTCCCAGCAGGGCATGTTACCTTTAATCTCCACTGACACGGAGGCTAGTGAAGTCATAAAAGGGAGATAATGCATTTCAAGAACATGGCCCCAAAGAAAATTAAAGAATTTCCTATAAAATTAATGAGCCTAATTACCAGATAATGTCTGCATTTGCCTTTCAGTAAATTATCCACATTTCTGATAGTGAGCTGGAAAGAGGAGAAGCGATGAGGTGGGGCCCCAAGAAATGGCCTTGCTGAGTAGCAGATTGGGTGGAGCCCAACCCACTAAGTTTCTATTCCACAGGGCTTCTGTTTCTCCTAGAAAGCTGTGAGATGAAAGGCTGAGGTCTGTTAAGGAAGGGCAGTGTGTAAGGTGATGTATGGGGCCTTTAGCCATTGCTTCACGTTTCTGAGCTTTCATGCCCTCACCTTAAGTAAGGGTTATTGAAAAGATTGACTTGAAGTCCTTTATTTAAAGCACTTAGTGCAATGCTTGAAAGTAAAAAGCAAGCTTACTCATTAAATACTACCAATTCCAATAGTTCCTCCACATGCATAAGTTCTGCGTCTGTGGATTCAGCCAATGACAAATAGACAGTATCAAGAAAAAGATCTGTGTCTCTATTGAATGTGTACAGACTTGGTTTATGTCATTATTTTCCCCCAAATATGGAATACAAACTACATATTTACATTGCATTAGGCATTATAAGTAATCTGGAGGTCAATTAGAGTAGATAGCAAGATGTGTATAAGTTTTATACAGTGTGCCATCTTATTGAAAGGACTTGTTGGAATCAGCAGGGGTCTTTGCAACCAATTCTTTGCAGATACTGAGGGAAAACTGTAGGCCTTTCATTGCTACTGTGGTCCTGAGAATTAGATATACTATCTCCATTATCATTATCTTCTGCTGCCAACAGCTAACATGAGAAAGATTAAAAATGTGAGAACTGTTAAAAGAACTGAGCTAAGATTATGTCTTGGATATACAAAATTGTCCCCACCCACCTCTCCCCCAAACCCCAGATAAATAAAAAAGTGAATAAGGATTTATTTCTTTACTTCCATAGATAAATTTTGTTTCTAACCTAATGTTATGGAAATTCAAGTGAGAAACATGGCTATATTGCAGTTTCAAGAAGGAAGAGCCTCAATGAACAGCCCCTCTTTAGGGGCTAAATGTAGGGCCTAAAGTTCTACATTCTTAAACGTTTGCTTTGGATTATCAGAACCCTGCAGTATCATTCAGGAATTACACACTATGATTACAATCCTAAAAATGACTCTAGAAAAGCAAGTTAGATAAGGACAATTGTAGATATCCTGAAAATTCTTCAAAAGGTTTTCAGAGTTAACATAACTTCATAGGGTTTCTATGAAAAAGAGAATCTTATATGGCCAAACTACTTGGAATGCCAGAATTACTAGAGATCCCCAGAATAGCGCTAAGAGGAAAAAAAAAAAAAAACCCTAACCATTGTTGGCTCATAAGTCACAATGAAAATACAATAAATCTTGTAGATATTGTATGAGAAAAAAAATGTACTTGGTTGATTTAAGAATCACATATGAATTTTGCTTTTGACTCAGTGCTATTTTTGTTAGGGGGTTACTGGGTAATGAACCTAGGGGAATTCTACCTGTGCACCACACCCCCAGCCATGTTTTATTTTTTTATTTTGAGACAAGGTCTTCCTAAGTTGCTGGGGCTATCCTCTTAACTTTGATCCTCTTGTCTCAGCCTTGCAAGTACCAAGAATACAGATGTATACCACCATATCTGGCTGATCCAGTGATTTTTAAGAGTTTAAAATCTAAGTTAAATTCTTTGATACTTAAATCCAAGACAGCTACAATCCAGGACATGTCTGTATATGCTAGATGCAATTTGTGAGGCTTTCCCAAGGATTAAAATTGGTTCCCATGTGCTCACTGGACCACAGTTAGATACTAAGTGATCACTGGCTGACTCGGTAACCCTGAGCAGTCAAAGTAGGTAAATTGACACTGACTGCCTGTAATATCTGGTGAGGACTTTTTAAAAGCTGCGTCTTCTCAGCACTTCATCTACATCAGATGAAATGCTACAGATAATAAATCATACACACACATATTTTATTTGCATGAAACTAAGCTGTATAAAAGGCAATTTTATAAAATTATGACGTGCTATGCACAAGTCATAGTACAGAAGAAAGATGGAGAAAAGACAAAGAAAAATGATTTTTATTATTTTATCCAATCCTTATGGTATCCTCAATAATAATTTTGTTTTACACTTAAGGAAATAAACATCATAAATGTTTAAGAAACATTTCCCCCTAATATCTTGAAGCTGTTTACCACACTTCTCCATGATGCAATGATTAAATAAATTGCTGAGGTTTGAAACTCGGGCAGAATACTCCTTAATAAAGATATTCCTTACTGACTTTAGATTGATGTTATGCCAATAAAATAAAAAACACTGTATTTGCAGCTGCACTTTCTCACCCATGGGAGAATGGTCATAATGCTCAAAATCTGTGCAACAGGATGGGGCAAATCTTGAAAGCCACGATCAGATTCCGATACACCTGGGTTCAAATTTCATCTGCCAATTCCTATATGTGTGACCTTGGACCATTTATTTAACTCCCTGGGCCCCATTTGTTTCATGAATAAAAGGGGAACACGTTTATTGCAGGCTGTTGTACAAATAAAATGAGAGCTGCAGGTTAAGTGCTCAGCAATGGTCTGGCACATCCTAAGCCATCTGTTTATGTTATCATTTCTTCAGTCATTTATCATGCATTTATCACATGCCTCTTATGAGTCCCTTACTATTTATGGGAAATTGAAATTCCTTGAAGGAAGGCCTGTCTTTCTGAGGTTGTATTTTTCTCCTTTTACTTAAGCTTCATTTTCTTGGCCATTTACAATATGCATTTATCTTTTCATTTTTCCAATCAGAATAGACTTTCTGCTCAGCACTGGGGGAAACAGAGGCAAAAAGACAAAACTCCTCTCCTGATGACCTCAATGTTGAGAGAGACAGAGCAGAACATTGTAGAGACTGCCTGACACAAGGGGGTCCTGGTGGCTCAGAGAAGAGACCGGGAAGAGATAGTGACTTAGCTGGGATGGAGGAAGGGCAGGTGTTTGATGCAAGAAGCCAAGCATTCTCTGTCGAGACAATTGCTGGTGATACCAGTGAGGTACCTGAAGGAAATGAGTAAATGATATGGAGGAAGGGTTAATGTGAGAAAAAGAGAAGTGTGGACCCTGACTCTCAGGGTGAGGCCAGAGTCACAGGAATGTCAGTCCCTGAACTGGGGACACAAATGCATGATCAGAGAGTGAGGAAGGAAAACCTTGATCTGGAGCACAGTGAGTTGGAAGTTCACAAGGATGTTGAGTGGTACTTGCTTTTTTCCCACTTACAAAAAAATTTGAGGTATAGACCTCTCAGTTCATTTCTCAGAGCTGCTGTAATACTTTGTGTCTCTCGAAACAACAGAATTTTAGGAGAAGCCTCAGTGTAGGGGGCACCCTGTTCCTTCTGCAGGCTCAAAGGGAGACCCTTCTTTACTTTTTCCCAGCTTTTGGTGTATCCGAAATCCTTGGCATCTACAATAATTGTAAATACATTGCTCCAATCTCTACCTCTGTCTTCACATGGCTTTTACCTGCCCTTTGTTTAAATTTCGCTATTATTATGAAGACATTAGTCATTGTATCAGAGCCCATCCAATATGATACTAACTTAAGTTTATTACTCCTGCAAAGATACTAATTCCAGTTAATGTCACATTTTCAGGTTCTAGTGGATGTGAGCTTTGAGAAAACACTATTCAACCAATATAGTTCTTTTAGCCATAAAAAAAGAATGAGGTCTTATCATTTATGGTAAGATGGATGGAAGCAGGATCATTATATTAAGTGAAATAAGCCATACACAAAATGACATGTATCATATAATATCACTCAAATATGGAATCTGAAAATGTTGATCTTGTGGAAGTTGAGAGTAGAATGGTGTTTATCAGAGGCTGGGGAGAGGAATGGAAGTGAAGGATCATGGAAAGGTTGATCAGTGGGTACTACGTTACATTTAGATTGGAGTAAAAGGTTCTTGTGTTGTTTCACAATAGAGTAACTACAAACACAGACAAAAATAGATACTAGAAATTTCAAAAACTAGAAGAATAGATATTGAATATTTTTGCCTTAAGAAATAATGGATAGCCGGATGTGGTGGCACATGCTTGTAATCCCAATACTAGGTAGGCTGAAACAGGAGTATCAGGTTCAAAGGTAGCCTCAACAATTTAACGAGGCTTTCCACAATTAAGTGAAACCCTGTTTCGAAATAAGAAATAAAATTGGGCTAGGGGTTTAACTCAGAGGCAAAATGTCTCTAGGTTCAATCCCTGGTGCCAAAAACAGAGAAATAATAGATGATTAAGGAGATATCATGTTTAACCTGACAAATATCTATCACTCAGTTTACATTCATTTTGGTATCACATAGTAATCTACTATTATTTACAAGTTTTATATTTTTATGCATCAGCTAAAAATTCAATTCAAATTTAACAAGGTAAAGGACACAGAGCATCCTATTTATGACAACATCATCAATGGTTGGTAGGCTTTGGGGGATCCCAACATAGACCCCAGAAAACAAAATGTACCACCTATAGGTGACCACCACTTGGTAGAGGCCACCAGAAGCACAGAGACTTTAAGCAAAAGTCAACCTCGTGACTAAAGAAAATCTCAGTCTTCTGTGTCCATCATCCCTGCTCATACGCGGTAGTGCTTAAGAAAAGAGGCATCCTAGAAGCCTACATACATCCCCAGGGTAGGAAAGGAAAATGCAGACCAATGCCATTCTCTGCACTTACTTAGTGGAAGGAATAAACATGGGATTAAGGTGATAAATGTAAATGGAACCAAATTTTAAATAATTGACCATAGCTGAAGAGAGAGAGAGAGAGAGAGAGAGAGAGAGAGAGAGAGAGAGAGAGAGAGAGCAGACAGAAGCAACATAATAAGGTAAAAGGCAGTTATAGCCCAATATTAGGGTGAGAGACCCTCAATCATCTGGGAAAAGGAATTAGTGAGATGTCCAGTTAGGCTGTGATGTCACACTGATGGTGGAACTAAAGATATTAGCAGAACTTGGGAGAATAGATTAAGAAACTTCAACAAGCTGATCTTGACCAACATTTCTATTAGGCAGGACCATACCTAAATGCAGTCACAGTGAGAATTTCACACAGAATAAAAATTTTTAAAAAGCCCTCCTGTTCTGGAAGCCAAAGCAAGCCCAGAGGACTAGTATTACACTGACCTTCTTCTGCAGGCCTGCCTTGTGCTTGTCTTTTCACCATCTGCAAAGGAATTGAAATTTTACACAATAATATCCTCTTTTCCTCCTCAAAGCATTCTCTCTCTCTCTCTCTCTCTCTCTCTCTCTCTCTCTCTCTCTCTGTCTCTCTCTCTCTCCCCCCGCCTCCTTCTCCCTCTCTCTGTCTTTCCAATCTAGGCATGATAGTTTCTGTCAGACTTCATCCTTTTTAAAATACCTAGGGTCACTTTTCAAATAGCTTCCCCCATCCTACCACCATTAGATCTCATTCCCAAAAGATGCCCGCTACATTCAGAGCAGGGGACCAGGGCCAAACAAGAAGACTAAAAAGTGAAAAAGAAATACTGGCATTGATTAAACCAGGGAAACTTTCTTTGGTTCTTGTTCCAGTCCCCTCTGGTCTCCTGAGCAGGTTTTTCAAACACAACATTTGAACTGGGGTCCGCTCAGGTATTCTTTTTTTACAAGTCTGCTTTCCCAGCATTAGCATGTGAGCTAGAGTGACTTATTTCATTCCGGCTCAGTAGGAATCCACCGGCTGCATAAAAATACATTAAGGAATATTTATAAGATGGCAAACAGGACCAAATGTATGGGAAAGAATAATGTTGTGCATTGCTCATTACAAACATGATTATTTTGTGTATGTAACGGATGTGTTGTTAAAGCACAGTGGGTTGTTTGAAGTTTACAAGTTTGTTATGGATTGATTTATTCATGAAATGCTTTGTTTCTATGACAACTTTATTGGTTTGCCTGTGGTCTAAATACATATAGGCATGGCAGGAATTCCACGGTACAAAACAAATTACACACTCCCCCCCGAATCACTAGCTGCCTTTAGGGAGTGTAGCAAAAGGATTTCCAAGCAGCGCAGACATCACCATGCACAGAGCGAGCATTAGAGAGATCACAATAAAGGGGAAAACGGCTTTTTAAAAAGAACTACTTAAAAGTCTCCAACGGCCTCCAACTCTGCAATAGAAGGAAAGCTGGAAATGAGCAGAGAAATGCTCAACACAAGATAAGAGAAACACAGTCTACCCACAATGCACGAGGTTTTTACTTAAGCAAAAACACTGATCAAAGACCCACATTTCCTGCTATAAATAATGTCCCTTGAAGAATACCATTAATATTCACAACAGTTGTGTAACTACAAAAGAAACTGAGAATCGTTGTTTAGAGAAAATAATAATGGGTTTTGGAAGATAAAAGGAAAAGGTGGAAGAAAAAAGAGAGAGAGAGAGAAAAGAAAGATATTTACTGTGGACCACGGATAATCAGGAAGGGAATGGGAATGACTGTTAGGTGTCTAGTAAAACTTCAGTCAGGGGAATCATGCCAGAGGGAACCGAGACTTTGTCTAAGTTAGAGAAGAGAAAATAGAATCCAAATGATACTCCTCATATCACCCCAGAAGTGTATACACATGTTTACATAGGAGAAATTTTTAAATGGAGAACATTTTTAAAATAAAAGTGTTACTCTTCATAAATTCAAAGAATGCCATGCCGCATAATTAAAATTGTCTCAAACGTCGAGAAACAGTAAGAATTAGGTAAAAAAAAAAAAATGTACATGAACCAAGATGCATTATTCCCAAACCACTATTTCACATTTTGTAAAATCAATTTTTGTACTTATTTTCATTTTCACAGGCATTATGTGCATGCCGTTAAACTCAGGAGATTGAATATAAGGTATATATATGTTAGTCAGCTCAGCATCCTGACCAAAATACCTGACCAAGTTCACTCCAAGGAGGAAAGGTTTATCTTGGCTCATGGTTCCATGGCTTCAGTCTGTGGTTGGCTGGCTCCCAGGAGGAAGCTTCGTGATGGCAGGGTGTGGCAGAGGAGAGCTACTCAGCTGGGGCAGCCAGGAAGCAGCGAGAGCAAACAGAGGGGGCCAGGGACCAATGGAGTTCACAAGACCACGCCCTAGGGCACCGGCCTCCTCCACCTCACCTGCCTGTAGGTACCACTCAGAAGAGTCAATCAAATTATTAATCCATCAAATAGCTTTATGCACTGATAAGGCCGGAGTCTTCGTGATTCGATAATTTTACCTCTGAGCATCCCTCCATTGACAACACATAAACTTTGGGGAGGAGATACATTGTGATCCAAAGCATAACAGGCATAATACCTGACCAGCTCTTAGACTCATTACCTCTCTAAATTCTTGCTGAGATTCCAGATCAGATATGTGTCTACTCTGCAGCTCACCATCCCAGATTAAGTTAGACTTGAACATCTGACCCAGGAGAACCAACCTCTTTATATGTCAGCCACTAACTAACCTTTAAAAAATAAATTATCTGATGAGAAAATGTTGCAAGGAGAAGGCTGAGAAATGAGAGGTCGGGGCAGGAATGATTACCAAGGCCATTCTCTGGAGAGAAGAAACGATGGGGCAAAAGTATCCAAAAGAGCCACCGTGGTGGGCCCTTAAAGAAGTGAGGGCAAATGAAGCCCGTGGGTGTCTCAGCCCCTAGAAACCCTAGTTTCCATAGAGGACTCATTTGCCTTTGGATATTATACCTTTTAATAATTTATTTACTCGGCTAACTAAGTATCTGTCCTCTGCAACTATAGAGTCTTTAGTACACTGTAAAATATTACCTTATCATCCAACAATGGTTAAGTCACTTTTTCAATTGAACTGTATTTCCAATAGAAAGTTATACCAACTACTGTCATGGCATAGTTACCAAGTTCTGATAAATAAAACCACAACAAAAAAGTAATCCATGTGTAACATCTCGCAGACATTATCAGTGCATTGTTTGGATATAATTAGCTGCATACCTCGGAGGTCCAGTTAGTCAAAATGTTCATCAGTGGTAAAAACCCAACACAAATACAGGTGGCAGGGATCTCTGGGGCAGAAGAGCAACCCTGTATACATTTTCTGTATTATTTGGGGCATAACAGACTTCATTTGCTGCTTCCATGATCTCCAGTTTAGTGAATTTGGAAAGTGAAGGACCCTAGAAACCATGTATTCCTTACAAAATTAAAACACATTTATATTGTATTTTATACAAGTTTCAGTGTGCAATTGAATCAAGACTCTGTTCACATACGATAATTGAACACTTCATATTTTGACTTTAGGCTTCAGGGTGTTTGCTGTGATACCACGAGGGCCTTGCACATCAGAATCCCGGGAGTCAGCACTGCCATACTGTACAAGCAAACTGACATTCGCATTTGAGTTCTGCCCAATTTCGCTTGAATTGACACCTCTCTTGAATTTGAAAAGAAATCAGTAAACTGTTATCCCACCAAGATCAATTTCACAATTTCCCTGAAAGGCAGCAAAAGAATAAATAGATTTCAGGTGAACTAAATGCTGAATTTTTCTTTGGAAAAAATAAGGTACTAATGTGTGTGTGTGTGTGTGTGTGTGTGTTTAGTAAAGATTATGTGGAGCCTTAGAATGTGCTAAACTACCACCTCCTTGAATATTACCTGAGGCAAACCATATTATTTACATAAGCAAATAAGTCAGTAGAATTCTGGCAAATGGTAATAAGTACTATATTACTATTTGAGAGCCAATGAGGGTCTGAGGTTAAAAATAGGGGGTGGGGGAGGAAATGACCTTATAATGCAAAGAAAGATCTAGATCTGTAGAGTAGTTGAAGAGGGTTAGGGAGGAGATTAGGAAGAACTGAAGAAGAAAACAGTTCAAATAATATTATAACAATCTGTAAAGGAATTACTACCCATCTCACTAACTCCTGTGAGGAGGGAGGAGGGAGGGGTAGGAGAGGATAGAAAGATCTGTGTACATGGTATACGTTTTTTTTTTTTTTAACATATTGAACCTCACTATGATTTAAAATGCAGTAAAATAATTTTAAGAATAGAATGGATGGGGGAGATTTTTAAGATGAAGGGAAAAGGAATTTAGCTGAGGGTGAGGGAGGAATACAGAGGAGAAAACATCATTTTAATTAATTAATTTATTTATCTATTTATTTATTTTCTGCTACTGGGGTGTAACCCAGGGGCTTTTCTACCTCCAGGCTATACTCCCAGACTTATTTTATATTTTATATGGAAACAGGATCTCACTAAGTTGCTGAGAGCCTCACTAAGTAGCTGAGGCTGGCTTCGAACCTGCGCGATCCTCCTGTCTCAGTCTCCCAAGCGCGGGGATTACAAGAGAACAAGAGAAAAACAGGAGAAAAAATAATTTTAAAAGAAAGAAATAATAAAAAAGGTCTTGAGGCAAGAAGGAGTTTAGATAAGTTGTAAGATAATAAGAATCATATCAATATTAACTGCCAACACTGTTCTAAATGGTTTACTTCTATTAGGTCACTCAAATGAGCAAAGATCAGTGTGGCTGACACATGGAAAGTTTTCAATACACATTTATCAGATAAATGGATTTTTAAAATAACTGACTACATCCTGTGAAATTCTAATTACTTATCTGTGGGATACAAAAGTTAGGATGGGAAAGGATTCTGATGTGTGAATATTAAAAAGACACTCACATGACACGGAGACCCACCCCTGCTATTTAAAGACATGTGTCTTTTGTTAAGATATGGCTCCCAACATCTATCTATCTATCTATCTATCTATCTATCTAGATATATACATATATTCCATATATATAAATACATATATTCCATATATATACATATATATACTGGGGATGGACCCCAGAGACATTGCACCTCGAGCTACTCTCCTAGCCCTAATTTTTAGTTTTTTTAATTTTTGAAACAGGGTCTCCCTGAGTTGCGAAGGGCTTCGCTAAGAAGCTGAGGCTGCTGGCAAACTGTGGTCTTCATGTTTCAGGAATTTGGCCCTGAAAAAAAGGCCCACCCGCCGCCTGGCTTTATGGGAATCATTTTCACTACCATTCTTGGGAAGGTTCTAAGACTTTGATATTTGGTGGTGTTGCTGGCCAGCTCACTAAGCTGTTTTTGCACAGAGGTCACTGGGATACAAAGTATAACTGTGTTTGGCTATCTCTTCATGCTTGCCTCCCAAGGTAAAAAAGAAAAAAAAGAAAAGAAAAGGGAAGAAAAGTTGAATCTCCTGAGAGAAGCTCCTGAAGAATCCTTCCTGGGAACACACACCCTGTGAATATTTTATCTAACACTTTAGTGCCTGCACCATTTTGCTAATTTGACTTGGGAAGCAGTAATAAGATAAAAAGCTCAGGCGTCCTTATCCCATTAGCACTTCCTCTATAGTTTTTCTGACCCACATTTTGACCTGATCTCTCCCCTATTCCCCATGGCTTGTATTGTACTGATTAAAACCTTCATCCTTTTGAAAAGATGTTGGGGGAGTTGTCTGGATTTAACTAAAACTTCCAGCCTAAATTACCGTGTGATTTTCAGCTGATCAGAACCCATTTAGCATAGAAGGCAGTGGCCAAGTCAGGGAATCACAGACAGAGTAGAGAAAGGATATAAACAGAAGCTAGTTAATAGGCAATTAAAGCTCCCTTGCCATCCTACCGCCACAAAGCTCCTTATCTAGACTTACAAACACAAGGAAGAAAGTCAGCCATGGAAATCACTGTATGTTTTGCTTGGCCAGTTTAGAATTCTTCTCTTTCTCTCTCTCTCTCTCTCTCTCTCTCTCTCTCTCTCTCTCTCTCTCTCTCTCTCTCTCTTCTTCCTCCCTCTTCCCTTTCTTCTTTTATTTCTCTAAAGATCTGTCTGCGTTCATTCAGAACCCATCATTTTCAGTCTGTTAGCCTGACCTCTAATTGGACTTTTTCAGAATTTTTTTGCATGAGAAACATTTATATTTCACTGCATTTAAAATGTGCCAGTTTATTGTAGAGTAAAATAACTATGAGATACAGTGTATTCATCCCTATCACTCTTAGTAAACCACATAATCCTTCTCCGCTCTTCCCCTGCCAGGTACATACCCAGGCTTCAAAGAGTTTCTGTTTTAATTACCATAACCGCCTGCTCCCTGGCCTTTTGTTTTCTCTATTTTCTCCTCCTCATTTTGTTTGGGTTGTGACTGCCAAGTCAATTCTCCTTTCACGCTAGGCACCATGTCCATGTATTCCTTGAATTTTGACACAGCTCCTCTACTACCAGGCTTCAGCTCCTGACTTGGTTACATTCAGAGGGCCTTGTTTCTCCAAGCACCGCGCATTTCCGTTCCTGCACCCAACGTGGGTGGGCGCCCTGTCTTTTCTCTCTTTTCATCTTCAGTATGATGATGTCTTCTGTATGTAGAACCGGTTTGTCTCTATTCTGTTGATCAGTGAGAACATAGTACTACCACCTAGAAGACCTAGTGACCACGCAGTGTGAGTATTCATGTCACAGAGGAGAGCTGGGGTACAAGAAGTTCAGGTGACTTTTCCACAGTCACATTGTGGTCAGTAGCAGAGGCCTGAGAAGTCAAAACTCTCCCCCAGGGCTTCTGCTCTTCACCAGTATTTGCTACTATTTTCAAGTGTTAGAATCATTTTATTTTTCTTTCTTTTTATTTATTTATTTATTTTTTGGTGTGTGTGTGTGTGGTACTGGGGATGGAGCCCAAGGACATTCTACCCATGAGCTCTACCCCCAACCCTATTTTTTATTCTTTATTTTGAAATCAGGTCTCACTGGGTTGCAATGGGCCTCACTAAGTAGCTGAGGCTGTCTGAGAACCTGCATCCTCCTGTCTCAGGCTCCCAAATGCTGAGATTTCAAGCATGCACCACCAATCCTGGCTGAGAATCTTTTCTTGATGTGAACATTTTTTTAAAAAGAAACTCTTGGTTAAAAATGGTAGCTTGAATAGATATTTTACAAAAGAAATACGAATGGCCAACAGATCCATGGAGAAAAGGTTCAACATCATTAGCAATCTGGGAAATAGAAATCACAACAATCATGAGAGATTCCCTAACCCCAATTATCAATAATAAATTCTGGTGAAGATATGGGAAAATAGCCATTCTTATATACCTTTAATGGACTTTTAAATTAATACAACCACAATAAAAACCAGTATGGAGGTTCCTCAAAAGAGTAGGAATGGAGCCACCATATGATCCAGCTATATAACTCTTTGACATCTTTCCAAAAGAATTAAAGTCATAGTACCATATTAATACATGCATATCCATATACATAGCAGGACAGCTCACAATAGCCAAATTAAGGAACTAATGTAGGTATCCAGCAACAGATGAATGGATAAAGAAAATGTGATATATGCACACAATAGAATTTTATTCATTCCTAAAAATGAACAAAATAATGTCAATTGCAGGAAAAATGGATGGAACTGAAGAATGCTATGTTAAGTGAGAACAGCCAGGCTCAGAAAGCCAAAGGCTGTATGTTATCTCTTATATGTGGAAGCTGTTGAGAAAACAGGAAATCTAAGGGACTTCGGTTAAATGAGAGAAACCAGTAGAATAGTGGAAGGGTGTTGGGGAAGAGATGTGGGGAGGGGGAGAATGAGGCTTGAGAAAGGGCACACAGTTCAAATAAGGTTATGTCTATAAATGAAGATATTACTATCGATTTAACTCCAATGTAGAGGGAGGGGGAAGAGAGAGCAGGGAGGGATACAGAGAGAATACACCAAGTGATATACGTATGTATTAATATATCACCTGGTATACTTACAATTCACCAATAAAAGTATAGGAAGGGTATCTTGAAAGCATGTGTTTATTCCCTTTCTGTAATAATAATCAATCTAAAATTATTATAAAGAATACGAGGATAAATCCATAACACCTCCAAAAGAAAGAGAGGCTATCATAAGTTTGAGAGGATTTTACCCAATTTTGGATAACAAATAGTGAATTGAGGAATGATTGTTGATGTATTGAGAACAATTCAGAGCTGGAATTTTCAAATTTCTTTTGATTTTGAGATATATCAATGGTAATATTTCAAATAATATTTTAAATAGTTCCTCTTTCTCTCTTGTAAGATATTGTATAAGTAAATATATTTATAAATTTGCATATAAAACACAGACAACTTTAGCTATAAAGTCCTAGCCCTTTTAATCACTAAGCTTTCTATTAAATAATATGTCTTTAAGTATATTAAAACTAAAGGTGATATTTTAAAAGTGAAAAATCCTGTATAGGATAAATCACATTTTTTTGAGAGAATAAATGCTCTAAAAGTAAATTGGAAGTCAGAATATTTTAAAATAAATTTCTAATTTACTAATCAAAAGTACCCTAACATATGTAAAACATAATCTGTATGTATGAAATGCATTTATATAGAGAGAGATAGATACTGTTTGATGTTCACATGCAGGATTAGACACACTGCTCTAACACATGAGCTGTGGTGTTTGGGAATCACAACTCCAGACTAACTGATTCAGTCATTTAGGGAGTTTAATGAGTACCAGCTTGAATCCAGTTAGGATTCGAAACTGCAAGAGTTTGTATCTTTCCTGATAAAATATACCTCAGCAAAAGAAGGCATCGTTTTTTTTTTTTTGAAGGACTCAGTGCTTGTAGAAGATTTACTTAGTCTGTAGGAAACTAGCCAGGGAACAAAATCTTATTTACTAATAAAAGAGAAATAGAATATAACAAGTATTTAAACAAGGCAGAAAAGCCGGGCATGGTGGCGCACGCTTGTAATCCCCGCGCTTGGGAGTTTGAGACAGGAGGATCGCGCAGGTTCAAAGCCAGCCTCAGCTACTTAGTGAGGCTCCCAGCAACTTAGTGAGACCCTGTCTCCAAATAAAGTATTAAATAGGTCTGGGAGTATAGCCTGGAGGTAGAAAGCCTCTGGGTTCCACCCCCAGTACCACTCAAAAATAAATAAATAAAATAATAAGATAAACAAGGCAGAAGCATCATTCATATCCTAGTTAATAGGCTCAAGTGGTGGCAGGTCAGATCCAATTTCTTTTCCTAAATAATTCAAATAATAATTCTCATAATTCAATTTTGACTTTTATGAATGTGAGCATAATTTTAGTTATCTAGATAATTTTGAAATAACCTTTCCAGAAAAAAGATATTTGAATTTATTATCCATTTGGTTTTAAGTGATATGGCAGAACTCTTCCAACAATGAGGAAAACTGTAGGTAGTATTCTCATTTTTCTTGAGATGGTTAGTCAGGCCTAGCCATTTTCTACATTCAGTATAAGATGGACACTTATCCAGACCCTCATCTCATGTCCTGGTTCCTCTGAACTCAGGTTTTGGCATTCTTGTATCTTCACTCTCCTTTTGTGTCTTAATAGCTTTCAGAACTTGAGAGCCCTAGTTCAAGTATATTGACTAAAATGGGTTGATTCTCTCGGCAAACAATATCAAAAACTTTTTTTCAGAAGCATAATATCTCTGTAGTCTAGAAAAATTTAGTGTTTTTTCTATGAAGTAATTTAGAATTTCTATCACTCTAACTTTTTTTTTGTGTGTGTGTGTTAGTAGGGATTGAACCCAGAGAAATTCTGCCTCCAAGCTATACTCCCTGGCTTATTTTGTTTTTTAATTTGAAACAAGGTCTCACTAAATTTCTCAGGACCTTGCTAATTTGCTGAGGGTGGCTTTGAACCTGTGATTCTCCTAACTCAGCCTCCCAAGCACTGGGATTTACTTGTTATAAGAGCAGTTTTCAATCACAAGGTCATCAAATTTGTCCTGGGAAGATCCAGGACAGGCCAGAGCGAGGAGACCACCACTCCCACTTAATTAGAGAAAACAGGTACAAACGGCCACTCTGTCCTTCAAGGAGCAGGGAATGCGGTCACCCTCTGTAGGTAGAATGAGTGTTTTGGTTTCTCTGGAAACCTTGACAACTGTTTTTTAAATCATATTTATTTCATAAGATTTTTACTAAGAAATCAAAGATAGGTTAATTACACTTAAAGAGTAGTTAACTTAGGTCGATACAGTGAAAGTCTCACTTAGCTCATTCTAGAATATAACAGACTAGAAGATTAGGAGCAAATGTTTTCATCTTTGAACTCAACCTCTTGTGCAGTACCTGGCCTGTGTAGGTGCTCAGTGATATTTGTGTTCTTCTACTTCTGATTCTTGTTTCATCTATTAGTTTCATATGCAATATGAATGATAAAAAGTCATTACACTGACACACAAAGACTCCAAAACATTATTAGGTGCTATAACTACTTTGAAATAAAGGAGTAATTCCTTTGGCTCTTTTGACTATGAAAGGGCAGATGAACTTTCATTTTGATCATTCTAATATATTGCAGCTGATTGGCTGGGTGTGTTTCCTGTCCTTCTGTGATTGTGAAATATAAACGTTGTATTCTCTGATCTCAGCACAGACATGGCACACACAGGTATTGGCTAAAGTATCAATGTAATCAAATGTAACTTTGATCTTCTAACCTAAGCTACATTCATTTTCTCTACATATTGACTAAAGTTGTCATAGGTGACAGACCATTGGTTTAAAAATCTGTGTTATTTTCATCAGTGTTACCTTTCAAGGATTTAAAATTTGATACCGATTCACTGAAATTATATTTTAGTGAAATGTTGTGCTTTTCTTTAACCATTTATTTCTTTTCTCGATGCCACAGTTTCTGCCTGTGGAATCAACAGGGCTTAAGTCATAATAGTTAATTAATTGAAAGTATTTTTTTCTTTGACATCTCTAAGATATCCTCCCCCAGTAAATAAATAAATAAGCGAACAAACAAACAAACAAACAAACAAATAAGAAATAAAACAGTTCTTAAAAATTACTCCTTGGTATACTACCTATTCATTACATATAATCTTTTAGAAACAATTTTCCTCCCTCCCACAAGCTCCATCCTGTCTTTCCTTCCATTGTTTTTTATTTCTTTCTCTTCTTTTACTTTTATTCCTAGCATTTTACACAGATTTTTAGTATAGCTCTGCTTCTAGGAGCAAGCCTATGACCCTGATATTATTCTTCCTGCTTCTCTAGTAAAAGAAAACTTTGTTCTTAAAATATTAAAGCATCAGTAATGCAGGGTTTTTATTAAGATTTATATAAAAAGTCTAATAATACCATTATTTTAAATATTTTGTTCTCTTCAACACTAAATAATTTTTCAGAAACAAAGAAATTTGCTTAACAAATAAAGATGAAGATGCAGTTATATGTATCAGAGTTTAATCAGAGAAAAAGAACATAAATGATATTATTACTATCATTATTATTATTATTATTATTATTATTATTATTATTTGGTGGTACTGGGGTTCCTGGAAGCCCTTCTACCTCCGGGCTACACTCCCAGACCTATTTTTATACTTTTTAAAATTTGGAAACAAGGTCTCTTAAGCCAGCGCGTCTGGCTTTGAACCTGCGCTATCCTCCTGTATCCGCCTCCCAAGCATGGGGATTACAGGCGTGCGCCACCATGCCCGGCTTAATGATATTTAGATATATACATGTTTATATATAAGGAAATTCACTGCAGAGATTTGGCTTTACACACTTTGGGATCTGAGTAAATGCTTTCTATAAGGCTGCTGGCTTTGTGCCTAATGCCTGCACTTGAAGATCACCAGGCAGACAATCAGAAACAGAAGAGGGAGACAATATAAAAATATCAAGAAAACACTACAAGCACAGGCATGAGCTGGAACTCCTCAAAACTGAGCAAAACCTTATATTTCTTTTTACCTTTGACTTTGATGGTATAGGTGACCTGTAGCTACCAAGACCATTCATTGTAATGTTACAGAGCTAAGACTTGTGTTGAGCAGTTTGAACAGGCTCAGGGCTGCCTCAGGGCAAAGAGATGAATCAGCAGGTTGGCAATGATAAGGATGAGCCACAAATGGCTGCTGCTTCCTTTTTGCCTTTCAAATGCTGTAACAGTCTCTTTGAGACCAACCTCACCAGAAACATATGCAAAGGGAAGTCTGGGGCATGCAATTTGGCATAGTCAAGTTGACATATTGCAAAGCCACCAGAGCTTGTATATGTCACTCTTGAATCAACCATACTTTACCCCTGCATTCAATCTATATTATTTTAACTCTCCTTTTTGGTTAGCTTATTTCTGGTGCTGGGAATCCAACTAAGGGTTTCACACGTGTTAGGCAAGTGCTCTACCACTTTATTCTAGATTCTGTTTTTTTCTTTTTTTAAATACTTTTAGCAGCTGAGTGTGGTGGTGCATGCTTGTAATCTCAGCACTTGGGAGGCTGAGACAGGAGGTTCACACAAGTTCAAAGCCAGCCTCAGCTACTTAGTGAGGCTCTCAGCAACATAGTGAGACCCTGTGTGCTAAGAACTGTTTTGTTAAGAGGTACAGAGTGATCTAGAAGACTTGACACCAAGTGCCTGCCCCTCACTGTATACCTACCTTTAGAAAATTCTCTTCTTGAGCCGGGTGTGGTGGTGCACGCTTGTAATCCCTGCACTTGGGAGGCTGAGACAGGAGGATCACACAGGTTCAAAGCCAGCCTCAGCTACTTAGCGAGGCTCTCAGCAACTTAGTGAGACCCTGTTTCAAAAAAAAAAAAAAATAGGTCTGGGAGTGTAGCCCGAAGGTAGAAAACCACTGGGTTCCATCTCCAGCACCACACACAAAAAAAGAAAAAAACTTTTATTGGTGTATTATAGTCTTACATCACAATGTAGTTCAGCGTGATAGTGACACGTATGCACACAGCCCTTGGTTGGCCTAACCCTGGATCCCTCCCCAGTCCCTCCTTCCCCATACATGATATTGAGATTGGGATTGGTAGTTTCACATATGTACCTAATGCCACTGAAAGAGTTTCCTTTTTTGATTCTCCTTCCTTCCACACCCTCCTTTAAAGCAACTCCATTGCTCCTCTGAAGTTTCTCCCCTATAATCTAAATCTCTCTTGTATCCCAATTACTCCCTAGCTTTAGAATATAAGAAAAGACATATGACCCTTCATTTTCTGTAACTGGCTAATTTCACCTAACTTGATCTTCTCCAGACCCGTTCATTTTCCTACAAATTACATAATTTTGTTCATTGTTATTGAGTAGAGTTTCATGATGCATATATCCCATAATTCTGCAATCCATTCATCTGTTGGTGGACAGCAAGGTTGGTTCCATGACTTGGCTATTGTGAATTGTGCTGCTCTAAACATGGATGTGCATGTAATACTAATAGCATTTAGATTTCAGTCTCTTTGTAAAGATATCCAGGATTAATATAACGATCATACAATGGATCCATTCCCAGTTTTCTGTGGAATCTCTACACTGATCTCCATAGTGGCTGTACTGATTTGCAATACCACCGACTGTGTATAAAAGTTTCTAGTTCCTCACATCCTCAACCAGCATTTATTGTTGTTTGACTTTTTGATGATTGCCATTCTAATTGGAGTTTGATGGAATCTCAGTGTAGTATTTATTTGCATCTCCCTGACTGCTAACAAAGTTGAACATTTTTTCATATACTTATTGCCCATTTGCATTTCTTCTTTTTTGAAGTGTTTATTTCAGATGCCCATTTCTTGATTGGGTTATTTGATTTTTTAGTGTTGTATTTTAAGTACAACTTTATATATTCCAGATATTAGTTCTCTATCAGAGGAGTAGCTAGTAAAGATCTTCTATTTTATAGGGTCTCTCTTTAGACTCTTGATAGTTTTATTGATGAGAAATTGCCATTTAGTTTAACACTATCCCATTTACTAATTTTTATTTTAATTTTCTGAGCTGTGGAACAAAATAAATATCAAAATGGTCATTCTACCAAATATTATCTACAAATTTAATGCAATCCCTATAAAAATCAATGTCATTCTTTGCAGAGCTAGAAAACTTATTTCTAAATTTCATATGGAAAAACAAAAGACCCAAAGAAATTCTCAGCAATAAAAACATGCCGGATGTATCACAATACCTTACTTCAAACTATACTACACAGTTGTAGTAATAAAAACAGCATGGTATTGACACAAAAATGACACATAGACCAATGAAACAGAATAGAAGATACAGAAATCAATCCACATACTTACAGCAAATTGATTTTTGACAAAGGTGCCAAACACATAACACATACGTTCAAGAAAAGACAGCCTTTTCAACAAATAGTGTTGAGAAAACTGGTTATCCAGTTGTAAAGAAATAGAATGGAATTAAATCCTAACCTCTCATTCTGCATACGATTCAATTCAAGATGGATCAAAGTTCTATAATTTAGACTAAAGACTTTGAAATTACTAGAGGAAGGCATAAGCCCAACATTATAGGCACTGGTAGAGACTTCTGGCTTCTTTTAACCTTTTTTCAGAAATGCCATATTCTCAGAACAGTGTTTCCTAGACATATAATTTGAAATGGGCCTCCCCCGTTTAACTGTACGGAGCTGCATGCCCAGCCCTAAAGTATCTCCTCTAATTTTCCAAATATTTTTTCCATACCACCATACTTTTTCATTTATAAAATTATAATTTGTAATTATATTTACTTATATGTTTTAAAGTATCTGTCACTGTCTTTTCCAATTATATATACATTTTCTTCTTCCTTCCTTCCTCTCTTTCTCTTTCTTTCTTTCTTTCTCTCTTTCTTTCTTTCTCTTTCTTTCTTTCTTGGTGGTAGTGGGGTTCTTGGAAACCCTTCTACCTCCGGGCTACACTCCCAGACCTATTTTTTAAATATTTTTTATTTGAAAACAGTGTCTCTTAAGCCAGTGAGGCTGGCTTCGAACCAGTACCATCCTCCTGTCTCAGCCTCCCAAGCGCAGGGATTATAAGCATGCACCACCATATTCGGCTCCTTTCTTTCTTTCTTTCTTTCTTTCTTTCTTTCTTTCTTTCTTTCTTTCTTTCTTTCTTTCTTTCTTTTTGCAGTGCTGGGGATGGAGCCCAGTGGCATTCTACCTCTGAGCTATACCAGCTGCCCCATTTTTCTTTCTTTTATTTTGAAACAGGGTCTACTAAGTTGAGGAGGACCTTACTAAGTAGCTGAGGCTGGTTGTACATCTGTGATCCTCCCATCTCAGCCTACAAAGTACTGGGATTACAAGCATGCTCCACCATGCCCTGCTAGACTGCACGTTTTCATAATATCAGTGACAACAACTTTTCAGTCTTCATTATATACACAAAGTCTAAGTTAGTACATGGACATAACTAGTCAATAGTGCATGAAGAAAGCATAAATTCCAAGGCTGAGTAAATTTATGCCAAATAACCATCCTAATTTCACAAGAGATTGTATATATTTTTTAATATATATACTTTCAATAGTTACAGAAGAAACTACTTCAGAGATTCACTGCATCCCCACTAAGATACTATGTTATATTAAAATGGTGGACATTTCTTATAAAAATTGTGAAAACAGAGAAAGTACTTAGGATAAAATGTTAAATTAAAAACCATGGTAAACTATATTTAAAATGACTGCTACTAGTTTGTAATGAAATATATGGTAAGGGGAAGGAAATATATCAAAATATTAATATTGCTTTTTTAGGATAGCAAAACATGATTTTTTCCACCATTTTCCTAATTCTCTGTAACAATAAAAGGCAAAAACATAAATGCCTGATTTTTTCATATTTAAAGACTACTTTTTAAAAGCAGCTTCAGAGTCACAGCAAAATTGAAATAAAGGTTCAAAGCATCCCCATACATGCCCTGCCCCCACACACATTTTTTCCTGTTATCAGCATCTCTCATGTTTGTCATGTTTGTTCCTGATAAGACTAAAATGACACACCATTATCACCTAAAGTCATAGTTTACACTGGAGACCGTTCTTCTGTCGTGAATTCCACAGCATTGGACAAATGTATAATAACATGTACCCATCATTATAGTACCATAGAAACACTATATTTTTACTACACTAAAAATAGTGCTCTGCCGATTCATCACCCTCCTAACCCCGGCCAACCACTGGGTACTTTGACTGTCTTCATAATTTTATCTTTTCCAACATGTCATAAAGTTGGAATCATATAGTGTATAGGCTTTTCCAATTGGCTTTTTTCACTTGGTAATCTGCACTAAAGTTTCTCCCGTGTCTTTTCATGTTTTGACAGCTCATTACTTTTTAGCACTAGATAATATTCCATTGTGTGACTGTGCGACCGTTTACCTAGGCATTCATTCACTGAAGGACATGGTGACTGCCTCCAAGTTTTGGCAATTTTCAGCTGCTATAAACAGGCCACTTGCAAGAGTATGTGTGTGTGTGTGTGTGTGTGTGTGTGTGTGTGTGTGAGAGAGAGAGAGAGAGAGAGAGAGAGAGAGAGAGAGAGAGAGAGAGAGAGAGAGAGAATACATTTTCACCTCATTTGGGTAAAAGCCAAGGAAAGCAACTCGTGAATTGCATTGTGAGAGCACTTTTTGTTTTACAAAACACCCACAAAATTGTCTTCCAAGTTGCCAACAAGCTGTAAATGAGATTTCTTGGTCCACATCTTCACTACCATTTTTTCTGTGATTGTCCAAAATTTTGGTCATTTTAATAGGTATGATATGGTATCTCATTGTTGCCTTACTTTGCATTTTCCTGATGTAGCAGAAACCTATTTTTATATACTTATTTACATCTATATGTCTTCTTTGGTGAGAGATATGTTAAAGCTTTTGGCCTATTTTTGCTTATTTTCTTATTGTTGCATCTCTAAGAGTTATTTGTGTATTTTAGATAGCAGTGCTTTAACAGAAGTCTCTTTTGTTAAAATCTTCTCCTATTTGGTGAATTGTCTTCTCATTCCTGACATTGCCCTTCAGGAGAGCAGAAGCTTTAATTTTTAATGAAGTCCTTTTTATCAGTTCTTTTTTTATGGATCTTTGTAGAGTTATTTTGCATACCTTAAGTTACCCAGGTTTTATCCTTTGTTATATTATAGGTGTTTTATAGTTTATCACTTTACATTTAGATGGATGATCCATTTTTTGAGTTAATTTTATGAAAGATGCAATGTCAGTATCTAAATTATTTCTTCTTTTGCATAAGAAGTCCAGTTGTTTCAAAACTCTGTGTGTGTGTGTGTGTGTGTGTGTGTGTGTGTGTGTGTGTATGCAACTGAGAAAGGAACCCAGGGCCATTCTACCTCTGAGTTATACCCCCAGCCCAATTTTTTTTAAAATTTGGAAACAAGGTTTTGTAAGCTGCTGAAGGTCCACTAAATTTCTGAGGCTTTTCTCGAACCTTCAGTCTTCCAGTTTCAGCCTCCCGAGTACTGAGATTACAAGCATGCGCCACCTTGTTTGGCCAGTAGTATTTGTTGAAAAGACTACCTTTACTCCAATGTGTTTCATTTAATTTTGATTCATGTAAGTCTATTTATGATCTCTCTGTTCTGTTCCATTAATCCATTTGTCTACTTTTATAACTACTACAATGTTTTGATTACTATAACTTCAAAGTAGAATTGTAGTTTCATTCTCTCACCTTATTCTTCTCCTTAAATATTGAGCTGGCCATTCTGGATCTTTTGCCTCTCTATATATACTCTGGAACCAATTTATCAATATCCATTAAAAAACTTGCTAGGATTTTGATGAAAATCATGTGGAATATATTAAAATTTGGAAAAAAGTTACCACTTGACAATATCAGATCATCCTTTCATGAACACAGGAATATCTCTCCATTAATGTAGGAATTCCTTTTTGGTGTGTGGTACTGGGAATGGAATCCAGGGCCATTCTACTTCAAAGCTACGCACCTAGCCCTATATTTTTTTTTAATTTATTTTTTGCAGTACTAGGGATGAAATCCAGGGGCATTGTACTTCCTAGCTACACCCCCAGCCTTATCTTTTTTTAGTATATTTATTTTTTAAAACAGGATCTCACTGAGTTGCGAAGGGCCTCGCTAAGTAGCTGAGGCTGTCTGCAAACCTCCAGTCTCTGCCTCCTGAATTCTGTAATTACAAGTGTGTGTCAAAACATCTGGTGAAATTTCTTATTTTAATCATCAGAGTTCTTCAGCTTTTCTCATGTACACATTTTGTTATATTTATAACTACGTTTTTCAATTTGGAGTACCAATGTAAATGATTTTTATATTTTCAAACTCCCTCTATTCATTGCTGGTATATAAAAAGTGATTAAATTTGAAACAGTAACATTGTATCCTATAACCTTACTTATTAGCTCTATGAATTTTTTGTCAAATTTTTTCAGTGTGTACATAAGTGATCATTTCAACACTAAAAAGACAGTGGCATTTTGCCGCAAATCGACTCAGTCGGGACTGGGGTGATCCCACTCGTGATCGAAAATCTCAGAAAAGATGGGGGAGGATAGGGTGACGTACTGAAGCCTCTTATCTGCAGCAATTCTTTCCCTTCTAGGAAATAAATTTCTTTAAGTTCCTATTTGTGGCGCTTCTTGGAAAGAACCTGACATGGACAAGAGCATCTTGAGCTAAAAACACTTTATTACAAGAACCCTGAAAAATTTATACCCTTCACCAGTAAAGTTAATAATAAGAGAAAAAGAGATGAATGCAATCACTGTAAAACAATAGTGAATAACATGTAAACAAAGGTAAAAAAAACTAGTCTGGGCTTTCGGCTTTCAAGAGATTGACTCCGGATCTTCTCCCGGATCTTGCAGACAGGCAGTTCCAAAGGGCAATCTCCCAGAAGAAACGGGCACGCCCAAGGCTTGGAGGCCTCTCAGGGAATCTTCTTTAACTTTCTTGGAACTTTCCATCTTTTGGCCTCAGTCCGTATGGCAGGCATAGGGAGATGTGGTGATTCAGGTGGATGTGATAGAGTTTTCTCAGGTGTTGCCGCCTTACCTTCTAAAATCTGAGGGCTTAAGCAAACTCACAACACAGTTTGGCAGACAAACACCAAAAATACCATGTAGTTTTTAGATTTAGTTTTCAGATATACTTCCTTAGCTGTGAAACACTTTTCCTCAAACGATAGGCTTATTAGAAACCTATTCCTCTTATAAATAATCCATATTCCTGTCCCAGACCCTTTGCAATATCCTTTCCTTGGCCATATGGCACCTCACCCATCTCGGGCAGGGCTCATACTGGGTGTAAAGGTCAAGAATCTTCCTAGCCTTCAGCTCCATTGTATTGGGCAGTATTAGTTGCTTATAAACTGGGTTGCTTTGATGTTACACCCAACGTTTGTCTTCCTGTATCTGGGCAGGATCACAAAGAGTGGGGTAAATAGAAGCATCGGGTTGCCTCCCCCTCTAGGTTAGTTAGTGATTAGGTTGAAGGTCAGAGATTGAGGGGAAATCTGCGTTTGTAATTATTGACTGGAATGCTGCCACTGCATCTAAATTCTAAGTAGGTTTTATTACCATTTGAACAAAGCCGAGGACATTTAGGGGTTTAGACAAATTACAAGAAATTTTATTTTCCACGGACTCAGTTTCTCTCACAGTCCTGATCTTACACCACCAGAACAATTCGTGTGGAGAGTTAAAAGAATCATTACTAAAAGAATAATAGTTATGAAAGAATATCTAAAAGTGGAGAGTACTTTTGGCCAGCGACCACACCTTCTCTCGGGGCTATTTCTCTCGTTGAGATTCTGCCTATGGACTGCATGAATAATTTGCATACAGATGCCCAGAGGGCGTAACTGTAGCTGGTATCTGCAGCGTTTCTCTTGTTCTAATCTGTATAACATATATCATTTTTTTTTTTTTTTTTGGTGGTTCTGGGGTTCCTGGAAGCCCATCTATCTCCGGGCTACACTCCCAGACCTATTTTATTTTTGGAAACAGGGTCTCCTAAGCCAGCGCGGCTGGCTTCAAACCTGCGCGATCCTCCTGTCTCTGCCTCCCAAGCGCGGGGATTACAAGCGTGCACCACCATGCCCGGCCTACCATGTATCTTTTACTTACTTTTCTTGTCTATAACATTGAAAAGGACTTGTGAGAATAGGCAGGGAGACAGACTTGCTTTCTTTCTCATTTTAGTGGAAAGGCTTCAAGTTTCTCATGATTGAGCATGGGATTATCTGAATTTTTTTTATTAATCACAATGAAGAAGTTCACCTCTATTCCTAGATTACTTTTTTTTTTAATCACAAATGGTGCTAGATTTTCCCATGCTTTTTCTGTATCTACTGATACAATCATGAAATTTTACATTTTTAGGCCTATTGTTGTGAAGCCTGATATTTTCATTTCATCAATTTACAAATTAGCCTCATAAATATCATTTTTAAAAAGATTTAGTAATACTATGGAGTTTCCTGTTCTATATATGAAATCAGCATATTATCATCAGAAAACTGTAGACCACAGAAACCGTTAGTTGCCAAAGTCTTACAATACAGTGGTGGAGCTACTACTCTAAACAAGGTAGCTTTTCATGGTTGTGTTTCCGAGTCCTTTACCTTTATACCTTTATCCCACTGCCTTTTGGATGATGCTCTCTATCAGGGCAGTAGAAGGATAAAGGCCTTGGAGTGGTAGAGGGATGACAGCTCTCTTGTCACTCCCCACCTAAACACCATGGCAAGAAACTGCTGGTCCATTGTGCTAATGTGAGCCCAAGCCAACTTCAGAAACCTTCCTATACAAAACTCTAGCAGTCACTACTGCAGTGATACACATAGCCTATTGAGAATTCAAGGCCATCTGAGAGGAACAAACAAACAAACAAACAAAAACAGGAACACTGGATAGAGGGCTACAGCTGAGGCCAAAACTGTAGTCACAGTTTGGGGGAATAAAAGCACATAAACTTGGTGACTGAGAGATTTATGAAATAATCATTTGGGCTCTACCTAGAAAATGGAATTAATAATCAAAAAAATAGTTAAAGAGTATCAAAATCCTGAAATGTACTAGTCAAGATGTACTAAAAAGTAGCCAAAAGATTAGTGATAACTAAATTATGTATGGTGGGAAAAATATTTAATATTATCTTTCATATGTGTTAAAGATGAGATAGCAATTCAAAATCAAAAATGAGAAAAGTAAGTGCAATAGAATGTGGTGAAGCAATCTGGGAAGCTTTCATATAGATATACTAGAATTTGTGGCAGAGCCTAAAAGAGAAACATTATATAAAGAAAAGACTTTTCAGGTGAGGGAAGTGGTAGATACAATGGTGTAGACTATGGGGTTTACACTATAAAAATAGAATAAGTAAGAGATCCTTAGAATAGTAGATAGAGCTCTAGATTTCACCATCATAGAATTTGAGACTGAAAAAAATTTTTCATGTACTATAATAAATTTCCTTGGTCCCATCCCTCACATATGAATACATTAGAGTTTCAGGAAAGTTAGGTTATTTGACAACAGGTACATAGTGAGTTAGAAAGTGAGTAAATAACTCAATTCTTTTAACTCCCACTATAATATTTCATTTACTCTACTACATAATATCACTATTAGTTGGGCATAAAGAATGGTGGAAGAAAAGGCAAAAAAGGTAAAAACCAAACTGCTTAACCAGATAAGGCATTTGTATTTTTTTTCTTTAAGTAAGAAAGAATCAAGTCAGCTATATTGTTACACATCTGTAATGCCAGTACTTGGGAGGCTAAGGCAGGAGGTTCAAAGGCTTGAGGGCAGCCCCAGAAACTTAGAGAGGCCCTCTGCAACTTAGCAAGATCCTGTTTCAAAATAAAAAGAGCTGGGAATGTAGCTCAGAGGTAGAATCCCCTGGGTTTAATCTCTAGCTGTGCATGCACATTTTTTGAGCACTGTGGTGATATGATGGTATTTTTAGGTTAGAGTAATTTGAAAGTGGTGGAAAAGGTCAAGAAGAGCACCTTGAAGGCTTAGCAGGTGTCCAGGTCTCTGAAATGGTAATATTCTTAACTAAAGTGATAGCTATAAATGTGGGGAAAAGAAGAGAGGTAATATATGTATCACATCCAGAAGACTTGGTAACTGGTTAAAAATTGGAAGTCAGAAGAAAAGGGGAATTTAAATTCAAATTAGATTATATACACACATATATAATATCTATATATAATATCTATAATATACTTTATATATCCTCTCCATATATACTCTATAGAGTATCCATATCTAAATTCACATCTGTATGAAATAGAATGGTCAAGATCCATTAAGGGGTCACCAAAATATTGGCAATTATAAATTATGTGTATTTATTTTTCATGTATTTATGCTTTTCATACAGCATAGTAAGTGGACAAAAGCAGTAAAGATCTGTGTGGTATGAACAGTCAGGAACATGGTGAATTTGTTTTGACATGCTTTGTTTGGAGAAAATCTGTGACGCTCAAATGCAAACATCCTCAGACTCTAAGAAACGTTGGCTATGTTAAAAGAATAACAAGGTTGTAGATAGATTTGAGACAAAATGAGGTCTCTGAAGCAAAATCTAGAAAGACGTCATTAGTAGTCCACAGTAAGTGCCTTGGGACAAAAGGATGTCAAAAGTGCATAGAGGCTCCTAAATAAAAAAAGGACGAGTGCCATAAACATTTGGGAGCTCAATAAAAATTGATTTATTTTTCAGCACCTTACTGGGGTATAGAAAACTATATTATCCTGAGGTAAAACTACAACATGAGAAGGCTCTGCACTTCCTACAGACATTTTACAATTCCAAATGTCTCTTCCATCTGTCACAAAAGTGGGTGGAACATACTGTACCATCTTAGAAATTTGAGGGCATTTATATAAAAAGTACTTGGGCAAATGGCAATTTCTATCACAGTAGGAACATATGTAAAAGTGTATAGTATTCTGTCAGGCGCACAGAATTTTTCTTTACAGTAAGTTCAGTAGATCAGTAGTCACATCTGAAAGCGGCACAGGAGTTTTTCTGAGTCCTATTTATGTTAAAGGACATAGACCCTTTCCTGAATTTTCATTCTGAAGTGTGGGAAAGGAGTTGGCAGAGAGGAAAAAGACCAGGGAGAGCTGTTTCCAGGGTGAAAGTTTTGGAATGAGGAGGGGAAAAACTAATTTACAGGTTTGCTTTTCTTGGAGGGGGCTGAAAGAAAGAAGAACCAACTCTGGGTGCACTGGCTCAGGGGAGGCAGGACCTTCTAGTCTCTCTACTTTCAGTCAGTCATCTGTTTCCTTCTTTAAATCTAGGGTATGGCCAGGCGGGGTGGCGCATGCTTGTAACCCCTGCGCATGGGAGGCGGAGACAGGAGGATCGCGCTGGTTCTGAGCCAGCCTCGCTGACTTAAGAAACCCTGCTTCCAAATAAAAACTATAAAAAATGGTCTGGGAGTGTAGCCCAGAGGTAGAAGGGCTTCCAGGACACCCAGTACCACCAAAAAAAATCTGGGGTATATATTCCAAGCCTTTCACCAACTTTGAATTTACCTTAAAATTGTATATTAATGCAGATCAATAATATATACAAGGAGAAATTAGAACAAGGAAAACATGCATATATTCTGGCATATACTTTTTTTGTGGTACTGAGGACGGAACCCAGGAGCATTCATTCTACCTCCAAACTACACACCCAGCCCTATTTTTTATTCTTTACTTTGAAACAAGGTCTCACTGAGTTGCAGAGGGCCTCACTAAGTAGCTGAGGCTGTCCACGAGCCACGATCCTCCTGTCTCATCCTCCCAAATGCTGGGATTACAAGTATGTGCCACCACGCCCGGCCATATATTTCATTTTTATTCATATTTGACAATTTACATCTTACTTGTGTCAGGGTTATATATATATATATATATATATATATATATATATATATATATATATATTCCCCTTGAGTTTCCAAAAGCATTTTTCATGGATCCATTTATTTTTACAACTTAACTTAGAAAATTTGACCCACTTTTAAGTTGTTTTTATTTTATTTTTTTCCCCCTGGAAACTAAAATTAGATGTTTGAATTTCTTTTTAATAAACACAAACATTCAGGAGTGTGTTTTGAACATGAGCAACAACTTCTGTCTGGTAATTGGCATTTTTCCCTTTTCTGATGAATCACATTTGTACAGCTGAATTTAGAAACACTTTACTAGAAACATTGCCAATCCTAATATCATACTTTCAATGTTTTTTTTTTTTTTTTTTTGAACCGCTGATTTAAAATAGTAGAAAGAAAAGTCACAGCTACTGGAAATGACATAGGAGAAAGACTGGGAATCATCTTGCTTCTCTCTTAAGATGGACAGGGAAAAGAACTCTTGGATCAGAGATTGTCAGACCACTTACATTTATAGGCTCTGGATCATAAAGGTGCTCCAAATGCACTTCCATTTATTTTTGATGGAATGGTAAATATATAATAGATGTTCAATAAATATTTGTAGAAGAAAAGAAAGGGTGAAGGGCATCAATGCATACTATATCTTAAAAAGTGAAAACACACAGACCGAGGTTTCCTTTTACAGACATAAAAATCTGAAAAATCAAAATGAAAGCTTTGTCAGGTGGAAACCTTAAAATAAATTTTTTTTTAAAATTTTGTGTGATGCCAAATCCAATGAACTGCCAAATTCACTTATCTGTGTTAGCAACTGTATTTCTTTTAAAAAATGCTTATCTTTTGAAATGTTTCCTTTTGTTCATTTGTCCTTAAAAATGAGACACTGGGGATTGATGGGTGACTGGCAACTCTGTGTGCCCTAGGAAGCAGAAACGTCCACACGTGTCTCATTATGTATCCAAAGCACCCAGCCTGCCGTGGAGTCACACGGACACAGTTGGCCGTGGCACAGGCCCCTTGCTCAGTTCTGAAACGGTAGCAGGTGGCTGTTAGCTAAAACCAAACGCTGAAATTATCTTCACAATTGTGCTTGACCCTGTGCCTACAAGTTTCAGAGGCAGTCATTGTATACGTGGGTTGTGAGAAAGCATTTCTGGGGCTTAAATTCACGTTGGCGGTGGGTTTGGTTTATGTATTGAGAAGCATAGGTAGGGGTACGCTTTTGTTTGGATATACATATATTTAAACTCAGCGAAAGGTTTGGCACATTATTTAGATTGTAGCTGTCAATTTGGTTTCTCAAGCCAGGTTGGGCTGGTGTGTCTGGTGCTGTTTCCATTTGGAGAATAAGGAATAGAATGAGCTTTCAGACTTGTGTATGAGTTGGGGGAGGGTGTCTCCACTCAGGAACCTTAAGTCCAGGAACCTTTGGAGCTGCCTATAAAATAGAGGCCTAGTGTTTCAGCAACTGTGGAGCTGTCATCGGCGAGGGAAGGAGGCCTAGAAGGAAAGTGAATGAATATTCATACAACAAATGCCGCCTAGCAGAGCTGGGAAAATAACTGATAAACCAATCTATTTGGCTGAAGTATTACACATGATTGAAAGAAAAACGACATTAAAATATGGATGGGTAGAAAGCATTTCAGGAGAAACTTGTCACCAAATGGTAAGTAATTATAAAGCTCTCATGCTCTGTATCTATAACTTGAAAAAATTTGGAAGAATTGTGCTAGTGAAATAACCTGAGAAGGTTTTTTTTTTTTCTTTTGTTTTCCTTTCTTTTCCTTTTTTATTTTCTTTTGGCAGAGAATGTTCAAATATAGGGTAAGTTCATGTGGACGCTGAACAAAATGCTAAGCAGCAAATTTTGGTTCCCTTATAGCTAAGTTACCAAATTTTTTTTCAAAATTGGGAAACAGAGCTATTTCTATGAAAAAATCAGCCACGCTTATTGCTTATGGAATGAGACAGCACAACATAGAAGATACATAAACCAAGACTTTACCAGTGATTCCAACAGCTTGTTTCCCACAGAGAGTTTTGGCCCAAGGCATTTTAAAATTAACTGACTGGGTCAAGTGAAAGATGCCTTTATAGCCCACTCTGGCTAAAACTGATCATAAACATGTCCGCTATGGCAATAATAAACTTTCACTCTAAGCTACTAGGCCGTGCAACTTGAATTTCAGGCCCATGTGTAATGAAAGTAGCACTGTATGCACTTTGTTCCAGAAAGTTTGTCTCACTCAACTCTGGGTCCGTATGAATTTGAGAAGGGCATGCATTATGGGCTTCAAGGTTCCTGTTTTGCCAGTTTGGAGAAATCAAGTCACACTCAAAGCCGATCGATTTATTTCTGAGGATAATAATGTGAGTGGTGTTGCAAAATAAATTATTCACTAATACCACTCCCTGGTATCTTTCCAAAAGAATAAAACTCGGAATGCTATAGCGATACATGGCTATTCATGTTTATAGCAGCACAATTCACAAGAGCCAAATTATGGCACCAACCTAGATGTCTGTCAACAGATAAATGGATAAAGAAAATGTGGTACATATATGCAATAGACTTCTTTACTCAGCCATAAAGAAGAACAAAATTATGTCATTTGCAGGAAAATGGATGGGACTAGAGAATGTTATGCTGGGTTCAGAGAAGCCGGTCAAGGGTCATATGTCTTCTCTTATATGATAAAACTAGAGAGAAATTGGAAATCAAAAGGACCCTCAGATAAATGATGAAAGAGACCAGTAGAATAGTGTAAGGGGGTTGGGAGGGAGGGAGGAGATACCTGAAACTTGATGAAGAAAAGACTTTATATAAAGTTCTGTCCATAGATGAAGGTATCACTGCCAATTTCACTAATGTGTGTGGAGGAGGTGGGGAGAGAGTAGGGTGAGATCCAGAGGGAAAAACACCAAGTGCTCTGTGCATGGTGCTTGTATCGCTTTGGATCTCACTATGATGTATAATTACAATGCACCAATAAAACAATATTAAAATAATAAATTATTCAATGTGAATTATTGTGTATGGAATCCAAGTACAGAGGAAATACTGTTTCCCTGATTTTTCAGAGACCTCTCACTGTCTCTGAAAAGGGCATTTTATGCATCTTCAGAAAAGAGATATGTGTTCAAACACAGAAAGAGACAAAAACTTGTAGTTGCATCCATATTTTTTTGTGGATGAAAGAAATGTGGAGGAAAGGAAGAGGTTTGGGGTTCTCTCACGGCCACCTGTTTTTTTCTCTACACTGACTGGCCAAGGGTAGGGCCTGGAGTGCAGGATAGGACCTAAGTTTAGCTCTAGTCAGTTCCTGTGGACCTTGCCCAAGGGTACATAGGGAGCACTTCACAGTAGTGCTCCTTATCAGGACCAAGAAATGGCCTAAGATCCCAGGCCTTTTGTCCCCAAGTTTGCACATCACCTAATGGGCCTGAATTATTTGGCTTCAGCCATCAAACTAATACCTACCGCATTTCCTTAGTCCATGCGACATCTCCTAGATCTCTAGCCCCTGGTAATCAAATAAATCTACCTTGAAGAGACACTTGACCCAAGATTCTTTTTTTCAAGTCTGGTAGTGGCTTCTGATGTCCTCATAGCTGTTCAAGCACCCATGTGATACTGGGAGTCTACCATCTGCCAGAAGCCCAACTATTGGGTTGGGCTCCTTTGTAGAGCATTTCTAACCTGGAATTTGCAAAACATTTTCCATTGTTTTGGGTACTTATTGGTGTCTAGACCATTGGTGTCTAGAAATGCCTCTTCAGCTGTTCAGAGTACTCTTCAGTTCCTTCTGAGATAAGTATCAACTTTGCTCTATCCACTCACTCAGAACTCCCAAAGCGTTTTATAGTCAGTGTCAGCCCAGCTATATCAAATTGAAAATAAGTGGTTCTAGGTTTTAATCCTGACCCTGCTGCCAACACTGCAACCTAAAGCAAGTTCCATAATGTTCTTGGGCTTCCATTTCCTCATCCTCCTAAGCACTAAATTCCCAATGAGGTTCCTCCCTATTTTCAGAGTTCTTTGATTTTGTGATTACATAGCAAAGGTTAAGAATAGCCATAAGAACTTAACTGTTAGAAAAAACGTTTATATAAGTAGATGTTCTTTAGAGGTGAAAGAAACACCAAAGGAGGTTTCCATTGAGCCTGTACAGCCAAATAAACCCAGGAAAGACCTGAAATTTTAGAAACATGATTATAGACATCACTGTCCTTTATACTTGAAGCCAGTGTTCCTGACAGTAATTGTTATGTCTGCGGAAAGGAAACTGAAAACATCTAAATGTGCTATAAAGCCCTTTTAAAACACACAGAAAGGATAACCTTATTTGCAGAGCTTATTGCTGAAGCTAACTTTTGCTAACAGTGTGAACCACCTTTCCCTCCATCAGGTAAATCTGTCTGAAGTTATTATCTGCTGCTGCCCAAAGCTCCTACAAGATTGAAAATAGGTTCTCAACATGTCCCACATGGATTTTGAAATATATTTTTATTAGAAGTTTTATCTTGATCTTATTACAAACACCATTAGCACTACCAGTATTCACTCATTTTTTTGGTCATCTATAATTTCATGTTTCACTAAGTTTAAAACAACATAAATATTACAATTGTTTGAAACATACCAGCTTCACACATTCCACTGAACAAAACACCATCTAAGATTTTTGAAATTGTTTAGAAAATCATCAAAATTGAGGTGCTAGGTTCATAAGTGCCATACAATTAGCACAATTTTTCCAATTTTATAAATTCCCAAACACTGAAATTATTTAAATTTTCTCTCTCTTTTATTCATTTCAAAAAATAGGTTAGTCATATCCTTCAGTTAAGCCTCACAAGCATATTTCATCTTCATATCAACTGTCATTTAGAAATAAGGTAACTGAGTTTATGATAGGTTAAAAAATTTATTCTAAATTGCATAGATACAAATTTCAGATCTGTATTCTGATAAAAGTCTACATCATCCAAAGTCTTAATTTACAGCCAGCCTGTAATTTTGTCATTCATTCTCTTGCTTATTGAATTAGGATAGAAAAGTATATCTGTGGGTGGTTGTAGCATGTTCCATTGTGACTGAGTTAATTTTGAGGCACTCCTGAGGCCCCAAGAGGTCTAAATCTCTATTGGCATAGGAGCCAATTCTGCCCTCCCACCCCTTTTTAAGGCCCTGGTAAGCTTCTAAACACCAAACCCGGAATTTTAATTCTGTTTCTTTACAACTATAGCACTTGTCTTGTTTCTCTGTAGAATGTAATTATCCTTCGAACTAAGGCACTGACACTCTGACTTAGACAAATGTCTTCTGGCTCCATTTAAAATTTTTGACCCTCTAAGTGATGTAATAGCAAAATTCATAATCCATGACAACCCAAGGTAAGAAATAGTAGTGCTTAATTCAAAAAAGAAACTGTGAATGCATTTAGGAAATAAATATACAAATGAATATACAACATATTTTTCAAAGACAATATCTGCCATAGTAAGACAGATCCTTTCCTGGGGTGTATGCCTTTACCCAACTGATAGGCCTTTACCAATGTCAACAATAACATCAACAATAAGAACAAGAAAAGACAAACAAAAAGTGTCAGAAGCACAATAGATTTGATATCTCTCATACCCCTTTTGAAGTGCCTGACAGAGTGCATGATATCTATGAGTAGCCAAACAATATTCATAGGAATGAATCTATAGGAAATACACTAATAACAGAATTGTTTTCTGTTGTGTAGAAGGATAGGCTATGATTTATTTTTAAGTGTGCAGTAGAAGAAGGTATTTTTAGGGTGACCAATAGTTCTATTTTGCCTGAGAATTTATCAGCTTTTGGACTTAAAAATCCCACATCTAGGAATCCCCTTGAGACCTGGGCAAACCAAGATAATTGGCCATCCTACAGTTGATCTACATATTAAATATATCTTTCAAATCGTTTTGTCAGGTAAAGTATCTTTTCGGAAAGATATTATAGAACCCCAGGTAAATTCACATTATTTTCTCTCTCTTCAGCCTCAAAAAGAAGGAAATAAAAAAGATAATTTAAGTCATCATCTTACAAAAACAAAGACAATCACCAGGGACAGGCAAAATGTTCCAAAAGATGTTTCAAAAGAGAGTAAGTAGATGAATAAATGATTACTGCTTTAGTACAGCATAAGGAGATACAAGGTATTGCCAGCTGAGAAGATGTGAGCTGTGAACTACTACTGGAAGCACAAGGATATTAGGAAACCAAGTAAAACAGAGTGTTATGAAAGTACAGAACTTACAATGGGAAATACTGAAAATACATATCTCAGAGAATCAGACAGCATGCTTGCATTACCATCCAGACAGCTCTGTGATAAGCATCCTTCCCCACCCACCAACACATCTACAGATAGGGGGAGGTAGATTTTTCTTGGAAAACTGAATTAAAGATGTTCAGGACTTAGCAACACCGAACGGTGAACAGTAGGAGTAAAACTTGAGGCCAAAACTAGGTGTGGTGGCACATGTCTGCAAACCCAGTACTTGGGAGGCTGAGACAAAAGGATCACAAGTTTGTGGCCAGACTCAGTAACTTGTGAGATCCTCCACAACTTAGTGAGACCCTGTTCCAAAATAAAGAATAAAAAAATAGGAGGGTAAGGTTTAGAGGTAGAAAAAAAGAACAAAATCAATAAAACAAACAAACAACTTGAGGCTGACAGAGAGATCGAGTAGAAATTTGTGCATCACAAAGACACATCCTTAGAATCTTACTAGCACTCCATTTCCTTCTCCACTTCCAGAAAAACAACAGTCTATCAATCAAGAATCAAGAATATGTCTTTTGATATACCAGCATTCAGATAATTTACCTCCCAGATACCCTTTCTCAGAAAGGTACAGGACTGTATGTGCCAGAAAAATTTTTCTTTTATCAAGAAAGTAGAAAATCTGAGATCCAGGAAACGGCAGTTCAACCTAAGATAAAGGTAAAGGAAGATGAAAACTGTGTAGCAGGCCTACAAATTAGCCTGTAATTAATACAGATACAAATAAAAAGTTTTAAAGATTTTTTTCAAATCTATAGTTGATACAGATTAGAAAAAAGTGTAAGATTTTAAAAGGTGGAAAATGGAAACAATAGCATTTTATCTATAGTGTTAAAGAGATAACTTAGTGAAAAGTGTATGACTGATCAAATAAGAAAATGCAAAATAAAATAGATTCTTAATATATTACTTTCTCCACCATGAACAATATTTACATAGTCAAAACAATTTAAACACTATTGTTTTAAAGACAATTTGTTGGGGTACAAACTGGAGAGGTTGGTGAGAGAAGTGGGCGTATGCAAGTGCTGACTCATCAGCCACCAGGACAGGAAAACACAGATGGCACCTGGCAATAATAAATAAGGTGTAACTGTGAACACAAACATGGTGCCCTGTGGATTTTATAGATAGGAGCTCAAATAGTGGGAGGAAGCTAAGCTGTCATCTTGATGGGGTCCAGTCATCTGGGAGCCCAGAGAGAATTCCAGGGAAAACTAGCTTGAAAGCAGTACCCTAGAAGGAGAGAACTTGATTGTGGAGCATAGTTGTCTGGGTAGAGTGGAGTTAGGGTGGAGCTGTACAGAGAGCTCAAATCTTGGTGGATCATGTCAAGCATCTGCAGAATGTGAGATCTTTGCCAGCTCCCCTCTGCTATCTGAAATATGCAAAGTACTTAAAAGACTCAGTGCTGCCGGGCGTGGTGGCGCACGCTTGTAATCCCTGCGCTTGGGAGGCTGAGACAGGAGGATTGCATGAAGCCAGCCTCAGCTACTTAGTAAGGCTTTCAGCAACTTAGTGAGACCCTGTTTCCAAATAAAAAATATAAAAAAAGGTCTGGGAGTATAGCCCAGAGGTAGAAAGCCTCTGGGTTCCACCCCCAGTACCACCAAAATAAATAAATAAATAAATAAATAAATAAATAAATAAATAAAATAAAAAATAAAAAAAAGACTCAATGCTAAGAAAAAACCTAACCAAGGAATGGGCAATTGAACTAAATAAACACTTCACAAAGGAAGAAATACCAATAAATATATTAAAACATTAAAATGGCACTCATCAGGAAGTCAAACAACAATAATTTCTGGTGAGGATGTGAGGAAATAGGAACTCATACATTGTTGGTGAGATTGCAAATTAGTGTAGTCAATATGGAGATTAGTGTGGGTAATCCTCAGAAAACTGGGAATAGATCCACCATATGATTCACCCATATCATTCCTGGGTATCTTTACAAAGGGATTGAAATCATAATATGACGATGATACATGCATATCCAGGTTTATTACAGCACAATTCACACTAGCCAAATCATGGAACCAACCAAGGTGTCCATCAGCAGAAGAATGGATTACAAAATTATGGGCTATACACACAATGGAATTCTACTCAGCAATAAAGAAGAACAAAACTGTGTCATTTGCAGGAAAATAGATGGACCTGGAGAACATTATGTTAAGTGAGATTAACCAGTTACAGAAAATGAAGGGGCATACATTTTCTCTCATATGAGGAAGCTAGGAAGTAATTAGGATGCCAGAGGGACTTCATATAATGAAGAAGAAACCTCAGTGGAATGACATAGGGGAGTAAGGGAGGGAAGAAGGTAAAATCAATGAAGGAAACAATTCCATTGACATCATGTACATGTGTGAAATTATAAATGCCGATCTCAATATCATGTGTGAGAAGGGGGAGGGAGTCAGGAGGAAGCTCACCAGGTGCTGTGTACCTGTATGTCACTATCATGCTGAACTACATTATGATGTAAAACTACAATACACCAATACAAGTATATCAAAAATAAAAGTTATTGAGAAAGATGAAACTAACCTATCAAAGAGTTCTCCAGAAACTGGGACTTCACTCCAAAGACACTGAGAAAAACCATAAATTCTAAGTGAGATTAGTCAGTCACAAAAAATAAGAAATCAGATTCTTTTTCTAATATTTGAAAGCTAGGGAGAAATGGGTAATAGGAGGAACTCTAGATGAAGAAGGAGATTCTGTAGAGGAGCAAATATGGCGACCTAACTGAGGGGATTGGAGGGGGGAAGAGAAAAACTCTTTAAAGCACATGATGTATTTAAACAAACATATAGATGTCAACCACTAAGCCAAGCATGGGAAGGAGGGATGGGGAGGGAATGGGGTGCAGATTGGGTAAAGGCTAATTGGGTGATGTGTATATGTATGTCTCCACTAGTCTTTTATCCTATTAAGATGTATGACTACAATGCACCAATAAAAAATTTTTAAAAATGAAAATATGAGGTTAATCTATCAAGTGAAGTGTGCATGTATGCGTTTAGCACTTTGTACATCATTACAATTTATAACTACAATATATCAATAAAAGTATATAAATATGACAAAAGTTCTCCCTCAGTTTTATAGATGTTTAATTTTTTATGTTACAGTATCTTATACAACCAAACTTTTGGAATAATATTTTTTTGCTAGTAAAGTTGTGACCTCATTTTGTGATCAATTGTTCAGAGTTTAACAGAAAAGGAATTGAATATTTTATATGTAGGCCAGATGAAGTCTTTAGAAACCAAAAGTTGCTCACTACTTTTCAGACTAGAAATGGAAAACCCACTGGAGCACTTTGCAGGTTGTTATGTTTTGCAAGGATAGAGACACACACATAATAGTTGAAAGACTAACAAAGCCTTCAACAGACCATGTTGCTGAGTGCCTGCTGAGTGAACAGTCAGTAAAAGAAACCATGTCACTGTCAAATTTCAACAATACAGTCATTTGTTGAACTAAAGTCTTAACAGCAAACATGAGGGTTTCTTTTGCAGAATTATACTTTTGACTTTTTAGTTGACAGATGTGTTTGGACTGTTGGTTTTTGTATGCATCTGGTAGCCACACCAACTAATGATCAAAGAAAATTTATTTTATATGTAAATGGCCACTTTACAATATTGAAATATTCAGGGGTCAATTGGTTTGATATCATGGCTTATGTAGGAATAAGCATTATCTCTCTTCGCCTTGATTGTGCAAGAGCAATGACAAGAAAACTGCCAGCATCTTGGCATGAATGAGTCCAGGCTGGCACAAAATTGCACCAGTAGTCACTCTCCTCCCAGCAACGTCCAATGGGGCATGGAGCCAGATTCACTTAACAATGTCCTCATGAAGAAATAAAAAATCACTTCCATTAAATATTAACTTTTTAGTACATGTTCTTTCACTCTTCTATATATGAACTGGGAAGAAATGCAGTTCTGGTGTGTATGTAACTATAATAAGAAAAGGCATTTGTGTGATCATTTGAGTTTGGAGTTGACCTAACTGATCTTTGAAACAGAACAGCATTTTTATTTGAAAGAAAGATTTTTTTTTTTTTTTTTTTTTTTTTGCAGCAGCACTGGGTATTGAACACAGGAACATTCTACCTGCAAGCTATTCCCCCGGCCCTGTTTTTTTATTCTTTATTTTGAAACACGGTCTTACTAAGTTGCAGAGGGCCTCACTAAGTAGCTGAGGCTGGCCATGAACCTGCAATCTTCCTTTCTCAACCTTGCTAGTACTGGGATTACAAGCGTGTACTACCATGCCCATCTTGAAAGAAAGATTTAAAGACAAACTATGGGTTATTAGACTTATGATATGGCAAGAATTTTATAAAATATAAACTGAGTCTGACAAACTGAGTCTGACATATCAAGCCAAATACTAATTGTTAGATGTGGCAAAATTAGAGGTTTCAAGTACATTTTGAAAAACTTGTATCTAATACCATGAGTATGACAGCTTCCTAATGCTTCACAATTTCTCAGATATATGGTAGCAATATTAACCACTGTGGTACTGTAATACTGCATGATAAAACGTGTAAAATGTTTAGAAAGCTTGTGTAACTCAGGAGCTAATATTTTCCAAATGAGTGCGTGGTGATCACTCATAGGTAACAGATCCATTCACAGTGTTTCACAGACCAATGAATCTTAATGAAACAGAATATGAGAAGTTCATTGATAGGTTTTCAGATTCAACAAAATAACTAGTCTTTAAAAAAATTGTCAAGTTTTGGGGTGGCATCAAAAAATAGTCACTGAAAAAAGCTATTGAGTCCTCCTGTCTTTTTAAATTTCTTCTCTGTTGTCTTGCTATGTTCAAACTACAGATTGTTCCTGACTTAAAATTGCTTGACTTAGTAATTACTATAGGCCTATTAATATAAGATGGAATACTCTCTCAGATTTTAGGAGGCAGAAATAAGCTGTAGCTCCTAATCAGTCTTCATATGAGACAGGAAACAATAGATACTATACTCAAAGCATATCCTGTTGCCTGCAATCCCAGCATTTGGGAGGCTGAGACAGGAGGATTGTGGTTAGGAGGCAGTCTCAGTACTTAGCAACTCAGTGAGACCCTGTTTCAAAATAAAGAATTAAGAAAAGAAAAATGTGTTTAATAAATTAAACACATTTTTTTTTTTTTTTTGCGGTACTGGGGAAGGAAGCCAGGGGCATTCTAACTCCGAGTGACACCTTCAGCCCTATTTTTTATTCTTTATTTCGAAACAGGGTCTCACTGACTTGCAGAAGGCCTCACTAAGTACTGAGGCTCCCACTAACCACTCTCCTCCTGTCTCAGCTCCCAAATGCTGGGATTATAAGCATGCACCACCAAGCCTGGCTTTAAACATATTTTTTACTTACAATATTTTCAGTTTACAGTGGTTTTACCAGGATACAGCCCCATTGTAAGTCAAGGGTCATGTGCAAAAAATAATGCCACAAACTGATTGCAGGGGCAGACATGATAATTCAGCTATCCTCTAATATTTCAGACTATAAAATATCTGCAAAAAATGTAAAAATACTCTGCTCTTTTCACTACTTGTTTTGGAACTACAATTATTTTTTCCTACTAATGTTATCCCGTGATTGCTACTGTTATTCTTAAATGCATCAAATATTTTTAATTACTCACTTTTAATTTCTATATGATAGCTATCAATAGATAAAGCCATATAAGCAAAATATTTGGAGGAATCATAATAATTTTTTTTGCAGGTCTGGGGATGAAACCCAGGGGCATTCGACCTCTGACCTATACCCCCTGCCCTATATTTTTTTATTCTTTATTTTGAAACAGGGTCTCACTGAGTTGCAGAGGGCCTCACTAAGTAGCTGAGGCTGTCCACAAACCACGACCCTCTGGTCTCAGTCTCCCGAATGCTGGGATTACAAGTGTGCGCCACCACGCCTGGCTCAAATCATAATAATTTTAAGAGTATGAAGGAATCCTAAGACCCAAGAGTAGAGGACAACTGCACTAAACTTCTAATGAATATCGAGGTTGGATTTACTCCCAAGAACAGGATTTTTTTTTGTGTGTGTGTGTGTGTGTGTGTGGTACTGGGGTTCCTAAAAGCCCTTCTACCTCCGGGCTACATTCCCAGACCTACTTTTACATTTTTATTTGGAAACAGGGTCTCCTAAGCCAGCGCACATGGCTGGCTTTGAACCTGCGTGATCCTCCTGTCTCAGCCTCCCAAGCATGGGGATTACAAGCGTGCCCCACCATGCCCGGCTCAAGAACAGGTTTGTTGGAGACAGAATGGGATGAAGAGACTTTCACTGAGGGTCTTACAGGTCAGTTAAAGCATGAGGGTAAATTGGGCTGACGTCAGAGGAGACTGAGAATAGTGGGCAAAATTAAGAACTATATTTAATATACCTTTCTTGGTGCGTTGTAACCATACATCATATTGAGGTTTAGTGCAATGAAAATACACATGGGCATAGCACTGGGTGCATTTCCCTCTGGATCCTGTTCGGGTCCCTCTGTCTCCCTGGTCATGATATTGAAATTGGCATCACATATGTCCCACAGGATTGTTTGAACTGTTTCGTTCATCAAGTCTCCCCTTTCCTCTCCCACTTTCCCTACACAACTCTCCTCCCGATATTCTACTGGTCTCTCTCCTCATTCATCTACAGTTTCTCCTGTTTCCCAGTTTTTCTCTAGCTTCCACATCTCAGAGAAAACATATTAAATGATAAATCTAAAACTTGAAGAATTGGTTATGGCTGGATAAAGAAAGAATGGTTAAGAAAGAAATACTCATAGGTTTATGATTTTTGAAAGAGAAATGAACCATCTTCCAATATACGAAACATGGAGAGGACAAGAATGGAGAAAGGGAGAGGGATTAAGATTTTTGTCATGCTGACTTTGTATTTCTCCTGTTAGGGTCAGCGAAATCACATTTCTCCCATTGATTTCAAACTGCAATGTGCTTTGAAAAGGTCTTGAGTTTACAGATAAAGCAATACAACTAGTAAATCCGAAGATCCATTTTAAAAAAAATATAAAAATACAGGCAGCAAGGCCAGTAGTGGCCAAGGTTGCTGGTTACTCTTCATAACCACAACTTGTTCTCGTGTGCTCTTTTCAAATTCTGTGGTTAAGACATAATGTAGGTGGGATAATTATTACACTGTTGGTATTCCATCTGACTACACTGACAAATTAAAATATGGGTAACACATGCACACTGCATTACTTGGATAGTTTGAATATCACATAAGAGTTTCAAAATATCATTAAAATATTATATTCATATATTGTCATGGTCAGTAGCATCCATTTGCATCAGAAGGATGCCAGGAGATTATCATAAAACATTGAAGAGATTTGAATTATAGTATATGCTGTAGTATATATGTTCTTCTGACATGTTCATAATAATTATCAGATCATTTTTTGTTTATCCTGAGAAGGATCCCACAACTTAGTATTTGTCTCATGTGGATGCATTAGTTTATGTACTTTCTATTATAAGCTAAACACTACAGCATCTCACCTTATCAGGAGGCAAAAGAGGAAACTATGCAGGAACTAACAGATCTTGCTTAGTACATTCCAAACATTCCTGGTGGGCAATTGTAGTTGAAAAGAATGAAAAAATAAATAGCGGATGCATTCTCCCTTAATTTTCAGGGAGCACCAGCCCCGCGGAAGCCCCCCGTGTGGATGTGTTTGTACACACACATGAGTTATATGCAGGAACCTTTTTCATTAAGGGCGCGGTGTTTTTCATGCTAGTGCAGCACCTATCTATCTTCTTTCTGGCAGGGCTGTCTGCTTTTCAGTCAGCATCTGACTAAAGATCAATGAGAGAAAGCTTTTTGAAGGTGCTTTCTGGTCCTGCGGCAAGGGAGATGATCAGAAAGCTGCCATAAGCTTCAGACCCACTTGACAAATTAGGAACTATTTTGGTGTTCTATAAACTGCTGTCACATCAGTTACAAACACTAATTAGAGATATAATACTTTGATAGTGAAAGTGTCCAGTGCATTAAATACCACTTTTGCTTACTGCAATTAGCTTATGCATTGACTTACACTCCAGACCTTGGGACAGTCAGAGATTAAAATGCATCAGCCATTATTAAAAAATTTATAAGGTAAATATGAGCTACGCACAAGCTTTTTCCTGTTGCCCTTTGACCCTTCCAGTTCTTATTTCTCAATGCTTCTACATGCAATTTTTTTCTCCACCCATTTTCATTTGTCTGGGCTAAATGTCACACCTTATGATGGCCAATCATCTGGCATCAATTAATCAAGTCCTGCATCCTAAGCATGAGGTGTGTAAGGAATACTGCCTCTGGTTTTTATAAAGCAATTAGCCATCAGGCCATTATAGGATCCAGCAGGCTCAAACAAATAGAATGTTATTCTTTTTCAGTGCTGTCCCAGTGATGGGATATTATTGATGAATAGGCATTTAAAAATCCATCCTGTTGATTTTTGAAAAACTAAAGTTTTTTTTAATGGCATTTCCATTTTGGTAGAAGGATAAGTCTGCATTTGAAAAAAATAACTAGCAATCACTGACAGAAGTGGTATGTTTTTAACACAAGAAAAGAGTGGGAAAAAATGTCAGGATTTTGGTGCTGATTATCTCTAGAGTTCCAAGAATACATTTTTTTAAAACTGTGTGTGTGTGTGTGTGTGTGTGTGTGTGTGTGTTTATGTTGGGAGGATGTATTTCAAATCTTTTCAAGGATGTAAAAGTGTGTGAAATATAAGCTTCAACTATTTATGATGCATTTTTTGAAGCATCATTTAAAGTATACTTTGGCTTCTGAAATCAATAAGCACTTTTATCTCTTCTTACCAAGTCAAGGCAGTCTTTAGAACATACATGCAGTTCTTCCAACAATGTCCATTCAGGAATATATGACTATGAAATAATAATGATGTAATAATACCCTAAGTATGAAATTGAGGTAACACACACAACTTCCCTCAAAAGAAAAAAAATAAGCATGTCAAATTAAAAGATATTAAAAACCCTACAGGCAGTCAGATAGATGAATAAAACTCAATTATTTTTTAACTATCTTGCATGTGTGTCCATACCTTGCAAAAAAGAAACTAAGTCATCCATGTTAAGTGACTGGAAAAAAAAAATCAAATGTGCCTTAATTTCATGGAAACAAGCTCTGGGATCCAAATCTCTCTTTTCTCTTCCCACTTCAATTTATATCAGGGAGGCAGCATATGGTGGAGGACAGCCGAAGGCCTGCAAGTCACCTCTGCAGAGATGAATTCAATGGCAACACACTGAAACTTGGTCCAGAAAGTGGATGCAATAATACTCATCACTTCTCTACTTCAAAGAGGGCTGGGCGGATTAAAGAGCTGGCGCTCCAAATTCAAATTCACATTTTCTTCCAAACCTCAGCAGAATTCTTTGTCTGATCCCAGCAGAGATGATCCGTGTGAGAAGTGCCATTAAGGAAATAGTAGCACACTCAGAAGGGCTCCAGAGGGATTCAGAAGAGCCCTGGCAGAAGTTCCGGGCTCCCTGCAAACTCAGCCCAGTGCTCATAAAGCACGTTGAAATTCTCAAGTGATAGGGACTACATGGAACAAATCATTCTTAATTTAAGAGATAAATATGCCATATCCAGAACTAATAATGAAGGGGCCGGAATAAATAGAAGACTGTAATGATTATGGATCGCTTATGCCCAAGTCTGGCTTTGTGTCTCAGCGACAGCTGGAACGGTTACAATTGTCTGCCCTGTGCTATACAATACTGGCAACATCCAAGGTTTCTGGTGTGGCTGAGATTGTCCCTAAAACAGTAACAGACTGAGCAAGCTTGATCGAGCCCTCTTTCAGCACCTACAGAAACATGCCATTCACCAGCCTTAGCAATTAGGAAGCGCTCCTGTGATTTCCAACCTGTGCACCTGCTCCACATGTTTCTTTAGCTAGACACGAGGCAAATGGCATGCACAGTGGCAGGTCACCCAGTTTTGATGTCAGGGATCACACCATCTGCACCTTGGAAAATAATGAAATCTGCAAGGAAAAATAATTTCCATCTACTTTTTAACAATGTTACCATGTAATTTATTTTTAAAGCAAAGTGTTATTTCAATCCCACTACAAGTTTCTGTCTGAAAAGACACTTGCTGTCATGCTAAGGTTGAAAGTATAAGATATTTTAGATAGCAAAATCTTTTCAAACTATAAACTGGATTCATATTATGAATTTTGTAAACCTCTTGTAAGGTTAAATACTGTTCTAAGTGGAACATGTAGAAATGTACGCTGCATGTGAGTAGAAACAATGATATTGATTTGGATTCACATCAATCTGCTAATCAATAGTTTGACTATGGTCCATCTATCACTTTGGAGTACAGTCCATCTATCAATTCTTTCCTCCTCTTCCTCCTCCTCTTCCTCCTCCTCCTCCTCCTCCTCCTTCTCCTCCTCCTCTTTCTCCTTCTTTTTTTTTTGGCACTAGGGATTGAACCCAGGGACTTTCTACATCTGAGCTACACCCTCAGCCTTTTTTATTTTGAGACAGCGTCTCACTAAAATCCAAATACTGTGTCCTTAGAATTTTTCTATCTACAAATCTAGTCATTTTAACCAGTGGCAATTTATTGAGTCTGACATGTGTTTCCAGTGCTTTAGTTAGGCCATGCTCATGTTGAACACTTTATTTATACATTCTGAAATATTCTGGCTATTGATAAGATGGGTTTATTAATGTGGATTGCCTTATCTCTTTATTAAATGTTCCACTGATAACATAATATACTGATTCCAGGAACAGAAAGGCATGTGCCACATAATCTCGTTCATGTGTGGACTATGAAAGGCTGATGTTGAGAACAGAATAGTGGCTACCAAAGAATAGGGAGAGTTGGGATATGGCAGGGTGATAAATGGGTACTAAGTTACAATTAGATGGAAACAAGTTCTAGTGGGCTATTCCGTAGTAGGCTGACCATAGATATATTTCAAAAAGCTAGAAAAAAGGACTTTGAAAGATTTCACCATCAAAACTGACAAATTTTTGAGGAGATATTTTTTATTTGATTTAAACATTACACAATGTACAAATGTTTCACACCATGTTGTTCCATTAATATGCACAATCTTATGTTTTTGTGTGCCACTTAAAATACAATTAAAATTTAAAAAAATTTAAAAATGTACCCTCAAATGGTATTAATGAAATTTATTTGAGTCATATCACTTTTATACCTAGCAGGTGATTCATTGTGATTTAATTTTAGAACTTTTGTTTCTCAGGTGGGCATGGGTTGACTGGGAAAGATGTCTTCTTTTCTCTGGTTTCTCTACACATTTCATGTGAATAAATTATTTCTTAATTTTTAAAAAAGTAATTTCCTTGGGAGGTCTGGAAAAAGGAGTGTGTGTGGGGGAGAGGGGGGGATTGGGATACAAACATACAACTCATTGATTCTTTTCTTTTCTTTTTTGTTTGTTTGTGGGACTGGGACTGAACCCAGGGATACTCTACCACTGAATTACACCCCTCCTTTTTAATTTTTTACTTTGAAACAAGGTCTTGCTAAGTTGCCCACGCTGGTATCAAACTTGTGATCCTCCTACCTAAGGTTCCTGAATAGCTAAGATTACAGGCATTCCCCACACTGCCTTGTTCAACACATGCTTCTTATATATCAAAATATAATGTTTAATCCTATTGTGAGTTTCCTTCTACTTTATCTTCCCAAAGTTTTCCTCATTTTAGTTCCACAATATTGGTAAAAGAGTAAGTCCTCATTAGGATTTTCATCCATCATTAACCATGATATTGAAAATATAAAACTGGAAAGGTGCATCCAGTGTGTTTAAAACTCAGTGTTGATCAAAAACAAACAAACAAACAAATGAACAAACACCCCAGATTCATCTACCTCCAAGATACACCCCCAGCCTTATTTTTTATTCTCTATTTTGAAACAGGGTCTCACTAAGTTTCAGAGGGCCTAAGTAGCTGAGGCTGTCCACAAACCCAGATCCTACTCTCTCAGCCTCCCAAGTACTTGGATAATACACATGTGCCACCGCACCTTGCTTTTACTGCATTTTAAAAGCAAAGTTGCATTGATTTTGATGATTTTCACTTCTAAGTAACAAAAATTTCCAAATAATAATGCCAGTAAAAACAAAGAACAAGACAAGTGTGGTGTTGCATGCCTATAATCCCAGTTACAGGATTGTGGGTTGGAGGACAGCCTCAGCAATTTAGTGAGATTCTCAGAAACCTAGCAAGACCCTGTTTCAAAAGCAAAATTAATAAAAGCTAGGAGTAGCCGGGTGTGGTGGCTCACAGTGGCGCACGCTTGTAATCCCCGCACTTGAGAGGCGGAGACAGGAGGATCACGCAGGTTCGAAGCCAGCCTTGCTGGCTTAAGAGACCCTGTTCAAATAGGTCTGGGAGTGTAGCCCGGAGGTAGAAGGGTTTTCAGGAAACCCAGTACCACCACCACCACCACACACACACACACACACAAGCTAGGAGTATAGTTAAGAATTAGAATGTCCTTGGGTTCACAGTGAGTCAATCCACTCAATTCAAATGCTCAAGATGCATTTACAAATATGAATATTACTATGTTTTTTTTAAACTATGTAATAGAGCCAGGCATGGTAGCACATGCTTATAATCCCATTACTTGAGAGAGGCTAAGACAGGAGGATCACAGGTTCACAGCCAGTTTCAGCTACTTAGTGAAGCCCTTGCCATTTATTGAGACCCTGTTTCAAAATATTAAAAAAAAAAATAGGGCTAAGGGTATAGCTCAGAGGCAGAATGCTCCTGGGTTCAATCACCAGTACTACAAAAAAGAAACAAAACAAAACAAAACAAAATGCTACAATAAAATAATAATGCATTTATACCTTTTTATTTCTCTTTGGTGTGTGTTACACTGGGAATGGGAATGGAACCCGGGGGCATTCTACCTCTGAGCTACATCCCAGCCCTATTTTATTTTTTATTTTCAAATAGGTTCTCGTTAAGTTGCAGAGGGCCTCACAAGTTGCTGAAGCTGGCCAAAAACTTGTGATCTTCTTGTCTCAGCCTCCCAGATACTAGGATTACAAGTATGCACCCCCATTGCCTGGCCTACATTTATTCTTTTAAAATAAATCGGGATTAGGGCATTTCATTTTATTCATAATGAAAAGAAAATGAAAAATAATAAAAAAATCACTCCAAATGAATTGAAAATGTAAGGTAGAAATTCTTTTTTATACTAGATAATACCATATGTTACATTTTTTGAGTGTTAAAGTGACAATATCTTTGTCATGTAGTGCCAGAAAACAGAAAGCAATGTCCTACATCTGAATATCATTCCACCAAAAAGCTAATTATGTCTGGTTGCAGGAAAGAAAAAATTGAGATGCAAATCTTCATAGTTTGTTTTTATTATTTTTCTTATTGTTATTTATTTTTAACTCACAAATAAAAATTACACATATTGCCGGGCATGGTGGTGCACGCTTATAATCCCAGCATTTGGGAGGCTGAAACAGGAGGATCACACAGGTTTGAAGCCAGCCTCAGCTACTTGGTGAGGCTCTCAGCAACTTAGTGAGACCCTGTTTCCAAATAAAGTATAAAAAATAGGTCTGTGAGTATAGTCCGGAGGTAGAAAGACTCTGGGTTCCACCTCCAGTACCACCAAAAAAAAAAAAAAAAAAAAAAAATTACACATATTTATAGAATACAGCAAGTTTTTTTTGAAATGTACACAACTCAAGTTAATTAGCATGTGCTTTTCCTCATATACTTATTACTTATTTGTATGAGAACACTTAAAATCCACTCTCTTAGCAATTCTCAAATACACGTACATTGTTATTAACTCTGTTCCCAGCCTGGCATTATGCACTAGATCTCTTGAACTTAGTTCTCCTAAGATTTTGTTTTCTTTAGGTAACATCCTACTTGAACCCTTGCTCAACATCTTTGCCTAGGTGAATATTAGGAGTATGAAGACAATGAAAGCGTTCTAAGAAAGGGACTGTACTAAATCACAAATAAAAAAAGTAATTCAAAATTATTAATATATGAATTTTAGAGTAAAATGAAGTTTGACGATGTGTCATAGTTTTCCGTGCATTAAATGAACTTCTAGTAGTTATTTCCAAGGTGATATTATATCTAACAGACATTTCCTGAAAACCCTTCCAATGCTATATTTGCTTTTTTTTTCCCTCACTTTTTTCCTGCCCCCTTTCTTCCTACCCCTCCAAATTTTTCATACAAATTTAAAGCATCTACCAAACATAAAGCTTTCATTAGGTTCAAATCTGAGTTAAATTCTCCAGTTCACCAATTTGGAGTGACTTGGAGGCTTTCTTTGGAAGTTTACCTTGCCTTCCCTCATAGAGCTTTCAACAGAATGAGATTTGTTAGATAAGGAGATTCCGAAAACTGTAAAAAAGAAAAAAAAAAAACTTACTTCCCTTTTTTATGAATCATAATTTAAAATTTAAAAGCTGACAGCTTGTCTCCACAGTTTCACAGTATGGCATGATGGAAGAAGTGCTGGACAAGCGTCCGTTAAAGATATTTCAGTGCTGTGGAAGCTTCCGTAGAGCCGTGTCACCCTAACAGCATCACAGAACCTTTTTGGAGCTCAGCTTCCACATATTCAAAATGAAGAGGTTGAATATAACTGTTATTAAAGCTTTGATTCTATAATTCTATTATTCTGATTCAAAATCTTACTTGGAAATGTATTCTTTAATAGGGAAAAATGTATGTGTGTGCGTGTGTGTGTGTGTGGAGAGAGAGAGAGAGAGAGAGAGAGAGAGAGAGAGAGAGAGAGAGAGAGAGAGAGAGAGATCCTATTATCTTAGTTATGGTACTACAGGATATTATATTGAGAGTGACCAAACTCTCTGGATTATCTATCATTCCTCAGTGTCTGTCTGTCTGTCTCGCGCTCTCACTCTTAAAATATACTTTTATTGGTGTATTGTAGTCTCACATCATAATTTCAGACTGATAGGAATGTACATGCACCCAGCACTTGAGCTTTTTCTGGCTCCCACCCTACTTCTTCTGGTTCTTAGTACATGATACTGAGATTGAGATTGATAATTTCCTATGTGTACATAACATCGACAGAAATGCTTTCTTCATTAATTCTCCCTCCCCCACCATGACCACCCTCCCCTAGACCTCTTCCATCACTTCACTGGGGTTTCTGCTTTAACTGGAATCTCTCTTGCATAACAATTACTCATTCTTGAACAATTTTAACAGTGAATCCACCAGTCAGGTAAAGTCAGGCATGCCTTATTATAATAATAGAGGAAAGCAGCAATGATATATTTATAAATAAAAAAACTGACTTCATAACAGGAGATACATAATTCACTGTATAAAATTTTCATGTGTTCTTTCTGGAAAATATTAGACATTTAATGCCATAGTTGGAATTTTCTTTTCTGATGTTTTGCTATGCACAAAGGACAGGATCTTTATAACCAAAATGCAGTATATAAGAGAAGCACATATTTTAAGAAAGATAAGTGATTTTCATCCAGGAAATCTGGCTATATTGAGGTGTTGGAATTTTTGAATTCTTTTCTCCATCTCCTTTTTTAATATATGTCAAACTAAACCTAATATTTTTCAGTACATTTCATTATTTAATATTTTATTCATGTACCTCTCATAGTGCCTACCATAGTATATAGTACATAATAAATATTAATAAAAAGTTGTTTAGTGATTTTCTCAAAGTCTTCCATTCCTTTAATACATGATCTTTCATTTGAAATCCATGATGTTTTTTTCTTTGATTTTTGTTGTTGTGGACCTGAAATCAAACTTGTTAGTATGAATGTTCATCAATAACATGCCAGATATCTTTCCTCAAAGTGATAGACTTAAACTGTTTTAACATTGAGATAACACATATATGACTTCTTAAAGAAAAGAGAAAAGAAAATATTTATTTTTTAGGCAGGGATTGGGGGAGAAAGGTAGAGCAGTCTCCTTTACCATAATGAAAATCAAAACCAGAAAACTTCAATGGCTACTGAAAATTTTAATGTATTCATTCCTGCCTGCTCAAAAATATTTTATTATGTATAAATTGAAACATTAATTTCTCAGTATAATAGTGATATATAGTTCAAATAAATAGCTGACATGTGTATAAAAGAAGTTATTAATATGAGATTGATGTCCACTGTTACTACAAATACCAAGTGCTTTTTTACGTAGGTCACTATCCCTGTGAACTATATTATGATGTGAGAATATAATGAACCAGTAAAAGTATAAAAATGGCTTAACAGTGTATAATAAGTAAGGGTAAATATTGTTGAAATAAAACAATAGAAAAAATGAAATAATTTAAATTTTCAGTTGATTAATTAATTTCTAAGTCTAGCTAGGGAAACGAAGAGCAGAAGAATTCAATAATGCAATGGCCAGATACAGAATGAGTATGTACAATAATTACAAATGAACATTAGCTGTCTCTCTTTGTAGTTCTTGTTGAGTAAATCAGTGAACTTATTAAAGATTACATAAAAAGAGGCTATTTATGGAAAAATGATATTTGATCTTTGTTAATTTAAATTTGTGAGATTTTCAAAGTGATACAAACATATATGCACACATAATTTCCCTTCTCACTATGATGTATAATTACAATGCACCAAGAAAAGTATGAGAATAATAAAAATCATGTCCAAAGTCAAAAATATGTACATGCATATGCACATGCGTGTGCATGTATGTGTGTTTCTCATGGGTTTGATAAAAATAAAAATTTATAAGGTTTTCTTTGGGTTACTAAGGATGTGAAAAGAGCGTGCAAACTGATCTTATATTTAGCATCTAGTAATTAGGTAACTAAAAAAGTAACAATGGCTAAATTTAATGTCTAAGCTTAAGCTTTTTGATTCTTTGGCTCTGAGGATTGTGTATTACTATATCAATTAATCAATCATTAGAAGTATAACAAAAATCAACAAAGCAACATAAAATGTAAGTGGTTGAGGACTATGTTAAACTGTTCTTAGGAAATGTAGGAAAAAATTTAAAGTAATTAGAAAAATATATTGAGTCTCAACTATAAAACTTGAATAAATCCAGTTTCTCATAGAAAATGTCAGTTCTTCCTAAAATTAACTTACAGATTCAATGCGATTCGAGTCACAATCTGAATGTTTGATTTGGAAGCTAGCAAAATGATTTTAGAGTTCATCAGGAAGAAAAATGTTTGAGACTAGCCAAGACTGAAAAATAATCAACATATTCATGGGAGCAGAGGGAAGAGAAGAGCGGAAAGAAGGCTGTGTCGCCAGGTGTTGAGACATAGTCTAAAGCCACCAGAATTAAAAGGGCCACATGCTGTCCTTAAAATTAAATCTAGTAGATGAGGAAACATAGAATTAACGTATAAAAATGTTCATTTATAATTGGTGAGAATGAAAGGATTATTTAGAATCTGATTCAGAGCTACTAAGTATTGAAACCAAGATCAAAAAGGAATTTAGAGAGACCTAATTCACTGCAGCAAAATAAATTTTAGATAACTTACTAAGTTATATACAAAGAAAAAAAGAACTTGAATGTAATAGAATCAATAGGAATGCATACTGATTCTTGGGGAGAGGAATAACTTCCTAAATATAAGAGTGTAGAACCAATAGAAAAGAAAGTGATGGATTTGACTGCAAGAGAAAGAAAAACTCTGGTGTTCAGATGCGTCAAACCAAAATTTAGACAAGCTGAGAAACTACTTGTAGTAAGTTTCACACACAAAATGTCATAGGAAGAGAAAGGACTTACAAATAAACATTTTAAATTAATTAGTTAAAAATTATATATATATTATATGTTTTAAATTTAGAGAAAAATATAGAGCATGTCACCCATGCACTCGCTGCTCAATTTTGAAATATGTCACCATTTTGCTTTATTTGTTTCAGATTTTATTTTTGCTGATAGTGTGAAGGAAAAAGGCAATGAGTCAGGTAAAAGAGCATTTACTACTTGTGCTTCACCAGCACAGTCATCATCCTGGCCAGTATGACATCATTCCTATAAATGCTTGGATGTATTTCTCAGCAGGTATACATGTATGAAACTAGTATGTTTGATGTTTCAATTAATGGAAATATTAAAGTATTGTGTTCAATATTTGTAACTGTTCTTTTCAATCATGTTATTATTTTTGAGTTGTTGTTATTGACGTGTGTCAATTTGTCTGTCATTTGAACCACTGTGCAACAGTATATTGTATTATTAAAAAAATGTTTATCCCGGATGAGCCCCGGCTGGGGGCATGGTGGCACATGTTTGTAATCCCCGCACTTGGGAGGCAGAGACAGGAGGATCGCACAGGTTCGAAGCCAACCACGCTGGCTTAAGAGACCCTGTTTCCAAATAAATGTATAAAATAGGTCTGGGAGTGTAGCCTGGAGGTAGAAGGGCTTCCAGGAACCCCAGTACCACCAAAAAAATAAAAATGTTTACCCACTGTTACCCATTTCTTTACCAAAGGAAAATTAGAATTTGTTCACTTTCTTGCCATTAGCAACAGCGATGTCATAAATAACATCTGTCAATATTCACTCTGTGCAGAAGTGTGGTTAATGACAGGAGATGTGAAATTTCAGCTTCACTATCTAGTGACAACTTGTTTTCCAAATTGTTAGAAAAAATTTCCCCCTACCAACAATGTACACGGATCTACATCTGGACATTATTGTCAGTTCTTAGTGATTAGTTATAATCACTGTATTGCATTAAGGTTTTAAGTTCGTGGTCTATGTGATGGCCACTTATTTTTTGTATTTACAAAATGAAATATTTAGAAAGCTTGCTGAAACAATCAGTTCAAACAATTCCATACACATTTATGAAGTTATCAATAGCAATCTCAATGTTATGAATGGGAACAGGAGGAAAAGAGTGGGATCCCGAGGGAAATGCACTGGGTGCTGTGTGCTTGTGTCTCACACTGAGCTTTAATATGACGGATGGTTACAGTGCACCAAGAAAAGAGTATGAAGGAGATGAAATGCTGTAAATAATATTACTTTGGACCTATACGGTGGTAAATTGTTTTGGAATTGTTTCCTCTGTGGTTAAATACACTGAAAATTCTCTAGTTTTTTCAAGGATGTTCATATAAGTCCATTAGATTAGGCTTGTTAATTGTGTTATGCAAATTCTGTTTAGTGATTACTTTTCTTGTGCTGCAATTATTGATTTTTGAGAGAGATGTGTTAAAATCTCTGATGTAATATTTTTTGATTCTTATTTATAATTATGCCAATCTTGATTTTCTATATTTGAGGCTGTATTGTGAGCTGCCTATAAACTCACGATTGCTCAATCTTTTTCGTGAATTTCTCTATTTCTCAATAACCTACTTCTTCAATCCCATTTAAAAAATTTGCCTTACTTTTTTGTTTCATGCATAAAACGATATTCTGCTTTGTTTTTTACCAGTGTTGGCCTTATGCATCTTTTCATTTCTTTTTACTTTTAGCCTTTCTGGTTATTATCATTATTATCATTATTATTATTATTATTATTATCATCATCATCTTACATTTTATTAATGATGGAGAGCCTGATATATGCAGATACATAATTTTTCTCTGTTATTTTAACTAGTAAGTTATTTTATACTTAAAAGTAAATATGATTGCTGATATTTATATGTATGCCTGTCATATCATGTTTTGATTATTTACAATATACTTCTTATGCTTCCTTTCCACTTATTTTCCTGAAATTTCTTGAATCAATGACATTTCTTTAATCCTTTTTCTCTATTTGACCTGAACATAGTTCTACATAGGACTCCTATTTTAGTTTCAGTCATTACTCTTAAATTTTTAACACATAGGTTTAATATGGTTAAAGATAAAGCGAATCCTCCATGGACCTTCCTATAAGACAAGTCTACCTCACTCCCATCTCTCATGTCACTATTGTGCATATCTTAGATGTACCTGTTTTCGACCACTCAAATTAATTATTGTAGTTATTGTAATTGATTTTTGCAGTCAATACCAATTTAGATTCACTTACATGTTTAGCAGTTTCTTCCTCTACATGGCCTCTTGACTGTCACACCTTACTGTCTTTAGCTTCTTTTTTAATGAAGAATGTACTTTATTAAACTTCCAGTAGGTCCTGTAGTACTTTGTCCTTGCTTCCCTAAAACATCATTTTAAATCCACTGTTTAAGGATAATTTATATAGGTTTAGGCCTCTATGCTGATAGCTTTCTTCTACTTTCATACTTCAAAGTTGTAAGTTTACTCTTTTTGTTTTTATGGTTGAGGTTGAAAGTCTATTTTTATTCTATATTGTTGGGTCTTTTAATTCATATGTTCATTTTTCTGATTGCTATTAGTGGTTTGCTTTTTTCTTTTGCATTGTTTATTCTGCTCTGATTGTTTAGGTATGAATTACCATTTTATTGTTATTTTTCCTGTTTATGTTAGATTTATTGATATGTGACTTATTTTAGATTCTGGAAATTTCTGAAACATTTTTTTACCTCTTTCTAGAATTTGTCTTAATGAATGTTAGAAGCTTTCCCTGTCTATCTATTTGTTCTTTTGCAGGTCACCTATTACCTCATTATTGGTGATATATAATCTGCTTTTTAAATCATTCATGTGGGTTTTAGTTACATAAACTATGCTTTTCTATTCTTTGAATGTATATGGGCAACTTTTCATTTCTGCATCTTTTGTGTTTAAATCACTTATCCTCTTATTTTTATTTTACATAAATGAGTTTTATGATATTAGTAATTTTAAATGCCTTAATTTTGTAGGTGTTAATTCTTATTTGTCTAAATCTTTTTTACGGTGACTTTTTGTAGTACTAAAGATGAAACCCAGGAACATTTATCTTCAATCCCTTTTTTTATTTTTTTATTTTGAAACAAGTTCTCATTAAGTTGCAGAGGACCTCACTAAGTAGCTGAAGCTGTCTTCAAACCACAAACCTCCTGTCTCAGCCTCCAAAGTACTGGATTTACAAGCGTGGGCAACCATACCCTGCTATTGTAGATGTTTTCCATACTCTGTTTTGCTATTATTTTTTCTTAGCTTACCAAAATTATGTAGCTATTATGGGAATTCCATGCTCTTGATTTTTGGAATGTTACTCCACAAAATTTTGTCTTTCATTCTAATAGATACCAGGAGTATATCAACGACCAAAGATCAAATACCATGTTTCATAAAATATGTGAATGGTGTACAACTGAACTCCAAATTAATTGGAGGCACAGGTCTTGAAGTTTTGCATTCTCAGAGGAGGTATTTTGTGCTACCTACAGTTAACACAAGCTGAAATGAAGAAGTGCCTTCCACAACCAGTCATTACACAGCAGTTAGAACTGAGCTGGATGGCAGTACTGCATCCTGGGCATCATCAACATCACAGGAGACCTGCTGTGGCATCAGCTGGTAGGACCACTTTTTTGCTTCTCTTTGTTTCTAGGGTATGATGGAGTTTCCTCTTCTAACGTGCTTGATAGGTTCAGCCATTCTTATTATTTATTCATTTACTTTATCTTGAATATAAAGTTGGAAGGTTTGTAAATGACTGTAGTCAAGCATCATACAACATTAAAAGTCTGGGATCATATAAATTAAATAAAAAACAGGTAATGGGCATTAATAGTTACTCATGAAGGAATAGTACACATGGCTAATCAATATTAAAATATTCAATCTCATTATTGATGAAATAAAGAAAACTTAAAATGTAATTTGTCCATTCATTTAAAATAAAAAAATTCCAGAATGAACCTTATTTAATGCACAATTTATGGAGATAATTAGATTATGTAAATGCATGTATACATTATATATGTAGGATACTTAAATGTATATAATTATTTATATAATTATTAAAATATCAATATGCATATAAACAACTATTTTGGGTCTTGGAAATTTTTCCTAAGGAAATAATCATATTAACATATAAAATTTTAATTGGAATCTTTCACGATAACATTAAAAATCTTTAAATAATTAATTAGGAGGAATTGGTCAAGTAAGTAAATTATAGTACATCTAATAATGGGGCAATGAAAAGTTAGCTATTAAAATTAAATTATAGAATAAAAATGTTGGCATGGGAAGGAAAGAAAGATCTAAGCAGCATGTATATAGCTATGTTAAAAAAACATGTAGATGCAATTTCAATTGAGAAAAAGACTAGAAATTTATACACAAATTGCTAGCAATATGAATTTTTTTAAAGTGGATATGTTAGTTTTATAGTGAGAATACAGAATGGAAAATGCTATTTTGGGGGCACATATTCATATTTATTCCACTAAACTCACATGAAGCTACACAAACTTCTTTGAACTCTCTACTAATATTCATGTTACATCCCTGACCCTAATGCATGTTACAACCGTAGTGGAAAGCAATCATGGCTTTACTCAGTTCAGTGATCTCAATCAGAGCTCCTAATAAATGTTCAACAAGAGTATATATAACAATTAATAAATAAATTAATGTGTATTCACATTTTAAAAATGAAGCTATAGCCAATTATAGGATGGTGACAGTTAAAAAGGCAAAACAAAATATAGCATTTCATTAAAATGCACTACCATTCTAAACAGTAGGATTCTAAAAAGTCAATCAAATATTTCAAAGATTCATATTTTCAAAGAAATAATAGTTTGGTATGCCATGGTCAAGTGTATTTTCAAGGTTTTTATTTAATAGGTTATTAATTAAACCAGTTTGAAATAAATAAAATATGTAGACTTAGTTTAAGAAGGATTTGAATTTATCATCAATATCTTCCTAAGTCATCTCCTTACAATCTATTTCAACCAAAGAATTTAGCCAGATTGCTTCTGTTAATGGCTCTTGAGTTTATGCTTTCTGAAACAACTCATAGAGAGGAAAGAGTAGTAACGTTTTCAGTGCATTCAATACTGCATTTCCTTTTTCCCAGCCTTACCGAGCTCCATCGTAAGTGGGGATCAAAAGGAGCTCTAAATGCTCTCTGCTAAAGTGCTGACTCCATATATAAATATAGTCATAAAACAGCCCAGGAGAAAAACTAAAACAAGATGGAAAAGTCCTTAAGAAGCAAATTGTACAGTGCAGGTGTGACCCTGGAAAATACAGATACGCCGAAAGGCAGTACCTTGCTACTTCAGAATGCCATCCCACCCTAGAAACTGGGCAAATATGTCGAGGTAGGCTTGGTGCAAGATTGCCTTCATGTCTTTAAAAGTAAATCGGTATTCAACAATATAGCACTTAGGCAGTAGTAAAGGGTGAACTTTGGAAATTAAAAGGTCCAAGTGACCTTGAAGAAAATACAGAAGTGTACTAAGCTTTTGCATTAAGATACCCCAAAACTCTTTAAAGTTTTTTTTATAGAACAAATCCATAATTCAGCCCATCGTGTTACAATAATATAAAGAGAATTATACTTTCAGAATCCGGTGTGAAATTCTGTTGGTGCATATTTTTAATCAGTCCAAAATCTCTGATTTGAGGATTTAATAACAGTGACTGCTGTTAATTTCTTCAGATTAGTTCTCATTATAAAAAATCATATTACCATATGAGTTTTTCTTCCCTTCATAAAATCTTATCCCAAGACAGCTCAAATCCTTCTGAGAACACAAATAGTCAAACCTGGGCTCATAATGCAGAGATAAAACACTCTTTATAGCAGCATTCATTAAGTACTAGACGGAGTACAAAAAGCAGCTACAGGGAGCTTTCCCCTAAAAGCTTTTAATACAACTCTTTCCAAGACGCATTAAATCGGCCCAGCACTAAAGCCTCTGGCCACCCCCATATATTGATCCCCATCGCTATGGAGCCCCCTACTTTGTCCGACAAAAGTCTGAGGTAGTTGATCTCTGATGAACAGTCCACAGAAAAGTCACTAGTACAAAAGCAGCAAGTCAAAATTCAAACTCCCACATGAGGCAATTGTCAAGTGGTGTCTGTATTTTTCTGAAAAGTCTCTACAAGTATAAATATTTGGCCAAACTCCTGCCCTTCCTTGCCATTCGTATTACCCAAGCAGGCTCGACTAACAGCTGACATTTATTAAACACATATTACCTGACTGCACCAAGGTAAGTGTTCTAAGCATTTTTAAAATTTAATCCTTATGACAGCACACTGCAGTCTATCTCCATTTTGTAGATGAGAGAAGTGAGACTCACACAGTTGAAGGACTAATCCAGAATCTCAAAGCTAATAGGCTGTAGGACCACTTTTTGAAGAAGACTTAGAGCGATTCTTCCCACTCAATGAACACGTATTTTATTTTGGGTTGTGTTACCCTGTACCCTGTATCAGGACCTGTGACATATCTTAATGTAGCTGTGGAAAGCAAAATGGACAAAATGGCTGGGTTCATGGGGCTTTCAGCTCAATGGCAGCAAAACTCTCACTGAGTAAATGAAAACTGAATAGCTTATTGTAATAATTACTATGGAGAACAAAGGGCAGAATAGTATTCTTAGTGCAGCATTCATACCTCTGCAAAGTCTTTTCTTTCACATTTATTTGGCACATGTAGATTATTCATTCAGTAAGATATACCCATAAAAACATGTTTGTTATTTTCTTTCTAATTAAAAATATGACTCAGAGTATTCTTAATTTGGATGAGCAGAAGTTCTTTGAATTGATTATCTTTTATCCATTAGATATGATCATATATTCGAACAAACAGTCCCAATTGTTCCCATTTCAGTGTTCTTCCTAGCTTTGGGAATTTGTGTTCTCGAAATTAGAAACAGTTCAGACAATTAATTGATATCTCCAACCCACCTATATAATATCTAGAGCTGTTTTAAATGTTTCAGAGAAAGTAGTAGTGAGATGAAACAAATGTTTGTGTGTATATATATATATATATATATATATATATATATATATATGTATTTATATATATATATATATATGTGTGTGTGTGTGTGTGTTTATATATATGTAATTTCACTTGAATGTCAGCATACCTCACTGAACTACCAAATGCTGTACTCAAAGACAAGTGTCCTGAAGGTGTTGCATATGATGTACATGTTTTAGCTTTCTAAATGTCTAACAAATCTCTCCCCCTTGATAGCTTTTTTATTGCTGTGACCAAAATTGCTGACAAAAATAACTAGGAGGAAGGAGGAAGAAAGGTTTATTTTGGCTTATAGTTTCAGAAGTCCAACCCATGGCTAGTTGGCTCCAAGGTGGAAGCATCATAGTGGAAGGGCATGGTGGAGAAAAGTTGCTCAACTCAAGGCAGCCAGGAAGCAGAGGGAGAGAGAGAGAGAGAGAGAGAGAGAGAGAGAGAGAGAGAGAGAGAGAGAGAAGAGAACGGAAGGGAAGAGACGGAGGGAGGGAGGGAGAGGGAGAGGGAAGAGAGGGAGAGGGAGAGAGAAAAAGAGAGAGAGACAGACAGACAGACAGACAGGGATAGAGATGGTTTCCAAAGCCACGCCCCTAGTGACTAGTTCCTCTAGCCAAACCCCAGCTCCGTATCATCGTCTTTACCACCTCTCAGTGAATCCATTCAAATTAGTAATCCATCAGAAGAATTAATCCACATATGAGGTTACCACCTTCAGGACCCAGCACTGTTTAAAAGTCCCACTTATAGTCTTTGTTGCACTGAGGACACTAAAACCATCAGCGTCAGTCCAGATGATGAAAGTCACATCACGATTTCTGTGTACAGGAACAAGTCAAATGTGAGCATTACAGGTGAGAATGCACCTCTCAAGTCTTTCCATGTTGGAGAAGTCACAAGGGAGGGCGGCAAGTGACTGCACCAATGCCACTCTAACAAACTATCAGTAAAATAATAATTAAATTAATTTTAAATAAAAATACATGTACAGAATTTCCCCATAGATAATTTAATAAAATCCACAGTCCATCGAAGAGTCCCTTTCTTTTCTTTGCTTATTCCACTAGACTGAAAAATCCTCTGACACCCAAAGCTATATGACTGTGTGTGTGTGTGTGTGTGTGTGTGTGTGTGTGTGTGTGTGGTACTGGGGTTCCTGGGAGCCCTTCTACCTCCAGGCTACACTCCCACATCTAATTTTATATTTTTATTTGGAAACAGGGTCTCTTAAGCCAGCAAGGCTGGCTTCGAACCTGCGCGATCCTCCTGTCTCCGCCTCCCAAGCGCGGGATTACAAGTGTTCGCCACCACGCCTGGCGCTATATGACTTTTGCACTTCCACTTTTGTGAGTACCCAGCATGTTGTCTGGATGAAACCTAACATCATTGTTTGTAGACAGACTGAACACTTTCAGAAGCTAATTAACCATGGAGCAAATACAGAGAACGTATAGAATGTAGCAGTAGCATCCACATAAACAAGGAGAAAATACTGCAAGTACCATTTTCCTGATATTTCTAAGCATAACAAAATCTCACTATAACTCACTATTACTGAAACTCACATATTTATTTTAAGTAATTGGCATTTGGGTGTTTGCTTATTTTAAATGAACCGTAACACAAAAGATGTGTGTCCCAGGGAAGTAAAGTGCAAAATCAGAGCCAAGGTCAAGTTCAATCTCATTAGCTCTAGTCACACACAGTTTCACTATGGCAACACTGTGGTGTTAGTGGACTGTGCCTGTACATGGGAATAAATATATTTTCACACTGGGAAGGCTGAAGTAGAGGTAGAAGGATCACAGATTTGAGGGTCTCAACAACTTAGTGAAATCCTGTTTCAAAATAAAAAGTAAAATAAAAAGGGTCGGGGGCATATTTCAGAGGTAGAATGTTCTTGGGTTCAAGCCTCAGAACCAAAAGAAGAGGAAAAAGGAGGAGAAGAAAAAGGAGGAGGAGGAGGCAGAAGAGGAGAAGGAAAAGAAGATAATGAAGAAGAAAAATTTTCCTGTGCCATGTATGAAGATATCACTACTAATCTAGCTGTTATATACAGGGAGGGGTGGGTAGCCAGGTGGGATCTGAAGAGAATCACCCTAAGACCCATACTTATGTCTGTTTGTATGATTTTGACCCTCACTAGGATACATAATTACAATGCACCAATAAAAGCATATAAGAAGAATACTGTAAATAGGGCAGACACTCTAGACTAATTGACTCGTTGTTGAATGTCTTTGAACATGCTACAGGTGCCTTTGAATGATGATCTCCTTATGTGGTCCAGTAATAGAAGCAAAGAGAAAGTAATCAACGATATTTGCATCTCCAAAGGCAAAAAACAAAACCTTATTTTTTTAAGGGCATTAATCTCAGAACAAAAATACTGAAGAGACAAAGATACAATCCTGCATAAAGAGAAGTGAGTTTTACTGTAATCAGTAGATAAAATCAACTTGAGAGGTGGTCTGAAAAGCAATTGTTATATGGAGAAAAGAATGTATATGAACCAGGTGTGTATAATACCAATACTTGGAAGGCTGAGACAGGAGGATCGTAGGTTTGATGCTAGCTCTAGTAATATAGCCAGACCCATTGCAAGCTAGCAAGACCCTGTTTCAAAATAAAAAATTAAAAGGGCTGAGGGAGTAGCTTAGAGGTAGAATGCCCCTGGGTTCAATTTCCAATACCATAAAGCATAAGAAAGGAAGGAAGAAAGGAAGAGAGGAAAATAAAAGGAATAGAAAATAAGTGTGTGGAATGTATGTATGTGCATTAGAGGTAATCTTAAAAAATAAATAAGAGGAAAGAGAGATTGGTTGTGCCAAGCACACTCCTGGGAAGCTGAGAAGGAAGCAAAGCCTACTGAATGAGTGTGATACTGAGTGGTGGAGTGTGCGAGTGTGCATTTAGTGCTTACCCACCCAGCCAGGCTCTGACCCACTGATGGCCTTTTACAAGAACTCTTCACTTGGAGCAGTTAGGCTAGAGAGATGTGGGTGGAGGGAAGAGGAGGCTCGAGGAGCATGCGGAGGACTGCGGATTACCTCTGTGGATGAGTCAAGTCACAGATTTGCTAAAAATCAGTACAGATATGACCTTACTCTCTCTGTACATAAATGTGAATATAGGCTATAGGACAAAGCTCTGAGTAACCCACAAAGTTAAGGCAAATAAATAAATAAATAAATAAATAGTATTATATCTTATTAGCAGAAATAAATAGTCTTATGTCTTCTTAGCAAAAGTGGAAAAATTGCTGTTTCCCTACTCAGAACTCTTCCTATAATTTTCTGGTAAGAAAGCATCACAGACACTCTCTAAAAAAAAAACTTCCCTTCGTGAATATATACTTCTTGGGTTGGGGGTAGTTAATTCAGGTTGCAGGGAGTTAGAGTCGTCTATGTGACAGAGTCAAAAGGATCCTTGTATTTTTTTCATTTAGAAAAAAATGCAGATGCTTAATGTTCTTCACCTGTCAGATCATTCTCATGATTTATCTACTAGAAAGCAAAAGAGAAGGGAGATCTACATTTTAGACTTAGCTGGTAAATTCGGATAAAATAATTTAAGTATTTTCTCAGAGGATACTCTACTTTTTAGGTCAAAAGTATAGTCTTCTAGTTTTTAGTGCCCTGTTCTGATCTTCTGGACATAGGTAAGACTAAGACAGCAGGATTGTTAAGTTTGAGACCAGCACATGGAGTGGGCAAGAGAAGTGATCTGGAACCCAGGTTTCCCCAGTGAGTCCTGTATCCTCCCTCACATCAGATAAAGACAGGCCATTCTGGATTACCCAGGAACAAGATGCCTGTCCAGAGGGGAGGGGGTGCGAGAGCACTGTCTCAGGACCTCTGCTGACTCCTGATATTACCTCTGCTGAGGCTGTCTCTGGGATCCACTGTGCTCTCAGCTGCTTAGAGGTCAATGATAGTCCCTCTTCTTTTGACACCATAGTCTGTAAGGCTCTGTTGACTCTTGATAACATATGGCAGGGCCTCCATTCATCTTCTAATGGAAACTTCTCACTCCAAGTCCTCTGTAGCTGATATAGCTTTCCACAGTTTAGTGGAAAAACCACAGGCCCTCAATTATATGCCTCATGTTTTCCTATACAAACATATGAATTTTTTTTTTCATTTTACCTAGGAAGTAAGGACTAAATCTTGTTCTCCCTCTACCTAACCATCCTACCTTCAAAGTTCAGTCTGATTTTACCCTCCTTTATTGGTTCCAGAAAAAGGATACCAGGCTCTCCTTTCCCAGAGCAAAATTTTAGAAAGGACAACAAGAGATCCAGGCACCTCAATTCCAGCCTCCCTGTGTTAATCTACCTGCCAGAAACTAATTTATAGCAGAAATTTAGCTGCAATAAAGCCCAAGAGTGGTCTATTTTAGCTTTCTAGCTTCTGAAATATAGGAAGAAAAACTAGGAGTGTGAAGCCACTGTACTCATTTCAGTTTCTCCCATTCTTAAAACCTAATGTAATTACGTAGATTGATGGCTAGCTACGAAGTCTGCTTACTCTGGGGAGTTTTCTGGGTACCTTAATAGGAATTTGTCTCATCTCACTAGTACCTCCATAAAAACATTTTCATTTTTATAGGAATAAAGAATATTAATAAATATTATTTCTTCTCTAGGATAGTGGGTCCAAATGCCATGAAACCTTTCCTATTAAGGCATCTGCAAGTTTATGAGAAGGAAGAACGAATAAAGTCTAGTAAAGTCTAGTAAAATTTCAGGTCTTCCTCTTTTGGTTTCCTCTAGTGCTCCTTTATCTATTTAGAGAACAATTTATCTCTTTATTTAAAATCATAATAATAAAGCCTGGGCTTGGACTTTTGCCTGACGAGGCCTGGGCAAAAGGCCTCCATCACATTAGACCTGGTCACGCCTAATGTGATGAAGCCCAGGGGAAATTTGAGCCTACTGCCATTTCAAGTCTCAGGAAGTAAAAAATGTCCTTCTGTTTTCTGGATGGAAAACCTCGACTTTTTTTTTCCTTCCTTCCTTTTCCTCCTCCTCTTCCTCCTCCTCCTCCTCCTCCTCCTCCTCCTCCTCCTCCTCCTCCTCCTCCTCCTTCTTCTTCTTCTTCTTCTTCTTCTTCTTCTTCTAGCTACCTATGAGAAACTGATCCATTCTCTCTTTTGTGATTAAGCCTGACCTGCAATGAGAAATCACTTGGACTCAATGTTTTCCATGTCCTTATAAGAGAACTCAGTGCCATGTGTCAATTAATAATTTAATCTAAGACTTAATATAAGATGGAGGTTCAGGACAAGGGTCTGGCAGTTGAGGGCCTGACTATGGCTCTTGCTGCTCAACATGTTACATGTGCAGTCTTTACCTTTTCATTCTCTTTCCTCTTCTCTATAATAAAGTTAATGACAGCTTCTACCTCATAAACTTTTGTGAGAGTTAAGTTGGCCACTGTATGTGAAGTCCTTAGAATAGAGAATAGCACTGTGACACTTGGTCAGCTAATACAATTCCTTCTACCCTTTTTACTAATAGTACATCGTGAAGCATCTCTTGGTGTCCTACATCTTGCTTAGTAATTTAAGGGACAGCATAATATGACCCAGAAAAAGAAAATGCTTCCCTCAGGAGCCAGCCACACATTGCTGCTACTTGCTAATTTGTCTCACACACATATATTTATTGAGCAAGATGCAAATTCAGGCCTTGTGCCAAGAGCTTTTTCATGTCTTAAATCCTTTAACTTCACAACAACCCTGCAAGACACTAATTTCTATTTTATAGAGGATGCAACTGACACACAGAGAGCTTTCTCCATAGTTTTCTATGAACAAAGTCTGGTAAGGCGATTGACTACAATTCAAAACTGAATCCCTTGGTGACCAAGTCCAGCGCCTTTTCTACAGCTTTGCACTGTCTCTCTAAAGAGTCACTCTATAAAGTTATTTACTGTTTATAATAAATTGCAAATACTTTATTTTACTTAATTCTCACAAAAATCCTGTGACATCAATTACCAATTTGGCTCACTTTGCCTGCATGTAACAGAGAGCTCGGATGGCAGTTGCTTAATCAAACAGGGTTTACTGCCTGCACATGATAATAAGCCTAGACTCAGCCAATGCCAGCTTGGCTGCTGGCACTGCAGCAGTGGCACTGTGACACCCTTGAGAACCCAACCTTCTTCCACATTTTCTCTCTACTACTGAGGCATGCTGACTTGGTTCTTCAGATGTTCATTTTGGGTTTGAAAAAAATTTCTCACAGCTCCAGGAAATTCAAGGCTAGAAAGAGGTAGTTGAGATAGGTGCTGGCAAATAAAGTCAAACCAACACAACACACTTACTTATCAAGGGGGAAAAAGTCTTTCCCTAAATTTTACTAAGAGATATGACAATCACTTGACCATTTCTGTCCACAGAGGAGGGTGAGCAGTTGGCCTTTGAGAGTCTCTCTGCAGGGAGGCAAGACAAGGACAAAAGAGACTAAAAATAGCTCTTTCAGATGAAACAATAGACTCTGCCACTCTCAGTATCACAAGAAAAGTTACTCAGATATGGCCACCAAACTCAGAGTAATCATGACTTATCTGTTGTCCCAGAGGTAATATGCTTTGACTCAGGGTCTTAAATCAAGATTTTTTGATCCTGTCCTCTAAAACTGCTGTTGTTCTGCAACAGCCACATAACTAGGTATTGTTTCTGAAATTTTCAGATATACAGTAAAACAATGATCTTTGAATTCATTTTGGAGATATTATTTATTTCATAATTTACACCATTATTTAAAAATGAAAACTAAATTAAAAAGTAACTACCTAAAATGCTGTAGAAATTAAACTAAGAACTGATAGGAAATGTGCTGGTATTGAAAAATTGCTTTGGTATTAATTTCAAAATGTAAAAAGTTGTCAGGGCCACACAGATACTCAGGTAGCTTGTTAAAAATGCAAAGTTCCCTCACCAAAAGTGATTATCAGGTAAATGAAAGAGTTGTAGCCCAGGGCCTTCATATTTTAAAGACAAGTTTACATAATAAATAACCTCTAGCAGATAGGCTAAAATTCCCCAAGGATGCAGGAGGATGGTACTGGCCTTCCTCAGAGAGGGCAGATACCATGGGACCCCTGATTTGTTAACCAAGTAACACATCTTGGTCTTAACAAAGACCAGAGATGAGGGGCCAGCCCACTCCTGCATCAGGGCATGAAAAAGGCTTTTGTTCAAGCAGGATAGAAGATAGTAAATACTCATAATCATATCAAAGGGCTTGCACCAGAGATAATGGGCAGGCCCACACCTAAGCAAGTCAGGAACACATAGAAAGACTATTGGTTAAGCAAGATAGAAAATAATGAATCTAAGAAAACTTGTATGGTCAAAAACTTCAGTGTCTTATTTTCACGGCACTCCACTACGTGTTTTGTAATTCTGTCCCTTTTTTCTACCTTTGTAACAGTAAAATTGTTTAAGCTTACAGCAGTATAGTTCTTGCTATTTTTTCTAAAATTAGCTAAGAACAAGAACCCATGTTGCCTCACACCATTACATATACAATAAAAGGAGAAATAAAATACACTAACTACAAAGTTTAGATACATTTATTTAAAATTTTGTTTATTTCTCAAGGAAAAGAGAGAATCAAAGTGAGTTTATGTAATTTTCACTCACACTAAAGAGCTTAGATGCAAACATTACAAATCTAAAAGACAAATTATTTTAATTTTTATTACACATTAGTTTTACATTGAATGTGATTATACATGTATATAGCATACATTGATATATACTAAACTTGAAAAATTATCACTTGTGAGTGTATACAAAAGAAGCCAAGAACATAATAAAAAATAACCTTAACATTAACTTTATATTTATTTATTTAGTTTTCATACAGTGCTAGGTTTGTAATTTAAGGTCATTCTACCTTAGAATTCCTTTTCTCTATACCTTTGATCTATACTCCTAGCTCTGATTAATAATTTTGAAACAGGATATCTCTAAATTGCCAAGAATTTCGCTAAGTTGCTGAGGCTGGATTCAAACTTACAATCTTCCTGTCTCAACCTCCCAAGTATTGGGATTACAGTTGTGCCACCACAACTGATTATTAATTTTATTTTATTTTATTTATTTTTTGTGGTTTTGGAATTGAACCCAGTGGCATTCTACCTCTGAGCTACATACCCAGAACAATTTTTTTTATTCTTTATTTTGAAACAGAATCTCACTAAATTGCAGAGGGCCTCACTAAGTAGCTGAGGCTGGCATCAAGCCATGATCCTCCTGTATCAGACTCCCAAATGCTGGGATCACAAGTGTGTACCACCACACCTGGCTTATTAATTTTATTTTTAAAAACACAAAATTGTAAGTGGGATACTGATGTTTAGAGAGATTAAGATAATATTTTTTTGATGTTAGCTTTATTTTCAGTATGGTGACATTAAAAATGGCTGGACAGCACCTGACACCATGTCTAGAGGCATAGGCTCTTTCCTGCCACACTGATTTTTTTTTTGTTGTTGTTTGTTTGTTTGTTTGTTTTTTTGGTGGTACTGGGGATGGAACCCTTCTACCTCTGGGCTATACTCCCAGACCTAATTTTATATTTTTTATTTGGAGACACTGTCTCTTAAGCCAGCGAGGCTGCCTTTAAACCTGCGCGATCCTCCTGTCTCTGCCTCTCAAGCATGGGGATTGCAAGTGTGTACCACTACGCCCTGCCTGCGCACTGTTTTTAAATAAATATTTTAAGCTTAATCATAGAAGTAATTTATGCCCAGAGGGAATACAACACATGTGTATGAACACGTGCGCACACACACACACTGAACACCTAAATAAACCATCCCTAATCCTACCAGGCAGAAATACTTTTCATAACATATCTTTGCTTATTTAGACACTATTTTAAAGCATCAAATGCATATATTTATTTCCAAAACTGAAATGATACTACATGCACTATTTCTGCCTGATTTTATTTATTAATATGACAGGAGCATTACCCCTAATTAATGAATAGCACCATGCAAGATGACTTTCAATTTCAGTGTCACATTGCGTTGTGAACTGTATTTCACAATGTAGTAGCCAATTTCTGGATTCAGATATTTACATTTAAATTTTTTCGCATTATTAGTGGTAAAAGACATCATTGTCCATATATCTTCTTACACATTCTGATAAATTACTAAAAGTGGAATTGCTGTGTCAAAGTGCTAGAACATTTTTAAACCTTTTTGTCACATGCTGCCAAACTGATCTCCAGAAATTTATTCTCTCGCCATCTCAGTCACGCTTCTGACAGGAGCTGGATAGCAGATAATTCGAAGTGTACCCGCTGATGAGCAACCACCATGAATCAGTACCACGGCATTTGAGACAACCCTCCTCAAGCTTCTGACCTCCAGTGTGGAGGTGAGGTAGAGGCCCTGCCCAGAGTAGCACAAGTCATGAGATGTGATGGAGGTATTATCATCGACTGTGCCAAATTAAGTGGCCACTGTCGGATCAAAAAGGATGATATGTGTGCAAAATCTTCATAAATGCCACAGAACCCTATAAACTTTGGGGGCTGCTAATTCAACAAGACATTCTTGTAGAGATAACACAGAAAGAGGAGGCATTTATCTTGACTCTAAGTAAAAGAGGAACAGAAGAAACTCTCTGGAACTCCGAGGGTTGCAATGGCACGATCTGCCATCTCTTGTGTCACTTTTTGTTTGATATTTCAAGAACTATTTACAGAAATATTAGCACGCTCATTGTATAGGCTTCTTGCTGGGTATGTGGATATTGGTATTTATCCCACTAGAACCCAGAGGCAACTTGATATTAAAGACAACATAAAAGAGGCAATGAGTAGCTCCTTTTTCTTTTCTGACACACGGGAGGAAACTGAGCTCAGTATTCATGAAATACGTCAAGATTCCTGGTAATAAACGATGAGCTTTGTACCATTTTTAAATTCCTTTCTGTGTGGAGTGCATTTAACAAATCACTGAGACTCAGTGTATACCAGCAAAGAACTGTTTCCAGGTGGGGTTGTACAAGCAGAATCAGAGCAGAGCTATGGCAAGCAAAGCGAGGAATCTGGAGGTATCCGGGGGTGTGCCTTCTTAGGAATGAGGGGGCAGGCTGAGGAACTGCGCTTCAAACTAAACTTCGGGGAGAAGGCATACTCACCAGTGGAAATACATATATTCTTGCTCAGCCTCATATTTACTAAAATAATATTAGAAGAGAAGCCATGTGGGGAAACTAAAAAAAATTTATTTGTGATGCTACGTAGATATTTAGTTCATAGGAGTTATTATTTGGGGCTCTACTATATTGCCAAAATATCTTCAAAACATGCATCTCCATTTTTGTCTAAAAAATGAAGGGTCAGCCGGGTGTGGTGGCGCACGCTTGTAATCCCCGCGCTTGGGAGGCAGAGACAGGAGGATCACGCTGGTTTGAAGCCAGCTGCACTGAATAAAATAGGTCTGGGAGTGTAGCCCAGAGGTAGAAGGGTTTCCAGGAAGCTCAGTATCACCAAAAAAATAATAAAAAATTAAAATAAAAAATGAACGATCAGATGTTTTCTCTCATGTGAAAGTTAGGGAAAAATTGTGATACAAAAGGGACTCTAGGCAAAGGGGGAGAAGCCCTAGTGGAGTCATAGAAGGGGCCTAAGGGCAAATAGAAGAAGGGAGATTTGACAAAGAAAACACTTCAGTGGACACTGTACCTACACAAAAGTATCCATGCCAATCTTAATGTCTTGTGTAGAGATGGAGAAGAAGTGCAGTAGGAGTTGAAAGGAAGCTTCCTGAGTGCTGGGTGCATGCATGTCTTTAATGTTCTAAACTTCATCATGATGTATGATTCCAATGCACCCATAAAAAGAAAGAAAGAAAACAATTTAAACACTTCCCCCCAAATAACTGAAACTTCCTGGAGTGTTGGCGTCTGCTTATAATACCAGTATTTGGGAGGCTGAGACAGGAGGACCCTCAACAACTTAGATTCTTCACAACTTAATGAGATCCTATTTCAAAATAAACGATTGAAAAGGGTTGGGGTGTAGCTTGGAGGTACAATGCCCCTGGGTTCAATCCCCAGTACCACAAATAAATAAAAATAAAAATCACTGAAACTACTCAATATATCTGTTTGGGCAAAATTGTTAATAATTCTACCTCCATTCTTATCAAGCAAAATCACCACTTTCATCATGTCTTTCTTTAGAAGCTTAGCGTCCCCCCTCCATTTATAATATCAAATAAGATAGTGCGTTATAATGATGTATTCGGTATAGATGATAGTAAATAGTCAAAATAGTAAAACGTGATGATTACAATGAAGTTTGCTGGGCTCCAAATGGAAAGTCCAGTGCCAAAAACAATTACAAAGAGCCTGGCTTTAGGAAGTTGGTCATAAAAGGAATATCATTTAATATCACTTTTTGGTGTCTGTCCATTTGGCATAAAATGTCAGGGAGCATATTCTATTTCTGACAAAATCTGACTCTTGGCATCAAAGAATTAATAGCACCAAGTTCAGGGAAGGAGCAATTTATGCACTGATGCTTTTCCATGGAGTTTTCTCTTCCAGTTAAATCAGCTGTTCACCAAAAAAAAAAAAAAAAGTATTGCCTGAACTTGTCACATCACATGATTCTATGCTCAGACAACTCCTGAAATTCATAGCATTTTCCCAATGTCACATACTGCATGTCACGCCAGCTGCAACTTCGGTGCTTTTTTTCCCCTCCAATATTTTAATGGGCAAACTTGAGTAATATATTTCCCAATTTCAAACCCTTCAGCATTGACAGTCCAAAACTCCTGAGGATATGAACTAATGCAAAAGGTGCCGGCAGAGCCGAGCATCCTCAGCTCTGGTCTATCAGTGTCAAGTCCTCAAGCTCTTGAGAAATAATTTTACTTATTAAAACACATTTTCCCTCAAAAATACTGGAGGAAAGACAAAGCACTCAGTGACCTCTCAGAAAAATTGTTGAATTAAGGAGAGAAGTCTACATAGTTTTTTTTTTTTCCATTTGAAAGTCTAGTGAAAGTATAATTAATGTACCAAGAAAGAGCTTCTGCTTTGGGGGCATAGATTTGAATTATTGAACCAACCCTCTACCTTGGGACCATGTTGCAAACACATGGCTCCCTGGCTTTTCCTCTTCCTCACAAATAAAGATACACAATACCCACAGGGTGGATTAAAGAACATGCCATACATTCACAGGTTTTTAGTCAAAGTCTCAGAATTCTTGAAGATTCTCCCTTCCCTCAAGAATTCTATAACCCTTAAGTAGAAACAGACCCTGCCTTGTAGTTGTGAGAAACTCGTCAAATGTCTGAGAAACTCTTGTATGTAGAGCAATTTATTAATCTGATTTCAAAGAAGCAGCATCATGGTGGAAGGTGTTTGTTGAGTTAATGATGAAGTATAAGGAAAAGCTACTTGCAAGTTCCTTAATTTGCATCCCTTGGTGATTTTATATCGTTTTTGCATAAATATTATGATACCTTGATGGCAAAAATCCAAGAACATATTTGTTGAAAAAAAAGCCCTCTTATAAAATATAAGTCACATTCTTATTTCTGTATATGTTTTTCCATCACAGCAATTATCCTTCTTCAGCGATAGTAAGGATTATTAAAACTTAGCACTGTACAAAGTGCAGGATCAAAAACCCACATAAATAATTTTGCCTATTAAAATAAAACAATTTCAGTGTAAAGAAAAGCTTCTGAGAGTACTGGCAAAGATAATACTCTGACTTAAAGATTTAAGTCATTTTTTTCTCTTTAAACAGTGTCTTTATTTGGTAATGATAACTCCTGGCCATCAGATTTTTTACAGTCTAATGGGAAAGAATAGAAAAATGCTATGGAAGAGTCAAAGCACAGTAAAAGGAAATCATTAATTAGCAGAGTGTAAGGTGATTGCAACTCTGCATACAGTCCATAAACAATAACAAATTTTTAATAAAACTGTCAGAGAAAGAGAGAGATTTTATAGTTGGCATTATTTCACATGGCCTACCAGTGGCTATCCCTCCACTCAGACTGACATCCTATCCAGGCTTGCAGCTTCTCCAAAATTACTGCATATGGTATCTCTCTGCTCTTCTTTTTTGGTGGTGGTGGGGTAGTTAGTACTATATTATGCTAAGGAAATTATCATAAATATTCAGAATTAATTACAGGAAATTTCAATACAATGTTGTTTACAATTTGCAAAAAAACAAATGGACTTAAGTTTGCAAATGGAAGACTCTGGGTCAGGCGTGATGGCACATGCCTATCGTTCCAGAACTTAGGAGGCAGAGACAGGAGGATTGCAGGTTCAAGGCCAGCCTCAAGAACTTAGCAAGACACTTAGCAACTTAGTGAGACCCTGTTTCAAAATAAAAGGGGCTGGGGGATTTAATTCAGAGGCAGGATACCCCAAGTTCAATTCCCAGTCCTAACTAATGATGATGATAATGATGACGATGATGAAGATGATTATAACAAATAGTTTGGATACAATGTAGTGTATTTATTTATTTATTTATTTATTTATTTATTTATTTATTTAGGTGGTACTGGGGTTCCTGGAAGACCTTCTACCTCCGAGCTACACTCCCAGACCTATTTTATATTTTTTTTATTTATTTGGAAACAGGGTCTCTTAAGCCAGCGTGACTGTCTTCGAACCTGTGCGATCCTCCTGTCTCTGCCTCCCAAGCGCGGGGATTACAAGCGTGCGCCACCACGCCCGGCGTAGTGTATTTAAAAACAGAATAATATAATGTGGTGTTGAAAAATACTGCCATTGAAAGATTTCCAAAATATATGAGAAAAAATTGTTAAATACTATACACACAAACATACATGTTTAGAAGGATATATCAAATATTAAAATGACCACAAATGGTAATTTTTAAATGAATTGTTTCTGTTTATTTAATAATATTTTCTAAGCTGTATAAAAAGGATTTTCTTACTTTGTAAGGAGAAAAGACATTTGTAAAACAATGGACTTAACACTATTTAGCCAACATGAATACCAATAAATATCTTCCTATCCAACTGAAGTTCTTCTATTATTTGAATTATTAATTATTTTGACAGGAATTTCTGAAAACACTTTTGCTCAAAGTTGAGAAATAAATCTATTTTTGGGGGGTCTGGAGATGTAACATAAGGGCATTCAGCCTCAGAGCTATACCCCTGCCCTGTTTTTTATTCTTTATTTTGAAACAGTGTCTCACTAAGTTTTGGAGGACCTCACTAAGTAGCTGAGGCTGGCCGCTCGCGTGCTGGTTCTGTTCTCCATTAGAATATGATTTTAGCCGGGCGTGGTGGCGCACGCTTGTAATCCCCGCGCTTGGGAGGCTGAGACAGGAGGATCGCGCAGGTTCGAAGCCAGCTGCGCGCGCTGGCTTAGGAGACCCTGTTTCCAAATAAAAATGTAAAAATAAGTCTGGGAGTGTAGCCCGGAAGTAGAAGGGCTTCCAGGAACCCCAGTACCAAAAAAAAAAAAAAAAGAATATGATTTTTTTCTTCTTCTCCACCATGTTGTAATACAGCCAAAGGGGTCAACTCTAGTTGAGTGACACATGGTTTTGGATCTTCCAGCTACCCATATTTGTGAGCCAAATAGAGCCCTTTACTTACAAAGTACCCAGGATTTCATGATAGCAACATATAACCACTGGAGACACTGAGTCTCCTTCGTTCTCAACCAAGGAACATGAAATAAACTTTTTAATATAATTTATTGGTGCAGTATATCTCATATCACAATGTGGTTCATAGTGGTAATGGACATACAGGCACTTAGCACTTGCTGGGCTTTCCCCCAGCCCCTACTCACTCTTCCTTTCCCCATACAGGATACCGAGGCTGACCTTGGTAATCTCACATACTTACGTAATGTCAACGAGAGTGATCCCTTCATTGATACTTTCTTCCCCACTCTTCCCCTAGACTAACTCCTTCACTACCCTGGAGTTTCTTCTCCATTATCAGAAGTCCCTCTAGCTTCCATATATGAGAGAAAACATATGACCTTTTATTTTTCTGTGACTGGCAAATCTCTCTCTCTCTCTCTCTCTTTTTTTTTTTTCTGTGTGTGTGTGGGGGGGATACTGGGGTTCCTGGAAGCCTTTCTACCTCCGGGCTATTTTATTTATTTATTTATTTATTTATTTATTTATTTATTTATTTATTTATTTATTTTTGAGACAGGGTCTCTTAAGCCAGTGGGGCTGGCTTTGAACCAGCGCCATCCTCCTTTCTCCGCCTCCCAAGCTCAGGGATTACAAGTGTGCGCCACCCCGCCCGGCAAGGCAACTCTCTCTTAACATAATGTTTTCCGGGTTCATCCACATTCTTGCAAATTACATAATGCTTTTCTTCTTTACTGCTGAGTGGGATTCCGTTGTGTGTCTATCCCATAGCTTTATAATCCATTCATCTTTTGATGGACATCAGCGTTGGTCCCATAGTTCGGCTGTTGTGAAGCAAGCGTTAGAAGTCTGTCAGGGATGTGAGTTCACCAGGCAGGAGCGGAGTGGACAGCGGAAGGCTGTTTTTAAATCGGAAGTATTTCAGACTCAAATTAAGATTTCATTATTCTAGTCCCTAAAGATCACTCCTGCCTTTTAGTAAGCACACCAATCTATTTGTTGTAACTCTTCTATCCTTTAATTTACTGATTGTATAACAAGCATAGCAGGATAGACAACACATTATTCTACTAGTTGGCTTCAGCTCTAGCTTAGGAGAAGTGGTGCCAAGCTTCAGGACATTTAGATAAAGCTGTCAGTTCACAGACGCTTGTAGTAAAATAACAAAGAAGGAGAAATAGGGATTTAAGGCCATCTAATATCTACCATAGTGGTCTAGTATCTGGCTTAGAAATAGTCCTTTGTGTTCTCCATATTTGAGAGGCGAACTCGTGTATCCAATGCAATCTGACAAGTACTCTGCTAGACATGGCATACAAAGTTTTGTAAGCTACGAGCCCTGTCCCCAAGGAGTAAACAGTCATCATAATCTATAATGGAGTGGGCAGTAAGATACTATGAATATTAAAACCTAACACTGAGTGGTTTTCTCTTGGAGAAGCAGAAAGCTATGACCACGACCTGAGCACTCTTTCTACCTTTCTCAAGTAGAGTAAAGCACACACCTGCCTCTGAAAATGCTATTATGCTGCAGGACATAACAGCATAATGTCTAATAACTGAGGATTTTTTTTTTTAAATCACAGAAGACTCCACTAAAGAAAGACTTCCCCCACTGGCAGCTATTGCTCCAAATCACATTCTCTCTCAGCTTGTTAGGGCCACAGAACACAACTTTTAGTCACTTATTTTGCCAAAGATTTTTGTCATGTCTTGTGTCACTTAAACTATACTTTTATTTAATCTGTTTACATAAATACATTGAATCTGTGTGTGTCCATGTGATTAAGTTTCTGTGTGTGTGTTTATTGCTGGGGACTGAACTCAGGGCTTCCTGCATTTCCTGCATGCTAAGTCCTCTTTACCACTAAGCTACATGGCCAAACCAAATCCCCTTTTATTTTTTAACTAAGCTATATACAGAGAAATATCCATAAAATTATGACTTAGGTGCGCAAACTACATTGTTGGAACACAAGATAAGCTCAACTATTAAAATTTTTAAAATGTATGCCACTAGGTCATCAAGAAAGCTGTAACACAACCCACTGGTAGCAATGCCACTTAGATGTTAGGACGGGCAATCCTGGCATCGCACGGCTTTCAAATTCCAGCTCCATGACTTCGTATAACTGCTCTGTGCTTCAGTTTCTATGTCTGTATTTACTGTCTAGATTTGTTATGATAAATGAATGATTTCACATATGGAAAGTACTTAGGGCAAAATACACATTTCATTAATGTTAGCTGGAATCAGCTCTCAGACTGGGAGCATTCCAGAGTCTGAGAGCAACTACACCCTTTCTTGAATGAATGATCTAAGCAGGTAAGGTTCACAAAGACTGTGGGTTCTCTGACCTATTCGATGACTCTGTTGGGAGCCTGTCACCTAAAAGACTCCAACCCAGAAATGGATCCAAGTCAGTCTTGTAGCAAGCTTGTTACGACTGAACATACCTTTTATCTGCCTGTAAATAATAAAATGAGAGATGTTTCAGACATCCAGAATTTGAAAGAGGACACCAAATAAAGTTTCCTGCGCTCTTGCTGATTTAAAATAGTGAAAACCCAGAGCTCTCAGCTTACCCAAATCACCCATGGGAATTTATCAGTTGACTTATAAGAAGAGGAAAACCTGACATGCCAGCCCTTTATTTCTATCACCTTTCTTGTTTATTTCTCCATTCGCAGTTGCAGCTGATGGGGTAAGTGCAGCATATTACTGCCTCAGGCCAAACTCCCAACATGCTGCTGTTTGTAAACATCACCGACTTATTCCACTCCGAAGTGTAATTTTCTGAGTTTGAATATCAGGGTCTAGACACAACAAAACGTAATCTTGAATCTCATTTGTATTTGAAAGTAATTGCACAGACCATGAATGTGGCTGAATGTTATGTTCAAGCCTTCTGAAAAAGAGCCTAAGTGGTTAGGTGAAGCCCTAGGTGGGAAGTCTATTCCCAGCATATCATTACTGTTTGTTAACAACATCCCTAATTTTGGATAATCATAGGAGGAAAACAAATATAAAAAACCCCACTAAGCCATAGTTCTCCAGCAAACTTGAGGAGGGCCAGGGTGCAGCCAGCTTCTTATTACACAGCTGTTTCCCGACAAGCTCTTGGGGCACACAGTAAGCTTTCCTCAGTTTCACTGTGCATCCTGCTTATTTATTTATTTTCTTTAGGAAGGCATTTGCCTGTTCTATAATCTCCAGTAGTGATCGCACTGTTGCAAATAGCTGAATTAAGAAGTATGCATCTTGATTATTTGGGGATACAAAAATAAGCTTTCCTTGCCTGCAGGATGGATCTATATATGGACATACACAGGCAAATAGTGTGTAAACCCTGAACAACCTGCCAAGGTGCAAAAGGCCCCAGGGATTGTGGTATATACCACCTCCCTCTTCTCTTTACTTCTCGACTCTCAATCAATCAGTCTTTGGTACCTGCTTCAGAAATGGGGATGGGGGAGCACGGAATGGACATTTATCTTTCTGGAATTTCAAGGACTTTCTCACATTGTTCTCCATGTATCTAGAAAATACACCTACCCCATCTTCCACCTGCCTACTTCCAATTCTTGTGTGTGTGTGTGTGTGTGTGTGTGTGTGTGTGTGTTAAATATCGGTTTACTCACTTAAATGTTCACTTATTCCTTTATTCACTCAAGAAATGTTATTAAATAAAGACTTGCTAAATTCATGCACTATGGTAAACTTTGAGCGTGTAAGCAAAAGAAATACAGGGCTCGCTTTGATGAAAGTTCAAATCACATGGAAAATACAAACCGTAGATAGCTACATAAATCCATGGGTAACACAAATGACAGCTGGTTTGAAGGCATGCAGCTGAATCCTATCAGAGAGAAAAATTAGGATCTAATTTAGATGAGCCTGAGGTTCAGTGGGAGAGAAGGTTAAGGAATGTCTCTAAAATGTGGCAGTTAAACCAAGAGTGGTGGCACACGCCTCTAACCCCAGCCCTTAGTAGGCTGAGACAGGAGAATCACAGGTTCAAAGTCAGCCTTGGCAACCTCACAAGGCTCTCAGCAACATAGTGAGATCCTGTTTCCAAATAAAAAATAAAATAGGTCTGCGGTGTAGCTCAGAGATAGAATGCCCCTGTACTGAAAAAGAGAAGAAAAAAAAAAAAAAGAAAAGTAACAGGTTGAAAATTTATCTCCAAAAATGATAGTGGGAAAAGCTTTGCAGATTCAGGAAGAATCATAAGATTCAAACTTTCTCCTCAGATCATGTTCATATTTTATGTGCTTACAGCTTTCTATTCTCCTTTAAAACATTAATCACAATAGTGATTCATTTATCCAATATCTGTCCCTTTTCACTAGACGTTAACAATTTTCATAAGTTGTTTTCTGCTATTTTCCAAGCTGTGAGAAGAGCCAGACCTGTGACAGATACAGGCACAGGCCTGCCAGTGGTAGGCTGCATGGGTGGGCTGGGGAAATCAGGAAGAGGTGCTGCTTTTTTCCTTTAATCAATCCTGAAACTTGATTTCAATAGTTGCAATGGAATTAGCTCAGGCCTGGTAATTTTTTTTTTTTTTTATAGTACTGGGGGTGGAACCCAGACCCATTTTATACTTTATTTGGAAACAGGGTCTCACTAAGTTGCTGAGAGCCTCACTAAGTAGCTGAGGCTGGCTTCGAACCTGTGCGATCCTCCTGTCTCAGCCTCCCAAGCGCGGGGATTACAAGCGTGCGCCACCACGCCTGGCTGGCCTGATAATTTTAAACATATAGATTACAGTATGCATGCTGGGAAAGAGTGTAGGCATTACACTAAAAGGGAAAGATCAGAAGGTCTAAATATTTACTCATTCTTAAATGACATGTCGTGGTGGCACACATTTTATCCCAGCCTTTGGGAGGCTGAGATGGAGGATCTTTGTTTCCAGACAGCCTCGGCTACTTAATGAGGTCCTTTGCAACTCAGTGAGAACCTGTTTCAAAATAATTAAAAAATAGGGCTGGGATGTTGCTTGGAGGTAGAATGCCCCTGGGTTCCATCCCCAGTACGCAAAAATGAATAAATAAATAAATGACATTTCACTTCATTTAACAAAAACTGACCTTTATGCTGTTATTGCTATGTAGCACAATATCCTTCTAGCACATAGAAATAACCAAATATTTGTGTGACGACTGACAAGGGAAGAAATTTTTATCTATGCTGTTACACCAATGTATTTAGTCAACAATATTTATCGAGTTACTACTATGTATTTTGAGTTTTACTGAGTATTTTTTGTAAAACTTGGAGTTTTGCTGGGTACTAAAAATACACAAATAGGTCTCAAAGAAGTCCATTACTCAAAAGCAAAAGAAAAATCAAGATTTACAGATACAGTGAGTTAAGTGTTAAAAAACCTATGACTGTAACTTACTATGTAAGTTGGGAATGGGTAGGAAAGCAGGCAGGACAATTAGCTAAACACAGTGTGGGTAACTGACAGACCTTTCAAGAAGTAGTGGTAGTTGCCATGCTGTTAAGACCAATGGAGTTTTACCCAGCCCTATGCAAAGGAAGGGCATTTATCTGAGCTACTTAAAATGTCAGCCACTTATAGTGAAGACTAACTCCCTGGACTGTTCAGCCTTCCAGCCAGGAGAATTGTTTCCAGAAAATGGTATGTGCTTTTTAATTTTTCAGGCAAAGTTATTTTACACTTTATAGATTTCTGAATGCACATTAAAACGGAACACAGGAGGCCCAACTCACTTGAAACGTAATTAAAGCAGGAGAATTGAGGAGAGAAATGCATTCCAGAAAAAGGTAAATTTCTGTCTTTGTTTACTTCCTCAAGATCTATGCTTTCTTGTAGACCTGAATGGATCTAGGGAGGAGTTTTGTTCACAGAGGAAGATGTCTAAAACAACAACAATAACTTGAAATGTATGCAGGATCTTAAAATGTGGGAAATGTGGCAGAAAGAAGTCAACATGACTGAGACCTGTTTGTTGTGAATTGCTAATTAGTATAATTATTAACATTCTGAGAATTGCAAAGCAGGAAATTTTCAGCCCTGACAGCTTATCATTCATATGACAGTTCTAAATTAAAATAACACAGCTACAGAATAAACAACAAAACATTACATAAAATTTCACAGGAGCAATCTATTACGGAACTATAGAAGCTATTCAGGAATTCAGATTGCCACTTTATTGCACATATATAAAATATTTCTTAGACATTTCAGAGAAAGTGCTTTGTAATGAACATCCACAAAGGCATTCAGTTCTTTACAGATCAGAGTACAAGAACATACATTCAATGTATGGCCTTTACTAGCCTCTCCCAATCCTTTGTTAAATATGATCTTAATTCTCCTTTATTGCTCACACAAAAGCTGAGAATTGTATTTCAAAGAAAGCAAGACATATTCCAAGTAGAAGAAAATTCATATAAATACCCAGGCTTGTTGGAGATTATAAAAGAATCTTTTTACTTATGCCTATTTGGAAAAAAAGAGAGAAAAGCACATTCATACCAAAAATCTTTGGACAAATACTCAGAAATTGCTTTCTATCTGAGTTTCAGTTCGAAATTACTACCTAAAATTAATACTCTTCTTTGAGCCCAGAGTTGAATCAAACCCCGAAAGAAAGTTTACTTTGGAGTAGTTTTAATTTAAATCAAAAAGTAAACTCATTCTAGTTTTTTGAAAACTTTTCTGAACTAAATCCAGAAAAAATATTTATTTAGGTTTGAAAAGCAGTAGTTAGCCAGATATGGTGGCACACACTTCTAATCCTAGTACTTGGGAGGCTGAGACAGGAGGATCGTTGTTCGCGGACAGCCTCAGCAACATAGTGAGGCCCTCTGCAACTCAGTGAGACCTGTTTCAAAATAAAGAATAAAAAATAGGCTTGGGGGTGTAGCTTGGTGGTAGAATGTTCCTGGGTTCCATCCCCAGTACCACAAGAAAAAAACAAAAACAAGAAAAAAAAAAACCCAGCAATTAATGAGGTTGACACCATACACAGCATATCTATGTCCTTGACTATGAAAATAGAGATGAGATTGTTGGAAATTGTAGCCCTCACCATGTGAAATACAGCGAGATGTATCAAAATGCATTGGCATGACTGTGTAAAAAGCCTGTGACTTTGCATGTGCATATGTAGTATATGTTTTGACATATGAATAACAATATAATATTTAGAAGTAGTGTCAGTCTTCATCTTATGTGTATATATACAGCTTAAAATGTCATATATAAACATGTTATTTATAAATTTTAAAGTTGATAAAACATTTTATTCATTCATTCTTACGTATTCAACATTGATTGAGTGGCCCCTCCATGCCACACTGTGCTTAGCATTAGTAAAACAAATTAAGGAAAAAGAGGTGATCTCTGCCTTCAAAGAGTATTCAGAGAGGAAATACTTGGCATGGCTTTGCATGGTGGTACATAGCTGAAATCTCAGTACTGGGAAGGCTGAGACCATGGACCAGCATTTTAAGACCAGCCTATGCACCTTAGTATGCAAGGCATTGCTTCAAGTTAATAAAAAATAAAACAGGCCGGGGGTGTACCATAGAGGTAAAATGTCCCTGAGTTCCACCCCTAGTATATAAAAAAAAAAAAGTTTAGAAAATACTTGAAATCCATTTTTTTTGGTAATCTTATTTTATGGATCAGACAATAGGAGACTCATTCCATGAATTTTCTCAATATATTATTTGATTCTTGATCTTCATAATGCAGATTAACAAGATTCACATGGATATTGTTCATATTTGATAAAGAAGAGATGATTTTGTTGACCGAAAATAGAGCTTTTGAATAGTCACAATGGATGCAGAAAGAATAGTTTGCTTAAATAAGTATTTTTAAAAAACTTTATTGGTGTATTGCAGTCATAAATCTTAATGAGGTACAAGATGGCAGAGGCATATATGCGCACATCACTCATTTAGCCCTTCCCCAGTTCACATTCCCACTTCCTCTCCCCTCCCTTGTTCAGCTTATTGGCTGATTTTGTTATGTTTGTGAATGTACATCATGTACACTAGTGAATTTTCCTCTTACCCCTTCCACCACCCTCAGTGAGGTCACCTTATTTGCTCATCTATAGTTTCTCCTTCTTCATCTAGAGTCCCTCCTATGACTCATTTTATCCCTAGCTTCTACGTATTAGGGAGAGAATCTGATTTTTTAATTTTTGTGACTGACTAATCTCATTTAGCATGTTTTTAGTTCCATCCATTTGCTTGCAAATGACAAAATTTTATTCTCCTTTATAGCCAAGTAAAATTCTGTTGTGTGCGAATCCCATAGTTTTGTAAACCATTCATCTGTTGATGGACTTCTTGCTTGCTTGGTTCCATAGTTTGGCAATTATAAATTGTGCAGCTATGAACATAGATATGCATGATTAATTTTTCATTTTCTTTGACTTTTTATATTCTAAAATTTCACTCTGTTGGAAAAATAAATATTTTTCTTCATAATTTCTTCCTAACTATTGTTCATTCACTTCATTCATGCTTGCTTTGGCTGTATCTCTGCATTGTGCTTTTCATTTGAATTACTGTATTTTTATATTTTGAATATTCTATTTGGTTAATTCTTTTTCAAATATGATAGTTTAGTCTGTACAGCTTTGGAGTTTTGCTGTAACTTTCAAATTTGTATTTCTTTTCTTTCTCTAATATCTTAGTCTGTAGTTGGTACCCTATTTGATATTTGGTGAAGATTTTGCACACCTTATTGCCTGTTGAGTCTTCTCATGCTCATGCATACTGTCTTTCTTATTCTTTATTTGCCCGTTTAGCTTTGATAGTGCAAGTGCTATTTGGCAGAAACATTACAAACAGGAATGACAGCAGATTTTTTTTTGTACTATGGATTGAACCCAAAGGTGCTGTACCACTGAGCTAAATCCCCATCATTTTCGTCTTGAGATAAAGTCTCACAAAATTGTCAAAATTGGCCTCAAATTTTTAATTCTTCTCCTTGGCCTCCAGAGTAGCTGGAATTACAGGTGTGTGTGTCAGCTGACAGTAGATTTTTTTGTTGTTGTTGAAAACAAGACCAAACCGAAAGACTGTAGATGAACATCTTTAAATTATTTTTAAAAACTCAGTCTAGTGAAATATGTTTTAAATATTAAAGTGAATTGAAAACATTTTTATTTTTAATTAAAAAAAATTTTATTGGTACATTGTAGTCATACATCTTAAAGGGCTAAAAGATGGTGAGGACATACATGTATACATCACCAATGAGCTCTTACCCAATCCCCACCCCATTCCCTCCCCATCACTCCTTCCCATGCTTGGCTTAGTAATTGACTTTGATATGTTTGTTTAAGAACATCATGTGCTTTACAGAGTTTCCCCCCTTCCCCCCTCCTATCCCCTCAGTTAGGTTGCCTTATTTGCTCCTCTATAGAATCTTCTTCTTCATCTAGAGTTCCTCCTGTTAGCCATTTCTCCCCAGCGTTTGCATATTCGGGAAAGCATCCAATTTCTTATTTTTTTGTGACTGACTAATCTCACTTAGCATAATGTCCTCCAGTTCCATACATTTCCCTGTAAATGATTTTATTGTGTTTTTCTTTATGGCTGAGTAAAATTCTATAGTGTACATATCCCACAGTTACAGAGAACTCAAGAAACTCAGCGCTAAGAAAACAACCCAATAAAAAACTGGGCAAGTAAATTAAATAGAAACTCCACAAAAAAAGAAATACAAATGGCCAATAAATGCATGAAAAAATGTTCAGCATCATTAGCAATCAGGGAGATGCAAATCAAAACTACCCTGAGATTTCACCTACCTCCAACTAGAATGACCATCATTCAAAACACAAACAACAACAGATGCTGGTGAAGATATGGAGAAGTGGGAACTCTAAAACATTGTTGGTGGGATTGAAAATTAGTGCAGCCACTTTGGAAAACAGTATGGAGGATCCTCAGAAGAATGGGAACAAACTTACCCTTTGATCCAGCAATACCACTTCTGGGTATCTACCCAAAAGAAAGAAAACCAAACTACCAAACTAATGCATGTGTATCTATGTTCATAGCTGCACAATTCACCATAGCCAAAGTATGGAGCCAGCCAAGATGTCCATCAACAGATGAATGGATTACAAAACTATGGGATATGTACACAATTGAAAATATTATGAGATATAAAAAGCCCCAAATAACTAAACACTAACAAACCTATGATATAAAATTATTTTAAGAAATTCTACAAGCAGAAGGAAAATGATACAGATGGAAATATGAATATGCACAAAAATACTGAAGAGCAGCAGAAATGGTAAATAAGCAGGTAAATATTTTTAAAAGCTTAAATGAAAATCTCCTTAAAATATAATTAAATACACAAACAAAAATAGCAACAAACTGTGGCATTCATAATATGTGTAAAAGTAAAAATGCATGAAATCAACAACACAAAAAGTGTGCATGATGACACTGCAAGTATATCATTGAAAAAGCTCTTAAGCTGTATACACATTGATATCCTTTGAAAGCAGATGGTGTAAAGATGCACACTACATGCCCTTTTATAAAGCCCACTCAATAAGGACTTCGAGTGAAAAAGAAAACACAAGAGACCAAATGAAATCATACAAAAGTAAACACTACTAAATCGCAAAGAAGCAGAGAAGAAGAAAAGAAAAAAAAAAGAATAGATGTCAGAAAAAAAATAACAAGATGTCAAGTCTAAACCTGACCATATGAATAAAACGCCGAATGAAAGCCATCTAGATACTCCAATTACTATTAAAAACTGTAAGACTGGATTTTAAAAAATGTCCCAAACTGACACTGCTTACAAGAAACCCACTTTTGGTATAAAAAAAAAAGTGTAGATTAAAAGAATGGGAAAGATCTACTTTGATAACATTGGCCCACAGAAAGCTGGAGTGACCATAGTAATGCCAGACCAAACAGGTTTCAAGGCAGAAGGTGTGGGCAGAGGCCAAATAGGTCACTTAGTAAAAAGCATGAGTCATTCAAGAAAACCTATATTTTTAAAGTTTATAATTCAGTCACAGGCCTTAAGGATGCCAGAAGTAAAAACAAATGCAACTAATGTTATATAATGAAATAATAATGATGATGATGATAATAATAATAATAATAATCCACAGCTAGAGTCAGAGATTTTCTTATTCTTCTCTCCATGTGTAAAAAGCAGAAAGAAAATGAGAAAAGATATATTAGATTTGAACGAGATTATCAATTCACTTGGTCTACTCTAAATCTATATAAAATTTTACCCATTAGGTAAATATAAAATGTTCTTGTATCTATTTTTCTGGGAATGGGAAATTTATCTTAGAGCATATATTTCCATTATAATTTAATATGGCTATTTTCCAACAAATTTGGAAACTAGAGAAGAGGGAGAGAAAGCACCACAGCTTGATGACCAAAACTTTCTTTACAACTAGAGAATTTAGAAGGTTGTCTGGGTATATTATCAACATATAAAACTTATGCTTATGTTATTAAGCATGTATTTAGAAAACACTATTTTTAAGTATGTTTATAAGTAATAAAACACACCAAGTCCTATATACATGAATGTTATATCACTTTTAACTTTACTAAAATGTATAATTACAATATACCAATAAAAGTATAATAAAAAGTATAATAAAAATAAATGTCAGTGACTAAATAGCAAAAATAATGTGCAAGTTATCCATTAAAAAGTAGAATTTATAAAAGTCACTGCAGAAAGTCTAGGTACCATATACATAGATAAAGTAATTTAATATTTTAAGATGTCAGGTTTTCCCAAATAACATGACTTTAAATCAATTTTACTTATGAATGGCATAGAATTTTTCAAGGATATGAGCAAAAAGATTCAAATTTAAGTACAAGAATAAAAGGCCGAGCATAACATGGAGATCTCTAATGAAGAAGTCTAGGGTAGAGGAGGCCTGGTCTTTTAAGATATCAGGCAGTCTATAACCACAATCATTAGACTTAACCTACTATTGATGATGGGCTAAGATAACATTTCACTACTGGTACAGTTTACTGACGCCAAAAATAGACTCAAAAAGTTAGTAAAGTTCATATAAGTGAAAGGCTGCACATTATAGGAAAAAGAATGATCTGGAATAACAGGTGACCTGTGAGAAGAAATTGAACCAAGGTTGCTGTTTCACAATCGAAAATAAAATAAATTTACCCAATGGGTTAAAACTTAAATGTAAAAGACAAAAAATTTAAAATTAAAAAAGAAGATATAGTATCATATATTTTTATGTCTTAGGATAGAAAAGTATTTCTTAAGCCGGGCATGGTGGTGTATGTTTGTAATCCAGTACTTGGGAGGCTGAGACAGGAGGATTGAAGATTCAAGGCCACCCTCAGCTACTTAGTGAGGCCCTCCACAACTTAATTAGACCCTGTTTTAAAATAAAGAATAAAATAGGGCTGGGGGTGTATCTCAGAAGTAGAATAATTCTCGGTTTAATCCTCAGTACCGCAACAACAACAACAACAAAAATTTCTTAAATAAGATGAAACAAACATTAAGTAAAGAAAAATATTAACAAAGAGGAATGAAACAATAATTGATAACAAAGCTCTATAAAGAAAGGGCATAGACAAATGAGACTTCTAATGTAGGAGTCTAAATTAACACATTCAATATAAAACAATTTGGTGCTATCTTACAAAGTTCAACATTCATATAACCACAACATAGCAATTTCATCCCAAGAACTTTCACACATCTGGACTTGGATTCATGTACAAAAATATTCATATTAGTGAAACTGAGGATAAGTCAAGTGTTCATCCACAGGAGAAGGAATGAAAAATTTGTCTTATATTCTTATGTTGGAATATTATATAATCATGAAAAAATTATGGACTGTGTCTACAAAAAAAAATAAAAAACAATTCTTAAGTTTAAAAAAAATTTCAAGATTATATATAATAGAATATAATTTTATAAAGCTTAAAAGGGAAACTAGTATTGTTCCATAAATTTATGTGTGCCAGAAAGATATTTAACAAAGAAGAGAAATGAAAAACAAAATCTGGTAGAGAAGATCCGTATGGGGAAAGGACAGGATACAGAAGCAGCACATAGGTAGATGTGACCCCTGCCATAATCTAGTTCCTAAGTCATGCTCACATATGCTCATGATCATTTCTACATCATAAGTCCATCTGTATTTACTTGCATTCTCTTATATATTTGAAATATGGCAAAATAAAACTCAAAATTCTACTACTCACATTTATATTTATTTATTTATTTATTTATTTATTTATTTATTTATTTATTTACTTATTTTTGCAGTTCAGGGGATGAAACCCAGGGGCATTTACCTGTGAGCTACACCCCCAGCCCTATTTTTTATTCTTTATTTTGAAACAGGGTCTTACTGAGTTGCAAAGGGCCTCCCTAAGTAGCTGAGGCTGTCCGTGAACCTGGATCCTCCTGTCTCAGCCTCCCAAATGCTGAGATTACAACTATGAGCCACCATGTCTGGCTCTACGACTCACATTTTAGAATGAAACTCGGCTTTCAAAGGGGCTATGTTTACCATCAGCATCATATTTTGTAGTAAAAAATCAGTGAATGCCAGGTATTCTCAGTAGCCCTTCCATTTCCTTTTTTTTTTTACTCTGCATTAAACCAACCTCATAGTCTTGTTATCTTATTTATAATATAAGCCCTAAAAATTGAAATGTGTGTTCAAATAAACATTGAGCATTTTGGGAGGATTACTTTATAAATATTTCTCACCAGTTTACTGTTAATATTTCTGGGAGCCAAGTGAGTTGTTTGAACAGGAGTACTCTCACTGATTCATTTTAAGCACTCAGTCAAAGCAATAATGTGTAGCAATTTATTTCCCATATGTATAATTCATTTTTATCACATTATTTAGTACCTGGTGTTTATTTTTTTCAGGGATCACATAACTAATTTGTGAAAATCACATTGAATTATACACCTATCTCTAAAGAGGTGAACAACTTTATTTAAATTAAAGTAGAACTTCTGGACATCTATCTTATCAATAAAGAGCAGAGCGAGCATTTGAAATCGTGTGTTATAATCCTGGTTCTGTCATTGACAAATAGCACATTCTCATTCAAATTAAGCTCATATTCCAAATCTCAGTGTTCTTATCTATAAAATGAAAGGGTTGGTATACTTCTCCCATAGATAAGCTACTTAATTCTATCTCTAAAATAATATGAATTGCAACGTGAATCTTTTATACAATCAAAATGGAACACTCCCTATACAACACATGGCACAGCGTTTAATGAATGTAAAGTTTTATTAGGATTGATACTCAATATTTGGGACACAAACCGAAGTTTCTCTCAAACCACTTTCCTTACGCTGCTAGGGACCATTACTATTCCACTCTCTTTATTTAAATAGTTTATAACAATCTTCTCGGGGAAGAGGAGATATGACCTAAATAATTAAATCCATTTTGCAGCTAAGGTTGTTTAAACAGATAGTTTTTAATAAAAAAAAAAAAAGGAGAAAAAAAGTGCTTGAGATTCACTGCAGTGGCTCATGTCTATAACCCCAGGCATGAGCTTATTGGGAGGCTCAGGTAGGAGGATCACAGGTTTAAGGGCGGGCCAGGCCCAGCAACTTAGCAAGATTCTCAGCAACATGGTGCGACTCTATTTCAAAACTAAAAAAAAGTAAAAATAAATAAAAAAAAAAAAAGGCTTAGGATGTTGCTTAGAGGTAGAAGGTCCCTGCGTTCAGTCCTCAGTCCCCCTCCCCCCAAAAAAAATGGTCCCTGAGCTATTTTGATCTGAAATATCAAGAGACAAAGTATGCAATTATGTGCGTGTGTGTGCGCAGGAACACATGCTTTAAAGTAAGAATGCATGCTAAAATAAAATCTACTTTTCTTTCCAAAAGAAAGCATATATGTAGTATATGTGAGCAAAGAAGAAAATGAGTTTAAAAATAATTATAGAAACACAATAGAAGATGTCCTTTGGAAGTTCCCAGCTCTGGCTTTTTTATCCTTGGTTATGAGAGGGTAGTGAGAGGGAAATAGAAACCTCAGTCTAGTTTCATGATTAGAAAACAGAGAGAAGATGTACTATGTATTCTGTGCAATAACCAGAGGAGTTGAGCCCGCTGCCAACCTGGAGCCCTGCGCCTGTGTGTTGCAGCAGAGAAGTCGCACTAATAAGGCCCCTTGACTAAGGGCTTGAGCCACACCCAGTTTTCTTTAGGGAAAAGAGCAGGTAGGGAGATCTGACAACCTGGAGCCCCTTAGCCCAGCAAAATCCTCGGCAGAGAAAAAGAGGAGTTACAATACTTGGACCTGATGGCCAAGGCCATGCCTGGCAAGACCAAGAATCTCAGCACACATGTCTGTGTAAGATGACTAGAGTCAGGCGAAGCAAAGTAGACCACGGTCATAGGAGAAACAAGAGGGTGGCCACAAGCCATCCTCCATGAGGCAAAATGGACATGAAAATATTCCACCCTGGGGGAGCGAGGGGTAAACAGTATGACTTCAATGAGTCAGCAATTTCTTAAAAAGAAAAACATTTACTAGAGGTTGAATTACATTGATGGTTAAGAGTAAGTTTCCCTGTATAAAGTGGAAATGGTAACATTTTTTGTGTGTATGTGTGGTATTGAGGATTGATAGCATGGGCATTCTGCCTCTGAGCTAAACCCCAGCCCTATTTTATTTTATTTTACTTTATTTAATTTTTAATTTTGTTTTTGTTTTTTTTGTTTGTTTTTGTTTTGTTTTGTTTTGTTTTGTTTTGTTTTGTGGTGGTACTGGGGTTCCTGGAAGCCCTCTTACCTCCGGGCTACACTCCCAGACCTATTTTATATATTTTTTTTATTTGGAAACAGGGTCTCAAGCCAGCGAGGCTGGCTCCGAACCAGCGCGATCCTCCTGTCTCTGCCTCCCAAGCGCGGGGATTAAAAACTGTGCCACCACGCCCGGCTATTTTTTTTTTTTTTTTGAAACAGGCTCTCACTAAATTGTGGAGGGCCTCACTAAGTAGATGAGGCTGGCTTCAAACCTACGTTTCTCTTGTCTCAACCTCCCAAGTGCTGGGATTACCACACCTGGCTGGAAATGGTAACATTTTCTAAGTGAATTTCTATTTATAGATGAAGATGAAATGTTTTTAAATATCTGAATCTTATGACTACAATATGTTCATTTGCTTTTTCAACATGATTATTATTGCCTTCATTACATTTGTGGTCATTATTTTCACAAGATCCCTTTTAACTCATAGGTGCCTTGACTAACTCAAAGTCAGCTACTGATAGTTGTATAGACTCTATTCCTACTTAGAATGGAGAAATCTGCTAAGAATTTCACCCTTACAGTAACAATCAGAAGAAGCCCAAATGTCATGTAAATTGCTGAAAAATAAGTAGAGGAACCTTTAAAATAATTTTTAAAAATCAACATTTTTAAAGGTAATCATTAGAGCCAATTTTACTTCTATTAAATGACATGTTTTCAGTAAACCTGAATTAGCAAATTCAATCTAGAATAAATGTATATTTTTTTCTAAACACAATTAAAATATTAGTAGGTACAAGCAAAGCGTGATGTGATTCCTGACATGAGAAAGTCAGTCGTCAGTGTGAGATGTCTCCATTCCTTCAAGGTTTTCCATATCCTTACTGGCATTTATAAACATTGAAATTGATGGCCTTTCTGAAATGCATTATTTCCTCTTTCTCTGTACTGTCACTTTCGGAGCCCTACTCTGGGCAAATTACTGTATTAAATGAGATGAAAGTTTACAACATCATGAAAAGCAATTAATAAAATTAATTCCAATTGCCCTTCCTAACAGTATTGTTAAATGCATTGAATATAAATGGAAGAAAGTCTGTAAGTAGAGAAAGGAAAAAGGGTTCCATTTTCAGTTTAGGTTAGGTGTCTTATAGGATGCCAAGGAGTTCTTTGTTCACTTTGATTTTATTTAATAATTTTGTTAATGATTTGGAAAGAGGAGTAAACAAGTTCTTAATGAAATTCATTGAGGAGACTGACTGGGAAGTGTTACAAAATGCATTGAGGACAGAGAAATTATCTAATGAGATGCAGAGGGCAGTGAACTATTAACAAAAGAACCCCAAATAATATTCTACTTGGTAAAAATGAAGGCTTAGTAATAAGGATGCCTAATTCAAAAATGCTCCATGCAGACTTAAGAGAAAGAATTTCTAGTCTTTGCAGTATTAGACCCTGCAATATGCTTACAAAGGAAGAAGTAAGTTCTGTTCTCTTTGATTAAAGTTGTATTATCTGATATAGAAAACATACAGGTTTTTTTTCCTCTGTGGCACTATCCCCTTGGGGCATCTGGCTAAGCCAAAGGTAATAAGTTAGAGTGATATTGTCTTTTTTAAACTGAATTGATATTTGGGTTATGTTTTTTATATTTATTATGCATATGTGAAAACAAAAACCTAAAAAATGCAAATGTAACTAAAAATGTTATTGTCTGTTCTATTCCTTATAACTAACTCTGGCATATATTGAGAACACACACACACATATATATATACACATACACACACATACATATATGTATGTATGTATATATGTGTGTGTGTATTCTCAATAACCTTTATAAACTTTATAAACTTTACTCACATACTTAATTGCATTTGAACAACAGTAAAAAGAGCAATACAGAAATTATTGCTTAATTTATAAACATGAACAAATTAGAGATATCTAATATTATCTAGGCCATATTATTTATTTTGGCATACAAAAGGAAATTTATCATTTTTACTTATTTTTAAATATACAGTTCAGTGGCAGAAAGAGTATTGATATTGTTGTGCAACCATCAACATCATTTACCTTCGAAAGGTTTTCAATACGTCGTTAAGCTTCTTTCATGTTGTAACGTGTCAGAATCTTTAAAAGGCTTGTAAATATTCCAGTACTAATATATGGAATTTTTTTCCATTCATCTATTTATGGACTTTTAGGTTATTTCCATCTTTAGGATATTGTGAATAATGCCACATGAGCACTAGTGAACAGATATTTGTTTGAATTCCTGCTTTAAGTTCTCTTGGGTACAAAACCAGTAGCAAATTACTAGATTATATGGCAATTCTATATTTAATTTTACGAAATCATCATACAGTTTTCCACAGTGGCATAATCTTCCGTATTGGTTTCTTGCTCTTTCATATGTATTTGTGCTCTTTGGAAAAATGTAAAATATACAATCTGTCCCTAAAACTTCACAAGATAATTTTATGTTTGTATTTTATGAACTTCCCATTGTGGACAACAGTTCCTTTCACTCTTGGCAACTGCCTCCCTTAGTGTGGGTATATATCTTAGAGAAAATCTTTGACATGTTCTTCAAAATGCATTCAGACCTACAGCTCAAATATTTATCAACAGAAGGGAAAAATTAGGAGATAGTTGTATTAAACTTATATGTAACAAATGGAATAATATCAGACTAAAGTGTATTAAAAAACCAAGTCACAGAAATCAATACAGTATGACATGTCATATTATTTTTGTAAATCATATATTATTTAAGGGAACAGTAATTTTTTTCTAGGAGAAAGGTAATTTTTTTCTAGGAGGCTAGAAAGTTGGGAAAGAAATAACATCAGAAGTGGCAACACTATTGACAATATTATAGATCTTAATATGGGTGGGATTTCTTTATTCTGTGCTTTTAATATTGAATTATGGCAGCCAACTCCTCAGAGAAATGCTGCTAACAATTCTCTAGCATGTGTAAAAGATAAAGATGATCCTACTTTACTATCATGGCTCTTCCTTCCCATATCCCACCATACTATGGTTGTAGAAAATGTTATCACAGGAGACAGTTTCAACCACAAAGTGAGTTCCTGGTGGATCTCCTCTTTCAAATAAAATATTTTTCTCAATTATAATACATTGCATTGTTTCCCATTTTTAACATCTCCAAAGATCCTTATCTTATAATAGCTGTCTACATGTATATAATAATAATTATCCAAATCCTTTCCCAAACTTGTGTTTACCCCTAAATGAAAGATGGCTTTCAAAAAATGAGTGAAGAAATTTATTTAATAAATATTTTAAATGAATTCATGTACCCTGATATGACTGAAAACTCTATGCCATCAAAAGGTAGTGGCATATATATTTATGTGGGACAACATATAAAATACATTTTAAGCAAGTCAAATTTTGTTTCTTTGCTTTTTCACGTGGTACTGAGGATTGAACTCAGTGGGATTTTATCTCCAAGTTACAACCTCAGCCCAATTTCTTAGTCTTTGTTTTAAAACAGGGTCTCACTATGTTGCAGAGGGCATAAGTAGCTGAGGCTAGCCTTGAAACTGTGATCCTCCTATCTCAGTCTCCCAAGTACTGAGATTATAAGCATGTGCCACCACACCCAGTTTCATTTTTATTCTTTTAATGGTGCCTTTGATACAGAAGTTATAATTTTTATTTAATAGAGTATGCCTTTTTGTCTTAATTAAGAAATTATTTCCTAAGCCGGGCAGGGTGGCACATGCTTGTAATCCCAGCATTTGGGGAGACCGGAGGATCGCAGTTCGCAGACAGCCTCAGCTACTCAGTGAGGCCCTCTGCAACTCAGTGAGACAGGGTTTCAAAATGGGCAGGGGGTATAGCTTGGAGGTCAAATGCCCCTGGGTTCCATCCCCAGACCCGCAAAAAAAAAGAAAGAAAGAAAGAAAGAAAGTTGTTTCCTACCTCTAACATCATGAATATGTTCTTATACTGACTTCCTGAAATTCCTAATTTTTTTTGTTTCATAAATACCTTCCAGAGTCTGAGGAAGCCTAGGAGCACTATTCTGAATGTTAATGAATTAAATATAATTTAGAGTATTATAAAGAAAATCAATTATATTAGAGTCCTATTCTGGGACCCACAGAGTTGAGGCTAAGAATGTATATTGGTAGATTTAGATTTATATCTTTACTTCTCGAAGTAAAATCCCAAATCTACCTGGACATAATTTTTAATATGTGCTACAATAAAAGGGTCTAGTTTATTTTTATAAAATCTGTCTATCTGCTTGAGCCTAGCCCATTTTATAAAAGATCCTTCTTTGAGCATTGTTCTGAAGAGATAGATTTTTTATAAATTAAGAGTTTAAAATTTGTTTTAGTATACCTGTAATTGGTGCATGATAGCTGCACATCATAATGTAGTGAAGAGTGATAGGCACAGACATGCACACGGTACTTGGTGAGCTTCCCTGGGTCCCTCCCCACTCCGTGCTCTTCCCCATATGTCTTACTGAGACTGTCATTGGTCATTTCACATATGTATATAACAATTAAGAGTTTAAAGCCTGACATAGTGGCACATGCCTGTAATCCCAGTAATTAGGCTAATATAGGAAGATTTGCAGGGTTGAGGCCAGTGTGATGTACCTTAGCAAGACTGTTTCAAAATTAAAATAAAAAATAAAAAAAAGGTTGGGGTTATAGCTCACTGGCAGAGATTCTTGACTTTAGTTCACAGTAACACACACACACACACACACACACAAACACACACTCATAAACACACAAACACACACACGAGTAAAAGTCTGTTTTTTTATTACCTTAATTTTTTTTTTTTTTTTTTTTTTTGCAGGTCTGTGAAAGGAACCCAGGGTCATTTGACCTCTGAGCTACAGCCTCTGCCCTACGTTTTATTCTTTATTTTGAAACCAGGTCTCATTGAGTTGCAGAGGGCCTCACTAAGTAGCTGAGGCTGTCTGCGAACCACGATCCTCCTGTCTCAGCCTCTGGAATGCTGGGATTACAAGCGTGCACCACCATGCCCGGCTCACCTTAATAATTTTAAGATAACCACAACATAAAAAATGTGTCTAGCTTATTTTTATATACTTTTATTGGCACATTCACATAATAATATAGTTCAGAGTGATAGGGACAGATGTGCACTTGGTGAGTCTCTAGTCATACCCTCAAAATTATGTACATTGATGTTCTTGAAGTAATATTACATTGTTTTAATAAATGTAGGTCTAGAAAATTTTTGATAAATAAGAGTAAATCTTTCCATCTTATTGTTACTCCTTTGTAAGGATGGCTTGGCTATTTTAGGTCGTTTATAATCCCACATGCATTTTTAAAATTAACTTATTTTCTATTAAATGGATTTTCAATAGGATACTGCCTAAGATTTCATTGAGCTTATGGATCAACAGGGTAAATAATTAGAATTGCTTTAATAGGATTTTTATGTGTAAACATTGCATATCACTTTGTTTCAGACTTTAGTTTTTTAATAACATTTTATTTTTTCTCTATAGAAGTGTTATATCTGTTTTGCTAGAATTTCATAATGAACACTTGGTATGTTCTAAATGCTATAATTTTCACATTTCATTTCAGAGTATTTTTATTATTGGTGTAGAGGAATACTGTTATTTTTACTATATTAAATCTATACTCAGAAAACTTTCTAAACTCATTTATTGAGGCTGATTATTTATCTGTAACCTTTCTATATTTTATATATGCACAATCATTTCATTCCTTAATATTTTTATTTTCATTTCTTGCATAAGATATCATTACCAATAAAATATTTGATAAGAGTTGTGGAAGTTGAAAGCTTTACATATTTTCATAATCTTTTGAAAATTTTTGATATGTTGCCATTATGATCCTAGTTGTAGTTTATTTTCTAGTTTTTTTCAGAATAAGAAATGCTCACAATGTAATTATTCATATTGTAGTCAACCACTAAGCCAAGCATGGGAGAGAGTGATGGGGAGGGAGTGGGTGGGGACTTGGTGGAGGCTGGCTGGGTGATGTGTGCACTTATGTCTACACAAGCTTTTTACCCCATTATAATGTATAAATACAATGTACCAATAAAAAAGTTAAAAAAAGAAAAGTTCAATTCTCAGTCTCCCACATGCATTTTAGCATGAATTGGCATTAAATTCTATGAAATTATTTTCCTGTATCTATTCAGATAATTGTAAAGCTGTTTCCTTTATTCTCTTAATATATTTAAGACAAGTTTTCACTCCTGGAAAACCACATTGTTCCCATTGCCTGTTACACCCATTGCTGGGTATATTTCCACAATTGTACTTCCTATTTTGCATCAGTATTATAAACGAGATTCACCTTTATCTTCCTTTCCTTAACATGCTTATAGGTTTTCAAGTCAAGATTAGATGTGGCTTATAGAATGAGTAGGGAAATGTCTCCTTCTTTTTCTCTTCCCTGGAAATGGTGATGGACACATAGGATTGAGTTCACTGGAGAAGTCATTTCACTCTTCATGAGAAAGTTTCAAATTCTAAAGTTAATTTTCATAATCACAGGATTTGTTATTTTGTCAGTTTGGGTAAAAATAAGTATATGGATACACACACACACACACACACACACACGCACACACACACACATATATACACACACACATATATATATATATGGTAACATATATATAATAAAATGTATATTATAAATTTTTCTATTTCATCTATATAAGCTACTTATCTAATATTTTAGTGTCAAAGTTATTAAGTTTTTGGTACTGAGGATTGAACACAGGTACATTCTACCTTTGAGCTACACTTCAAGCCTTATTTCAGACCTCTCTGTTTTTCTACTACAAGAGTATAATCGTATAACACTACCTTTAACACTTTTATATCTCAGAAATTTTAATATGTTTTATCTGTATACTTTAATTGAGTCCAATATATTTTCTTATTTCCTTTGTGATGTTTCCTTTGACCTCAGTTGTTTGGAAGTACATTAATTTATAAATATTGAGACTTTCTACATATTTTTCTGTCATTTAATTTTACTCTAATTCTATGGTAGCCACCAGCTCTCTTAAAATGTAACCTTCAGACAACTTCAACTCTTTTAAAATCACTACAACTTGCTTTATGGCCTTATGTGTGGTCTGCCTTGGTGAATGTTTTGGGTGACCTAAAAAAAGAGTGGGTAACATCCCACTCTATCTGATGGAGTGCTCTAGAAACGTCACTTGGGTCAAATTAGTTAATGATCTTATTTAGTTATTCTATATTTTTATTGATTTTCCATCTGCCTTGCTAATTACTGAAAGAAGGGTATTGAGATCCCCGGGTTGCATATTTCAGTTGATCTGGTTTTGCCTCACTTATCCTAAAGCCCTGATGCTAATACACATTTAGAACTTTCCTGTCCCTTTAATGAATGCACCCCTTTATCACTCTGAAGCATCTCTTGTTAACCCTGGTAATATTCTCTGATCTGGAGAGTACTTTGGCTTCTATTAACACAGACACTCCAACTCTTGTAATTAGAGTTTTCAGTGTATACTTCCTTCCATTGTTTTACTTTTAACCTCTCTGTAGCTTTATATATATATATATATATATATATATATATATATATATATATATATATGTATAGTGTGCAGAATTGCATTGGTTATTGGTATTTAGCCAAACTGACATATGAATTCTGTTCCATATCTACCATCTTCTTACTTTTCCCATGGGTTCTTTGATCCTATTTCGTCTTACTCTGTTTTGGGTGTGAACTTTTATAATTTTATTTTATCTTCATTATTGTCTTATATACTATGCCTTTCTTTTTGTCGTGTGCTTCCCCAAAGGTAGACATGATGTATCTATCATTTATCACAGTTTATCTTCAATTAGTGCCTGGAGCATTTCACATATATCAAGAGAGCCTAACACACATGTTCTATTTCTTTGCTTTGCTCCTATTTTCAAATATTTTACTTCTATATAATTTATAACTCCTAACATATACTGTTAATATTTTGCCTATAAACAAGTCTATTATTTATAAATTTTTTTCAACTCCATGATGGAGTAGCTGGGAGGCTGAGACAAAAGAATCTTAGTCAGGATTGAGGCCAGTCTCAGCAATTTAGTGAGACTACAAGCAACTTAGTGAGATACTTTTTCAAACTAAAAAATGAAAGAAAAAAGGGTCAGGGTGTATATTGATATAACAATGCCCTGGTTCAATCCCTAGTACAAATACAAAACAAATAAAAAGCTTAAAAAGCTTTTTAAAATGGGGAAATGTATTTTATATACATGAGTCTGGTTCTTCTCAATCTTTCTTGTTGACTTAAATTTCCAACTTGCACTATTTCTTTCTTCTTGAACTTACTTTGTCTTAAAAAAAATGTATGGTACAGATAAACTCTGATGAATTCCCTCAACTTTCATGTTTTTGAGAATCTATATTTTGTCTTCATTTTTAAAGATACTTTAACCTAGGTATAGAATTCTAAGCTGACAGTTTTTCCTTCATTATCTTAAGGATGTCTTTCATTGCCCATCTGGTTCCAAAGTTTTTGAACACAAGCGTCCTCTCATTTACATCTTTCTTCTTCTGTGTTTCATGTGCCTTTATTCTTCTCTAGCTGCTTTCACAATTTATTTTTTAACAATTGATTTTCAATGATTTTAATGATGTACATTGATATGGTTTTATGTTTATTCATATAGGGGGCACATTAGCTTCTTTTGGATATACAGTTTGCAAGTAAAATAGTGGTCAACTAATATATCTGTCCACCTTAAAATTTATGCCTATGTTATGTTATATTGCAAGAGGAGATTAAGATGGCAGATAGATTTAAAATTGCTGATCGGATGACCTTAATAGGAGGGGGTTACTCTAGATTAACCATGAGGATTCAGTGGAATCACAGGTTCCTTTGAGAGTCAGCTTCAGAGTGAGGCCAAGGGAGAAAGATTCAGAGAGATGTTGTGACCTCGATAATTATAATGAATTTAGTTATTTTAAACCACTAAGTTTTTGGTAATGTGTTAGAGCAAAACTAGGAATGGCCAGGTGTGAGGCGCACGCTTGTAATCCCAGCATTCAGGAGGCAAAGACCGGAGGATTGCAGTTCACAACAGCCTCAGCTACTTAGCAAGGCCCTTTACAACTCACTGAGACACCTTGGGTTCCATTCCCAGTACCATAAAAAAAATTATATATACATATATATATATATATATATATATATATATATATACACTAAAAAATAGGAGACCGGGGTATATAGCTTGGAAGTAGAATGCCCTTATTTTCCATTACAGGTACAAAAAAGAAAAATGAAAAAATAAATAAAAAGAAATAGGAATAGAATTCCTGGGAGTTTATGGTTGTCCTCAATTTTTAAAAATTGGAAGTATTCTTTTTCAAACACATTTTTCCTTTGTATCCCCAGCTCTCTTCTTGAAACTCTAGTTAAATGTGTCATGTCCCTTGATACTGTCATTATTATTACTATTGTTATTATTTTTGTGGTACGGGTATTATTTATTGAACCAGGGGGCATTCTACCTCTGAGCTACACTTACAGCCCTATTTTTTTTTAATTTTGTTTGGAAACAGGGTCTCACTAAGTTGCTGAGCGCCTCACTAAGTAGCTGAAGCTGGCTTCGAACCTGTGCAATCCTCCTGTCTCAGCCTCCTAAGCGCGGGGATCACGCCCGGCTGAGCCCTATTTTTTAAATTTGTATTTTTTTTATAAGTGGAACATATTGAGAGTGGTGTACATTTACATTGTGCTTCATGCCCTCTCCCCTGCATTTCCCTCCCCCACCAAATAGAGAGTGTCCAGGTTAATCATGTTGTATTTATGCTATTACACATATTTGTATGTGGCTCTTCCATTGAACAACCTCAGCTTTCTTCCTTTCCTATCTTTCCATTCAAGCTTTGCTGAGATTTCCGCTCCATCATCTGGAGACCCTCTAGTATTACCACTACTCCCTAGCTTGGACATATTAGAGAAAACATATGTCCCTTCTCTTTATGTTCTTGACTAATCTCACTTAACATAATGTTCTCCAGCCCCCTCCATCTTCTTGCAAATGCTATTATTTTATTTTTCTTTATAGCTGAATAGAATTCCATTATGTGTATTTCCCATAATTTTGCAATCCATTCATCTGTTGATGGAGATCTAGGTTGGTTCCATATTTTGGATATTACAAACTGTGCTGCTATGAACATGGGTATACATATGTTAATGTAGATCTCTGATTTCAACCCCTTTGGAAAGATATCCAGGAGTGGTATAGCCAGATCAAATGATGGATATATTCCCAATTTTCTAAGGAATCTCCATACTGATCTCCATAGTGGCTGAACTACTTTGCACTCCCACCAACAGTGTAAAAGAGCCCTATTATAATTTTTAGTTTGAAACAGTGTCTCGTTAAGTTGCTGAGGCAGCCTTGAATCTGCTATCCTTCTGACTCAGCCTCCCAAGTAGTGGGATCTCAGGTATACACCATCATGCCTAGCTATGTTGCTTGATATTTATATAAGGCATTGATGCTCTGTTCATTTTTTTACTGTTTATTTTCTATGAATTTCACTTTGTTTAGCTTCTTTTATCTTTATACTTAACAAATATTTTCTTATTTTGTATCTATGCATATCTTTTTGGACTAATTCCATCATTTGCAATTTCTGGGTCTATTTCTATTGTTTCTCTTTTTGCTTATGGGTCATTTTTTCTACTTCTTTGAATGCCTGGTAATTTTTTTATTAGATTGCAAATATTATAAAATTTCCTTCTTGGTTGCTAGATTATATTGCAATTCTTTTTTTTTTTTTTTGCAGGTCTGGGGGGGATGGAACCCCGGGGGCATTCGACCTTCGAGCTACACCCCCCTGCCCTAGTTTTAATTTTTAATTTGAAACAGGGTCTCACTAAGTAGCTGAGGCTGTCCGCAAAACAGGAGCCTCCAGTCTCAGCCTCCTGAATGCTGGGATTACAAGTGTGCGCCACCACACCCGGCTTGCAATCCTTTAAATAATATCAGATTGAGTCTTACATCTACCTAGTTACTTGGAATTTGTTGAATATTCTCTAGGACAGAATAACCGATAGTTATGATTACTTTAAACCTATTACTAAGGAAACACTTTTGTCTGAAGAGCAACACAAATCCCTATGGATCCCTGTGTTATCTGCATGTCTAACTTTTCACTGTGGGCACTGGAAACATGAGCCACTCCTATATATTCTATAGAAATTATTTTCCCTCTTCCACTTTGAGAGATCTTTGCCATCCTGATAGTTTCCTCTCAAACATGCAAATCACTGCTGGGCATACGACTTGAGAGAATGACCCTACATAGGTTCTAACTCACTATACTCAGCCTCCAAATTTCAGCCACCTTAATGGCCTCACATTCAGTCTCTGTCATCTCAATTTAGTGACACCTGTCTTAATTCCCTAGCATTGCACTCCATCCTGGAAACTGTTCACAAGCAGTAATCTGATACAGGGTCCAACTCATATTTCTTTTCTCTCAGGAATTATGACCCGGTATCTGCAAACTGTCATTTATTTGATTTTTTTCTGGTCTCCTAGTTGTCAAAGGTATACCATAAACACTGATCTTTTGATGAGAAGCTGATGTCTCTCCCCTTTTCTTGACATATTTAATTGTTGTAGAGGTAATGGCTTCTAATGATCTTGTTTTTATTTGTGTGGGTGACGTCCCTTGGTCAATGTTGATATTAGCTTTTTGTGTTTCCTCTTAAGCTTTTCTTCATTGGTTTTAGGAGGATTTGTTAATTTTGTTTATTGGCAAAATAAAATAAAGACCAACTTTTATGTTTATTGATGATCTATTATGCATTTTTCTATTTTTCTTATCTAATTTTATTTTCTTATTTCTTTCTTAAGTGGTATATATGGCAATTTGCTATTCACTTGGCAAGTTCTTCAACTTCATGCTCCTGTATTTATCACTTATTTTAGTTTTTTTACAGGGCATGGTGGCGCATGCCTGTAATCCCCACGCTTTGGAGGCTGAGACAGGAGGAGAGCACAGGTTCGAAGCCAGCCTCAGCTACTTAGGCTCTCAGCAACTTAGTGAGACCCTGTTTCCAAATAAAATACTTGAGTTTTTCTTTTTAATTTTATGAATTTAAGGTGTACACATTTATGTAATTATGACTTCAACCAAACTTGTCATGCATTGATATTCATATTTTTATTATCATCCAATTTAAGCTATGTTGATTAATTTATTTTCATAATAATTTAATAAGATGATATTCCAGTTATCTTCTATTATTTATTTTTAGCTTCATTCCATTATAAATTTATATGTTTTTATAATTTTAGTATTGATGAGACTACCGTTATGTCCCAATAAGTCAGTAGGTTATGTAAATATCCCTTATATACTTGAAAAGAATGTTATTAAAGTAGTTAAATCTATGTACACATGTATATGCTTATATTTTATATTATACAGAGGGACAAAGAGAATTTTAATCATGTTATTGAAATACTATGCTATATATACTTAAAATCTATATTATTTTAAAAATCAATATTTCTTATTTTTTGTCTTTTTGTGTTACTAAAAGATAATTTTTTACTATAAGTTGACTAGTCTATATTTTAATTTTTTCTCTATATTTTAGGTAACATAATTATATAAATATAGGTTCTGAATTACTCTAATTACTTCCAATTTAAATCTTTATTATTTTGAAATACCCATTTTTCTATCTGTTCTCAGTATAAGGGCTGATCCATATTACTTAGGCTGCCATTACAGATGTGAAACCAGTATCTCACTCTAAATGGTAATGGATGTCTACAACAAAAAATATTTAATGAAACCTTGTCTGAAATACAGAGGTAAACACAATCAAAAGTGAAGTTGGCAAAGGGGTGGGCACAGAGAAAGCAGTTCTATTAAAACCCTAAAAATGATTTTCCTCTGATAGATAAAAAGATAAGAAGACATCATGTCCACATAAAATACTATGATGCATAAATCAAAAGAAATAAGAGAAAAGTGCTCTTGAATTCAAGAAAATACTACTCAATAAGAAAGAGGGAATTTTAACAATCAGGAACTCTCACACAATAACAAAAATTTATACAGATAAATATAAAAAATGGAGGCCTAGCGTTGAGCCCATGAGGGTCGACCTCCAAGCAACAGCAACAGAAGAGATGGCATGAAAAACAGTATTAGGGAAACAGGCGTAGAGGTGCACGCCTGTTATCCCAGTACTTGGGCAGATGAGACAGGTAAATCGTGAATCATAGGTTCCAGGCCAGCCTCAGCAACTTGGCAAGATCCTGTTTTAAAATAAAATAAGCTGGGGTGTAGTTCAATGGTAAAGAGCTCCTGGGTTTAATCCTCAGTAGCATGTGCACGTGCGCGCGCGCGCGCGCGCGCGCGCGCACACACACACACACACACACACACACACACACAAATTTGAACCTATCCATTAAAAGCATACTCAATCTCTTCCAAACAATATTTACTGATACTTTTAAAGCGCACAATCAAAATACCAGAGATCAGATGAAATACTAAAAGATTCCAACAAAGAAGGCAATTTGTGCATTTGATACGGAGAAGCCAGAATGCCATGGGGTTTTTCAGAAAAAAAGAAGAGAAAGCAATCCCATGAGGAAAGTAAAGGAAGACCGACCCCCAGTAACATGTAAGCTGCTTGTCAGGAAAGCAACCTGTACAGGGTGGAATAGGCTTGGAGGTCTAGACAAGGGAAATTTCTAGGAGGAAAACAGAAATGCCGCATCGTTTTATGCTCATGAAAATTTTGGAAAAATTAAAGATATGTATTAAATGTTTGCGAAATTATAAAAGTAGATCTACAGGAATGTGGGCAAATAAAAATTAAGACATTTATTGTAGGAAAACAGAAAATTGTGTGAAATAAATATTATAACATATTTTTACATAAACATCAGAAATATGCACCACCACACCTGGCTAACTTAATTTTGTATATAGAATGATGTAATAATGTAATCACTGACTTAACTAGGATCATAATGTTATTAGAATGAAAAAATAGTGAGAAATAAAATGGAGATTTTAAAATGTTCAAAAACCACTAAGAGAAAGTCAATGCCAGAAATTAATAAATCAAGTAATAATGTGATGAAAAGCATTACTATAAATATAAGAGCAATAATAATATTATTTTAATTTGATTTTAATTAAAGTTCAAAAAATAAAATTTATAAAAAAAATTGGGGCATCTAGAACTTATAATTCAATTTTGCCTCAAATCCCACTTTTCTTGACCTCTACCAAGGCCTATCTACCTTTCAATCCATTCTCCCTATGCTAGCTCCAATGATTTTTAAGGGCAAATTTCATCTTCTTTACAGAACTCTTAAACTATTTAGACAGCTTTTCAGGGCCTCCCAGTGCCTTTGACTAAAATCTTTCAGAGTTTTAAGTCTGATCATCATTAAGCAGCCCTGCCTCCTCCTCTCTTCTTAGCATTCTCTAGTCCCCTTGACTCTCAGGCTTCAGCAACATTGACCATGTTTGATTTCTTTGAAAATGTCAAACTCTCTGCTGTCCTGGGGCTTTCATATATGCCGTGCTCCTCCCACTGTTTCAGAACTGTCCCCTACCCCGGTTCCTACACATGTTTTATACATATGCCTTCCATTTCATGAAGATATATTTAATACTTTTATTGGTGCATTGTAATTATACATCATGGTGAGATTCAAAACAATATAGACATACATGCACACAGGCCTTGGTGTGTTTCCATTCAACCCCACCCCTCCATGTGCATGAGAGTGCTTGGTACTGATGCTTTTTCATATATAGGCATAACATCATTTGAAATACTTTCTTCATCAGTTATCCTTTTCTGACTCCTCAGCTCCCTCCTATCCCCTTCTCCTATTCTACTGGTATTTCTCATTCATCTAGAGTCCTCTTTTTTCACTATTTTCTCTCTAGTTTTCACATTTGAGATAAGACATAGGACTCTTGGCTTTCTGAGACAGCCTTATCTCATTCAGCATAATACTCTCTAGTACCACTCATTTTCCTGCAAATGAAATAATTTTGTTCTTCACTTTGGCTAAATAAAACTCAATCATGCATACATACCACATTTTTATGAAGATATCTTTGTATTTTTATTTTTTAAGTCCCAGCTCAATGGTTTATTGGGGAAGATACACTGATAATTCTCAGTCTACAAGAGGATTCTCTTTCCTGGCTCTCAGGAGCATTTACTTAGTTTCCATTGTACATTCCGGAGTAAGTTCTTAACAGATTCTCTGCCCCCACACCCTTCATTATCTTACTACATTATAAAGTTCAAGAAATAAGCCCTGCACACACAGTGGCAAAGCTTCTAATCCCAGTACTTGAAGTCTGAGACAGAAAGATCGCAGGTTCAAAGTCATCCTCAGCAATTTAGTGAGACTCTCAGCAACCTAGTGAGACCCTGTTTCAAAAAAAAAGAAAGGGCTGGAAGTGTATTTCAGAGGTAGAATGCCCATAGGTTCAATCTGTGGTACTGAAAATTAAACAAAGCAACAAGAACAGCAACAACAACAACAACAACAACAACAACAACAACAACAACAGAAAAAAACAAATAATGTCTCCCTTTTCTTTTAACTATAAACTCATCTGGAGTGCAATACTTGGGACATAGCAGATATTCAAGAAATATTTTGCTGGGCGTGGTGGTGCACACTTGTAATCCCCGCGCTTGGGAGGCTGAGACAGGAGGATCGCACGGGTTCGAAGCCAGCCTCAGCTACTGAGTGAGGCTCTGAGCAACTTAGTGAGACCCTGTTTCCAAATAAAATATAAAATAGGTCTGGGAGTATAGCCCAGAGGTAGAAAACCTCTGGGTTCCACCCCTAGTACCACCAAAAAAAGGCTAGACATCCATGGTCTAGATAAAGTCCTACCCAGTTTTTTTCACTTACTAGCTATGTAACATTGAATGAGTCATTGTATCCCTCTAAGCCAGGTTTCCCTATCTGTAAGTCATCCTAACAAACAGTTCCTAAAGTTATCATAAGCAGTATATAAAAAATTACACATGCAAAAACGTTTTACTCTGGGTATATGTTATATACAGCAAGCACTTTTTCCTTTCTTGTCCTTAAAGGATCCATAATGACTTTGACATGTCCTCTCTAAATTTATAAGGAGAAAAGAAAGAGATTGCACCTCATGAAGAGCCGTGGGATTCAAGGGGCTGTGGGACGTCTGTGGTGTCCACAGCAGAAGAAGGGCAAGGCTGCCCTAAGCTTTGAGGGAATTTCCTGCCCAGTTCATCAGTATTCATGTACCACCACCAAAACATGTTTAACTGTGGCACCGTTCCTAAGTGCAAAATATTTCATTTGTGGCTGGAATAAATGAGACATATAACCTCATCAAATGCATATTCAGCAGAAAATTCACTCTGCCATCTATGGTTTTCAAATACTTCATTGTAACTCTGAATTTCTAATAGAAAACCCAGCTTTCAAGGACATTGTGTGAATTTGTGACATGACTATAGGACACTTGCTGGGAAGATAAAATAATGAACAAGTTAAGTTTTTTTTTTCATCTGTCTAGGAGAGTCATCTGCGACAGATGTTGTAGTGATAATAATTTAATCATAATTATGCTATTATGCCATATTATTATGACAGTTAAAGTTTTAATGTCACACCCTTTTAATTCAATAAGAGTTATTAATGCATTAGAAATCTTTTACTAGTAAAGGTTTACATCTAGCCAAAAGTATTCTTTCTCCTGATGATATGAAAATCACAAGCTTAAATTTAAAAAAAGGAGTTGTTTCATGGTTTGAGTGACAAACTAGGAATTAAATTTAAGTTCCAAACATACTAAATCTCAGAGGTCTTGGAAAATTCCTGTGCACTTTCACCCATTAATTCTCTCTTCTTTACCCCAGGCCTTCTACCTATATATGTCTTTTTTCTCTGGAATGATTACTTATTTCTTCACCAAGGATGCTTACATTTTAAATTTCTCTCACCAGTTTTTTACCTTTCTGTATTTACTTTTTTTTTTTTTTTTGCGGTACAAGGGATGGAATTCAGGAGCATTCTACCTCTGAGTTACACCACCAGCTCTATTTTTTATTCTTTATTTTGAAACAGGGTCTCACTGAGTTGCAAAGGGCCTCCCTAAGTAGCTGAGGCTGTCCGCAAACCGCGAACCTCCTGTCTCAGCCTTCCAAATGCTGGGATTACAAATTTACACCAACATGCCCTGCTTGCATTCACTTTTTTGACATTTAACCATGACGCCTTTGTATCAGAGTTAAAGTGAAAGAACAAACGGGCATGAGGCAGGTCTGGATAGAAAAGAAAAAAGAAAGGAGGAAAAGAGCTATTGTGATACTGTTGGCAGGTTGCCAGATCTCTATTATTCTTACGTAATTTCCTCAGAGTCTGGCTAGAAATATTCTGGTGCATTTGCTATTCTAAATCCATAGCAATTCCTCCTGCATAGTCTTCCGCTTCATTACAGCCCTGAGACCCGGGTTTATAGACACTCCATGGGTCAACTCAAGTTCTCTCAAGTAAGTGAGTAAATAGCTCATTTACGAAAAGCAGTCATCACATTACATTTCTCAAACTGTAACATGTTCATTAATGTGTCCATTAATCACATGCTGATGTGGCTAAAATGCAGATTCCAGTGAGGTATGTGTAGGAATGAGATCTACATTTCTAGTGTGCTCTCTTTTGAATCTGATACCACTGGCTCCCAGAGCACACTCTGAAAAGCCAAGACTGAAACTGTGTGTGGACTGTGCTCCAAAACGTAACCTCACCAGTGGCTTCATCTGACTTGCCTTTATACCTCCTTTTACATTTCTCCCAGATTCACAGTTTTACCTTCCTAAATACATTAATAATTTAAAAATATAATTCAATTCAGAATAAGTCAAATGTACATAAATATTACCCAAGGAGTATTTCATTGGTTCCACAACTTCTCTAATTCTTAGAAAGAATGTCATGATTTATCATACATTTGGTTGTGTCATTAGACAGAACTGGTATAAATTCTAACTCAGATCCTAATAGCCAGGCAATTTTATGATCATGTCCATCTTTTCATCCATAAAATGGATGTAATATTATAATAACATCTACTTCATAGAGTTTTATAAAGCCTAAGTAAAAAAAATTCCTGATATGCTCTAATTTCTTGATTAATGTTGGGAAATAGTGATTAGATATATTCATCTCAATGAAATTCCTCAACATTATATAAATTATTTTTAAGTAAGAATTTAGTGTGCTAAATACGTCAAAGTTTAAGCAAATGCTTTTCTTAAAAAAGAAAGAAATCAAAGAGTTATTAACTATTATATGCTTGGCAAACGGAGTCTATTTTTAAATTTTGAATTTCATTCGAGATAAATTATTTCACATTACAAAGTGGCTGTGTGGCAGATTTTTTAATCAGCTTTCACCGCCTTTGAAATACATTTGTTAATTGGAAACAAAATAAGTGGCTTAAAATTTCTGTGGATGCAGCAACTCTAGTTAATATTTTCTAAACGGTGCTTGAAAATAAATATGTATGTATCCAAAAGTACTTGATAAGCAGTTAAATATGAAGAACCCCCCAATCACTATTGCATCAATATATATTGAGACATTGATATAATGGTCACTAGCAATTTGCTGCTAATCAGTGTTGAGAAATGGATGACAGCAAGGTAGTTTTGAGCAGTTCTTTTGCAGCTGACATGAATGTGGAGAACATGAGCTTACTCGCCATTTAAATTCAACTCTATGGAAGGTATGCTATTGATTCAGATAGTCCTTGACCTCAGGGATAACACGTGGTTTAGCTGGGGAAGCCGGCTTTTAGGCTGCAATGGATTGTCTTTCCCATCTCTGCCTTTTGACGACCACAATACAGATTGGGAAAGCATCGGGAGACTTAATGCAAGAAAAGTCACCCAGCTTTACACAAACCATTCATGCCAGTGACAAAATGACAACCTCTTTTCCTAAGAAAAATCAAGCTAGGATTTGGGGATAGTTGAACCCCTATTTCCTGCACAGTTTGATTCACATTTTATGTTGAGCAACTCTGTTTTTTTTTTTTCTTCAAATGACACTATCATATCGTGATGAAAATATGGTCTGGAGCTCCTGTAGCATCTTAGATGTGGGGAAAGAAGATATGTGGCAGCATGTGGTTCCAACTGTAGAAATGGACGGCATTAAATAAATTTGGAGAATATCTTCCTTAGTGATGCTTTCTGTTTTCACATTCACAGATGGAAAAATGGAGCACTAGGACCAAGGAGGGAAATTATTACTTAAGAGGGCCTACTCCAGGGAGAAAGGCACTGGATCCCATGTCAGACCAGAGCATTCACCCAACAGGCAATGATATGGCCTCCAAATAACAGCATCTCTTGTCCTTCTCTCTCCTATTTTCTTTTTAATTTCTCTCTCCATCTATTGATAGATATAAATTCTGTAGTCTTCTCTATGTATGTAGATGATAGATAAATGGATAACAGATAGATAGATAGATAGATAGATAGATAGATAGATAGATAGATGATAGGTAGTCAGAGAGACAACCTCTCTCAATCCCTTTCTTTCCACCTCTCTGCCTGTGTATGGGTAAAAATAAAGAAGTACATTATATATCCATCAGAATTAATCAACAGGGATCCAATCTGAAAGGGACTATTAAGCTTAATGATTTTCTTTTTAATAGTATCTTCTTTTTGTTCATGGCATATAATAGAAAATAGCATTTTCAAAAAGTTTCCATAATTCCTTTTTTTTTTCTTTGCAGTACTGGGGATGGAACCCAGGGGCATTCTACTTCCGAGCTACTCCCCAAACCTATTTTTTATTCTTTATTTTGAAACAGGGACTCACTGAGTTGCAAAGGGCCTACTAAGTAGCTGAGGCTGTCTGCAAACTGCGATCCTCCTGTCTCAGCCTCCCAAATGCTGGGATTACAAGTGTGCGCCACCATGCCCAGCTAGTGTCCATAATTTCTAATGTACTTACACACACATGCAGAGAGAGAGAAACAGAGAGACAGAAAGAGAATCTGCTTTAAAATGTGGCCTGCTTAATTATTCTTAAAACAGGAAACCAAAGAATGTTTACATTTCATTGAAACATATACTTTTATATATCTTATTTGATTCAATACGTTCAAGTTTCTTTTCACATTTTTATGATAATTGTTCACAAGCAGCAAATAAATTCCTCTAAAGTATTAAAGTTTGGATTACTTTTGATCCATTTTATAGACATCAAAATGCCAGAAATGACTATCAAAGGATTAAGAAAAAATACTGTTTGATTCAAATATTATAATGTATTTATACCTTAAAATTAGATTTGTGGGCTAATATCTAGAATATACAGAGAATTCAAGAAACTCAGCACTAAAAAACAAATAACCCAATCAAAAAATAGACAAGTGAATTAAGTAGACACTTCACCAAAGAAGAAATTCAAATGGCCAATAAATGCATGAAAAAATGCTCAACATCATTGGCAATCAGAGAAATTCAAATCAAAACTACCCTGAGATTTCACCTAATTCCAACTAGAATGGCAATCATTCAAAACACAAACAAGAACAAATGCTGGAGAGAGTGCGGAGAAGTGGGAACTCTAAAACATTGTTGGTGTGATTGCAAATTAGTGCAACCACTTTGGAAAACAGTATGGAGGAACTTCAGAAGAATGGGAATGAATTTACCATATGATCCAGAAATACCACTTCTTAGTATCGACCCAAAAGAAAGGAAACCAAACTACCAAACTAATGCATGCGTATCTATGTTCATAGCTGCACAATTCCCCATTGACAAATTATGAAACCAGCCAAGATGTCCATCAACAGATGAATGGATTACAAAAATGTGGGATATGTACACAATGGAATTTTAATCAGCCATAAAGAAAAACACAATTACATCATTTGCAGGGAAATGGATGGAACTGGAAGACGTTATGCTATGTGAGATTAGTCAGTCACAAAAAAAGAAATCAGATGCTTTCCCTAATACGTGAAAGCTAGGGAGAAATGGGTAACAGAAGAACTCTAGATGAAGAAGGAAATCCTATTAGAGGAGCAAATAAGGTGACCTAACTGAGGGCATGGGAGGGTGGAAGAGAGAAACTCTCTAAAGCACATGATGTACTTAAATAAACATATCAAAGTCAATAACTAACACAAGCATGGGAAGGAGGGGTGGGGAGAAAATAGCGTGAGGATTGGGTAAGGGCTAATTGGGTGATGTGTACATGTATGTCTCCACCATGCACCAACAAAAATTTTTTAAATAAATAAATAAAATTTAAAAAATAGAAAATAAAATTAGATTTGTGTTTTGGGTTGTGAGCCAAACCAAATAATGTTAATTTGATATTATATATACATATAAGCACTCATGTACATTTATACCTATACATATGTTGATGACATTTTTGTTATTTGTCAATTAATTTTACCCATGTAAATCAAGAATAAAATTCCATATACTCTCTCCCATGGGAAATTCTGTATTACTTTCAAGACAGCTCAAATGACATAGCTCTCTTCTGAAAACTCTCCCAAGACTTCAAATATGCACAAATTTAAAATGAAAATAAAATGCATCTCTTGGAATTTCACTCAACCTATATACTCATATCTAACCCCATTCAAAATGTCAGGTCTTTAAAGACAGTAAGAAGTACACACACACACACACACACACACACACACACACACACATAAAATAAATCGTGCATATTCCTAATTTTTTTCAAATTTCCTTTCATTCTAAGAATTTCATGTGCCAAAGAACTAACTAATGAACTACTGAAAATAATTATACTTCCACTGTTTTAAAGGTGCATTCACAAATTCTATCATCTTCAGTGATTAGAAATTAAATGATGTCACTATAATTCAGAGGGGAGGTGAGAGTTTTGAAGCAAAAGTAACCAAACAAATACTTTTGCAAGTACTCAATAACCTGCCAAAGTAAACTGAGGCAAAATTCATGCCTAAAGAGTCATAATACGGTGAATAAATCTTGCTAAGCAATGCTGTCCATATGAGAGAGATATATCTGGGAGAGAATGAAGACTGTACAGCACATACTTACTTTATTACACAAGGACCTAAGTATTATTTATCCAAGTTTAGTGCTATGCCATGATTACTTTCTTCTTAGGAAATCACCATATGAAACAGTTAAATATCACAATAGGGATATTGCTATTTGTGCTAGGAATAATTTTAGGTAAAGTAATTGCATCCACTGACCTTGCTGCTTCTGTATGCTTCATAGAGTATGCTTAACTTAGCAGATTTTCTGCAACTAAAGTTTTCTTCATCATCTCCAATTATCAAGAAGCTTGTTTTTTCCTGGTATGTGCACCAGTCATTTGAATTCTAAAAGTTCAAAATTACAAACCACTTACATTTTTAGTGACAAAAATACTTGCTTATTATTTTATTTGTCTTTCTATGTATTTTGGTAAGCTGTAAGAAGCTATAGTAATGTGATATCCAGCCTTAATTTCAAGACCCGCAGGCAGCAATTTCAGGTAGTTAGTTTTTTTTACACACTTGTGTCTTTTGATACATTGAAAAGACTGGAGAAACTGTTACAGTGATAATGGAAGAGCCTTATACATTTTCATTGACATCGAGTTGCCATGGACATCACGAAATTGACAAGGTAATGGTTTCCACGCACACTTCCATTGACACCGTGACATCAGACCTGTCAGACACAATGGAAGTGTCTCTTACAAAATCTATTGGTATTTTTAAAAAGGAAGAAAAAGTAAATTTAGAGGGCTACGGTAATATAATATTATGTCTCTTAGCCTTCCTAATTGTCCATAAATTCATCTGATTTAAGGTGAACTCCTGTGGCAGATACCACCTTTCACATACACCAACGGGGAGAAGGGGCAAGGTGAGAAAATTAAAGGTGAAAAATACTAAGGGTTTTGTGATTAGAGTAAAAATAAAGTTCATCTGGAGTTAACGTCTGTAAGGTGCAGCGTTCAATTGTTCATAACTGGGAACAGACCCTGGTAATGAGGAAATAGTCAAAAAAATTCACACCGATTTGGTTATTTTAGGTTAATTGCTTTATTATCAATACAGAGAGGTTGCACATTAGTTCTTTATAATTAGACAGAAATTATGCAGTGTTTGGTAATTGTAGCAGAATTCTGCAGTTTGCTATAACTTTGTGCTGAACCAATATAAAAATAAAAAATTACAGTCTTTAGAAAGAGAGACACAGTTGGCATCAGAGCAAAAGTTGAAGGAGAAGTGGATGCATGGCAGATGTTCATCATTTCTGTGAGGTGGGTTAACTCAGTGGTATCTGTGTGGCAGAGTATTAAAAAGATACTGGATTATATTTTTAGTGTAACTAGAAGGACCTTTAGTGGCCAGAGGTTTGTTTTCTCCATTTATGAACACTTGATTTCTATATTATTTGACTCAGTTTTTATCTTTAAATTAAGAAATTTTAGAAGAGCAGCTCTTTTCTATGACTTCAGTTAAAATTATACTTATATAAGCAATTATTTTTAATCTCTATAAACTTTAGTGCATTGTATGTTTTAAATACCTACCAATCCAGGCTTGATGGTGTACCCTTGTAATTTCAGTACTTGGGAGGCTGAAACAGAAGGATCACAGGTTTGCAAACAGCCTTAGATACTTAATGAGGCGCTCCTCAAATTAGTGAGAGCATGTGTCGGAAATAAAGAATTAAAGTCAGGCGTGGTGGCATATGCTTGTAATCCCAGCATTTGGAAGCCTGAGACAGGAGGATTGTGGTTCGCAGACAGCCTCAGCTACTTAGTGAGGCCCTTTACAACTCAGTGAGACCCTGTTTCAAAATTAAAAATAAATAAATAAATAAGGCTAGAAGTGTAGCTTGGAGGTAGAATGTTCCTGAGTTTAATCCCCAGTACAGGAAGGAGAGAGAGAGAGAGAGAGAGAGAGAGAGAGAGAGAGAGAAGAAGAAGAAGAAGAAGAAGAAGAAGAAGAAGAGGAGGAGGAGGAGGAGGAGGAGGAGGAGGAGGAGGAGGAGGAGGAGGAGGAGGAGGAAACAAGACTCTCCCAAACACATTCTAGGAAGCCAACATCATATAACACCCAAAACAAATAAAAACAGTTTAAGAAAAGAAAACTATCAGCCTGTATCTTTGATGAACTTAGATGCAAAACTGCTAAACAAAATATGAGCAATACATTCAAAAACACATTAAGAAAATCATACACCATGACCATGTTGGGTTCATCCCAGGGAAGCAAGACTGGTTCATCATATGAAAAACAACCCATGTAATTCACCACATTAAAAAAGACAAAAAACCACATGATCATTTCAGTAGATGCTAAAAACATTCAACAAAATCCAACACCCATTTATGCTAAAAGCACTGCAGAGAATAGGAATAGAAGAACCATACCTCCACATCTTAAAGGCAATATGCAAGAGGCCCACAGCCAACATCATACTAAGAGCAGAGAAACTTTGAGAGTTCCCCTTAAAAACAAGAACAAGACAAGGATATCAATTATTATTACCATTTTTTTGTTATATCAAAGATTGAACTCAGGGGCATTCTACCTCTGAGATACACCCCAGCTCTATTTTTATTTTTTATTTTAAAACAGTGTCTCACTAAGTTCTGGGAGACCTCACTAAGTAGCTAAGGCTGGCCTTCAACTTGCGATCCTCCTGTCTCAGCTTCTGAAGTATGGGGATTGCAAGCATGTGCAACCATGTCTGGCTACCACTTCTTTTCAATATGGTACTTGAGACTCTAGCCAGAGCAATAAGGCAAGAGAAGAAAATCAAAAGAGAACAAATAAGAAAAGAAGAACAAAAGCTATCCCTATTTGCAAATGACATGAAACTATACTTAGAAGACCTAACAAACTACCAAAAGGCTTATAGAACTGATCAACAAATTCAGCAAAGTATCTGGATACAAAGTCAATCAAAAAATCGGAAGCTTTCCTGTATGCCAACCACGAATCCACTGAAAAGGAAATTCAAAAAACACTTCCACTCATGATACCCTATAAAAAAATACTTAGGAACAAACCTAACCAAGGAAGTAAAAGACCTCTGCAAGAAAAATTATAAAACATTGAAACAAGAAATCAAAGAAGACCTTACAAGATGGAAAGATCTTCCATGCTCTTGAATAGGCAGAATAAATATTATCAAAATGGTCATTCTTCCAAAAGTGATTTACAAATTTAATGCAATACCCATTAAATTGTCAAGGTCATTCCTCACGGACATAAAAAAAAAAAAAAGATCAACCCTTAAATTCATTTGAAACAACAAAAATCCTAGAATAGCCAAAGTAGTTCTCAGCAATGAAAGCCATGCAGGAGGCATCACAATACTTGTCTTCAAACTATACTACAAAGCCATAGGAATAAAAACAACATGGTAGTGGGGCACACGCTTGTAATCCCAGTATTTGGGAGGCTGAGACAGGAGAATTGCAGTTCGAGGACATCCTCAGCTACTTAGTGAGGCCCTTTGCAACTCAGTGAGACCCTGTTTAAAAATAAAGAATAGAAAATAGGGCAGGGGGGTGTAGCTCGGAGGTTGAATGTTCTTGGATTCCATTCCCAGACCAGTAAAAAACAAAAACAAAAATAAAAACAAAAACAAAAACAAAAATCCATGGTATTGACACAATACAGATACATAGATCAGTGGAGCAGAATATAAGACTCAATAACTAATCCACACACTTATACCAATTGATTTTTAACAAAGGGGCCAAAAATATACACTGGAAAAATGTTAGCCTCTTCAACAAATGGTGTTGGTAAAACCTATTAACCTTATGTAGAAAAATGGAAAAAAACCCCTCTTTTTCACCCTTCATAAGTCAGTTCAAGACGGATCAAAGACTTAAAAAATCAGACCAGGGACCTTTTAGCTCACTGAAGAGAGAATAGGTCCAACAATTCAGCACATAGCCACAGGTAAAATCTTAAGAACACCCCAAAGGCACAAAAAATTTAAAAATAGGATCAATATGTGACATGGTATTAAATTGAAGAGCTTCTGTGCAGCAAAGGCAACTATCAAGAACCTCAGCAGAGAGCCAATAGAATGGGAGAAAATTTTTGCCAACTACTCTTTCAATAGAGGACTAATACCTAGAATATACAGAAAATTCAAGAAACTCACTGCTAAGAAAACAACTCAATTTAAAAATGGAAGTGAACTAAATACACTACACAAAAGAAGAAATTCAAATGACCACTAAATGTATGAAAAATGTTCAATATCATTATCAACCAGAAAAATGCAAATCAAAACTACCCTGAGATTTCATGTAAGTATAATCAGAATGGCAATCATTAAAAATACAAAAAATAACAAATGTTGGCAAGAGTGTAGAGAAGTGGGAACTTTAGTACACTGTTGGTGGGATTGCAAATCAGTGCAATCACTTTGGAAAACAGTATGGAGGATCCTCAGAAGAATGGGAATGAACCTACCATATGATCCAGCAATACCACTTCTGGGTATTTACCCAAAAGAATGAAAACCAAATTACCAAAATAATGCATGTATATCTATGTTCATAACTACTCAATTCACAATTGGCAATGGATTACAAAAATATGGGATATGTACACAATAGAATTTTACTCAGCCATAAAGAAGAAAAAAATTATGTCATTTGCAGGGTAATAGATGGAACTGGAGAATATTATGCTGTGTGCAAGTATGTCACTGTCAGCATGATTGACATTTTGATGTGAGGCTATAATGCACCAATAAACGCATATAAAAATAAATGTGCTTATTTTTATTTTACATCTTCAAGTGAAGCACACCCAACTGAAGAAGGGTCTGAGGAGGGAGCACCACCCACGTTCCTGTCAAGTGGCCACTGCTGCCAGCTCCGCACATCTGCAGAACTCGCCTGGGCTGCTTCCACCGCACCGTCATCTGGCCTGTTTCGACTTGGTTTCCCCTCTCCCCAAAATTTTCCTCCAAACATTTCTCCTTAGAATCTCAATCACTGGATTAATGTGTAAAAAGTGAATTTAGTTTCTAACCCATTACCTTATTTATATTTAAAATTTTTCTGTTTGGGAAATTTCCATTAGCAAGGCGGAAAATAATTATTTCAAAAAGATGTGTATGCCTGGCTGGAACTGAACTAATGAACAAGACATCCGCAGCTCTGCCAGGGCAAAGCTTATCACTGATCAAGGCAGTCAAATGAAGCACAGCATGTAGCAGCGTAGGAAGCTACAAAATTACCAAATATTCATAAAACATAAATTAACATCCTGCAGGATGCAAGGATGAGAGCGTTTATTTGTGATTGTGGGAATCGACTTCTGTCAGGCCTATGAAGAGGCAGAGTACCTAAGGTACAGGCCTCCCAATTTCACAAGCAGATTAACTACAATGCAAGTAATGTTGACTGATCACATACTATATAAAACATTGGAGCTCCAAATTCTTCCCCTCACTCCATTTCATCAGCCTCCTTGCTGTTCCTTCCCACGTTGCACCTTGCTCCCCCTCAGCAGAGTTCTCGGAGTTCATCTCTGCAGTCACTCCTTCCCTTCTTTCTTCAAGCCAAATACCTAGCGAGGTTCTCTTTGACCACCATCCTATCAACTCGCACCCCAGCCCCCATCTGTTCGTCGTATTTCCACTACAGCCACACAAAATATTTTGCTATTATGCTTCTCTCTCTCTCTCTCCCTCTCTCTCTCTCTCTCTCTCTCTCTCTCTCTCTCTCTCTCTCTCTCTCTCTCTCCCTCTCTTCCCCCCCTCTCCCTCCCATTCTCTCTCTCTCTCTCTCTCTCTCTCTCTCTCTCTCTCTCTCTCTCTCTCTCCCTCTCTTCCCCCCCCCCTTCTCTGTAGTACTGAGTATTCAAAGCATGAAAATTCTGTCTCTGAGCTATACCCCCAGCCCTTTTTATTTTGATTGTGAAACTGGGTCTCACTGAGTTCTGAGGGCCTGGCTAAATTTCTAATGCTGGCTTATAACCTGGAGTCCTCCTGTCTCAGCCTCTCAAGTATTGGGATTACATGTGTTTCCCACCGAGTTTGGAAAAGACTTCTTTACCATCTAATAGGCTAAAATATGACATATTTATATCCCCATATTCCTTATCATTTTCAAGCTATTAGAGTTCAGGGACAGACATATTCTATATTGAAAAGGTCTTAGCATTGTTTTTATCTAAACTGATTACAGGTAGCTAGCAACTGGTTTGGGAGTTTGATCACTTGTAGAAGTTGATATATTTTTTTACCTTATTAATAAGATAATATTGTATAGACAGAACTTAAGTAAGTAAATGATCAAGCATTAGAGAAAATAGAATTGCTCGATAGGAAGATAAATAAACAAATGGATAAATTTCCATTTTTGTTGTTGTTGTTGTTGGTACTGGGGTTCCTGGAAGCCCTTCTACCTCCAGGCTACACTCCCACAGGCTACACTCCCAGACCTATTTTTTTTTTTAACTTTATGTGGAAACAGGGTCTCTTAAGCCAGCGAGGCTGCCTCCCAAGCGTGGGGATTACAAACGTGCGCCACCACGCCCGGCATTAAATTTCCATTTAAAAAATAACTTTTCAAGATGACTGTGATGGCATGTAATTGTACCCAGTACTTGGAAAGGTGAGACAGGAGGATTGCAGGCTCAAAAACAGCCTCAGAAACTTAGTGAGGCTCTTGGCAACTTAGTAAGACCCAGTTGCAATTTGTGTGTGTGTGTGTGTGTGTGTGTGTGTGGTACTGGGGTTCCTGGAAACCTTTCTACCTCCGAGCTACACTCCCAGACCTATTTTATATAATTTTTAAATTTGGAAACAGGGTCTCTTAAGCCAGCGAGGCTGGCTTCGAACCTGCGCGATCCTCCTGTCTCTGCCTCCCAAGCACGGGATTACAAGCATGCGCCACCACGCCTGGCTTCAAAATTTAAAAAAAAAAAAAAAATATATATATATATATATATATATATATATATATATATATATATATATATATAAAGGGCTGGGAGCTGGACATAATGGTGCACGCTTATAATCCCAGGATTTGGGAGGTTGAAACAGGAGGATCGTGGTTCGTATCCAGCCTCAGCTACTTAATGAGGCCCTTTGCAACTCAGTGAGACCCTGTTTCAAAATAAAGAATAAAAATAGGGGTGGGGGTGTAGCTTGGAGGTAGAATGCCCCTGGGTTCTATCACCTGTACCAAAAAAAAAAAAACGAAGAAGAAAAAAAAAAGAGCTGGGGGATGCAGCTTGGAGGTAGAATGCCTGTGAGTTCAATCCCCCGTAAAAACAAAATGAAAAAAGAAACTTTTCAGTTTGTTTCTTATTACTAAATCCGTCCATGTCCATTTTAGAAAAAAAGCATAACAGATAGACAAAGAATAAAATAATATAATAATAATAATAATAATAATAATATAAGTCATAATCCCCAAACCCATCTCTAATCATTGCTAATCTTTTAATAATTTCTATGTCAAAAATAGAATCAAACTGTTTGTAGTACTCTTTGACATGTATCAGATGCCTAGACTCTCCCAGGTGAGCTCTGATCTACTTCACAAAGACACCTCAAGTACCTTGGTGCACACGGAAGAACCCCTTCATTGTCTATCCACTGCCTGGAGGTGTGAAGGAATTAACACCTCATAGGAGAAAATTCTGGCCAAGGGGAGGCAGAAACCAGTAGACACATTATTCTTCCTCTCCCGGCTAACTTCTGCCCTACAGGGTCCTGATTTAGAATGTAGATGGCTTCTTAGGGAGGGTAAGTAATGGCTTTCACTTAGCAGCGACCAGATCAATAATGTCTCTTCCTGTAGGCTTTCCCTTCTTCCCTGCCGCAGGCCCCTGAGCTTACTCTGCTTCCAGGGATTCACTTCCCATCAAACAATAGCCCAAAGTCATCTGCTATTGGATTTGCTTCCTGGGAACCCCAAGATGACACCTAATTTTTTTCTCTTAAAAATACATATTTAAAGATCCTTTTCCATCACTGTCAATTCTCCCATACATAATATAAATTCACTAAGACCAAGGACTTTGTCGTCCTTGTTGTTGCTTTGTACTCAGTATCTAGAGTAACATTTAATGTAGTTTTATACATGTATAATATGGCAGTGAAGTACAAGTCTACCATCCATATCTCATTATGTTTATTTAGTTGAACATACAAGTCATTCCTAATTTGACCTATTTTAATCTGCCATGATTTTGATGCAAGATTTTAAATCAGACATCAAATTTTCCTTTCTTTCTTTCTTTCTTTTTTTTTTCTTTTTTTTTTTTTTGCGGGTTTGGGGATGGAACCCAGGGGTATTTGACCTCCAAGATACATTCTCTGCTCTTTTTTTTTTTACTCTATTTTGAAACAGGGTCTCACTTAGTTGCAGAGTGCCTCACTAAGTAGCTGAGGCTGTCCCCCAACCACAATCCCCTGGTTCAGCCTCCTGAATGCTGGGATTACAAGCATGTGCCACCACACCTTTCTTTTTTGATGATTCTGAGGATTGAACCCCAGGGGGCAATCAACCTCTGAGTTACCCCACCCCCAAGCCCTTTTCATTTTATTTATTTATTTATTGCCTTGAAATAGGGTCTTGCTAGTTTGCTGAGAGTCTCCTAAATTTCTGAGGCTGGTCTTGAATCTGCGTCCCTGTCTTAAACCCGAGGTCCCTGTCTCAGCCTTCCAAATACTGGAACTACATGCATCTGCCACCATGTCTGGCTGATTTTCATATTCTTAAAAGGGATGTCTCTCGGTCAAAAGATATGTGCAATTTTGGGGATGTTTGACATGCATTTGCCATTCAATTTAAATAAAATTTATAGCATTCTATTTCCTTTAATCTATCAGCAATTCTTCTAATGAACAAGAGTATTTTCATAACATCAACAGATGAGAAGACATAACGTGTTTTCCTGTTACGTCAATTTTAAAACTATATGTTTTTAGGGGCTGAAAACAAAGAAGGATGAATAGGTTCAAGTCAGTAAATTAAGAAGAAAAAATTATCTTAAAAATCCTTGTTATGGGAAATAAATATGTTTTCCCTCCATCCTTCCCTTCTTCTTTCTTCTTTCTTTACTTTAAATAATAATATCCCTCTTTCCACTGCCCCTCCCAATTGTAATTTACTTTTCATCTCACAGAACTCAGCACCAAGCAAATTACACACTTTATCCATAGCCATAAGCTCAGGATGCTCAGACAGATGTTTTCACTATAAACCACCGGCAAAGTGATTCCAGGGTGTTTTTTTCTGAAAGTCAAAGAAATCCTAGAAACTCTTTACAATTATTCCTGCATGGATCAACATGGCGTACAGTAGCGGTCCAGAGATCAGTGTGAGATGTGTTTGCAGCAGAATCCATGCTGACAGAGAAATGCTTTCTATTCTCCCAATACTTGAAGTGCCTCGCTGCCTATGAACTGGATTATCTCTTCATAAATTGTGGGCAACATCTAAGACTAGTTTAGCCCCTGCCTTTGTTACTGACTATGGCCAGCTGATCTGTGAGTAATGGAGACAAGAGAGCAATCAGTTTCAGAAAGAAAATAAAAGTTTATTGTTTGAGAAACTAATCAGTTCATTCTCTGCATGAAAGAAAAAAAAAAAAAAAAACATGCTCAGAAATCCCGGTTTACTGCGGATGACTTTGAATGCCCCCTAGTAGGCTTGGTATATAACTTCATGTTGGAATTTGGAAGATTGCTTGTGCTTAGTGTTGAGTTAATTATTTTTCAAATAGATTGAAATCTGTAGATCCCAGAAAGTCAGCTGACAGCCTTTATCATACTCTTCTATACCAAATCAATGTCAGTGAGCATTATTTTACTTTGTTTGAAAGGCTTTTTTTATCTTTCCCTTATAATCTTTGTCAAAATAAGTCTTTGCAATTCAGGATAAAATCCTTTAAATAATGTATTTTATGGCTTCTTTAAATGTCTGTATTAAACATATATTTCTTAATAAAGAACAAAAGAACCATAGCACTGACAATAAAAGTTACCAGGTAAACAAGAAACAAGCCAATGAGTAACTTAGACTGCCCAGGTGGGTATTAGCCATAGCTCTGCCCATTCCTGAACTCAGGGATTGAAATAAAACCTTTAAGACATGTCATCAATGAGTTTCTACTTTAATTGGGACTGTTTAAATTTCCCCTGGCATTTTTAAAAACACAGGAAGAATGTGTAAAACCCAGACTATGAACGAATCCTGAGCGCTCCCAAGTATAAACGTGCTCAATTTGATATTTTTAGTTCTGTGTCTATGGAGAGAAAGAAACTTGTGCTCAACACCCCCCACCATCTATAAATTTCTGTGTTCCTATTGACACAGTATGTAAATGTCCTTGGCCAGATAAAAGACAAAAAGACAGAAGAATGAAAAAAAAAAAAAAACCACAAAGCCTGCCTTTCTGCCTTGACAAGCCAGGAAGCACTCACTGCAGGCCATCTCAAAGACAGACCTCTCCCTAATCAAAACAATTCTCCAAGGCTGAGTGGTGATCTGAAAAAATGTATATAAATGAAGATAAACTAACAAAGAATAAAATCTAACCAGTACATTTTTGACCTACATCTATAGAACTAAAATACATAAATAAACAAACAAAAGCATGAAGTTTGGATGAAATGTTTTCAATTGTGTTGAATTTTTAAAAAAATTAAAAATCCATGCAATTATAGGGTAAACATTGCCAGGAGAACAAAAGCTATAGCCTTCACCACAAACTTGCTCTTTCTTCCATTTTAACACATTGCCATGCCCTTGCCTTTTGTATATTAAACTATGACAGATTCTATTCTTGTCAAAGCAATCCTGATGTTTTTTATACCTGTAAACATTTGGAGTCAACTAGCTTCCAGTAAGTGATCAGCTGATGAGTTCCAAGCCGGTACATAGCAAATAGCATCTCCAAGTTCTTTCGTTCAGTCCTACCACTAATTTTTCAGGTCAACTATGTGCACTAATTTTAACACTGACTTAATTTTTAAATACAATGAAAAATTTCCACAAATCTTGGAGTTGATTCTTCAATGACAGAATCCTATTAGACGACATTTCAAAAAGAGGTGCTGCTTTAAAGATTATCCTGCTCTTTGGAAGACTGATTCCATCTGTATAGTGTGTTGGCAACATAACAGCGATTATTGTCATAGTCTCAAAAGCTACCTTGTTTCCAGAACCATAATGATCTTCATTTCCTAAATCAATACATGCTTTCTCTACATTTTTTTGAAAATGTCAATTGTACATATTTAGATTTAACAAATACTTATTCTAGCTCTTTTCATCTCCTTTGATTACTGGAGATTGTTCTGGCATCCTGGGTAGATGCATAATGACAAATATTAAATGTTACACTCGACCAGTCATGTCAGTAGCACTATTGAATGTGCTTTTCAACGCAGAGCCACAGGACAACCAACAGTCCCTGCCAGATGTGGAGTGGACTTGTATTCAGCCGACAGTTCAGCACTTCTTTGGAACACCACCACTTTTTAGAATTACAAGGTTTTCATAATTGAAAGTAGATTTTAAAATTATAGGAGTTGTTAAATACTAGGAGCTAAATTTTTGCTTGTATGCTTAACACTGTTATTTGGAGACGGATTGGGCAGGCAGTGTAACAAGCAACAGGAAATGTTGAAAATCACCAAGATCATTAACCAGTGAAATGAAAACCCCCAAACCAGGGCTGAAGCACTCCATAGGAATTTGCAAGTGAAACCAGCATCATCATCAAGAACACATCTGGGTACCCAAGGCCATCTAGAGAGGAGGCCAGGCAAACCTTAGCCTGATAGCATCAAAAGCTGTCACCCTGTTTAAAAGACTGGTAATGCCTTTTCAAAGTTCTCTCTCTTTTTTTTTGTTTCAACTAAAACTCTTTGGAGAAATTGAGAAAGAAGAACCAATTTCACTAAGTCATTCCCACTCATTCCTTTAGGCAACCAAGAGTAAACTTGATACATTCATATCTATGTTTATGGCAGCACAATTCACAAGGGCCAAATTGTGGAACCAGCCTAGGTGCCCAGCAACAGATGAATAGATTACACAATTGTGAAATATACAGAATGGAATTCTACTCAGTAATAAAAAAAGAACAAATTATGACATTTTTAGAAATATGGATGGACGCATAGAACATTATGTTAAGTGAGATTAGCAAGACACAGAAATTGAAGGGTCATATGTCTTCTCTCATATGCAGAAGATAGGGAGTAATCAGGATACAAGATGTATTTAGATAAAGGAGAAAAAACCCTAGTGGCATGATACAGTGCTGGAGCCAGCCAGAAAAAGTACAGGTTCCAAAGAGAGGAGTGAAGATGAAAGAATTCAATTCTAAGAATTCAATTCAAAGAATTTAATTCAAGCATGGAAGGATCGCCAGTCTGCTGGGCTGATGTCTCTGCTGGCCGACAACCAGGTTTATTCTCTTGTGGTTATTTACAGTTTCTAGCTTCAGGTTACCCTGGAATACAAAAAAGACAAGTCCAAAGTACATATAACATGGGGCAGGTCAAACAATACCCTAGTGCAACACAAACAACACAAACCTAATCTTAGCTCAGACAGAACAATAGCATCATTAGTTCCGAGAGAGTCTTAATTACTTTGAAACCTCCATGACCGGAAATTTGTTGACTCTGAGCAGGAGGACAGTCAGAAGTATTCTTTTAGTAAAGATTAGAGGAAGACCTTAGTGGCTCCCCACAATAGAGTGAATCTGGAGGAGGCTGGTGGTAGGGAGTACAGAGGAATAATAAAGGAAACACTTCCATTGACATTATGTAAATATATGAAACTACAAATGCCAATCTTACTGTCATGTACATGGAAGGTTTAGGAGTGTAGTGGAGCTGGGGGGAGGGGTAGTTCACCAAGTGCTGTGTACATGTATGTTCCCGTCCCATCACTCTGAAATTCATTATGGTATGACACTACAATGCACCAATAAGAGTATATGTGTATGTGTTTGTATGGATATGTGTGTATATGTGTGTGTGTGGAGATATATATATATATATATGTTATAAACTTAGCTCATCATAAATGAGCATTCCCAAAGCACTGATGTCCACTATCTTTGCATTTTTGAGCTACTGCTCTAGGACCAGGAGTTAAACATGTCCTGAAATATGTCTGCCATCTTTTCATCTTGAACTGGGACCTAACTCTGGTTTTTCTCAGAAATGTACCACTTGAAACTTCTAGGAAGTCAAGAGAAAAGGTTTCCCATGCACATAATAGTCAAACACCAATGTAGAAGCCAAGGAGAGAATCTTAAAGGCAATAAAACAAAAGACCAAGTGACATTTGGAGGCAAACCAACCAGAATCACTCCAGACTATCCCAAACCAAGTTATGAAAGCCAGAAGGGCCTGGAGTAGCATATTACAAACTCTGAAAGAAGACAAATTGCAGCCAAAAATTTCCTACCCAGCAAAACTATCTCTCAAATTAGATGGGAAATAAAAATCTTCTATGACAAACAGAGGCTGAAGGAATTCATGTCTTTTAAACCAGCACTAGAATAAATACTTAAAGAGATTGATTGCAAAGAAGAAATAAGTAATACATGCCAGAATGAGAGAAACAAGAATTTCCATCCATCACACAACTACACAAAGAAGAACAAACACTACATCAAAGAGAAATTACATCTCAATATGTTAGGAATTAAAAATTATTTCTCAATAATCACACTGAATGTATTCAGCCTCAACTCCCCAATAAAAAGACATAAAGTGGTAAAGTGGATTGAAAACCAGAATCCATCTATACAAGTAAAGATAGTAACAAACTTAAAGTATAGGGCTAGAGCAAGGTAATCCATGCCAACAGAACTCAAAGACAAACAGGAGAAGCAACTATAATATCAGACAGGTTAGACTTCAAGCCAAAGCTTATTAGAAGAGAAAATGCAGGTCAGTTTTTCCTGGTAAAAGGAACAATGCAGCAAGAGGAAATAACAATAGTCAATATTTGTGCTCCAAACATAGGTGCAGCTACTTTCATAAAACAAACTGTGACATTAAGTCACACATAAATTTTGATACAATAATACTGGGAGACTTCACCACCACTCTTACACCATTAGACTGATCGTCTAGACAAAAGGTCAGTAAAGATGCCTCAAACCTAAAGAGCACCATCAACCAAATATACCTGTTAAACACATATAGAATATTCCACCCAACTACAGCAGAGTTTAAATTTTTCTTAACTGCTCACAGAAACTTCTTCAAAATACATCACATTCTGGGCCATAAAATGAGCACTAGCAAATTCAAAAAATATGACATACTTCCTTGTGTCTTTCAGAAAATAATGAAATGAAATTAGAAGTCAACTGTAAGAAGACCCAGAGAAACCACATAAACATGTGGAGACTGAACACCACACTTTTAAATGAAAAATGGGTCATAGAAGAATGAGTGAAATCAAGAAATTTCCAGAAACAAACAAAAATAGAGATACAACTTATCAAGACCTCTGGAACACTTTGAAGACAATATTAAGAGGAACATTTATAGCACTGAGTGCTCTCATAAGAAAAACAGAAAATCAGCAAATAAATAACCTAATGATACACCTTAAAGCCCTTGAAAGACAGGAACAACCTAGCCCCCAAATCAGTAGAAGACAGGAAATTATTAAAATCAAAGAAGAAATCAACAAAATAGAGAATTAAAAAAAAATAGAGAAAATCAACAAAACCAAAAGCTGGTTTCTTGAATAAAATAACAAGATAGACAGACCACTAGCCAATGTACCCCACCAAAAAAGAGAGAATCAACACAAATTATGAGGATATAAGAAGAAAATGAAAATATCTCTACTGACAGTGTAGAAATTCAGAGGATTATCAGAAACTACTTTGAAAAACTATATTCCAACAAAATGGAAAATCTAGAGGAAACTGACAACTTTCTAGATAAATACGACCTACCTAAACTGAGTCAAGAAGATATAGAAAATTTAAATGAACTAATAGCAATCAAAGAGATAGAAACAGCTATAAAGGGTTTGCCATCAAAGAAAAGCCCAGGACCAGATGGTTTCCCAAGTGAATTTTTTAAAACCTTTATAAAAGAGCTAATCCCGATACTCCTTAATATATTCTGTGAAATAAAAAAAAGGGGACTCTCCCAAATACAATATACAAAGCCAACATCACATTAAAACCAAGACCAAATAAAGACAACTCAAGGAAGGAATCCCACAGGCCTCTGTCTTAGATGAACATGGATGCAAAACTGCTAAACAAAATACTAGCAACATGCATTCATAACCACATCAAGAGCCAGGCATTGTGGCACACGCTTGTAATCCAAACATTCGGGAGGCTGAGACCAGAAGATCGTGGTTCGTGGACAGCCTCAGCTACATAGTGAAGCTCTTTGCAACTCAGTAAGACCTGGTTTCCAAATAAAGAATAAAAAATAGGGTCAAGGGTATAGCTTGGAGGTTGAATGCTCCTGGGTTCATCCCCAGACCCACCAAAAAAAAAAAAAAAAAAAATCAAGAAAATCAGACCCCATGACCTGGAATGCAAGGTTCAACATACAAAAATCAATCCATGTAATTCATCATATAAAGAGAACCAAAGACAAAAATCACATGATCATTTCAATAGATGTTGAAAAAGCATTTGACAAAATCCAACACACATTTATGCTAGAAGCACTGCAGAGAATTGTAAAAGAAAGAACATACTTTAGCATCATAAAGGCAATCTATGATGTTTCCCACAGGCAACATCATATTAAATGGCGAAAATCTTTGAAAATTTCTCCTAAAAACAGGAACAAGACAAGGATGTTCATTATCAGCACTTCTCTTCAATATAGCAGTACTTGAAACTCTAGCCAGAGCAATAAGGCAAGAAAAGAAAAATCAAAGGAGAACAAATAAGAAAAAAAGAACAAAAGCTATCCCTATTTTCAGATGACATGATACTAAGAAGACACAACAAACTCAACTAAAATGCTTATAGAACTGATCAACAAATTCAGCAAAGTGTCTGGATACAATATCAATCTTAAAAAATCAGAAGTCTTTCTGTATACTAACCATATATCCACTGAAAAAGAAATCCAGCAAACACCTTCACCCAGAATTTTCCATAAAAACATAAAAGACTTAGAAATAAGTTTAAACAAAGAGGTAAAAGGCCTCTACAAAAAAATTATAAAACATTGAAAAACTAAATCGAAGAAGATCTTATAAGATGGACAAAACATTCCATGTTCATGGATAGGCAGAATAAATACCATCAGAATGGCCATACTTCCAAAAGTGACCTAAAGATTCATGCAATACCCATTTAATTACCAAGATTATTCCTCACATATATAGAAAAATCAGTCTTTAAGTTTATTTGGGAGCCAGGCATGGTGGTGCATGCTTGTAATCCCAGCATTTGGGAGACTGAGACCAGAGAATCACGGTTCGCGGACAGCTTCAGCTACCTAGTGAGGCTCTTTGCAACTCAGTGAGACCTTGTTTCAAAACAAAGAATAAAAAATAGGGCAGAGGGTGTAGCTTAGATGTTGAATGCTCCTGGGTTTCATCCCCAGACCCGCAAAAAAAAAAAAAATGTATTTGGAACAACAACAATAAAAAATAGACAAAGTAGTTCTCAGCAACAAAAACATGGAGAAGGAATCACAATACCTGACTTTAAAATATACTTCAAAGTCATAATAATAAAAACAGCATGGTACTGGCACAAAAACAGATACATAGGCCAATGGAGTAGAAGACTCAGAAACAAATCCATAAGTGGTATAGCCAGATCATATGGTAGATGTATTCCCATTTTTCTAAGGAATCTCCACACTGATCTCCATAGTGGCTGAACTAGTTTGCTCTCCCACCAACAGTGTGAAAAAGTTCCTCTTTCCCCACATCCTAGATATTTTTTTAAAGGGGTTTAAATCAGAGAACTACATATTCATAGTTCATAGCAGCACAATTTGTCATGGCCAAAATATGGAATCAACCTAGATCTCTATCAACAGACAAATGGATTGCAAAATTATGGGAAATACACACAATGGAATTCTACTAAGCTATAAAGAACAAGATCAGGTCATTCTCAAGAAGATGGAAAGACAAGGGATCTATGTTTTCTCTAATATGCCCAAACTAGGGAGTATTAGAACTACCAGAGGGACTCCAGATAATGGGAGGGAAACTTCAGCAAAGATAGAATGGAAGGAGAGGAGAGGAAGAAGGCAGAGGTTGATTAATGAAGGAGGTATATTTGAATATGTGTAAAAGTATGAATGTAACATGGTTCACCTGGACAGTCATTGTTGGGAGGGGGAGAAGAGGAAGCAGCGGTGGGAGACAAGCACAATATGAATGTATGTCATTTTCAATATGTTTCACATAAAATTAAAAAAAAAAATTAGCCGGGCATGGTGGTGCACGCTTGTAATCATCACACTTGGGAGGCAGAGACAGAAGAATCACATAGTTTCGAAGCCAGCCTCGCTGACTTAAGAGACCCTGTTTCCAAATAAAAATATATAAAAAATAGGTGTCTGGGAGTGTATCCCAGAGGTAGAAGGGTTTTAAGGAACCCAAGTCCCACAAAAATATTAAAATTAAAAATTAAAAAATAAAAATGAACAGGATAGGTAAAAAAACAATTAGCTACTTGATTTTCAATCATAGAAAATCTTTGGTTCTAAAGCTTTTTTTTCTTGAGTTCAATCTCTGCTAATTCTGAGAAATCAAAATTTCCCCTACCACTAATACAAGGTTTGGCTATAAAAAAAAAATCCACATACTTACAGTCAATTGATTTTTGGCAAAGGGCCAGAAACATACACTGGATAAGAAGATAGCCTGTTCAACAAATGGTGTTGGCAAACCTGGTTATCCATACACAGAAAAATTGAATTAAATCCCATTTTCTTACCCTACACAAAAGCCAATTCAAGATGGATAAAAGAAAGACTTGGAAATTAGACAAGAGTTCTTGAGGCTCCTTGAATAGGGCATAGATCCAACACTGCAACACATAAACACAGATAAAAAACTTTCTCAACAAGACCCCAAAGGCACAAGAAAATAAAAGGTGAATCAATACATGGGATTGAATGAAACTGAAGAGCTTCTCTATAGCAAACTATCCAGAACCTCATCCAAGAGCCAACAGAATGGGTAAAGATTTTTGCCAATTACTCCTCTAATAGAGGATTAATATCTAGAATATACAGAGAACTTAAGAAACTCAGCACTAAGAAAACAAATAACCCAATTAATAAATGGGCAAGTGAATGAAATAGACACTTCAAGAAGGAAGAAATCCAATGGCAATAAATGCATGAAAAAATGCCCAACATCATTGGCAATCAGAGAGATGCAAATCAAAACTACCTTGAGATTTCACCAAACTCCAACTAGAATGACAATCGTTCAAAACACAAACAACAACAAATGCTGGTGAGGATGTGGAGAAGTAGGAACCCTAAAACATTGTTGGTGGGATTGCAAATTAGTGCATCCACTTTGGAAAACAGTATGGAGAATCCTCAGAAGAATGGGAATGGACTTACCATATGATCCAGCAATACCATATCTGCGTATCTACCCCAAAGAAAGGAAACCAAACTACCAAATTAATGCATGTGTCTCTAGGTTCATAGCTGCACAACTCACCATTGCCAAACTATTAAACCAGCCAAGATGTCCGTCAACAGATGGATGTATTACAAAACTATGAGAAATGTGCACAATGGAATTTTATTCAGCCATAAAGAAAAGCACAATTATGTCATTTAAAGAGAAATGGATGAAAATGGAGGACATTATGCTAAGTGAGATTAGTCAGTCACATAATATAAGAAATTGGATGCTCTCCCTAATATGCGAAAGCTAGGGAGAAATGGATCATAGGAGGAATTCTAGACGAAGAAGGAGATTCTATAGATGCACAAATAAGTAACCTAACTGAGGTTTTAAAGGGAAATTCTCTTATGCACTTTATAACTTTAACAAACAAATCAATGTCAATCACTAAGCCAAACATGAGAAGGAGGGAATGGGAAGGAATGGGGCAGGAATTGAGTAAGGGCCAATTGGGTGATGTGTGCAGGTATGTCTACACCATTTTATGTCCCATTAAGATATATGACTGCAATGAACCAATAAAAATTTTAAAAAATAATAAAGGTACCACTTAAACTGAGCATGATCAGAAATATGCCTGCTTCTAATGGGTGTATAAGCTCAGGGAATAAAGTCCCCATGCTCTCTTTCTTCAGGGAGAACATTCCTCTGGAAATAACCCCAGTGTTTTCTCTACTTGCTGCTAATAATGTCTCTACTCATTTATCACCTAGTTGTGCTTTTGGGTTTTGCATTCATTAAGAAGAGAACCCTAGGATACAGTGTGTGCTCAGGTGACCTTGTGTGTTATTACTCAGAACTCTTTCCTGGAAGTATAGATAGATAAAAATAGATGTGGGGTGAGAAACTGACTCCTGAATTGACACAGCAACAAGGAGCACACTCTGGAGTAATGGTAGATGGAATAATAGCCCCTAAAGATGCCCCTTTACAAATCCTTGAGATCTTCAAATGTGAAACTTTACATGGCAAGAGGGACTGTGCATACATAATTGAATGAATAATCTTGTAATGGAGTGTCTTGAATTTTCTAGGTGAGACCAATAAAAAGGTTCCTAAAGAGGGAGGCAGGAGGCTTAGTGTCAGAGAAGGAGATTGGACAGCATAAGCAGAGATCAGGAAGAAGAGATGCTATGCCACTGGCTTTGGAAATCAAAAAAGGAACCACAAGCCACAGAGTATGTATAAATGAATGCGGAATCTGAAAAAGGCCACAAACTGATTCTCAGAGCGTCCAGAAGGAACAAGCCCTGTCAACACTTTGATGGTTTCACCAGTAATACATTTAGTCTTCAGAACTGTAAGGCAGTTTTTCAGTGTTTGTTATAATAATATTAAAAAATTAATGTAGACGTTTATGGAAATTTAGAGAGAGGCCGCTTACACTCCAGCAAGAAACATTTACTCAGGTCCCACTTGATGTGCTCAGCTGTGACCAAGATGGCCTTAATATTGTTAGTTTGATTATAGTGTCCAAAGCTTTCTTTTTAACTATAAGCCCCTGACTTCATTTTTCTTAGAGCATTTACTTAAAAAATTGGCAATTATAAATTCTTTCTCTCCCTCTTTGAGATTTAAATCTTCTCCCAGCCTCTTTCCAAGTTTTACAATACAAGAATATCTTCCCAAGGCCATGGAAACCATCTCTTTAAAGTGTAATCAAAGGAGATAGCATCTCTATATTGGGTTGGAGCCCAACTTCTATAAACACAAAATAGGAAATACAGATGCCCCAGTCACATTGACTATGGCATCTAACTTCCTCATTAACATCCCTCAGTCCTTAAAACTCACCCCAGTATTGGAACTCTTCCTCCCACCTTTTGCTTCAGGGAGTTGAGTTCAACCTGTTTCCTACTTCAATGGTCTTGAATGCAGTCAGTCCTCCTTAACTCTTTAACTCCATCTGATGCAATTTTTCCTTGACAATTCAAAGAACATGAACATTCCCTTCATCAGATCTGACGATGCACACAGTGTATTACTGAACTTCTTGTGGTTTGTGTGTGCACTTGTGAAATGGAGATGACGGTATTGAAATGGAGATGACGGTATCTATTTCACCTTGTTGTTATGAAAGTTAAGTGAGAGTGAGACAGTGCCAGGCCTTACCCACTACGTACTGATTCCTATTTAGCCTCAAATTTAATCTCATCTTGGCTACAAATGTAATCTTCTAGCCATCGCCATCTCTGCCCCCTACATGTATAACCTAGTGTGAGATCCATTTATGTATTTTTATTGGTGCGTTGTAATTATACATCATAGTGAGGTTCAAAGTGATACAGACATAAATGCACACAGCAATTCATCTGTTTCATTCTACACACCATCCTCCCATTGTTCTCCCCTCTTTTCCTCTCTGGAAATGTTAGTAAAATTGACACTGACACCTTCCTAAGAGGACACCTGTTTCCATCTTCAATTTTTTCCCCCTCTCCTCACCTACTTCCTCCAGTCCCTTTCAACTATTTTACCAATCTCTCTTTTGATTTATGTAAAGTGCCTTATGTTTTCTATTTTCTTTCCAGATCCTATACATGAAAGAAAATATAAAATTCTTAAATTTCTGAGATAGAATGATCTCATTTAGCCTACTATTTCATAATTTTCCTGCAAATGACATAGTTTTGTTCTTCTTTATGGTTGAGTAAAGTTCCACTGTGTATATATTCCACACTTTCATTTATCCATTAATCTGTTGATAGATACCTAGGTTAGTTCCATAAATTGGCTATTCTGAACTGTGCTGCTATAAGCATGAATATGCAAGTATCACTATGATATTCTGATTTTAATTCTTTTGGAAAGATGTCAAAGAATGGTGTAGCTGGGTCATATGGTGTTTCTATTTCTACTATTTTGAGAAACTCCATAGTAGTTGATCAATCCCTTGATTCCTCAGGAAAAAAAAAAAAAGCACTCCAACTTCTGCATCTGAATGAGATGACCACTTAGAAAATAAGTCCTGAGAATATCTTTGGTTTCCCAGGTATTCTATGTTCGAAAAACATGTCCTAGATTCAGAAGGATCGCTCCTACCTCTAGATCTGTCTTTGTGGTTTTCAAGTAAAAAGGTTCTCACAATCTTGGGTAGGCAGAGTTAGGACCTTAATCTACTGGGATTTGGTTGTCCTTGAATTTTCTGTGTCATCTAATGCAATGCCTAGCTTATAGGAAGTGCTCAGTTATAGGAAATGATCAACAACAGATGTATAACACTTATATAAATGAAGAGGAACAATGGAGTGCACACACACAGAGGATTTGACAATTTAAAAACTTATGACATTAGCATAGTACTTTACCTTCTACTAAGTGCTTTTGCCTTGATCATCTAACTTGCTACTCAACAGCACACTCATCCAAGCTTTTAAGAAGATGAAACTCAAATCAATTCAAGACTTGCCTATTTACTCTTGTTTAAATTGTTGGACAATTTTATAATATCCTATAAAACTCTATGCATCTGAAATTAGACACATGAACTTTCACTTTTGGAGATTAATTATTTAACAGATATTGAAAATAATTGTAGAACAGAAACCTAATGAATTAATTTTTATCCTAATTTGAACCTTAATTTGTAGAAAGATTCCAAAGTTTTCTAACAATTAGCTGGCCCCTAAGCCACTTGTTTACATAGTATATGCCTTTCACAAATGTTTGTCTGATTTTTAAATTCTTTTCAATTTCTAGAAGTCATTATTTATTTGAATGTTTGAATGAAATGAATGTCGTAGTTATTCTTTTTTTTTTTTTTTTTTTGGTGGTACTGGGGTTCCTGGAAGCCCTTCTACCTCCGGGCTACACTCCCAGACCTATTTTATATTTTTTAAATTTGGAAACAGGGTCTCTTAAGCCAGTGAGATCCTCCTGTCTCCGCCTCCCAAGCAGGCGCAGGGGTGGGGGTGGGGATCACAAGCGTGCGCCACCACGCCCGGCATAGCTATTCATTTTTAATTTACATATTATTGTCTCTATGAGTAGAAATATTTTGTCATCAAGAATTTGGATGACAATGACATCTGTTATATATCCAATGATATCATTATCCCAAAAATTGATGACATTTTTCATTTACTATTGGATATCAAGCCTAAGATGATGAGTCAAGAAAAAAATCACTTGCATTTAACTGTATTAAAACTGGTTTCCCCTCACTTTGATACCATATTTGCGCTGCATCTCTCATATCCAGATTCTAGCATGCAATAGTAGTGACCATGATAGTCATGCTATTTGATAAACTAGAGCCTTCCTTTTTTTATGAGCTTCCCCAAATTATTTTTAATATAACTGCCATTTTCTTTTATCTGGAAAAATAGTAGAAATAATTTTTTTGGGGTGCTGGGGATTGAGCCTAGAGGCATTCTGCATTCTGCCTCTGATTCACACTCCCAGCCCTATTTTATTTTTTAATTTGGAATCAGGGTTTTACTAAGCTGCTGAGAACTTTGCTAAGTTTTTGAGACTGGCTTCAAACCTACGATCCTCCTATCTCAGGCTCCCAAGTACTAGGAATACAAGTGCAACCATACCCAGCTAAAAAAAAAAAAAAAAACTATTAATAATTTTATTGAGAAATTACTTAAAAAGAAGACATTACTATTTAGCTGAGGGAGTGAAATGCAGGACCATAGGGCAGTGTTTTCCAAATTTAAGTGTCCCTTTAGCTCCCCCTGGAAGCTTTGCAATGATAGCACCTCAGAGACTCCACCTTGTTCTGTTTCATAGGACATTTCTATTCCAGGTGATTCTAATGCAGCCATTCTTGTAGTGTGAGATTGGCAGGTTATTTAGGCTTGCTCCATCGACTGGTTTCAGCATAAAGCAACTAAATGCCTTCTATTACTTTTTTCTTCTTCTTTTTTCCTTTGGTAGATCATACCGAATTGTCATTATTTTTTAAACTTTTATTGGTGCATGAAAGTCTCTTATTATAATGTAGTTCAGACTGATAGCAACTAACATTCACAAAGCACTTCAACTCATTATTTAAAAAATATTTTTGTCTTCTCATATTCTATTTTGTTTAGCTTTGGTACATATTTGATTTTTCCACACAAAATGCATTAAACTATAAAAATTTTGAGTTTCCACCTATATGATATTGCACTCCTTTTGCTGTCCGATATAATTGTCCTTTTTCCTGAGTATAGAACTATCTCAATTCTTTTTCTTTGAGAATTATGTAATCATTGTCCCATTGCTCTAGTGTCTATTATGAATAAGCGTAATTTCTGTTTTCATAGGTCTCTTATTTTGCTTTATTTTGAACAGCAGGAGTGAAAAATCACTTTGCCAGCAGATATTCAAACTTACAGAATTAGGAGAATGGGGCTGAAGATATGAAGTAGCTGAAGACACACATCTTCATTATTTGCTATGGGAATAAAATATTTACTTCTTCGGATTTAAGAAATAAAATTTCATGATTTTCTCTAAGAAAGGAAATGCCATAATAATTAAAACAGCTCATTGATTTGAGCTGCTAAAATTCTTCCTTCCTTCCCTTCTTTTATTTTTCCTTCCTTCCTCCTTTCCCCACTCCCTGACTCCCTTCCTTCCTTCCTTCTTTCCATATTTGCTTCTGTCCAGCCCTTTTTAAGTATCTATTGAGTACTTCTATGTGCCAGGAATTTTTCTGGGGTCTGGAAAAATAAAGATGAGTAAAAATGACACCTAGCTTTTTAAAAATGACACCCAGGCCTCACTGTTCAGTGGGTTAGATAGGTGTGATTCAGGCAGTCATGTGATGCAGACCCGGGAGTCTAATGACTGCTCTAGTTGAGGTATGGACAGAACACTAGCACTAGGAGGACAACATGGTCATCTATTTTATTTTATTTTATTTGTTTTGTTTTGTTTTTACATGGTACTGGGGTTCCTGGAAATCCTTCTGCTTCCAGGCTACACTCCAAGACCTATTTTATATTTTTATTTGGAAACAGGGTCTCCTAAACCAGTGAGGCTGGCTTTGAATGTGTGCGATCCTCTTTTCTCTGCCTCCCAAGCACGGGGATTACAAGCATACACCACCAAGCCTGGCCATTATATTTTATTGAGAAGATGATATTTGATCTTGAGGATTTTTTCAGGACATAAAGAAAGGCAGAGGTAACTCTAGGATATGCAGATGCTGAGAACAGTGACAGGATAAGAGGTTTGAGAAGGGGTGTACAGATGGGTGTGTGCGGAGCACTGAGGGCATGGGGTGATGGCCCAGATGCTGCCAATCAGGTACAAAGCGAGAGTGTTCCCAAGCGAGTGCTCTTGGGAACACACACACACTTTGTATTCCATGTTCAGAAGCTTGGGCTATATCCTGCTTTTCCCACCCCACAAAAATGTTAGGCTAATAAGCAAGGGAACAACATAATAAAACTTGTGTTTTATAAAGGGAGCTGTCTCCGCTTGCTCAAGGTTCCCTAATCAAATGCCATTGACTGGGTGACTTAAACAATGGGAATTTATTTTCTCAGGGTTTTGGAAACTGAATTTCAAAGATGACCATGCCTGTATAGTTGGGTTCTGTGAGGGCCCTCTTCCTGGTTTGCAGAGTTTCCTCCTTGCAGGCATCTCCATGTGGCAGAGAGAGAGGAGGGAAAGACAGAGAGAGAGGGAGAGACAGAGAGCTCTCTGATGTCTTTTCTTTATTGTAGTACTATGGATTGAATTAAGAGGTATTCTACCTCTGAGTTATATCCTCAGCCCAATTTTTTTTTTTTGACAAAGTGTCTTTCTAAGTTGCTGAGGCTTGTCTTGAACTTGCAATCCCCCTATTCCAGTCCCCCAATACTGGAATGACAGGTGTGTGCCATCTTGCCCTGCCTAGTTTTTTTTTTTTTTAAAGCACTAATTTCATCATGAAAGTTAAATTCTCGATAACCTCATCTAGCCTGAATTACCTCCAAAAGGATGTCCAAATGCTGTTGTGGGATAGTAGTTCAACATCTGTGTCTGTTTCCTTTGAGTATAAAACAGAATTTACTTTATGAGTTGGACAAAATGTAGGGTATAGATGATGGTAGAGTTCACCGTTCAACTTTGGCTGTTCAGCTCTTGGTAAAATCACTAAGGCTACTCCAGGTTGTTTACTTCTCAACTGTTTAGATTTGATCACTAGGTCTTCAGCTCTGGCTTAGCCATCTGCCTTCAAGCTAAATAAAAATAGCAGTATTTTATATGTTGAGAAAAGGAATCCCTTGAATCTTGAAGCAGAATTCCCAATATAATTGACTTCTCTTTGTTTGGGTTTAGAAATCAGCACTGCTTGTGCCAAGTCCTACAGACCAGGAACAGGGCCATGAAATTCTGGGGAAGTCACCTGTGCCAGGCAGGAGATAGGGTTGGGAGTATTGGCTTGTTGACCCTTAGTTGGATTTTATGTACTTCTTTTACGGGTTGAGAAATGTAATGAGGCCTGAGGCTTTCAGTGGCCAAAGCAAAGCCAGAGGCCAGAAGAAGCCTCAACAATTTAGTGAGTTCATCTGAGTGTTCCTAGAATGAGAAACTAGAAAAGATACAGATGATGAAGTCTCTCTAAAAGAGAGAAAGTGAAAGAAAACCCTGTCTGAGGAGGTGGCCAGGCCAGGTACTTAGGATGGCTAGCCTCTGGTGACAGTGAGTGTATTTCATGAGGAACATTTATTATAAGTTTACTTAAAAGGAAAGAGGACTGAAAGATTATGAAACAATTATTGATCACTCTAGTTACGAGCTGCTAATGAAGGCAATTCAAAGGCAAGTTCAGGATAGGAGCTCTACCACCAAACACATTTACATTTCAGCATTTAAGGTCCCACTTATCTTCTCTTCTTTCCACAAATCAACTCAAAGTGACATCCAAACACAGAATGGCAAGAGAATGCTAGAATGCTTTGTACCTCTCTTCCCTGTATGCTGCACCCTATCATTTAGATTTCTCATTAATGATTTTGTAAAATGTATTCCCTGACCAGTGCATTTATCTTAACCATAAACTTCTTAGAAGCAGAGATTAAATAAAATAAATGTCTCCATCCCATTGTAAATACGTAGCACAGTGCCTCGTATATAGTGAGATCTTACATATTTTTTTTATTTAGTTCTGGCTGGGATGACTGCTAACAGTTTTAGGATGGAACAATTGAGACAGGTCTTGTGCAGTACTGTTTGGATTCTCTACAAAAGTAATATAACTTGAGTATTTATTTTAGCCATGAGCTTTGTCATTTACAAAAAAAGCAGGAAATGATTCCTGTCTCTGAAATCCTCTCCCTTTTTTTCCTATTTAGTTGACCCTTGTATAAAGCATTCCTGTCCCAGTGTTTTTTAATTGGCTCTTCCAACTCACTGACCTCATTGCCTCTAGGAGATAATAGAAATACTCTCATTATTTCATTTCCTTAATTTCATTTAGAACTGTTGTGCTCCTTTTTAAAATTACGTGTTTTAAAGCATTACTCATTATCAGTATCTTCAACCCTAATATGTATCAGTATTTTGCAATTGTGATAGAGGACCAGAAGACATGACAGAATTTGATCCTTAAAATTTCAGTGAGAAGACAAACAGATGTACAAAGTAAGTTAAATATCTGCTGGGTGTGGTGGTGCACGCCTATAATCCTGATTGTAGGAAGGCTAAGACAGGAGGATCGCAGGTTCAAGGACAGCCCAAGGCTGGGGTATTGATTGGAGGGAGTGTGCCCCTGGGTTCAATCCCCAGTATGAAAATATAAAAAATAAAAGTAAGTGAAGTACCAATACCAAGTGCAGTAGAAAAAAGTATCAAAATGACTTTTCCACCAACATTGAATAGAATATAGATTCTACCGTGAGCAAGTGGAATTTATGATTATACTGGCATTTGAGTAAAGCAAACATTGAATAAGTAGAGAAGACAAGAAAAAGGTCCCCATTTAAAAAGCATGCTATAAGGATAAAATTGAATATATATATATATATATATATATATATATATATATATATATATATTATCACAACCTAAAGCACATATCTATATCTATATCATCTATCCCTGTGTATTTTGCTCCTCCCTCTATCTGCCACTCCTTGCTTTTAAACCTCATGGTCATCAGAGTAGGCTATGTATATTTCCTTTCTTTGCTTCTAGATTTCACCCCTTCCCTACTCTATCCCCCAGATCTTTTACTTGTCTTCTCTACTCATCCAAAGTTTGTTTTACTCAAAATCAAGTGAAATATCACTGAGCATCATTAGGTACTCAATAAATTATGTCTATTTCCATTACTCTATGACAGTGTATTTACTATTATGATGTTTCTACTCTATCTCACTTGAGCTACAGATGGCATAATATATAGCCAATAAATATTTGTTAGGGAACAATTTCATATTATTGAAGTTTTTCCATATAAAAGTCACTGTGCTAGAGGCCAGTGGATATGTACTGATAAATTAGAGCAATTGTTGGAAAACTACAGCCACTCCTATTTTTTTCTGTAGAATCTATGGCTTTTTGTTGTTTTTCTACAGCAAGAAAGATGAGAGTAGCTATGGTGGCTGCAAAACCTGGAGTATTCATTATAGAGCCCTTTTAAGGATATGTGTGCAGACTCCTGGGTTAGCGTACCACTGTCTTTGAGAAGTATTTGATCAGGCAAAATGTTCTGAGAGCATACATAAATATCAAAGTCAAAATGAAACCTGCCTTACATATAGGTTTCATAGAAGGTGATAACTAATCCAGTAGGCTGAGCAAAGGGATTTATTATAGTAATAATATTTGAGACTGCCTTTTATTAAAGCTAAGGTGTATCAAAGAGATTTATTTGGCAATGTGTTCATTCAATAAATATCCAGAAATAGGCTCTTATATGCCAGGTATGGTTCTAAGGTGTCTGAAAATGGGCAACAGAGCAGATCAACACCTGACTCAGTTTACATTCAAGTAGGGCCGACAATATGCAGATTAAAAGTAACTATATAATGTAATGTCGATTGCTTTAAAGAAAAGGATGCAAAATGAAGGGGTAGAGAACAGTGGAGATAGTTCTCTTAGGTTGGTTAGGGAAGCTTTCTTCAAAGAGGCAGTAGTATCTTAACAGAAACCTAGGGTAATAAATCTAGCATATATTTGGAGGAAAAGCATTTCAGACAGAAGAATGCCAGGTGCAAAGGACCTAAGTACTATGCCTGATGTGCTAGAGAAAGCTTACTGAGTGGTATTTACTATGTTTTATCACTGTCTAAGATGTTTAAGCTTCAAGATAATAATTATCTCATTTACTTCTCCTAGAAACTTTATGATATTTTTAACATTATCATCTTCATTTTGCAAATGTAGGATTAAGGTGCAGAGAAGTTGTAACCCAAGGTCACAGAGCCTTTAAATTGTAACTATTAGATTCAGGTCTAATAGAACCAAAGTTCATGTTCTAAGTTGTTTCATTAAACGGCCTTGAAGGGTAACTAGAAATTTAACAGATGAGGGCATGATTTCTACATGCATAAAATAAAATATTTCTGTGTTTGAGTAACAGCACAATTTTCAAATTTGTCTTTAATGTAGATTTTTTTTTTTTTTTGGTGGTACTGGGGTTCCTGGAAGCCCTTCTACCTCCAGGCTACACTCCCAGACCTATTTTATACTTTTTATTTGGAAACAGGGTCTCTTAAGCCAGCGTGGCTGGCTTCGAACCTGCACAATCCTCCTGTCTCTGCCTCCCAAGCGCAGGGATCACATACAAGTGTGCACCACCATGCCCGGCTTTAATGTAGATTTTATAGGGAATATTAAGATAAAGCTCAAAAACAGTCTGGGAACACATTGTAAAAAGCCATGTATCCTATGAAGAAGAATGCCTTTTTAAATTGGTTGGTAAAATAAAGCATTCAAGAATCTATAGTAGTAGAATAAGTGGAGATGCGCTTTGGGAAGCTCAAACTGGCAAGGAGTGTGATAGGCTTGTGCAAGGAGAGCTGGAGGCAGTGAACTGCTTTAGTGTTTATTGCCCTAGTCCAAACAAGTTGCATTGCGAGTTAAACTGGGTAAAGACCTTGAGAAGGGATAGGAGAGGAGATATGCAGCATCATCAAAATGAAGAATTCAAAGACAATTGTGAGGTTTTAGTTCTGGAAGAAGGATGCCTTGGCCTTGAACAGAAGTGAGACGGGGACCTGTTTTGAGGTCAAGAGGAGAAGCCTGGGGTTGGCCATGTGGCAATGACTCTCTGGAAGAAGAAAGGTTGATCAATGACATATGAGATGGAACTAGAGGTAATGAACTGGCAGCTGCCGGTGAAGAAGGGAGAGGTGGTACTAGGCGAGATGGTAAGATCATTAGGACAGGAATGTGAAAGCAAAACATAAGGGGCCCAAGATGAGAAACTCTATAGAGAGCCTATGTTTAGGAGAGAGAAGAAAGAGAAACTGAACTCTAGGCTAAAAGATGATAACAATAGCTAACTACAATGGTTAGGATATTTAATATCCCCTGAGGAACTCATTTATTAATGTTCAAGCTGATATAATCAAGCCATGAGGGTTATAATCATATCAGCTGTTAAGTTCATTGTAATGGATTCACTGGGTGGTAACCTAGGATGGTGGGGTGTGGCTGAGGAGGTGGGTGACTGGAAAACTGTGCTGTGTCTTTAATTCCCCTTGTTTGCTCTCTCTTGTTTTGGTCTTCCATGATATGAGGGCATTGTCTATGACTGCTTGCTAGATCTCTCTCTCTCTCTCTCTCTCTCTCTCTCTCTCTCTCTCTCTCTCTCTCTCTCTCTCTCTCTCTCCCTCCCTCCTTATCTCCTACCACCATGCCCTGAGTAGATTTAACCCAACTTGACATGGAACAAGCCCCTGAAATTTCTAGAACTGTGAGTAAATAAATCTTTCTTTCTTCCTCTAAGTGGTAATGGTCAGGTATTTTAATTATAACAGTGAGAATGCTGACTGAAACACTACCACAGTATGTCTTATTAGCTTGTATATTTCTATTCATAAATATGAGTTGACTCAAGAAGGGAGAACTTTCTACAAATACTTTCTGGTCTGTCTACAGGTGGGATGGGAGGGCTCTGAGACCTCAGCCATTCCAGTCTCACCCTCTGCTTGAACTGGATCCTTCTTACTTTCACGTTTCATGTAAATTCTCATTAGGAAAAGGCAATGGGACTCTGCTGCTACAAAACCTCTGAAGCTAATTAGCTTCATATCTGATGAAGGAATGACCTCAAGGAAAAAATTTCTCCATGATGAGAAAGAGGAATTGAGGTTGTAGGAGCATTTGTAAGCAGAAGAGAGGGAGGGGTTGGATATTTAAGAAGAAATAAAAATATGAATGGCTTTTAGAAAGTGGGAGAGTAAATGAGTCAGGATAATGTCTTAGGATTGCCTTCTTGAAGTTAGTGGTCATGAATTTGAAATGAGAGCATTCACCACGTCACTTAGTGAAAGTGTGCTCTGTGCAATATCCTGCAGCCATAAACTTGAAAAGGTATTGGCCTTGACCTTAAGGAAGGAAGACAGTTATGTTCATACACTATTAAGAGTAGTCTACATCTCTTTTTACTATCTACCTACTTAGATATAAACTATATATAAATATGTAGATATAGATTTGATAGATAGATAGGTAGATAAAGTAACCTAGAGATAGACATTCTACTCAAATGGGAGATAGATCCAGAATTTTAAAACTGATCTTTTCTAAGTTGATCCTTATGTTGTTTCAATAATTTCATCATTACCATTTAATGGATCTTAAAAATGAGTCATGCTCTCAAGGTGTGTGGCCTAACTAATAGGTGGACTGTATTGTATTGTTTTAAAATTTTATGGCACAGTTTTAATTTAAAATTCAAATATCCTGAGGCACATTTAAGAATCTTACAGAGCTTTTACTATTAAAAAATGCAGAAAATTACAAAATATATTTCATCACATTCATTTCATTTGATTGCTCTTCAATGCTGGATCACCATTAGGAGAAAAAGAGGTTTAAAGGTTCCTAACACAAATAAAAAATAAATGATCAAAAAGAATAAAATGCTAACTTTCTTTCTTTCTTCTTTTTTTTTTTTTGGTGGTACTAGGGTTCCTGGAAACCCTTCTACCTCCGGGCTATGCTCCTAGAACTATTTTTATACTTTTAATAATTTGGAAACAGGGACTCTTAAGCCAGCCTGGTTGGCTTTGAACCTGAATGATCCTCCTGTCTCCACCTCCCACGCGCAGGGATTACAAGCGTGCGCCACCACGCCTGCCCTAACTTTCTTAGTTAATCATTTACCATCATATACATGTATTATATTATCATACTGTGATCTGTAAATCTGTATAATTATTTTATATAAATTAATTGTTAAAATAGAATTAACTTCTCTATTTATACATAAAAATTGAAATATTTTCTCTGGTTTCAGTAAATATTTGTTCTTCTTTAGGATCAACTTTGTGTTACATGAAGTTATATCACATATGATTAACCCCTAATAAATCAGTATCATTAATCAGTAGTCACCCAGTAGTATCCATCAACCAATATAGCAGGATCTGCTTAGCTTGGTGTTCCATGGACAGTGTAACTTTAGCTATCTTACTAAGATGCTATCTGCCTGCAATCTTAGTAAGGATGAGTACCTGATATACTAAAAGAGCAGCACTCAATAAGGAACCAAGAACCAAGACACTATATTAGCTTTCCCCACTGTTCTTCAAACCTGCTCTAGGACCAGTTACTTCCCTGCTCCTAGATGACATCTCAGGCCAGTTCTGTAGCTCTCCTGATTAATTGCAGTCATAGTCTCATTTGGGGGATTAAAATATCTAGTATGTTTTAATACAAAACCCTACATTAAAACTTATACCCAAACTAAGTCTTTTCCCCTCCACTCTACCCCCACTAGAGCCTGTCTCAAGCCTAAAGCCTGTGTGTGTCAGGAGAAAGGCATGGTGTTTTTTTCCCCTCAAGCAGGTTTTCTCTTTTTAGGGTAACTAGGTACCTTAGTGCTGTTCTCAGCCTTTGTGATTTCAGCTAGAATAAATTCAGAAAGACTTGCCAGGTGTAAAAGCATTGTACACAATGGCAACCTTTTGGTAGTTCAGTCTGGGAGACTTTTAGAATCCTGTTTAAAACATAATATTCTCTCTAATTTGGCTCTTGTGAATTGTACATAAACATGGGCATGTTTAGAGTATTCTAACTTTAATTCTTTTTAGAAAAATACCGAGGAGTGTTATAGCTGGGACATATGGTGGTTCCATCTTTGTTCTCCACAGAGGTTGTACTAATTTTCAATCCAACCAACAGTGTGTAATAGCCAAATTATGAAACCAACCTAGGTGTTCATCGCCAGATGAATGGATAAAGAAAATGTGGTATATACACACAATGGAATTTTATTTAGCCATAAAGAAGAAGTAAATTATGTCATTTACAGGAAAATGGACAGAACAAGAGAATATTATACTGAGATCAGCCACTCTCATAAAGGCAATGTTCATATGTTTTTATCTCAAATGTGGAAAGTAGAGAGAACAGAGGAAACAAAAAAGACTTTAGATAAATGAAGAGAGAGAGACCACAAGAATAATGAAAGAGGGATGAGGAGGATGAAAAAGAGGTTTGAGGGAGGGAAAAATTCAAATAATTTTATGTTCAGAGATGATGGTATCATTTCTCCACTGTTCTTTAAACTGCTTTGTTCTTTAAACTATCAATGTCATTAATATGTGTAGGGAGATATGGGGAACCAGGGTGGGACCCGAAAGGGAATGCCTCAAGGGCTGTGTGCAAGTATGTTTGTATAACACTGAACCTCATTATCATCTATAATTACAATGCACCAAAACAAGTATATTTTAAAAAGCCATTATTCTCCCACCATGGCACATATCTGTGGAAACCCATTTCTATTTTGATGTCTCAAAACACCTTTGCCTCACATTTATTTTATCTCTTTGTTCCCAATGACAATTTGTTGCCGACTAATCTCAGTTGGGTCCTTATTGTCAGCTCCCGGTCAAATCCTCAGAAAGATGGGGCAAAAGGCAGGTGGAGTTCTGCAGAAGGCTATCTGCAGCAATTCTTTCCCCTCTATGAATTCCCTAAGTTTTTAGGTACGACGCTTGGGAAAGAATTTGAGGTGGACAAAGGCTTCTTGAGCCAATGACAATTTATTACAGGAACCCAGAGAAATTTATACCCTTCACCAGTGAGATTAATAATAGGAGAAAAAGGAAAGGGAAGGGGGGCAATCACAGCAAAACAATAGTAAATTACATATAAACAAAGTAAATGACTAGTCCAGCATTTAGGAGATTAACTCCTCCGTTATCGCAGCAGGGCAGGTCCAAAGGTAAATTCCAAAGGCAATACAGGCACGCCCAAGGCCCAGGGCTTGGAGAATACGCCTTCTCATGGAATCTTCTTTTGCTTTCTTTTTTGAAGTTTCCATCTATATCCAAATGACAAGCATGGGGAGATGTGGCGTCCAGGGAGATGCGATGGGCGTCTCTCAGATCTCATCTGCCTTGCCTTCTGAAGTCTGAAAGCTTACAAAAACTCACAACACAGCTTGGCAAATAAGACACCACAAATAACACTGTGAAGTTCTTGGATTTAGTTGTCAGATGTATTTCCTTGACTGCTGAACACTCTTTTTTAGACAAAAAGCCTATTAAAGGCCTATTGGTCTCTAATAATCCATTTCCTTATCACAAACCCTCTGCAACCTGCTTCTAACTTTCTAATTCCTTTCTTTCCCAGTCGGGACGTTCTTATGATAAGCTCTTCTTCATGAAAAAGTGCTTTCTTACTCTTATGGTATTTCCTTTCCTTCATACATATATATTTAGAATATCTGTCCTTTATTTTGTCATTTTCATTTCTAGCCATGCGGCATTCTCCCTGTTTCGGGGAACGCTCACACTGGGCGTGAAGGTCAACAATCTTTCTCCTTGGCTCTATTGTATTTTGGCAACTAAGTTGTTCATCAGTTAAATTGCTTTGAAGTCACACCCAAAATTTTATCTTCTCTGTCTCTAGGCAGGATCTCAAGGGTAAACAAAGTTTCCTTAAACTGAGCTATCGGTTACCGGTTACCGGAGTTAATAGCTTAACCTAAGTTAGTGATAGTGAGGGTCAGAGACCCTTTGTAATTGCTGCAGTTGGAATGCTTATCACAGCATCTGAGTTCTGGCCAGTTTTTTCCTTAATATTGAGCAAAGCCAAGGACGTTTATTTCCACGGACTCAATTTCTGATCTCACATCATCAGAGCAATTCGTGTAGAGAGTTAAAAGAATACCAAGAGAATAATAGTTATGAAGGATATCTAAAGTGGGGGATATTTTTTGCCAGAGACGATACCTCTTTCTCGGGGCGTTCTGCCTATTTTACTATGTGGAGTGGGGGTCCTCAACACATAGATGCCGAGGCAGCAGGATGTCTTGGCAACAATTTGTCTCTTTGTTCTATTTTATCTCTTTGTTCTATTTTCATGACACCTCCAGAGTTCTCAGATCTTGGCATTACTAATAGTCATTGATCTACAGTTAACATGTTTTCTTAATAACAACAAACCCATTTCACTGCTTTAAGCATTCAGCTAAAGAACACTGAGAAAAACCCACTGGAATAGACTCCATAAACAATTAGCTCAATACTACAACTAACTACATACTTCTATCTGTGCTCCATACTCTGCCTTTCCTCTATTATACTGATGAGTTGTGAATACTCCAATTAAAGCCACACTGACAGAACCTCTCCCATACCCACTCATACTTGGGTTTAAAATGTGGTTTCTCACCCACTCATGGATATCTCTTTAGCCAATAGGTTATTTTCTCAAACATTTTTCTATTTTTTCCAACATTACAGACAGGATATTGAATCTATCCTCTTAATAAAATAATCACCAAGCCGGGTGTAGCGGTGCACACTTGTAATCCCAGCATTTGGTCGGCTGAGGCAAGAGGATATAGGTTTGCAAATAGACTCAGCTATTAGTGAGGCCCTTTGCAACTCAGTGAGATCCTGTTCCAAAATAAAGAATAAAAAAATAGAACTGGGGTATAGCTCAGAGATAGAATGTCTCTGGGTTCCATGCACAGTAAAAAAACAAAAACAAACCAAAAAAACAAACAAACAAACAAACAAAATCACCACTACCACAACAAAATACACTAAAAAATATCCTTTCTGACCTTATACCTCTTTCTAGCTACAATTACATGTCTTTGTTCTCTTTGTAATGGAACTCCTCAAAAGTCATCTGTACTCATTTTTGACAATTTTCCTCCCATTTTGCCTTGATCACAGATTTTTGGACCCCCTCTGCCAAAGAAGCAGCCTTTATCATATCACCAGTGACTTCCAGGTTGCTAAGTTCATTGCTTAATTATCAGCTCTTGTCCTATTCCATCAATTGGCAGCATTTGACAAAATTGATTACTTCCTCTTTTTTGAAGGGGGGAAAAAAGAGCACTTTCTACTTGTGCTTTCTCAGGTTCCTCTTTCTTGGTTCTCTTGTTAACCCGTTGACCACTCCTGCTCACCTTTCTTACTGTGCCTGTGTACGTGTGTGTGTGTGCTCACCTTTCTTACTGTGCCTGTGTGTGTGTGTGTGTGTGTGTGTGTGTGTGTGTGTGTGTTTACTGGAGATTGAACCCAGGGGCATTCTACCTCTGAGCTACAGTCATAACCCTATATTATTTTATTTTTTAAATTTTGAAACGAGGTCTCACTAAGTTGCTGAAGGCCTCACAAAGTTGCTGAGGCTGGCCACCAACCTGTGATCATCTTGTCTCAGCCTCCCAAGTATTGGGATTACAAACATATACCACCATGCCCACCTATTTCCCTATATTTATTTCCAAGAAAGGCAGACAATTGCAACTTGGCAAAAGTTGAGAAGGAAGAAGGGGGGGGGGATTAATATTGCTTTTTCCTGACATGATAGGGCATGCTTGTAATCCCAGCATTTGAGAGGTTGAGGCAGGAGGAGGATCATAGTTCTCAGACAGCCTCCGCTACCTAGGCCCTTTGCAAATCAGTGAGATCCTGTTTCAAAATAAAGAATAAAAAATAGGGCTGAGGGTATAGCTTGGAGGTAGAATGCCCCTGGGTTCCATCCCCAGTAATGGAAAAAAAAAAAAAACTGCTTTATCATTAGCTCTGGCAGGTGATGGCACTGACAATCTGGGTGACGAATGGGCAATTTTAGGCAAGTTATCAGACTCAGCATACCTGGTCAAGATTCTCTGGCATTCAAGTATTGATTGAAGAGTTGAAACTTAAAAAAAATTTGACACGTCTACATAAAAAATGCCAAATACAGTTTTACTTACATTTTCATTGTTTTTGAACAGAGCTATAAAAGATGAGGCACTTTAAAATGCAAAGCTCCTCACCCTCTCATCCATTTATTTCAGAATAATGCTCATTTCTGCTTTAAATAGGACTCTATGAGGCCTCTCAGAACGACCATCTTCTATGATGATCCTCCTTTATTTTTTTTCTTGACAACTGGCTGTCAGTTGAATATCCACATGTGATTCTGATGATCTAGTAACTGTTTCTGCGTTTCAAGTTGAGATTTATCCTGTATATTATATTTTTTAAATGTTTTATTGAGTTTCTGGGACATACATACTACTGTTTCCTGTATTAAGATGGTCTTTCCAAAAGAATTAAAACCAAGATACTATAGTAATATATGAATATACATTATGATGGCAACATAATTCTCAATAGCCCAATTATAGAATCAAACATACATATACATATATGTGTGTATATCTGTACACATACATGTATGTATATGCATTTGTACATACATACATGTGGAATTTTACTTAGTCAATAAAGAAGAACAAAATGACATCATTTTCAGGAAAATGAAGGGAACTAGAGAATATTATGCTAAGTGAGATCAGCCATTTTTAGAAAGTCAAGGGTCAAATGTTTTCTTTTATATGTGAACACTAGAAAGAAAATGAGAATAAAACAAACCTTCAGATAATTGAGGAGTAAGACCAGTAAAATAGTGGAAGGGTACGGATGAAGGGAGGTTGGGAGGTGAAAGGGAAGAACTGATGAAAAAATAATTCACATTATGCTGTGGCCATGTAAGAAAGTATCACTGCCATTCTCACTTGTATGTATGGGGAGGGGTGCTTGGCAGGGTGGAGCCTCCCAAGACCTGTGCGCAGGTTTGTCTGGATGACTTTGACTTCACTGTGATGTATAATTAAAATGCATTAACAAGCCAGGTGTGGTGGCGCACACTTGTAATCCCTGCACTTGGGAGGCGGAGACAGGAAGATCCTGCAGGTTCGAAAGCAGCCACGCTGGCTTAAGAGACCCTGTTTCCAAATAAAAATATATATAAAAAATAGGTCTGGGAGTGTAGCCTGGAGGTAGAAGGGCTTTGAGGAACCCCAGTTCCACCAAAAAAAAATGCATCAACAAAATTATAAAATAATATAAAGTGTAATAAGTACATTAAAACATATTGGGAGATGTGTGTATACTGTGAAATAGCACTAAAATCTATTAGGGAGATTTTGTATCAGATGTGCCTAGATACCCAAAGTCTCACTACTTCTTTCCACATAGCACTATCATTAACCTTTTCAGGTGCTCATCCCCTCTGCCTGTACTGAGTGTCCTCATAGCCATTCTTACTTACATCCTGTCCGCTTCAGCTGAGTACCAACAAGGAACCCCAAGTGACTCTTTTAAAACCTAAGCCAAAGCATGTCTCTCTGCCTCTCAAAAATTTTATAATAAATCCATTTACTCCAAGTAAGAGCACATGTCCTTAAAAAAAAAATTGACTTCTCTCCTATTACTCAGTCCCTTACCACTTTTAACAGAGCCACTCTGGCAGCTGCTAGTCCTTGAAGGGTCCAAACATACTCCTGCCCTTGCCTGGAGCATTTTCCCTGCATTATCTACTGGCCTTCCACTTCTCATTACAAGGTATTCCCTATCAGTTTATATTAATATAATCACACTCACTTCCCTACACTCCCTTTTCTTTTATTCTGTTTCTTTTTCTTGACAATATCTATCCATACCTATTGTCACTTATTGTAAAGGGAGCACAATAGTTTTCCCTTACTACAATATAACACCAGACCCAGGCCACTTAGGAAGTAAAGAGGGGTTTCCTTTGGCTCATGGTTCTGTAAGTTGAAGTCAAATAGCAGGTGGCTTCATGAATTGAGACTCTGGTGATGGTGGCACATCATGGCAGGGGTGTGTGTCAGAGTGATTGGTCACATCTTAGCCAAGAAAAGGAATGAGGCTAAGGGCCCACAGTCCCCTCAGAGGGCACACCTGCAGTGACATCAAGACATTCCACTAGTCCTCATCTCTGATAAGTCCACCACACTTCCCAGTAGCACCAGCCCAGGGGGCCAAGTTTTTAAATTAGGACCTTCAGGGGACGCTAACCCAAACGATGGCAGGGGAACTTTATGATTTCTCATTCCCAGTGAAATACTTTGAGACTGAAAGGGGTTCTATTTATAACTATGCTGAGATTCCAGGTTTGTTCTCTCCTTCTTTCTGTGAAATTGTAAGATCCAGGATGGCAAGTGCTTTATCTGTTTTTCTCACAACTACATGAAAAGAATCCTGAAGCATCTGACACATAGGAGACACATGGTAAAAATAATTTATTAAATGAATGAATAAATCAACTTATAATCATGCTGGTCTGATGTCTATTCTATTTAAGAAAGAATTGTTAAGAATGAGCTCTGAAAATTTCCCCAAAGAACATCCTTCTCTCTCCAGGTGTCCATACTTTCTATGGAAGAAATTCAATATGGAAGCTTTTTCCAGGAAACACAAACTGGCAGTTTTTACACAAAATAAAGCTGTCAATCTTATTCTAATCTAAAGGAATTTAACCGAGACATCCTAATTTAGAATCCCATTTAAAATGCTAACCCAATATATGCCCATCTTTTATTTCTTCTTTTTTTTTTCTTTTTTTTTTTTGCGGGTCTGGGGATGGAACTCAGGGGCATTCAACCTCCAAGCTACACCCCCTGCCCTATTTTTTTTTTATTCTTTATTTTAAAACAGGGACTCACCAAGTGGCGGAAGGTGTCGCTACGTAGCTGAGGCTGTCCGAGAACTGCGATCCTCCAGTCTCAGCCTCCCGAATGCTGGGATTACAAGTGTGTGCTACCGTGCCCCACTTGCCCATCTTTTAAGTAGGCAAATTATTATGGCATTATATAAAGAATGTCTTCCAAATCTCAGAGTTTAGTGTTGTACTATTTATTGAAGGAGAGTGTAATTTTCATGAGACAAGTTTAGTTTTTCAATTTCTTAGTCCTCAGAATTAAGTTCTGGAATACTGCATACTACGAAAGTCAAATCTTTGACTCCTCATCTCAGTTTCAGAACTGAAAGTTGTTTTATTTTTAGTGATCCTGTAATCTCCACCCAACAACTGCACCGAGCTATTTGCTCCTCTGTATAGTGCACCGAATCCTAACCTGTTCACCCTCTGTAAGTAATGATAAAGGAAATTTATTAGATACGAAATGATTTTACTTCAAAAGAGACTACTTTATCAAGCATGTATATATGACTGGATCAAAATGCTTAGGTACAATTATTGCAGATTTTAGAAGAATCATTATTTTCTTCACTTGACTTGGGTTTAAATTGAATATTTAATTCCTTTAGGAGTAGAAGTTCGTTAACCTTTATTGGACTTTGTGCTGTAGTAATAACAAATCATTGCCACTTCCTCCTTAGATGCCTGCAGTATTTAAAACATAAGAGGACATTTTTATAACCAAAGACATTGAGAAAGACAGAACAACAAAAGTAAACAAGAAAAATGATCCTAAGTATATTATAATGTTATTCTATAAAATGCTTTAATCTTAATAAAAGAAACATTTTAAGCGCTACTACCTTGGCAACTCTGCTTTTATTTCATTGTGAAATAAGTCTGAAATCTTATTATTGTGTATGCATGTATGTTAAGCTTCTCGAGTATTTAAGATGTCATTTCCAGAAAGAGTTTAAAGTACCAAACAGATGGAGTACAACAAGGTGCATTCATTTAAAAATGCACACAAATATATGTGAGCATCTGCCCAATTTTGTAGAAATCTTTCTGAAGCCCCATAAATCTTATCTTTTGTATTTGAATAGAATACATTTGAATTTTGAAAACCGTATTAAGTAAAAAAATAGGCTTCTTAAAAATGTTTATAGGGTTTTATGAGTGTCCTGATATTCTATTAAAAATAATTGAAATGATTATTTTGCATTTAAAAAGTTAAGGATAAGACTTGGAGATAGCTAATTTCAGTAAAAAGTGAGATATGAGAACAGTGGGTAATTCTAACTTAAATAAGCACAAATCATAATAATTTGTCTTCTGCGGTTTTCTTACTATATCAATGCAATAACTATTTTATTAAGCTAACTTTAGTTAACATTTTTCTTTTATTACCACATCAAATCTAGGACAAATATTCTAATCTGGCAATAGTAGGTTGCAAAGACTAAAAAGTGAATGTGAAACTCACTTATAAAATTTAACTTGAGAAGACTGATACAGAAAGTTGCCATAATGAAAAATCTCTGAGACACTACTACCTCGATTTGCTCATTTTGTACAGCCATGATATTGAAGCTGGTCTCAATGTTACATCACTTGTGTGTGTGTGTGTGTGTGTGTGGTACTGGGGTTCCTGGAAGCCTTTCTACCTCCAGGCTACACTCCTAGATCTATTTTATACTTTGTATTTGGAAACAGGGTCTCTTAAGCCAGTGCAGCTGGCTTCAAACCTGCGTAATCCTCCTGTCTCCATCTCCCAAGCATAGGGTTTACAAGCGTGTGCCCCCGCGCCCGGCTATTACATCATCTTTGAGCTAAGGATCTAACTAAAGACTGATAAAAGTTTCTATCTCTTAGTTTCGCTCCTTATGAGAGACAATCTGAGTCTTTGCTGGTCAGGTGTTCATACCTTTTACTGTAATCAAATGATACATTAGGTTTTCTCTATGTTCGGGTTTTGTGAAGTTCATAGCCTTTAAAACACAATCTCAAAAATGGAACAAGTTAAACTATACCACCAGAATTCTTATCATGTTGACAAACAGCTATTCTCCCATAAAACTTTCTTATAAATACCTGTTGCAGTTTTACAAATAGAGTCTGAATCTGAAACAATAGTTGTCGGAGTTTTGTGATCTAGCAAAAATTTAAAAAGAAACTTCCCAGGCACTTCACATAATTTATAAATTATATGTTAAGGCAAAGTGTTATATTAAAGAGCACATTTGAAAACAAAGAGAAAATATAAAAGAATGATGTAAAACTTTGATATAAATTAAAAGTTATTTTCCCTATGGACTTATGATCAAAGACCATTTTTCCATAGTCATTATTTTTGGTATTTATCTGATTAACAAACTCATATACCATGCTTGATAATGTGATCATCATCAGTCTAAATGATTTTCAGATATTAACCCAATCCTCATAACTACTCTATGAGAAAGCTACTGCTTTCACTTTTGCTTGACATGTAAGAACATTGACACAGTATGTACAATCATGTGCTTGACATCACAGACCTAGTCGGTTTTTCAGTGCTTCCTCTTGAGAATCATCTACTTCAAGAACTACAGTGCTTTATGACTTCTCTGTCATAAACCAATCCAAAATTCCCAGATGCCTCCAAAGTCTTTGCCAACTATCACTCCATAATTTGTTTCTTTTCTTTAGATTATATTTTATTTCAAACTGTGCTTTCCTGCTTTGGGCTCTCTGTCCCATTAGAAGCCCAAATCTCCCATAACACTGATAGAGCCAAGGATGAGATCTTTAATAGCTGGACTAGGACAGGGAAAATTCAAGACCATTTAAAAAATGCTCAAATATATCATAGTAACAATAGACATGGATACATCCCTTAGTTGATTGTATGCATGCACACACACACACACACACACACACACACACACACACGAAGAAGAAGAAGAAGAAGAAGAAGGAGGAGGAGGAGGAGGAGGAGGAGGAGGAGGAGGAGGAGGAGGAGGAGGAAGAAGAAGAAGAAGAAGAAGAAGAAGAAGAAGAAGAAGAAGGAAGAAGAAGAAGAAGAAGAAGAAGGAGGAGGAGGAGGAGGAGGAGGAGGAGGAGGAGGAGGAGGAAGAAGAAGAAGAAGAAGAAGAAGAAGGAAGAAGAAGAAGAAGAAGAAGAAGAAGAAGAAGAAGAAGAAGAAGAAGAAGAAGAAGAAAAATAGCATATGTTCCACCTTTCCTGACTACGCTGTCTCAAGAGCAACTTAATGTGGGTTTCACAAATTCTTCCTCTTTTTTTTTATTTCCCTGAAGCAAAGATGAGCTTTATACTTCAAGCAAGAGGGGATGTAAATCTAATTATAATGTTACTTTCTTGGCTTTATTTTCATAGTAGCATATATGTCAGAGTGCACTTGGAAATGGTTAGATGATACAAGGAATGCCCCTATTAATCACCAGAAGTGTGCTAGGTGTGTGTCTTCCCTATTTATTTTTTTCTTTTGTTCTTATGCCAGGCCTTTTGCTTTTTGTATCAGAGATTATTTCTCTCTCCTTTGTGAGTTCTGAGACTAAATTGTTTTAAGAAAATAAAATTTGTTATTTCAAGTGCTTTCATGGTCATCTGCAGAGAAATAAATTTCAGTGTGCAAAGAAGTAGGGGAAGGGACAACAGAGGGGGCATATCTGAACTGCCTTTTGGGTGCCTGCACGTATGGTGGGCAGAGTGGCCGTGTCCATCAATGTCCTGATCAGCCGGGTGTGGTGGTGTGTATTTGTAATCCCAGTACCTGGGAGGATGAGATTAGTCAATCACAAAAAATAAGAAATCGGATGTTTTCTCTAATATGTGAAAGCTAGGGAGAAATGGGTAACAGGAGGAACTCTAGATGAAGAAAGAGATTCTATAGATGAGCAAATAAGGTGACCTAACTGAGGGGATGGAAGGGAGGAAGAGGGAAACTCAGTAAAGCACATGATGTACTTAAACATATCAAAGTCAGTCACTAAGCCAAGCATGGGAAGGTGGGAGGGGGAGAGAATAGGGAAGGAATTGGGTGATGTGTGCATGTATGTCTCCACCATCTTTTATCCTATTAAGATGTATGAATACAATGCATCAATAAAAAATTTTAAAAAATAAAGAAATTGAATAATAAGTGCTTCATCTACTGGGTTCATTTTCTAGCTTTTGTACTGGGGACAGATTGATACTGACCTATTTAGCTCCACAGCTGTAGAGGACATTGGGTTTAATTCTGTCTAGCATTCCTCACTAATTCTCATGCTATCTAGAGATGGGAATTTTCTTCCTAAGTATACTTTTTCATCTTTTATACACAGTCCTCAAGACTATGTATAAGACATCTCTCATACTTTCTAGTTGAACATAATTGTCTCATTCGAAATTTTCACTACACTAATCCCAAACAACTGTCCATATCATTTAGAGAAAAAGATTTATTTGCTCAAATTTTTGGAGATTCGGAGGTTCAGTCCATGTCAAGCTAGGTCTGTGAAGCTCAGACGATGGAGGCATTGGGAATCAGAAAGAGGACGACTGCAAGGCTCAATTCTTACATCATGGAGGCCAGAAGTAGAGAGTGAGCAAGGGGAAAAGAGAATCATATATATTCCCTAAAGCCACATCCTGGGGCATCTCTCTTTAGCAACCAAGCCCTGCTTCCAGCATTGCTACCTTGTTTCTTTGAGGGCTAGGGGAAATTCTAAATCCAAGCTATTACAATATTCAAGGGTTTATTTAGAGGACCTTGAAGAGACAGAAACCATCTCCCAGTGGCTTAGATAATTTATCTGGCTTTTTATTCAAATGCTATGCCTCTGAATCTTGCCTTGAGTAACATCTATGCTGCTCTTTCTTCCCCAGGAAGGAAGAGGAGTCCCTTGAATTCATAGAATTCTTGGAAACATCAATTGAGATAAAGAGTCATTTTCAGACTTTTCAAGTTTATGAATATTATGAGTTTTCAAATAACCCATGTGAATGGGATTGTGCTTCTCAGGCAGAGAACTTCTAGTAATATAAATAGAGAGAAAAATTATGAAGATTCCTGCTTTTGCCCAAGGGAAAGCCAATCTTCAATTTGCATTTCAGAAAGATGCATACGTTTTGGGAAAATGAGATCAAGCCAGGAAGGTTGGGAAACCTTCCAGTAGATTTAAAGACCTTTCCATTATTCACCCTGTAGGAACTCAGCAGTAATAGGAAGAGTTTATGAATAGGTAGAGTGGTCCCCAGATGCCAGACTTAGGGTCAGGGCAAGTTGTTTTTTAATATTCCCACAACAAAGAACAGTAAGAAATATAATCTAAACTTCATGCTTCATTCTATATTAACATAATGTTCCATTAAGTAGTAAATAGAGAATTAGAGGAAGCCCACAGAGAAGGAAGTCTGTCAGGAAGTGATGAACTGGCTGATAGGAAAACTGAGAAGGAAGAGAAGGTGGTAGTAGGATAGAAAGGCTGTAGTAGAATAGAAAGTATGGAAGGATGTTCTGCTTCCTCAGGCAAAGTTGTTGAGTTTTAAGGAAAAAGAGTCATAGATTTAAAAGCATGCAAAATCAGTCCCCAGACATCTGAGTTGGCCAAATTGTTTTCTTCCTGCTTCGAATGCCAAGAGCACAGTCCTCAGGGGCTGGAAGGAAAGGAATTAAGAAGAATTTCTCTCAATTAGGATGTCACAATGCTAAGGGACTTCTTACATATGCAGTTACAGTAACTTGCAGACTCTCCTTCACTCATTCATTGACCACCTGGAGAGTTTCTAATATTTGTGAGGCTCTGTGCTAAGTGAAAACTTAAAGATGAAAAGAAAGGATACCATCCTTGTTTTCAAGGATCTTATCAGTCAGTGGGGAAATTAACACCCGCCTCCACCACCCTGCCAAAAAAGAAAGAAAGAGAAAAGGCAACTATTTCATGGAGCACTAGAGATAGAGGAAATAGATGGGAGGAGTCCAGATGTCTTTTACAGACTTAAAAGTACTTGGAATGATTCTTCAAGTATGATTTGAAATTTGCTTGATGTTGGTAAATGAGGTTTCAGTTTAGCCAAAGGGGCCAACATGCACCAAAGTGGAGAAGGATAAGGATGCCTGGCCTATATCAGAAAAAGAACTCAAAGCTATCAGAGCAGAAGGCAAAACCTATGACAGTGAGGAAAATGAGTGCTAGCTTCTTATTTTACCTGATGAGTGCATGCTGCTTTATACTTACTGAAATTTTTCATGAAACCCTGTATTTTCATGTGGTGAAAATAAACAAATAATACAGCCATAGTGGCACACACTTGCAATTCCAATTCTTGCTAGGCTGAGACAAGAGGATCGAAGGTTCGAGAACAGCCTCATCTACTTGTGAGATTATCATTTACTTAGGGATATCTTGTTTCAGAATAAATATAGGATAAGGCTGGAGGTGTCATTCAGAGGTACAATGCACCTGGGTTCAATTCACATTGCTACAAATACATACATACATTTATACATACATAATACATAAATATCTAGTCTATGGTTCAGATGGTTCCAAGTTCAAAAAAATAAAAAAAGATTATCTTAGTCTCTCAGTTTTTTCATGAAAATACTTAGCAGTGAAAATAGGTAAGAATTCAAAGGCATTGCTGTTACAGTGGTGAAAAAATAGAAATACAAAGTGTTTTCTCAAGAACATACCTTCTCCTTATTTAGAAATCATTTATCCTGAAAAATTTCAGACATATACAAAGAAGAAAGTGTAATGAGCCTCCACAAAAGTATGAAGATTTTGTTGCAGTTTTATTCCAGCTATTCTTCTAATCTTGGCTGAGATAGTCTAAATCTCAGACATCTTTTATTTCACTCACATAGGTCAGCACACATTATGGGAAATAAAACATTTTTAAAATACTTATGATGCCATCGTCACACCTATAAATTAATGATAACTCACTGTGATTTCCTAATATATACCCATAAACAAATTCTCCTAAGTATTTCAAAACATGACCTTTTTGGCACTGGTTTGCCTGAGTTGAGATTCTAACAAGATCTGCTCATGTTGTTTAGTTGTTTTGAAGTAAACTGACCACCTCATACTTGTTTCCCCTATATCCTTGCATTACAACAGAAAACTGGGGTTTTATTGTTTTGTTTTTACCATCCTTTGTTTATTTCTTTGTTACTTTTTATTGCTGCATAACAACTATTCATGGCAGTGTGGTTCAAAGTGTGATACATTCATAATGCATACGACATCTTTTGGTGTGAAACAGGGTTATTTGTCTAGTAGAATGGATTTCTTTTTGAATGTCTCTCTATATCTTTGTGATATTACTACAATTTACATTATTATTTATTTATTTATTTATTTATTCATCTTTTTATGAGTAGGAGCTGGTTTTCGAGGCTAGATTAAATACAGAACCAATTTATTTTGTGGAGAGAACCCTCCATCAGCCCTCTGGGGGGACACAATGGTCTTTTCACACTGACAATTCAGCCATTCAGGTGGGTACAGCTGATTCCCTTACAGTATAATTCACATACAGCTTTTCACTGTCTATTCCATTGGAGACCATGTTCTTTCTTTTCTTTTTTCTTTTTTCTTTTTGTGGCACTGGGGATGGAACCCAGGAGCATTCTATATCTGAGCTACACTTCTAGCCCTATTTTGTATTCTCTATTTTGAAACAAGATCTCACTGAGTTGCAAAGGGCCTCACTAAGTAGCTGAGGCTGTCTGCGAACTGCGATCCTCCTGTCTCACCCTCCCAAATGCTGGGATTACAATCATATGCCTCCAGGCCCAGCTATGTTATAAATAGCCCACAAATTTCTAAAGCAATTTTAGTAGCTGTTGCAAATATATGATTTTCTAATCCCTTCCATATTTAATAGTTGGAATTCTTCTTTAGAAAAAAAGAAAAAAAGAATTCTCATCAAGGTGGACTATTTACTTACCCTAAAATTTAGGATAATAAAGTAAGACATAATTAATTATTTCCTTTTAATTTCTGATTATGCAAACACAAAGATAGTAATATTCTCTTTTGAAAAATAGAACAACTTAATATTGTCCAGTCAGAAAAAGTTCATTGAGGGAAATTACCAAGACAAGAAACCTAAACTTGACTCTGTTCACATTCTATATTTGACACCTCTAAAGGTAATATAATATTTATTAAACTTTTTAGGATCATATTTAGCTGAGTTACATGTAGAAATAAACCCCAAATAAAATTCTAAATAATTGTGTGTGTGTGTGTGTGTGTGTGTGTGTGTGTGTATATATATATATATATATATATATATATATATATATATAATTTTGTATATATCATTTTAACACAAACCATCAATATATTCTTTCTTTTTTTTTTTTTGAATTTGAAGGCAGGGTCTTCTTGCCTCTGACCTACACTCAGAATCCTATTTTATTTTGTATTTTGCTAAAGGGCTTGCTAAGTTGCTAAAGCTGGCTTCAAATCTGTGATAATCCTGTTTCATTCTTCTGAGTACTGGGAATACAGGGGTGTGCCACCAGACCTGGCTCATCAATATCCTACTAGACTAGTTGTACTCACTCTCTCCCATTCTAGGTTCATTGTAGTTGTTGTTGTTTTATCATGAGATGGTTCTGCAGAAGAAACCAGTCTGTGGTTTCATTATATGTTCATGGGAAAACCAGAAAATATGCTATTCCTTTCTGTTCCTCAATAACGGGAATCTGGAGAAATGTACATTTTGATGATAAATGTGTGAAAATTTACAGAATATTCTCCATGTTCAAAGAACTGGCTTTACTAATTTTTGACTCTCATCTTAACAATACAAAGATTTCCCTAGGACGGGAAAAAGCATTAAAGTGGTTTCTGAGAATAGTTTGGGGGGCCATACTCAGTCATATTTCCTCCAAATAATATCATTAATACATTGGGACTCCTCAGCTCCATTTATACTTCCCCATGATGAAAGTCTACAGAAAAACAAAAATAGCATGCAAAAAGCAAGATCATAAATTTCCCCTCCAAAAGATAAGCAATTTCATCAAGACACAAAATAGCTAAAACTATTTTTTAATCCTGAATATTAATGTGTTGTGAAAAAAGCATGAACTCCACAAGCAGATGGATCATCAACAAGGGGATTAAACAGCCCTCAAAAGGCTCTCCAAAGAGCCATTAAAAATTGTCAAGGAATCAGAAAATTTCATAGTAAATGACCCAAATGACTTTGAGAGATGAAAAATAAGAAAGCTGAAATAGTAAAATAATAATAGTACTTGCTACTTACATAATAGCTTTCTTAAGAGAATTCTGAAACACTTTCCAAACATTAATCCAATAATTTTTGTCATTAGTCTACACAGCACAAGGGGGTCTTTTATGTTATTTCCCACAGAGCACTTGGGGAAACTAAGGTTTAGAAAGATAAAGATAGTGTAACTTTATTGATTTCCTCCTCATGTAGGCAGATGTCAGTGACAAAACAGGAAATCAGAGAAAAAGATTCATTCTCATGTTTCAGCCTAATGCTACTAGGTGATATTGATTCAAAGTGAGTAAAAAGTGCTATCTGAAAATATTGTCAACAGTCATCTAAAACAAATTCATTAATTCAGACACAACTGTACTTAAAATGAAGAGCTAGAGAGAATCATACATGAAACTCAACTGCAAAAACAACTTTTAAAATAGAGAATTACATCCACACATTTCTTTTTAAAGGATTATAAACCATTTGTTCTAAAAAGGAACTTAGAAAAAAGGAGCTCAATAAAATAACAATACAGTTTTTTTTGTTTTGTTTTTTGTTTTCAGGTCTGGGGATGGAACCCAGAGGCATTTAACCTCCGAGCTATACCCCCTGCCCTATTTTTTATTCTTTATTTTGAAACCGGATCTCACTGAGTTGCAGAGGGGATCACTAAGTAGCTGAGGCTGTCCATGAACCGCAATCCTTAGGTCTCAGCCTCCCGAATGCTGGGATTACAACAGTGCGCCACCACGCCCGGCTAACAATACAGTTCTAAATGAAAAGCAAGTGACTAATAATGAAAGACACACCAGGTAACCAAGACCGAATTCTAGGAAGGAATCTCTGCCTTTTAGTAATGAATTCACAGTTTCTTTGACACAAACTCACAGTTTAATATAAACAGCAAAGCATTCGAGGCTCATGAGCTGCTGCTGATGGAAGTTAACCAGGTAAGGAGCTCTGTAGGGAGGACAACATAAAGCAGCAGTAACAGGGGGGAAATACAGTTTGTAGTAGAGATTGTAGCAAGCAATACCAAAGAGCATTGTACAATGGACAGAGCTGCAAAATGACAGGAAAAAGAGCATGCCTCCCACCCTGTGTGAGAAAAGGCAGCTGAGTGGAAGAAAACTCTGTTTTCAAACCTTACTCCTAACAGATAAATTCTTTTCCTCCTAAGAGAAAATATTTTATATGTGAGATTAATAAATACCATGAACTGCATGCTGAAAAAAATTAAATAACTTTTCATTTGAAGGGGTGTGTGTGTGTGCAAGTGTGCAGGCCTGAACAAGTATTGGTTAAAGGGAGTAGAGAAATATGGATGAGGTTGATTATTTAAGAGTCAGACTGCAAGTACTTCAGACACCAAGAGAGCAGGGACATCTAACCTTGCTTCAGACAAAGAAGAAGAAAAATAAATTTATGATGGAATCAGATATATTTGAAATAAGGAAAGAAGCAACCACTATGGGTAAATTTTGAGAACTGATAGCCCTCGTTATAATTGATTTATGCTTTAGTATTGTTCCTATGTTTAATTCAATGTTGAGAATGTAATTGAGAAGGTTAGACCCTCATAAGGCTCAGGATATCTTAAGATCTATATCTTGATTCTGAAAACCAGTCAGAAAATAAGATTTTCCCTTCAAAAACAAAAGCATCACAGAACACTGGGATTGTTTTCTGATTATGACATCCCCAATGAAGAAGCCCTGTATATACAATCATGATTTACACATCTTAAAATTCACCTTAATGAGGGCAGGCTATCTTATTCCATTAAGTTTGGGTTTCTTTTCATTTTTTCCTTCTTTGAGAAGGGTAGTAGAAATTTCCTCTTCAAAAAATGAGCCCAGAATCAGTGGTTTTATTCTTCCTAATTTTGCTGAATCTTTGTTAGCATCATTTTGCAAAAAAAGCACAACTCTGAAGTCAGTCCACTTGGCTCTACTGCATACTAATGTGATTATATCAAATGGATGAGAGAATTAAATGCAATCAAAAGAGATAACATATACTATAGTCTTAAGAGGGTGCCTAGGTCATAACAAACCCTCAGAATTAGGGAACCCATTCATCACTTCATATCACCATGCTTGAGTCTATTAGAGTCTGGGCAACACCATTCTAATTCTGAAACCAGGAATGAGAAAATATGGTTTCTTTTGGGTGGAAATAGAGGTCTAGTCAAAATTCTTCCATGGTATTAGAAAATGGCTGAGATGAGTCGTACAACCATGATGATGGAAGGAAGGAACAATAATTTGGTTATTGTGAGCACCTGAGGTGAGTTGAAAGGACCCCTCCTCCAAGTTGTAGAAAGCAGAGTTTTTATTATTATTATTGTTTAGCCAAATACTGGGAGCAAACTCTACTGTGTGCCTGAAGTAGATGTCAGCAGTTGAGCCTCAACTTCAAACCTCAAGAGAATGTGAAAGGCATTGAGGATGGATGTACAGGAACGTGGGGTTACAGTCAACAGATGATTCTGCTTGTCCATGACTTATTCATGGACTGAAAAGAGTGCATGACATCAAATATCATCTCTTCTCTCTCCCTCTCCAGGCATCCCATTTTTCTTCACCACTCTCAGTTTAACGTAGAAATATTCTTGTATATGTTTTAAGTATGTATGTATGTATGTATGTATGCATGTATGTATTTATGTATTGTGCTACTGGGGATTGAACCCAGGGTCATTCTTCCTCCCAAATACTGGGATTACAAGCATGTGCTACCAGGTGTGGTCAGACTATTTTTTAATCACTTCTTATTACAGTGTAAGTGCTATGGAATGACGACCTAATAGCCATTTGTCCTCAGCTGTTAAAGCCCAGTGTGTGAGTGTGGCGCTGGACATTTAGAAAGCTAGGTAGATTGTGAATAGGTTTTGAGAGAGGAGGTTAAATTGGTTGTTATTTACCAATGCTTACATAACTTAATGGGTGGATCAATCGTGTTAATTGTATAGATAGTAAGAGTCCAATAAAGTACTTTTCCAACATTTTGGTAACAGCCTATGGGAATGACATTTGAATGATGACTCAGCATATGAACACATCTACAACAGTAAACAGAATATTTCACAAACTATCCCTTACTTTGTATATTCATGCTGATGTTTTCTATATTTTATTCTATTTCATTAAAAATACTGGTCAATATCCACTCATCTGATTTTATGAGCCACTCACAAATTGAGAAACATTACTCTGCTTCCCAGATGATAAAATCCATCTGGGCATCATGGGTCTTGGGGAGGAACTGGTGGTTGACAGATGGATACATGAGTGAAGGGTATTGGGCAATATCTTCCCAAACTGAGATACAAACTGTAAATCAAATTCTGAGACAAGATGGTGTCTGTTTTAAGGATAATACTCACAACAGGTTTTTGGGACGCTAGAATATATCTTTTGTAGATAGGAAATCACATTTTTAAAAGCCCCTTTGTTCTATTTGTCTCTCTCTAGCTTTTTTTGAGCCTCTTATCCCCAAAGTATCATTCTACTTAACCATGTCCCTTACAAATTCACAATGATCTTGGGTTTTAATGTACTTTGGTATGATAGGATAGTATGAAGTGAAAAATGTACAGGGTAGGTACTACTGGAAGAGTACGAATGGAAGAAATATAAAAGAACAAAGTGTCAGTTCAAATATAAGAAGAGAAATTTGTGAAGAAGAAATGTTTTGGATAATAAGCCTTTACCAGAAATTCTTGGGAGGCATTTTAGAGTATTCTGAAATGTATCTCATGTAAAAATAACTAATAATAATAATTATTATTATTTATGGTGAGGAATTATTATGACCAGTGAATCAAGTAATCACTTGGTTCTCACTGTCTAGAAAACAATTCAAGACATCACATGCTTAACTTCTCTTGTTCTGATGACAGCCAAATCAATTAATGCATTTTCATCATTAATGACAGGACACAAGATGTTTTTTGGAATTATCTTTGGGTTTTTATTCTCCATAAGATGACATATTACAGCAAGCTGCTCTTATGGCCTTTTGCATCAATTATTTAAAATTAAAGAGCCATTAATTCATATATCTGTGTGTCCATAATAGAATTGCTTGAAAAGGTGGAGAGTGAGAGAAAATCTGTCAATAAAATCATTGGACCTTTCAAGACTGAGATGATTTATATAGAATCATTGCAATTCTATCCAGAGTATTGTAATCTTAGTGGCTAGGTGCAAGAGGGTTGAATTATTCATGATTTCCTGGTCAACATACATATCCACCATATCCATATACGTGGGCATGCACACACACACACACACACACACACACACACACACACACACACTAAGAAGTTCTTCCTTTTTAGGCTGCTTGCATGGATTTTTAGTCTAGTTTCTTTTGGAAGCATTCAGAGTCCATCAGTTAACAAGGCGCATTCTCTGCACATGGGTACCAACAGAGGCTTAAAAATAGGAGCCATGTGCACAGAGCTTCTTGTGCCAACCAACAGATTCTATCTGCATCTGCTACATATGGATTGACAGGAGAGGGGCCAAGTATACGTTGGTGTGAAGCAGCTTGCTGCTTCTGTTTTGAGAAAAGCTCATCATTGTACAAGTCCTGAACAAATTAGCCTTCCAATCACAATGCAGGGGTATTGAAATAGGGTGAAAAACCTAGATGGTACCAGGCAGCTCTTGCCAACTTAGTAAAGGATTAAAGAGGAAGAGAAAATCATTTTTGAAGACCGATAATTAGAAGATAGAAAAGACATAGAGATATGTTCAGATATGTGACTGAACCACAAATTTAAAAAAAAAAAAAAACTTGTTGCCACTGGTCATAAAATAGCTAGAGTGAAATGGGTAAAAAATACCACAAATCTCTGAGTTTTTCTTTGGTTAGAAAGGAATTTCAGTCAAGGTCCTAGAGTCAAGGTCAGAAAGGAAAGCTTGGTAAAGCTTTGGGTCTTGAATTAATTTATCCAAATTCATTGGGCTAAATTGAGATTGAATGTGTATTAAGACTTTAGTTACGAAGAGACAGTAGGATGAAAGGTGCCCTTTCAAAAACCAGGTCCATATTGTACTTTAAGGTATTTTACTATCTGAAAAGTTTAATCCTTTTTAATACCATATTACCTTATACATAAGGGGTAATATAATATAGTAATAGAATGATAAAGTGATAAGGTATTAATTTTCCAAGTGCACAACACAAGAAAATTTATAATTTAAAGAGGGTATATGGACAGGGAGCATATTTTAATACCTTCATTTTTCTCATGAACAAATGAAAAAATGTGGTCATTGTCCAAAGGATAAAGAGGTTACACTCCTCAGGGGTTTACCCCATCCAGGTTTTCTATTGTACTATTGCTATCAGGTGTAACCTTTAACTTCTTACCTTTTAAATCTGTATTTCTATTGGAGGAGAGGAGAACATGTATCCTTGAGAACCACAATAAGGCAGGGACTTGCAGAGCTAGCCCACCCACTCAATCACAAACAACAGTCACATAAAAACTGTTCAGTAAGTACAGTATGTGGGGCTTTGTGCTAGGCACCAAACACACAACGCTGCCTGTCCTTTCAGAGCATATGGACTGGTAGGGAAAGCAAAACAAAAAGCAGAGTAATTGTCACAGCACATGGAGCTGAGACAGCAGCCTAGGGTGTTCTGTAGTATGTGGAAGGGACACCAAGCCTAGATTGCAGTGATCAGGAAAGGCTTCTTGGAGGAAGGTCACTGGATTTATAAGTTCATACTAACCTACACTGGGAAAATAAAGGAACAGATAAAAACAAATCGCCCAAGAGAAAACAAAAGAGGGCAGCACTGATGTGGAAATCAAAGGCAGGTTTGCAGTATGACAGGTCTTAACAATGTTTGGTTTTCTCCTTTAGGGTGAAGTTCACAAGTGTTTCTTCTTCCAGTTCTTCTTCTTTTCTCTTCCTCTTTGTTCATTCTCTTCTTCCTCCTCCTCATCTTCCTCTTCTTCCTTTCCCAACAGTCTCCAAAGAAATGAGTGAGGAGATGCAGAAGAAGCATGGGGACCATGAGTCTTCCGTGAACTCTTTTATGAACACCGGTTCTATGATTTTCTCTTAACTTTTCAGTCCCAGAGTATTTCTAATGGCTCATAACCTAAAGTATTCCTTGTGTTAAAGCATACTATATTATGTTGCTCCTTTCTTCAAAATGGGGGAGTTCATAAAACACCAATCAATACTCATAATGAGTAGCTAATCTATGCTTTGTGCTACTTTGAACCTAAGGAAATGCTACATAGACGTTTTGGTTGCCCCTATTTCACAGAGAAGGTGTAAGAAGGTTTATATAACTTTCTCAAGGCCACACATTGATAGTGAAGTTCCAACCCCATATTTGTATGGCTCTTGAGCCTTGAGAATATTGAGTTTCTAAACACTCTATTATTGTCTTTCTGTATAGTAGTATCATACCATCATCATCATCATCATTATCATCATCATTATTATTAGGTGAATTGCCACTTATTCTCCCATAATTTATTTTGGAAATCACATAAAATTTTTATGGTCAAAAACACTAACTAATAAGACACTGGTATTTTCAATTATCTTGTATGTTACCTGGGGAAAATCTCTAATACTTCAGGCTTAAAGGAAAAAAAAAACAAAACTCTTTTTATGAGCTAGAAGGGATACATACTGAGGCCTTAGTTATTAATTAAATGTTTTAAAACATTATTTATCAGTGTGCTTTTTCACTGTCAGAATGCCTTAGGGCTCTGCGCAGCAGGTCCTCCACAGCTTTCAGGGAAGAGCTGCCAAGAGTCCTTGCCCAGTGTGAACGGCTTTATTTGTTCATTCTATTACAATATATACTTTGCTTCTCCTAGTGACTTCACTTTAATCTATGCAGCAAATCATGCAAAAAATATAGAGCTACTCAGTGTGATAGATAACAAAGAAACTGAGATTATGCAAATTGGGCATCTCCCCTTGTTCCTCAAGAACACAAAATATTTACATGCCTGTTCACTAAAAGCTAGTGTGTGGAAAGTTGCAAGATTGTTATTTCCTAACCTTCTGCACTTGCTTAGAGATTCAAGGTGACAAAAATTTTACATTTACATTTCTGGTAAAAATATGATGTTGTGGTTAAATATTAGCAAGGAGGCATAATTTCCTAACTCTACCAAGCATCTCTGCATAGATAGACAGATAGAGATAGATATTTTAAGAGCTATTTTTAAGATACTGTTTGTCTTTAAACTTCCATTACTATTTTTAATGTATTCCTTTGTGCAGTTAGTGTAGTAGTAAGGAAAGGGAATGTTGATATGGTCAAGTTTGTAAACTGTGATATCATTAATGGATCATACTGAGACTATCATCTATTTGACCATGTCAATGAAGAGAAGAGAATCTGGCATCTGCTATTACATCAATCTAACTCAGAAGGAATTGAAGAACCTGAATTAAACAATTTGCAACCTGTCAAAATGCAAGATCAAGCATTTAGACCAAACTGATTTTTTAGAGGAAATAATTATCATACCATTATAGTAACTAAAAATTAAAAAGAAGCCCCTTTCTTGATAACAGATTCTGAATTGGGAGTATTCCACGGTTAAGAACTTACAATTAAGGTATGTCCTAAAAGGATAAGATTCCTGTGAATATACTGACAATCTTAGAGCCTTATAGTTACATAGTTAAAAAAAAAACCTATATAAATATTGACTACCATCAGAGCTCAGGAGTGGTAGACCAAACAGTAGGTTCATGTCAATTATACATTGCTTAGACACCAAAGATTTCAATTATAAATATAAATATACCCTATATTTCAGGTGTAAAAGGTCAAGACCCTTAATATTTCCTTCTATAGATGCTTTATCTATGAAACTCTAAGTATCAAGGAAAGCTAGGCTTCAAGGAGCCAAAGGACGTAAGAAGATAGACAAGACAGGAATTACCTGAATTTTCTTGAGTAGCGTGGTGGTGGTGGTTACATTTGTTTTATACTCTATCTGCTTCCTGAATTTCCAATGCAGAAAATGGCAATGGGATATCCAGCACCTTTGAGCTACAGCACCAGTGAGCTAGAAAATGCAGTTCCCAAACGTCCCACTTGAGGTAGCACAGAAATATTGCTTTCTATAAGGTAATAACTACCGTGATTAAACACATTCCATGTTGCTTTTACATAAATTATGTGGTTTTCATATCTCCAACATTAGTAAAACAGATATTGTTAGGTACTTACTACATGATCAAAATGATTGACAATTAGAACTCTATTAGAGGATTTCTCATGTATTTTAAAGAATGCCTACAATTTTTTCCTTTGAGCCTGGCCAATCTAAATTTAAATTTTGTTCTTTCCTAATTAATGACATTGCCTTCTTGGAATAAAATATATTTCCAATAGGCCCCTCAAGCGGCAAATATAGGTTTTCAATTTGAAAGGCCACACTTAACATATATAGTAAGTATACTATTCTTAAAGGAAGTTTTCTACACAACTTGGTCTCTGTCAACAGTGCACAGAAAACAACATAGTGTTAATTAAGTTTAAAAATTCTCTTTCCATTTTAAGACTAATTAGCATATAGCACTTCCATCAGGTTTATTGAAAATATACCAGGGAATTATCTTCACTGCACATTGCTTCATGGCATAGAAAACCCCTCCCCCGGGCCCCCAATGTAATACATGGATCTAATTAGTTCTTATCTAATAGAAGAAACTTAGAATGCTTTAATTATTACTACTTCTCTCCATCTTCCATGTTACTGATGTCTATTATTTGGGATTTTTAAAAATGTTCCCCAAATTAGTTTCCTGTCATGGGGGTTTACCAAGATTGTTTGGGCTGCTGGATTGACACTTGTTGGTAATACATGTGGGGAGGCTCATGGATGCTGTAGAGTGCTACTGCAGAATTCCAGGATAATGGTGCATGGGCAGGCTAGAAACAATGCAGGGGGTCAAAGGTATTTAAATTCAAGAAATACTTGGAAGAATGGTTCTACTACTTGGATATACAGAATGACTGCATGGTGGGTATTTTTTGGTTGTTGTTGTTATTTTGTTTTTGTTTGTTTGTTTATTTGCCATGAATAAAAGAAAGGATGGTAGAGAACTGGGAAAGACTGAAGAGGATAGGGGTGAGGAACTGAAAATAGTGACTGCGCATATGCTAATGTTATGATACCTCTGTTCAATATCTAAATATGCATGAAAATTTAATCTTGAGAACTGCCAAGGTAGAGGTGAAATTTAAAGCCATAAGACTAGATAACGGACTGATAAAGCAATAATCTGTTGTAGCAAATCAAGGGATTGATGAACAATGACTGGAGACAGCAATTATTAAACTCTATCAGAGTGTTTTGCTCAAATCAAGTATTAAATGGAAGAAATGTTGAGGTCAAGAAGAAGCTTTTAAAACAAATTAAGAGAGCATATTTGGTGCTGATGAGCATGATTCAGTAGAGGGAGGAGCACTGATGTTGTGAAAGTGAGAGAAGAGAATTGAACAAATAAAAAGGGAAATGGCATTGTGCAGAAGATGGTAGGAGAGGGATACTTAGCCCTTCATAAGAGCATGTAAGAGCATTCTCAGAAGGAGGAGGAAAAAGGCTATATAAGCATGCATGTTGCTAGGTGGGTAAATATAATTTAAGGATTTAATGTCAAATCTCATTGTTTCCAAATTCTTTTTGAAAATCATCACTTTAGATGCAAGCAAAAGAGAAAGTTGAAGGATAGTTGAGAAGGTATAAAATTGCCCTCTGGAGACCAGAAAGTAATTAATCTGAAAAAATGTAGCATTTGATGGAAACCATTTAAGGTCCATTTGAGGTGAGTTTTTCATGAATGTGCTGTGAGACCAGTCATCATGAAAGGACAACCTTGATCGGCTGCAACCAACTTCACCTGTGTAGAGGGGCTGGGTAGTGGGGGAGAATTCTGCCATGAGTAGGATAGAGCTGTGAGTCTAGAGTTAAATAAGAAATTTGTGAAAGATAACAATTATGGGCAATGGATTGAGTCTACTGATCCATTAGGAACTTAGACTATATAGGAGGTCAACTGAAAACATGAATGAGTTTAAAAATGGTGTGAATATGGTGAGATCACTAGATTATGTATGGATTATAGCTGGAGTTGAAGAACTATTAAATATAAAATACCAAAGGGAAAATGAGATGCTGTAATCATATAGTTTAATAATTATAATGAGAAGTCTAGAACACAGATGAGAGATTCTTGAAGTAAAGTCCAAGGGAATGTCATTGAAGACAAAATTATTAAGAGCATGGTAGTGCTGGAGAGAGAGGCAGAGATACAGAACTATAGGAGGTAAAATTGGGGGAAACTAATATAAATAGCTATTGAGTGCTTACAATTAGGCAAACACTAATCTATACAAATATCAACTCTTTCAATCCTCATGCAACGCTACAATGTATTATTATCATCATTCTTCAAACCAAGAAATGTGAGGGTAAACAGCCTCAGTAATTTATAGAAAGTACCATATCTACTAAGTTAAGCTCATATTTGATCCTAGGCACTGGATCTCTGTGGTCCCAACCATTTCATTGTGATTCATAGAGCAAGTGACTAGTGGCTTATATGTCATGTTTACCTGCAGGAGGGATGGTAGCGAGACAAATATTCTATGACTTGAGACATAAAGATTGATCTATGACTTGAGACATAAAGATTGAAGCTTCAGGAGCAAGGAACCCTGAAGTTTGGGAGACAGGATTAACTGGTGTCTGACTCCTACTTTGAAAATTCAGAAGGATTGAGAAATGAGGAACTACCTACTTTGAAAGAAAAAGCAAATAAGTTGCTCATTAACTACTTGAAAACAGTTGGGATGTAGTTCCCATCTTCTAGAAAGAAATCTGAAATAATATCTGTCTCTTGGGTTAGATATTCATGCATAATTTACCTAAGGAATTTGGTTGTAACCACTGTAACCAGGTTTGGGGACCTCCTCAAAGTTCTCATGGTTGTTGAAAATATTAATTTTTTGCAGCAGTAGAAATCATGGAAATTTGCTTCCTCAAGGTCCACAGGAAAGTATCCCCACTGCTCTTCTCACTTAACCTTGCATAAGGAATTTGGAGGACTGCTAGAAATACCCCCATGACAGAACCTAAAGAAATGCATGAGCTAGTGTAAGTATTGATCACTGTGGAGTGGGGGACACAGGCCTCTTTCTGAACTGAGGTCAGAACAACAGGTATAAGGCAGAGAGATTTAAAAAGGGCAGTGGGAAGGAGGAAAGAGAAAAAGAGTATTTTTTAAATAAATAAGCCTAAGCCCCAAAATTACAAGTATAAAAATGGAGTTCTTAGAAATATAGTTAATAAAATTAACTCTAACTCCAATACAAATGACAGAGGTAAAAAGTTTCTTTAAGCTAATAATAATAAAATTGTTAAATAAATACATGACAAAATATTCAAAAAAAGGAATAAGAAACCCAGAAAGCAATTGATGAAACACAAATTTATAATGCATGTACTAAACTTCTGAATAATCTGTTACTACAAACTCAGTGGCTAAGCACAACATGCATTTATTATCTCAATGTTATCTTGTGAGGAGGCCAAGTAAAGCTTATCTGTATCCTCTGCTCAGGGTCACCCAGGTTGTAACCATTGTAACCAGCTTTGGGGACCTTCTCAAAGTTCTCGTGGCTGTTGAAAAAATTATTTTTTTGCAGCAGTAGAAATCATGGAAATTTGCTTCCTCAAGGTCCAGAGGAAACTATCCCCACTGCTTTTCTCACTTAACTTTGCATATTCTTTACAATGATTCAACTAGTTAGAACAGGCCAACCTAAAATAATTTTCTTTAGGATTGCCCTAAAGGTGATTAATGAAGGGCATTGGTTATATCTGCAGAATCTCTTCATCATTGTCATATAAGAAAAAATAAGCATGAGAATGACAGCCTGTTACCTTTGCCATATTAATTGGTTAAAAGCAAATTACAGGGGTAGGTGTAGTGGTGCATGCTTGTAATCTCAGTACTTAGGAGGCTTAGACAGGAGGATTGCAGGTTTGTGGCCAGCCTCAGCTACTTAGTGAGACCCTCCCCAACTTAATGAGACCCTGTTTTAAAATAAAGAATAAGAAATAGGGCTGGGGGTGTAGCTTAGAGGTAGAATGCCCCTGAGTTACATCCCCAGTACTTAGTACCCAGTACCACATAAAAAAAAAAGATAGGGCTATGGATGGAGCTCCTATATTGGATAGAATGTTCCTGGATTCAATCCCCCATACAGAAAAAAAAAGAAGAAGCAAGTTACAGGTTCCACATATTCTCTATAAAAGGGGATTATAAGAGGGAATGGGTCATTGAGGGTCATTCTAAAATTCTAGCACAAAAGCAAGTACAGTGGTCTCCCTCTTATGTAAGGAGGCTATGGTCCAAAACCCTTAGTGCATGCCTGAAACCACAGATAGTAGTGAACCATTGCACACAGTATTTTTCTTTTCCCTACAGATACACACCCATGATAAATTGTTTTATATGTGGAACATATTGAAAATGGCATACATTCAGACTGTGCCTGGTTCCCGCTCCCCCCCACTTCCCCTTACCCCTCCCAACAATGAGTGTCCAGGCCAATCATGCTATATTTATATTTTTACACAAATTCAGATGTAGCTTCTTTATTAGTCTACCTCAGTCTTCTTCCTCTCCCATCCTTCCATTCTAGTTTTGGTGAGGTTTCTCCTCCATTAATTATCTGGAGTCCCTCTGGTATCCCTAATACTCCCTAGTTTGGGCAAATTAGAGAAAACATAAGTAATTTCTTTCTGTGCTCAGCTGATCTCATTTAACATAATGTTCTCCAGGTCTTTCCATCTTCTTGTGAATGACCTGATTTTGTTCTTCTTTATAGCTGAGTAGAATTGCATTGTATATATTTCCCATAACTTTGCAATCTATTCATCTGTTGATGGAGACTTAGGTTGGCATATTTTGGCTATTATGAATAGTGCTGATATCAACATGGGTATGAATATGTTACTGTAGTTCTCTGATTTCAACATGTTTGGACAACTACCCAGGAAAGGTATAGCAGGGTCATATAGTGGATCTATTCCCAGTTTTCTAAGGAATCTCCACACTGATCTCCATAGCAGCTGAACTAGTTTGCACTCCCACCAACAGTGTAAAAGAGTTCCTGTTTCCCCACATCCTCGCCAGCATTTGTTATTATTTGATTTCTTTATGATTTCCATTCTGATTAGGGTTAGATGGAATCTCAGCATAGTTTTGATTTGCACCCATGATAAAATTTAATTTACAAGTCGGCACAGTGAGAAATTAACACCAATAACTAATAAAAATAGAACACATACAACATTATACTGTAATAACATTACCAGAATCACTAGTCTTGCACTGTGGTATCATTATTAAGTAAAAATAAAGTCAATCTGAAACCGAGATGGCTACTAATGGGTAGGCAGTATATACAGCATGGATACAAGAGAGAAACAAAGGCTCCACATCTCAGGTGGGAGAGGAAAGTTATTGTGAGATTTCATTATGCTACTCAGAAGGACGTGCAACTTAAAGCTTATGAAATTGTGTGTTTCTAGAATTCCCCATCTGATATTTTTGGACCACGGTCATTGAAACTGTGGAAATCAAAATCAGGGATAAATTGGGACTACTATCAAGAAATATAAATTTTAGGTATAAAAAACATAGTCATTTGTGAGGGGAGGTTCTAAAAGAATGGGGAAAGATCTGGCCTGGACATGGAGTAGACAGATAAGAGTCACTGTGGTGGAGGATGCTCTGAAGGCTTCACTCAGAATGCAGCATGGATTCACGAAGGGACTTACACAGAGACCAAACTAAGGAGCAACTGAGAGGCATGGGAGAAAAAGGGGTTCCAACAAGAGCATTTCCAATTTAACTCTAAAAGGTATGAAGTTTTTAGAGATTAAATAGATGATAATTTTTCAAATTCAGAGTGTGCTACTAAGATAAAAATGAAAATAACCCATACCTAAATGTATTATTGTGAAATTTAAAAACATCAGAGATAAACAGATCGCCTTAAAGGCTGTCATGGGAAAAAACAGATTATGAACAAAAGAATGAGAATTAATTTGACAGATTATTTCTCATCTGCAGCAACAGATAACAAAGTAATGATATCATTAAACTGAGAACAAAAACCAACTCTAACCTCAAATCTTAAATCCAGTTAATAAAGAGTTTTTCAGATATTCAAAGACAAGAATTTAAACTTCAAGATTACACTGAAAGGCGGCTGGAGTGACGTGTCCCAAACTGGAGTGACGTGGCCGACTTTAGAAAATCTTTACTGTACATGTTAATAAAATAAGGCTCCGCTTAGCAGAAAGCACCTGCTCACCCCAGATACACTGAGACACTTTTCAAACTAGCAGATCAATATTTAACCACCCTGTGTGCTGAGGCACACCAATTTGCCACCATTATAGGTTATACATAATCAAAGAAAATTGTGCCCCAAAGAAAGGATGAAATAGCAAAAACAACGGCAAACAGACAAATTAATAAAAACATGCTTCAAACTGTAATTAACTATTGATTTTAAAATGAAATAGTTTATGAAACATTGCTTTAGATTATAAAAACATCGCTCTAGATAACTAGCAATATACTTGTGTGTGTGCACATGCAGTAGATGAGGAGTTCAGAGGGCAGGTAAAATCTGCTAAGAGCATTGTGATGCATTTGAAAGGAAGGCAGAAATACTAAATAAGTTTAGCCTTTGCTGTAAACATTTATATTTACTTAGGCTAAAGCAATTATGAGAGCCCCCAAAGAAATTTAGCAGAAATCTTGCAATAAAAGGGGAATTTAGAAATGATCAACTGTCAACAAAAATTACAAAAAATCATGGAAATAGGTCTATATATGTAGATTTTACCATAAACATGAATGCATTTTTAAAAAGAGAAAGTCTAAAATATTAGACAAACATCCCAAATTGACCTAAAGAAAATCTTAGAAAGTTAGAAAGGGTCAAGTGAGGAAAGTTAAGTGTTAATATTAGCCATATTTATATTAGACAAAAAGAATTTAAAGCAAAAAAAAACCTTTTCATAGCAGTAAAGAAGAATATAACACAAGTAAAGAAATCCAACCAGAAGCTACAATTACTACTTCATAAAACGCCTAAAAATATCTATTTCAATAACTGATAGAATAACAAGAAGAAACTGAGAAGACCGCTGTCATAATGATAGACTTTATTGTACTAATATCAGGATCTGATGGAGCAAGCTGATTAACAATGAGAACATCACAATAATGAGACAAGTCTACATGCTACATCACCTGACAGGAAGCGCAGCAGCAAAGTCACCTCTGTTGTATTCTTGTCCAAAATGCATGACCTGAATTTAATCACAGAAACATCATACGAACTTAAATGCAGATCAGTTTACAAAACAGCAGAATAGGATTCTTCAAAGTAATTAAGTTACCTTGAAAATATTCAAAACAGAGCACCCCAAAAGTGACTTATTCGTGCAATATATAAATAACTTTTGGAACTTAACAAGAAAACAACAACCCTCCGAAATGGGCAAATGATTTGAATGAACACTTTCTCCAAAAACTGACTGAAAAGATGATTGAAATCATTATTCACTGAGAAAATGACCAAAATGAATTATCACTATAGTCAAACCGGAATAGCTAAAAAAAAATAGTAATAAATAAAATAAAACTTCAAATTCTGATGAAAATACAGAGTGACTGGAATTCACATATATTGCAACATGGTAAATCACTTTGGAAAACAATTTTTTTCGGGGGTTACTGGGGCTTGAGACTGGGTCATTATACCTGTGAACTAAATCCCAGCCATATTTTTTTAATTTTTTGTTTTAAGACAGGGTCTCAGTAAGTTGTAGAGGGCCTCACTAAGTAGCTAAGGCTGGTCAAAAACCTGCAATCCTCCTGCCTCAGCCTTCCAAGTACTGAGATTATAAGTATGTGTCACCATGCCCAGCTAACAAACTTTTATAAGGTAAAACAAACATGTATCTTTGCTATTTGCCCAAGGGAAATAAAAATGTATATTTACAAGAACCTGTTCCAGAAATATTTGCAAACATATATTAATAGTCACCTCAATCTAGAAACAACTTGTACATCTTGCAATAGGTCAGTAGATAAACAAGCTGTGGTATAATCCATAAAACAAAATTCTATTTAGCAAAGAAAAAATATTGATATATCAAACAACATGGTTGATTCTTAACATGCAGCAAAAGAAACCAGACTCAATAGTTGTCCATTTGATGATTCCATTTCTTCGGCTTTCTAAAAAGGGCAAAAAACTGTAAGAATGGAGAACAATTCATCCATTGCCAGTATTTAAGAGTGGGTATCAAAGATGTTAATAAGTAAGCCAAACATGAGAAGAAGGGAGGGATGAGGAAATGGGGTGGGAATTGGGGAAGGGCTAAATGACTGATGTGTGCATGTATGCTTCGACTAACTTGTACTCCATTAAGATTTGTGACAACAATGCACCAATAAAAAATTTAAAAAAAGAGTGGGTAGAGAGTTTGGCTGCTCAGGGTTAATCTAAGGTAACCATTGGGTGAATGAATTGCTCTGTATCTTGACTGTGATGATGTTTCCCTAAGACTGTGCATCTGTCAAAGCTCACAAAACTATTCAGAAAAAATAAAAGGAAAATGAAAAAGGAGAATTATGAATTTTATCTTATGTAATTTAAAAAATTGTATCTAAAAATTTGAGTGAACAAAATCCTACACGTGAAAATCACAGCTAAAGCTTTAGAAAAAGAAATTATAGGGGATCATACTTATGATGTCATAGTATCAATGATTCAAAAAGTCTAAACTATAAAAGAAAATAATTAAAATATTTAAGTTTAACCACCTAAAAACGTTTGTGTAACAAAAGAAAAAGTTAAAAGACAAGTTATGTATTGGGATAAGGTATTTGCAATGCCTATAAGCAAACAAAAAGTTCATATCCAAATGACACAAATATATATACATACTGATAAGGAAACATCAAATAATATCAGAAAGGAGGAAAAATAAACAACAGAAATCAGCAGGAGTTCAAAATAATGAAATAGTCACTGAAAATGGAAATATGTGCCCAGTGCATCAATTCTGAGCTAAGTAAATTTTAAAGATAGATTATTAATGTAAGAAGACAACTGAAAATAAAAGTATTGAAGACTTACTAAACCAGAAATTTCAACCCCCAAATTTGAGTTTTTTTGTGTATAATTAAAGTAAAGCTTTCTTCATATGCACCAATACATGTATTTGTACAATGAAATATTAGAGAGATTAAAATCAATATGGATAAATCATAAGATCATGATATCAAGATAAATAAGCAAACAATTACAAGGTTAAATCACATATAAAGATAGGGAAGAAGAAAGAACCATAGATAGATAAATCCCTATGAGGATACAATACAGAATCAGGAATGAAAGCCATACACTTATATTGGAGAATAATTGCTACTGTGCAGTTGAAAAGGAAGAGACCAGGAGCAGAGAGTTATACAGAGGATTTTAAGTGTTTCTCTAAATTTTTGTTTAAAAACATTCTCAAATTTGAAAAGATGTTGTGATTTGTTAAATGAAATAAGAAATAATAGATATTTTACAAAAAATAAAATAAAAACAATACATACATACATTTTACAATAGATATTTTTCAAAAAGTAATACAGAGATGGTTTTATGTCTTATCACCTCTGTTTGTTATCCTTCACATTTGAAGTAAATATATATGTTGAGCCAGAGAGAGTATAACTCTTAAACAGCCATGTTTAAGACCAAAAGTAATAAAATATTGAATGTGTAATCATATTTAATGTTAAAAACCTTAATAAGTTTTTAAAGTTTTGGGTATGTCTGGCAGCATTCACAATCTATGAAAATAGATGTCAGAGTTTTACTAATTGGTGCCTGGCCAAATATTTGGAGATCATTGTACTAGGTTGTAATCTTCTGCTTTTATAAGCATATATAATCTGGGGGTGTTTTCATTGGTTTTCATTTTATTTTTTAATTTTTATATACTTTTTTTGATGCATTATAGTTTCACATCATCATGTAGTTCATGGTGGATACATGCACACAGTACTTGGTGAGCTTTCCCCTAGCTCCCTACCCACTTCCTCTCTTCCCCTTACAAATTATTAAGATTTATTTATTTATTTTTGTGCAGTACCAGAGATTGAGTCCAGGGGCATTCTACCTCCAAGCTATACCCGCAGCCCCATTTTTTATTCTTCCTTTTGAAACAAGGTCTCACTAAACTGTGGAGGGTCTCACTGTCTCAGCCTCCCAAGTACTGGGATTACAAGTATGTGTCACCACGCCTGAAGAGATTTATTTTGATACTAGGGATTGACCCCAGGAATATCTACCTCAAAACTACACCCCAGAATATTTTATTTTTTATTTTGAAACAGGGTCTTGCTAACTTGATGAGGTTGGCTTTAAACCCATGATCCTTCCTCAGCCTCTCAAGTACTGGGTTTACAGGTATGTGTCACTGTTCTCCGCTTTGAAGATTTCTTCATACTTTTTTTTTTTTTGGTGGTCGTGGTGGTACTGGGGTTCCTGGAATCCCTTCTTCCTCCAGGCTACACCCCCAGACCTATTTTATACTTTTTTTTTTGAAACAGGGTCTCTTAAGCCAGCACAGCTGGCTTGGAACCTGCGTGATCCTCCTGTCTCTGCCTCCCAAGCGCGGGGATTACAAGCGTACGACACCACGCCCGGCCTTCTTTACTTTTATTGGAGCATTTTAGTCTCACATCACAATGTAGTTTATAGTGAGAGTGACATATATGCACACAAAAAACTCTTCAAGATTTTGGTTTTCTTTAAGTGGGGCTCCCTGAGCCCATGTGGCTTGAAGTCAGTACCTCTACGGATTCCAAGGCAAGTTTCAGAGAACCATATTTGAAAATCGCTGCTCTAGAGCAATACTCCATGATCATCAGCCAGTAACCCGAGGAAGGGGGCGGCCACTTAATTTAAATATCTGCCACAGAGCAATCTTTAGGGTTACTGTATGATTTCAGTGCCAAAATACTACAGTAGGCCACCTACTTTTGATTTCCACTGACAGTAAAAGAAAAGGATATGATGTTTAAGATAATTTTCAGATAAAGAGGGTGGAGTTTATGCATGTGTGTAAGTATGTGCGTGTATGTGTGTTGTATATATGTATGTTGTGTGTGCGTGAGAAAAAATATTTTGAGTAGAAACTCTCCTCTGTATATGCTTTTTCAAATACACCACACGCTCTTTGGTCAGTGGTATTATTGACATCCCCCTATCTCTTCTTCACCCTCAGATCATGGTAAAGTCAACTTAATTGGTCCTCACAATAGTTCCATGAGACACCCAGCCTTGTGCATTTCACAGATGCAAAAACACAGTAACAAGTAGCAACAGAGCAAGAACAGACCCCCAGTGGAGCCCCCCTCAAATGCCTTCCACTGAAACATGTCCCCAGTACGTTCCATAACTCTGCTAAGTGTGAGCACTGCTGGCCCATTATCCCCAAGAGGGCCATGGATATCTAACATTCCTGCACTGAGGAGTTTAGTATACTCTTTCATTTTGCCATATTTAATTGGAAAACTTTGGAGCATGCTCGAGTATAGCACCTTCAGAATTCCAAATAAAAATTAGGCATATTGGGAATCAAGGTAACATTTGGGGAGACACTATCTTCCTCTGCATCATGAAATCAGGCTGCCTTGAATCAGGTAGTTTGCTGACCCCACTAGTCTCATAGTTTAGCCTGCTGTGTGGGGTAACCCAGCCTTGCACTTTTGAGTTTTCACCAGAGGTTCTCTGCAGAGGATTAGATCCATGCTTATGAGCCTCTTATCATCACCTGTGGGAATTCTGGGACAGGAGATGTCTATCACCAGACCTTATGAGGCTCTTAATCAGCAAGATTTTAAAGCATTTGTAATTGCCTTGCTAGATAGAGTAGTTGGCTAAATGCCGATGTGACCATGATAAACAGTCCTTGACTTTAAAGAGTTTCAGAGTACTGGTCAATTTAGCTAAATCCAGGGTCCCTAAATTGTGCTACTACCTCTAGTGGTTCTTACTTAGGCGAGCAATTTGGAGGGGGAAATGCTGAACAAATACAACTCAAATCATGATGAATTGCTTTGCTATTTTTAAAAATATAATAATGGCAAACTTCACTGACATGTATCAGATATCTGGGTCAGGGGATGAAAATAATCATGTTTAAAATTTGGTATATAGCCGGGCGTGGTGGCGCATGCTTGTAATCCCCGCACTTGGGAGGCGGAGACAGGAGGATCACGCTGATTCGGAGCTAGCCTTGCTGGCTTAAGAGACCCTGTTTCCACATAAAAAGTAAAAAAGAAGGTCTGTGAGTGTAGCCCTTGGGAGTGTATCCCGGAGGTAGAAGGGCTTCCAGGAACCCCAGTACCACCAAAAAAAAAAAAAAAAATTGGTATATAAACACACACACACACATGCACACACATACATACACACATACATACATACATATACACAGATACAAAACTCTGTGTTGCCCCTGGTTCCTACTAAGATCCAGAATAACACATGGTTTCATTGGTTTAAAAAAAAAATACACACACACACACACACATACACACACACACAGCCAAACACTCATTTCACATGGATTCTAACTTACATGTGTATGTGTGTGTGTGTGTGTGTGTGTGTGTGTGTGTGTGTGTGTTACTGGGGATAGAACCCAGGGGCTTTTCTACTTCTCGGCTATACTCCCATACCTGTTTTATTTTGTATTTGGAAACAGGGTCTCACTTAGTTGCTGAGAGCCTCACTCAGTAGCTGAAGATGGCTTTGAACCTGTCGATCCTCCTGTCTCAGCCTCTGAAGCGCTGGGATTACAAACGTGCACCACCACTCTCGGCTATTGAGTGTTTGGCTTTGAACAAGCTACAAATTAACAGATTTGCCACTATACACCTTTTTTTCCAAAATATTTTTGCCATTTGTCCTTCTTGCTTACTTTTTAAATGCTTGCGTTGGTGTCATATAATTACAAGTCACAATGAGATTCGAAATGATACACACATACATGCATGTATCACTTGATGTATTTCCCTTTGCATATCGGCCCTCCCCCTTTCCCTTCCTTCCTCTTGATTATACATTTAAAAATTATTTCTTGGGGAAGAAAATGGCGACCACAGAACACAGCATATCTCTGTAGCTGAAACAAAAAAAGTTCAACTACGGAGAACGCAGCCTCTAGATGAGCAAAATAAATACAGTTCAAGATCCATAACAGAAACAGGAACCACGGCGGAAGGAATCCAATGACTCTGAACTGCAGGATCCACTGCAAAACGCCTGAGAACGCATGACTGACCTGCTGAGGACCAGCCACTGGAGCTGTCAGGGCCGCAGGTGTGGGACCAAATCACGAACTCCAGTGACACAGTCTCAAGAAATCCAGATAAATAATCCAAGCGCTTGAAAACACCAGCCTTCCAACATCTTAAGTGGTGAGTGGTGCCCAAGCCAAAATCCCATCTGCTCACCAAAGGCGGCTTCCACAATGATACAGCCCTTCAGAGACCAGGGGAGGAAACCTGTGCACACAGGAAAACTTCCAGATACAACAACACAGCAAGCTTTGCAGTGCCCTGGACCACACACAGGCAATAGGGTGCGATCAGAAAAGGGATCTGGTTAGAACCTATAGTGACACAAGTCACAGGGGGGCGTGCCATGTCTTTTTAGATGCCCTCTTCACAAAGCAGTCAGAGGCTAGAGAAAAGATCATGCAGAGACTGGGACAAGAGCTGACAAAATGGTACAGAGCAAATAAGAGACATTGGAATATACTCCAGAATCTATCAGTGATTAGACATACAAGTATTATATGGGCCAATCCCCATGTTTGTAAATTAGTAGGACATTTTTATTTTTTGCTTGCGTGTTTTGTTGTTGTTGTTGTTGTTGTTGTTGTTGTTGTTGTTCTGATTTGGGCTTTCCCCTCCCCCTTCTCTTTTGTTTATTCGGGTTTTTTTTTTTGATGGTTTGGTTGTTTGTTTTGCTTTGTTCTCTCAAAGAGTCACTAGTTCTTCTTAGTCTATTTTATTTTTGTCCTTTCTTTTCTTTTCCCCTTCTCTCTTCTTTCCTATTCCTTTATTATTTTTGTTGTTGTTGCTTTTATTTTTGTCCTTGAAGTAGAATTGTTAGCTTTTGAATCTTGTCTAGTTACTTTATTCATGTTTGGTTGCTTCTCCCCCCACCTCATTTCTTTTACAAACTTTCTCACAACAGCCTCTCTCTCCACTCTCTTCTCTCAAGACTATTTTCCCTTACTGTATCTTCATGTTCAATACTCTAGGTATGTCATATCTCCATACTTAAAAACTCTATTAACTATAAGAGTCCTACTATATAAACTTCTCTCATTCTCATCCAGATACTACCTTATTATACTTAAATCCATACATACTTAATCATATTCTCAACCTTACCCAAATCCTGTACCTGTCACCCCAGCTCCTTCCCCAATACCCAACTACCACCATTGGAAAAAGCACTGCTTACCTACTGTCACTTCTAAATTCCTACTACTAAGATTGGATTAAACATAATACCCACAAACAATGGGAAGACATCAGAAAAACAAGCCTGAGAACCTTGAAAATGTGAGAACTAGGACTAGTGAGGAGACAACAGAAACCACGAATACTGACCTACAAGAAATGCAAGAAGGGGAGTTCTGAATCTTGATCTATAATATGATGAAAGGCTTTAAAACAAGTCTACAGGAGAGGAAAGACAAAATAGAAACACTAAGAAAGAATCAGAAAGAGGTCTGGAATGAAATGAAAGAGTCAATAAATGAAATGAAGGCAGCAATAGAAAGAAATTCTGAAAGATTGGATGAAATGGAAAGTAGAATATCACTGTTAGAAGACAGTTCATTCAAAACTGAAAACACAGTCAACAGCATACAGAAGTCATTACAGCAAAAAAAAAAAACCCTAAACATCCAACAACTATGGGACAATATGAAGTGTCCTAACTTATGGATAAAAGGCATTGAAGAAGGAATATAGGTACAGATTAAGAGCATTCGTAATCTCCTCAGAGAAATAATTTCAGAGAATTTTCCAAACATGGAAAGAGACTTGGATCTTCATGTCCAGGAGACATACAGAACACCATTAAGACAATATCAAAGAAGAACCTCCCCACACCATATAATAAAATGAACAACATAGAAGCCAAAGAAAACATCTTAAAGGCAGTGAGAACAAAAGGACGGGTGACATATAGAGGCAAAACAGTAAGAATCACCTCAGAATATACAACCCAAGTCATGAATGCTAGGAGAGACTGGTATGATGTGATCCATACCTTGGAAGAAAACAACTTTCAACCAAAATTGCTCTATCCAGCAAAATTATTATTCAAAATTGATGGAGAAATGAAAGTATTTCAAGATAAGCAGAACCTCAAAAGATTCATGAATTCAAAGATAACACTAGAGAAAATACTTAAAGAAATAAGCCATAAAGAAGAAAAAAGAAGCAGACTTCAGAACCAGAGAAGAGATGAAGGTAAACAATGGTGCATCTAAGTAAAGAAGAAATAACAGGATACCTAACAGAAGACAGAACACAAATTGACAGGAAACAAAAATCATATTTCAATAATAACTCTGAACATCAAAGGACTTAACTCACCAATCAAAAGACATAGACTGGTAATGTGGATTAAAGAAGATAATCCAAATATATGCTGTTTGCAAGAAACTCACTATACAGCCAAGGACATTCACAGACTGAATGTGAAAGGATATGAAAAGATATATCATGCTAATGGAGACCAAAAACAGGCAAGGGTAGCAACACCGATATCCACCAAAACAGACTGTAAGCTAAAACACATCAGAAGAGACAAAGCAGGATACTACCTTTTGTTAAAAGGAACAGTCCACCAAGAAGATATAATGATACTAAATGTTTATGCCCCAAATGTAGGGTCAGCCACATTTGTAAAACAAACCCTTCTAGACATCAGATCTAAAATAGACCCAAATACAATAATATTGGGAGCTTCAACACATCCCTCATATCAGTAGATCAAACTTCATGGCAAAAGATGAGAAAAGATTCTTCAGAATTAAAGAAAACTATAAACTAAATGGACCTAATAGACCTATACAGAATATTTCAACCAGGAACATCAGAATACACATTCTTATCAGCTGCTCATGAACCTTCTCAAAAATCGACCACATCCTGGGCCACAAAGCAAGCACTAGCAAATTTAAAAGATGTAATATAATTCCCTGCATCTTTTCAGATCATAGTGGAATGAAAGTAGAAATCAACAACAGGAAACACAAAGAAACCATTTAAATGTATGGAGATTGAATGATACACTTTTGTTTATTTATTTATTTATTTATTTATTTATTTATTTATTTATTATTTTGGTGGTACTGGGGTTCCTGGAAACCCTTCTACCTCCAGGCTACACTCCCAGACTTATTTTATATTTTTACTTGGAAACAGGGTCTCTTAAGCCAGAGAGGCTGGCTTTGAACCTGCACAATTCTCTTGCCTCCACCTACCAAGCATGAGGCTTACAAGCGTGCTCCACCAGGTCCTGCTGAATGATACACTTTTGAATGACAAGTGGGTAAGATCTGAAGTTAGGACAGAAATAAAGAAATTTCTGGAATTAAATGAAAATAGAGAAAAGACTCACCAAAACTTATGGGACATTTTAAAGGAAGTGCTAAGAGGAAAGTTTATAGCACTAATTGCCCACATAAGAGGGATAGAGAGTCGCCAAGTAAACAACCTAATGATACATCTCAAGGACCTAGAAAGACTGCAACAGTGTAATCCCAAAGCCAGCAGAAGGCAGGAAATTATTAAAATCAGAGCAGAAATAAATGAAATAGAGAACGAAAAACAATTAAAAGAATCAGCGAAACAAAAAGCTGGTTCTTTGAAAAGATTAATAAGATTGACAAATCCCTGGCCAACCTAATCAAAAGAAAGAGAGAATCAACTCAAATTATTAAAATCAGAAATGAAAAAGGAGACATCACCACAGACAGTGAGGAAATTCAAAGGATTATCAGAAACTATTTTGAAAACTTATATTCCAATAGACTGGAAAACATGGAAGGAATCAACAGATTTCTAAGCCCATATAACCTACCTAAACTGAACCTAGAGAACATAACACATCTAAACCAACCAATAACAAGCAAAGAAATAGAAACAGTAATAAAAATTCTGCCATCAAAGAAAACCCCAGGCCCAGATAGGTTTCCAGCCAAATTCTACAAAACCTTCAGTGAAGAACTAATCCCAATACTTCACAAACTCTTCCAGGAAATTGAAAGAGATGGAATTCTCTCAAATTCTGTCAACAAGGCCAGTATCACATTTATCCCCAAACCAAATAAAGATACCTCTAAAAAGGAATATTACAGACCAGTATCCTTTATGAACATAAATGCAAAAATTCTAAACAAAATACTAGCTAAACACATTCAAAACCATATTAAGAAAATTATACACCATGACCAAGTTGGTTTCATTCTAGAAAAGCAAGGCTGGTTCACAACATACACAAATCACTACACGTTGTTCACCACATAAATAGAACTGAGAACAAAAACCACATGATCATATCGATAGATGCTGAAAAAGCATTTGACAAAATCCAACACTACAGAAAATTGGAACAGAAGGAACATATCTCAACATGATTAAAGCAATATACAGTAAACCCAAAACCAACATCATATTGAATGGAGAAAACCTGCAAGAATTCCCTCTAAAATCAGTAACAAAACAAGGATGCCCACTATCACCACTCCTTTTCATATAGTCCTAGAGACTCTTGCCACAGCAATAAGACAAGAGAAGGAATTTATATATGAGGAGAAGAATCAAAACTATCCTTATTTGCAGATGACATAATCCTTTATCTAGAAGACCCAACAAACTCAACCAAAAGACTACTGGAGCTGATTAAGCAATTCAGCAAAGTAGCAGGATAAAAAAATCTATCTAAAGAAATCAGCTGCTTTTCTTTATGCCAACAATGAATCCACAAGGAAAGAAATAAAGAAAACAATTGCATTCACTATAACCTCAAAACCAATAAAATACCTCGGAATAAACCTAACCAAAGATGTAAGAGACCTCTACAACAAAAACTATAAAACATGAAAGAAAGAAGTTGAAGAACACCTTGGAAGATGGAAAGATCTCCCTTGCTCAAGGATAGGCAGAAAATTTTTCATCAAAATGGCCATTCTGCCAAAACTGTTCTATAGATTTAATGCAATGCTTATTAAAATACCAATGACATTCTTCATAGACCTAGAAAAATCATGAATTTTACATGGAGAAAGAAAGACCCAGAATAGCCAAATCAATCCTTAGCAATAAAAATTAGCCAGGAGTCATCACAATTCAAGACTTCAAATTATACTATGGAGCAATAGTAGTAAAAAAACAGCATGGTATTGGCACAACAACAGGCAGACTGACCAGTGGAATAGAATAGAAGATACAGAAACAAATCCACACACCTATACTTAATTGATCTTTGACAAAGGGGCCAAATTTGTGTGCTGGAGAAATGACAGCCTTTCAACAAATGGTGCTGGGAAAACTGGCTATCCATTTGTAAAGATGGAACTAAATCCTTTCCTCTCACCATGCATAGAAATCAACTCAAGATGGACCAAAGATTTAGAAATTAGACCAGAGACTGTGAAGTTATTAAAGAAGGGCATAGGCTCAACACTACAACATATCAGCAAAGGCAGTAACTTTATCAACAAGACCTCCAAAGCACAGGAAATTAAAGAAAGAACAAGTGGGATGGCATCAGACTAAAAAGTTTTTGCTCATCAAAGAAACCATCAAGAACCTAAAGAGAAAGCCTACAGAGTGGGAAAAGATCTTTACCAGCCACCACTCAGATAGAGGGCTAATATCCAGAATACACAAAGAGCTCAAAAGCCTCCATACTAGTAAAACAAATAATCCAATCAAAAAATGGGCCACTGAACTGAATAGACACTTCACAAAAGAAGAGACACAAATGGCCAATTAAATACATGAAAAGATGTTCTACATCACTGGCCATCAGGGAGATGTAAAACAAAACTATGCTGAGATTCCATCTAAACCCAGTCAGAGTGGCAAGCATAAAGAAGTCAAATAACAACAAATGCTGGTGAGGATGTGGGAAAAGAGAAACTCTTTTACACTGTTGATGGGAGTGCAAACTAGTTCAGCCCCTATGGAGATCAGTGTGGATATTCCTTAGAAAACTGGGAATGGACCCACCATATGATCTAGCTATACCACTCCTGGATATCTTTCCAAAAGGGTTGAAACCAGGGAACTACAACGACATATGCATGCCCATGTTCATAGAAGCAAAATTTGTAATAGCCAAAATATGGAACCAACCTAGGTCTCCATCAATAGATAAATGGATTGCAAAATTATGGGAAATACACACAATGGAATTCTATTCAGTTATATAAAAAAGAACAAAATCATGTCATTCACAGAAGAGGGAAAGACCTGGAGAACATTATGTTAAGTGAGATCAGCTAAGCACAGAAAGAGAAGGGACTGATGTTTTATCTAATATGCTCAAATGTGGGAGTATTAGCAATACCAGAGGGACTCTGACAATGGAGGAGAAACCTCATCAAAGATAGAAAGGAAGGATAGGAGAGGAAGAGTACTGAGGTTGAAGGAGTTACATTTGAATTTGTGTAAAAATATAAATATAGCATGGTTAGCCTGGTAACTCATTGTTGGGAGGGGGGAAGGGAAGTTGGGGAGGGTTTCAAGCACAGTTTGAATGTATGATATTTTCAATATGTTCCACATAAAAATTAAAAAATGATAAAAAATATTTCTCAATAATTTTTGAGAAAATAAAGTGCAATGAAACCAATTCTAAAGAATCATACTGAATGAAAAAACTCTTTGAGAGAGAGATGGAGCTGCCAACTTTAATGTATTACCATCGGTTCATAAAGCTATAAAATAAAGCTTCAGAATCAATGTATGGAGATGTCCTTAAGCAAACAAGTGGGGAGCTATCTGCATAGAAGAAAATATGGATGCAAAATGTCTTGGTCTTCAAGGCAAGAGAATCTTCTCTTCATCATCCAGCATACATGTATTTTTCCCAAATGTAACATAGATAACACATAATATTCCTTTTTAAAAGCTTAAGTTGTTCTGAGTTCCATTTATTCAACTTCATGATATTATCACAGGCTGTTTTGGATCTGATCATTGGAAAAGAAGTCCTTACTGGCAAAGAAATATAGTCTTTTAGAGCTAGGTCATTATGCTTTGTTTAAGCTTAGTTTTAAATATGGGATCTTTCTGGAAACAAATTGAATTTATTTGATCTAAAATATGCATCATATGTGCCAGAAAATAAAGCAAAGATGGCATAAAAAGTAAAAGTGTTGTACCTGCGAGAAATCACATATATACGCTTAGTTTGATAAGTATATGGATTCTACTACTCACATGTTTTAGAAGATTACTTATTTTGAAATAATACTGACTGAGCAGGGCATAGCGGCATGCTAGTTAACTCAGTACTAGGGAGGCTGAGACAGGAGGATCACAGGTTTGAGGACAGCCTCACCTATTTAGTGAGGCTCTCCACAACTTAGCGAGACCTCGTCTCAAAATAAAGAATAAAAAATAGGGCTGGGGGTATAGCTTAGACATAGAATGCCCCTGGATTCAATCCCCAGTATCACAAAAAATAAAAATAAAAAACAAAAGGATGAAGAAAGAAAGAAAGAAAGAAAGAAAGAAAGGAAGGAAGGAAGGAAGGAAGGAAGGAAGGAAGGAAGGAAGGGTATTAACTGTTCATTAAGGATGGAGTAGGGAAGCTGGCCATGGTGGTGGTGCATGCCTGCAATTGGGAGGCTGAGACAGACAAATTGCTGGTTTAAGGCTAGCCTCAGCCATTTAGCCAGACTCTCTGCAACATAACTAAATCCTGTATCAAAATAAAAAAGTGGACCCTAGAATTATGGTTCTGGCCTGTAATCCCAGTACTTGGGAGACTAAGAAAGGAGGATTAATGATTTGAGCACAAGCTCAGCAACTTATCGAGGCCCTCAGCAACTTAGTGAGACCCTGTTTCAAACTAAAACTTATAATAGAGTTGAAGATGTAGCATAGAGGTAGAATGTCTCTGGGTTTAAAGGCCAGTGTAGAAGACAAAAAGAAAGACCTTAGCAGAACAAATGCTTTGGATTTTTTAAAAATGAGGGTTTTTTTGTTTTTTGTTTTTTGTTTTGCAGTACTGGAGATGGAACCCAGAGGCATTTTACCTCTGACCTACACACCTCAAGCCCTATTTTTTTAGTATTTATTTTGAAACAGGGTCACTCTTGTTGTTAAATATAAATAAATATTTTAAATTTATTAAATGTATACAAATTAGACCCAATTTTTCTATTTAAAGAACTGTAAAAAAAATGAATGCATGTTCATAATTGGGATCAACTATTATTGGTAGTATCTATGTTAATGAAATTCAAGTATAATATCCTGTCAACATTGTTCGTGAAGATCCTTGCAGTCATCATTTTGGTTTGCTTTGGTGAGCCAAACATCATTTTTACTTTCTGGCTTTAAAACCATGCACATGAATGGTAGTAAAAATATGCTGTTTTGCACTGCCAGGCATGGTGGTGCACACTTGTAATCCCCGCGCTTGGGAGGCAGAGACAGGAGGATCGCACAGGTTTGAAGCCAGCCATGCTGGCTTAAGAGACCCTGCTTCCAAATAAAAATATAAAAAATAGGTCTGGGAGTGTAGCCCGAGGTAGAAGGGTTTCCGGGAACCCCAGTACCACCACCAAATCACCAAAAAATAAAAAATAAAAATGCCATTTTGCTGCAATGAGTTTGTAAAGATTTTCTGTCCTGACTTTCTTATTTATAATACCATTATTAAATGTTATCTGCACTTTGGAGGTCTTATTGAGAAAGTTATTGCCTGTGCCTATATGTTGGAGTGTTAAGCCTATGCCCCCCTCTAATAACTTCACAGTCTCTGGTCTAATGGCACAGGAGGCTGAGGGAGAAAATTGCAAGTTTCAGACCAGCCAACCTGGACAAGTTTTAGGGAGACTTTGTCTCAAAAATATAAAAGAATTGAGTTACAGATTAGTAGTAGAGTACCTCTGTGTTCAATCCCCAGTACCACTAACAAAAAAATCAAGAATAATATATTTTCAGAAATATGTCCTATGCAGATAGTTCCTAGGTTTTTTACCCTATTCCTCTGTTTATCTGGCAACAATGAGTAGTTTCTGAGTAGAAATGAGTATTTTCTGCTACTGAGCCTCCTCCCTCTTAAGCCCACAATGAATATCCATCACTGACTATAATACTCTTTCTAATGAATCAATATTAATGCTCAAGGTGGAATGCTTCTCCATGTAAATACCACTGCTTCTGGTTCAGAGCGTACTTAACAGTTAGAGAGGAAATACTCTTAAAATCTTTTGTTTCTAAACAATTAAAATTCATAGATTTGGGAAATTCTATTAAAATAAGGTCAAGCTCTGTAACTGTTACCAATTTTTCATTTTTCAGCAGGAAAATATCACTAAAAATGTTATGAGGACATATACTCCACTACATTTGCACATAAAATTAAGATATTATAGTAAGTACATAAATATGAACTCTCAAGCCGTTTTCACAAATGGTTAAAAGAACAGAAAAGTGCTTTTTATATTTTTCTTTTAAATGATGGAAAGCATTACAACTACAGGGTGTATACTCATTAGAATTTAAAAATACAGAAAATTATAGACACTGATGCCTTCTTCATTTCTTCTTCTTTTTGGATATTCTTTTCAATAGTTAGTCCCTGTGAAGTACATCAAATAAAAAAAAATCCTAGTAAGAACATGTAAAGTATTCATTAGATATCTGGAGGAGTAAATACAAAGGAATATTTTCAATGAATACAAATTAGGAAATGTCACTTTTGTATTCTTTGCTTCACTGTAAGGAACCTACACCACTGAACAAATTTTAAATGCTATTTATCTTCATGTATGAGCTTCAAACTAAAAATTAAAAAAAACATAAATATATCCAATCTGACTGGCAGGTGTTGTCAGTAATGATAGGTTTACTTTGATTTTTAACTTCACATAAAAAGATACATCCTTTACTTGATTCCTTCTAGTATTTAGCACTCCCTTTAAAAACAGGAACTGTGCAAGTAATTTCAGTGGAGACAAAGATATTCTGTGCTTTTATTATACTTGGTATGGCTTATGCATTCATAACCAAAACTTTTGTTCTTGTTTCCATGCATAATGTCATCTAAAGTACTCCGTCTTCTGCTTGTTCCATTACTCATGTTTTGCTGTATTTTTCTAATTATTTTCAGAAGAAAACATCCATCAACTATGTCTTTGCCTAGAAAGTTTAAGAGCAAAACTTTAGCATCAATCCCTCATGTCCCTTTTGCTCTTGGACTTTTCACGCTCTGTCTTTGGATCTCAGCTTCCTATCTATAAAATGGCAGGTTAATTAATCATTATCTCTGAGGATTCTGTAATGGATCAGTATATAATGGACACATATAAAACATCCAACACCAGATGTTACACATGAAAAGATTATAAGTAAAAGTAACTACTTTGCCATGAACATCCAAAAGGTCATTGATCCTCTCCACTGTTTCACATGGAGTATACTAATAATAATATAAAGAAACAGATCATTTTACGTACATGAAGAATATCTCTTAAAGTATCCAATTCAAATGATCTTAAACATTACTTTATCATATAATAGAAACCAAATGTAGTCATCAGTATATGAAGAGTTATCCTTTCTAATGTGTAGTAGAGAACAAAAGCTAACTTTCTAACTGATGATTCAACTATTTAATGTCTTGTGTTTTTGTTGTTGTTGGGTGGGGGGCTGGGGATTGAAACCAGGGGCATTCTACTTCTGAAATACACCCACGCCTTATTTTTTATTCTTTGTTTTGAAATAGGGTCTTACTAAGTTTAAGGGGGGCCTCACCAAGTAGCTGAAGCTGTCTGTGAACCTGTGATCCTCCTGTCTCAACTTCCCAACTAGTGGGATTATAAGGATGGGTCATTATGTCCAGCTAATGTTATTTCATTATTTATTTATTTATTTATTATTTTGGTGGCACTGGAGTTCCTGGAAACCCTTCTACCTCGGGCTACACTTCCAGACCTGTTTCTTATATTTTTATTTGGAAATGGGGTCTCTTAAGCCAGCACAGCTGGCATCAAACCTGTGTGATCCTCCTGTCTCCGCCTCCCAAGCACTGGGATTACAAGCATGCGCCACTACACCCAGCTTATTTTTAAAGGAAACATTTACGAGCATGGTGGCAAAAACCCAGTACTCAGCAGGCTGAGACAGGAGGATCACAAGTTCAATCACAGCCTCAGCAAGTAGGGAGACTCTTATCAACCTAGTAAGACACTGTTTTAAAAATAAAATAGGGCTGGATATAGCTTGGAGTTAGAATGTCCCCAGGTTCAACCTTCAATACTACACACACACACACACACACACACACACACACACACACACACACTGACATAGACAAAAGCATTGTCTACTAAAGTTAAAACAAGAATTAACAAGTGGGATGGCATCAAACTAAAAAAATTCTGCTCATCAAAGGAAATCATCAAGAAGCTAAAGAGAAAGCCTACAGAATGGGAGATGATCTTTACCAGCCACCACTCAGATAGAGGGCTAATATCCTGAAAGAGCTCAAAAGACTCTACACTAGCAAAACAAATAGCCCAATCAAGAAATGGGCAACTGAGCCGAATAGACACTTTACAAAAGAAGAGATAGAAATGGCCAAGAGATACATTAAAAATTGTTCAACATCATTAGCCATCAGGGAGATGCAAATCAAAACTATGCTGAGATTCCATCTAACCCCAATCAGAGTGGCAAGCTTAAAGAAATCAAATAACAACAAATGCTGGCGAGGATGTGGGGAAAGAGGAACTCCTTTACACTGTTGCTGGGAGTGCGAACTGGTTCAGCTCCTATGGAGATCAGTGTGGATATTCCTTAGAAAACTGGGAATGGATCCAACATATGATCTAGCTATACCACTCCTGGATATCTTTCCAAAGGGACTTAAATCAGAGAACTACAGTAACATATGCATACTCATGTTCATAGCAGCACAATTCATAATAGCCAAAATATGGAACCAACCTAGGTCTCCATCAACAGATGAATAGATTGAAAAGTTATGGAAAATATATACAATGGAATTCTATTCAGCTATAAAGAAGAACAAAATCATGTCATTCACGAGAAGATGGAAAGACCCGGAGAACATTATGTTAAGTGAGATCAGCCAAGTATAGAAAGAAAAGGGGCATATTTTTTCCCTAATATGCCCAAACTAAGGAGTAAAAGGAATACCAGAGGGACTCTAGATAATGGAGGGGAAACCTCAGCAAAGCTGAAATGGAAGGGTAGGAGAGGAAGAAGCCTGAGGTTGATTAATGGAGGAGCTACATCGCATATGTGTAAAAGTGTGATTACAGCATGGTTAACCTGGACACTCATTGTTGGGAGGGGGGAAGGAGAAGCGGGGGAGGGAGAGGGCCCCAAGCACAGTCTGAATGTATGCCATTTTCAGTATGTTCTACATAAGAATAAAAATAAATAAATAAAATAATGCTGGAATGAAAAATAAATAAATAAAATGGGTTTTTCCAAGTTATTGTGCTGGCCTCAATCCTGAGATCCTCTTGTCTTACCCTCCCAAGTACTGGAATTACCTGTGCCACCACTCCCTGCTATTCAGTTTATATCACTATAGGCAGAAGACATTATCACCTTCATTGAATTTCATTTTCCTATGACTTCTCAAGCTATTCTAACACCAAGAGACTAAAATAATTTATCAAACCTGAAGCTTATTCCATTTCACAATGGAGAGATCATTTTACATGTGGCACCTTTATCAAAAGTTTGCATTTTACTGGATTTTTGTCATTAAAATATAGACTCATTTGAAACATTCTGAGATTTTTCCCACCCCTGTGTATGATCAGGTTTTCTATCTGGGAGCACTTTTCAAACTAGAGAGCAAGAAGGTAGAACCTGTGTGTACAGAATGAGTTTGTTAGGCTGAGCAGACAGAGAATGTACTTAAGGGTTAAGGGAGAGACTGGAATCTTCAGGAGAAAGTGTAGAGAAATGGAAGTTGTATAAAGAGAGGCCACAGAAGTCTGAGAGTTTCCTATGAGTTACTGATTAAGGCTAGGTAGGTCTTTCGTTGAGATTTAAGATAAGAAAGACTTAACAAAATTTTGACTATAAAACTAAGATATAAATTGATAAATATAAATTATGCAGGGTTTATTATATATATAGTTTTGGCCCATTCAGAGTGATGATATCACTGTCAGCATTCAACTGAGACAACATAAGACTATGACTTAGTATCAAAGCTATACCCTATACTGAGGGCCATTACTAGAACTAAAAAAAAAATAGATCTATTATAACTAGATATAAAACTAAACTTTATACCATCAATAGTAACCAACAGAAATTTAACTGCCTACCAGATCAAAACTAACCACAATTTAAGTGAAAATAATATAGTGCAGTCTTTCCAATGTATCATTTACAATGACCAGCATTCATTTAAAACTTAGTAGATACATGAAGAATTGTGAAATGTACTTAATAGCAAGAGAGGAAAATATAGTTAATAAAAATATATCTAAAAGATTATTTAGATGTGAAAATTCAAAATTATGACTTTAAAACTACTATTATAAATATATCCAAGGTTTTAATAGAAAAGATGAAATATAAGTAAATAGCTTAACAAGATAAGCAGAGAAAAGGAAATAATTGAAAAGAAATAAATATTAAAAGTATGATGTTTGCCGGGCATGGTGGCGCACGCTTGTAATCCCCGCGCTTGGGAGGCAGAGACAGGAGGATCGCGCAGGTTCGAAGCCAGCCGCGCTGGCGTAAGAGACCCTGTTTCCAAATAAAAATATAAAATAGGTCTGGGAGTGTAGCCCAGAGGTAGAAGGGCTTCCAGGAACCCCAGTACCACCAAAAACAAACAAACAAACAAATAAAAGTATGATGTTTAAATTGAAAGAAACACAAAGTATTAACAGCTGATCTGACATCATGAAAATCATCACTGATTTTTAAGACATATTACAAGAAATTACAAAGTCTGAAAACTGTGGTGGGAAGAAAATGAGAAACAAAGTTAACACAGCTAGCTTCATTAACCTATTGGAAAATATGAGTCAATCCAGATGTATGTTATTGGAATCCAAAATGAAGAGGAGAAAAAACAAAAGTAATGTTGGGGCAGAAAAAATATTTTAAGAAACAACTATGTCAGATCTCCAAAGAATGTATAAATATGACAATTTATAAATCCAAGAAATTCAGTGAGCCCAAAGGTGGAGAAATTCAAAGAAAATCATATCTAGATGATGCATCATTGTCAACTGATGAAAAGCCCAGATGAAGCGAAAATAGTAAAAGAATCCAGAGAAGAAAAACATTATGTAGTAGAATAGAGATGCATAATAGGTTCTTTCTCATCAGAAATAATGAAGCCCAAAAGATATCCAAGTGATATTTTTAAATTATTACAAGTAAATCAGATTTCTATATCTAGGGAAATTATTCTTCAAATATGCAGGAGGAGTAAAGATATTTGCAGATAAATAAAAGGAAAAAATTTGTCTCTAGGGATCTATGTTAAAAGGTGCTAAGGAAAGTTTTTAAATCAGAAAAGAATTTGGTAAAATGTGGAAATATGTATCTATTAAGAATAAATTAATGACATTAAAATTAATAAACAAATAGGTAAATATGTTTAAGTCTTTATTCACGCTCTGAAAATATTTCTCAAAAAGGTTATTTGAGCATAAATATTTTATTGTAGAGTTTTTCATGTTTTTTTATTTGGAAACAGGGTCTCTTAAGCCAGTGCAGCTGGCTTCGAACCTGCACGATCCTCCTGTCTCTGCCTCCCAAGCGCAGGGATTAAAGCGTGCACCACCATGCCCGGCCATATTGTAATTCTTAATGCAAGACTTGGTTAAAAAGTAAAACATGCAAGTAAAATGCAATGCAAAAAATTCAATTAACAATAAATGCAAAAAAATGCACAGGGCAAACAACGAATGAATCATAGGATGACAGACTTAAATCTAACTGTAGAAATGATTATATTCAATGAAAATAAACTTTTTTTTGAGGTACTGGGAATTGAACCCAGGGGCATTCTACCTCCAAGATAAACTCCCAGCCCTATTTTTTTATTCTTTATTTTTAAACAGGGTCTCACTAAGTTGTGAAGGGCCTTAATAAGTAGCTGAGGCTGGCCTTGAACCTGTGATCCTCCTGTCTCAGGCTCCTAAGTACTGGGATTACAAGCATGTGCCACCACGCCCAGCTATATAAATAAACTAACAAATCAGGGATTTTTAGACTAAGTAAAAATGCATGCTTTATACAATAATTATTCTTTAAATCAACATTCCTCACATACCTATCATATGTGTAATAGTCCATAAAGCATTTATATCTAAAAAATACAATAATATTCTCACTTAGTAAATTCAAATTACAGTGGGAGATAGTGAAAGGGAAGATACTGTTTTGAAATTCATAACTCAAGCAAATCAATCAGATTTTTCTAGACTACATGACACTGGGTAGGTTTTGCTTTTTACACACTCTTTTCTTGCTGTGATTGTGTAGAGAGCTTGATCAATTTCTAGTAAAAATGTATTGATCTCGCCTTTTAATTTTGTGTTCTTTGACTGTTTCCCTTCAGTGAAAACCTAAATCCATTTACTTTCTTATTAACTATTTACAAGGTGACAGACAGTTGGCATTCTTCAGGTATATTCTGCTATTCTGACATCAGAATTGTATAACTATAAAATTTAAATGATATTTTGTAGCAACCTATCTGCAGTAATGGAAACTTCCACAATATGACTCCAAAAGCTCAGGAAATAAAACTGAGGATTATTAAATGGGATGGCATCAAACTAAGAGGCTTCTGTGCAGCAAACAACCAACCAAGACTCTGAATACAGAATGTGAAAAAATCTTTGCCAGCTACTCCTCTGATAGAGGACTAGTATTTAGACCATATAAAAAACTTAAAAAACTTAACACCAAAAAATAAATTAAGATACAACAAAAATAAGCAATCCAATTTAAAAAAATTGGGCAACTGAACTGAATAGACACTTCTCAATATAAGAAATACACGTGGCCAACAAGTATATGAAAATTCATTCAACATCTTTAACAATTGAGGAAATGCAAATCAAAACTACACTGAGTTTTGATCTAACTTTAGCTAGAATGGCATTCATCAAGAATACAAAAAAAAAAAAAAAAAGAAGAACGGGCGTGGTGGTGGCGCGGGCTTGTAATCCCAGCATTCGGGAGGCTGAGACTAGGATCGCGGAAAGCCGCAGTTACTTAGTTTGGCCCTCTGCAACTTCGTGAGAACCTGTTTCAAAAATAAAGAGTAAAAAATAGGGTAGGGAGTGTAGCTCGGAGGTCAAGTACCCCTGGGTTCCATCTCCAGACCTGCAAAAAAAAAAAAAAAAGAATAAAAAATGATATATTATGGCAAGGATTTGGGAGATTAGGAACTCTTAGTTACTGTTGTGAGATTGTAAATTGGTATAACCATTATGGATATCAATATAAAGGTTCCTCAAAAGACAAGGAATAGAACCATAGTATGGCCCAGCTATACTACTCCTCAGAAGATGTCCTGAAGAATTAAAGTCAGAATACAATAGTGATACCTGCATAACCAGGTTTGTAGCAGCACCATTTACAACAGCCAAATTATGTAACCAACCTAGGTGTCTATCAACAGATGAATGGCTAAAGAAAATGTGATACATACACAAAATGGAACTTTATTCATCCATAAAAAAGAGCAAAGTTGAGTCACTTGTAGGAAAGTAGATAGAACTGAAGAACATTATGCTAATTGAGCTCAGGTAATCTCAGAAAGCCAAGGGTCACACATTTTTCTCTCAAATGCAGAAGGTAGGAAGAAAATATAAAACAAAGGGGATTTCAGAAAATGAAGAGAGCTACCACTACAATAGCGGAAGGAGATTGAAGGTGGGAGGTAGGGAGCATTTGGTAAAGAAACAACTCAAATGCCGTCATGCCCATATATAAAGGTATCACTAGTATCGCTACCAAACACTGCCAATCTCACTAAATGTTTAGGGAGGGGGAAATGAAGGGAAATGCACCACATGACATGTGTATGTTCGTTTCTGTCATTTTGAATCTCACTACAATGTGAAATGACAATGTACTAAAAAAAAGTATAAACAGAACATTTTTCAGTGCCTTTATTATTTGTACTTATAGTATATCAACTCATAATTAAGAGCTAAAAACCATTCTTTTAAAATATACTTTATTTTTCAGAAATTAAGGTTTATAGAAAAAGGAACTGATAAAAGAGTAGAGTTCCTATAATATTCTATACCCAATTCTCTCTATCACTAACCTCTTAATAAGTTTGGCTCATTTTTTATAGTTAATGAAATGATATATTACTATTATGAGTATGATCCATATTTTACTCATATTTCTCTAATTTTTTTCCTGATATCTGTTTCTGTTCTAGGATCCCCATACAGGAAATCACATTACATTTGGTCATCATATCTCCTACAGGTCCTTTTGATTGTGATAGTTTCTCATTTTTCCCTTGTTTGTAATGACCTTGACAGGTTTTTAGGGCTATCGGTGAAGTATTCTGTAGAATATTTCCTAAAAGGAACTTCTAAGACATTTTTTCCTCACAATTAGACTTAGGTTATAAATTTTGGCTAGAAAGACAACAGAGATAAAATACTATTGTCACCGTAATACATCCAAGAGAGTCTGCTACTGACATGTGTCTTTCTTTCTTTCTTTCTTTCTTTCTTTCTTTCTTTCTTTCTTTCTTTCTTTCTTTTTATTTGCGGGTGTGGGGATGGAAACCAGGGGCATTCGACCTACGAGCTACACCCCCTGCCCTATTTTTTACTCTTTATTTTTTTTTCTTTTTTTTTGGTGGTACTGGGGTTCCTGGAAGCCCTTCTTCCTCCGGGCTACACTCCCAGACCTATTTTTATATTTTTGAAACAGGGTCTCTTACGCCAGCACGGCTGGCCTCGAACCTGCGCGATCCTCCTGTCTCCGCCTCCCAAGCGCGGGGATTACAAGCGTGCGCCACCACGCCCGGCTTACTCTTTATTTTGAAACAGGGTCTGGCTGAGTTGCAGAGGGCCTCACTAAGTAGCTGAGGCTGTCCGCGAACCGCGATCCTCCAGTCTCAGCCTCCTGAATGCTGGGATTACAGTGTGTGCACCACGCCCGGCTGTGCTATTCTTAATGTTGACCTTCCTCACTTAGCTCAGGTAATTATGTCAGGTTTCTCCAAAGTGATGTTACTCATTTTTTCCCCTTTCCCTACTGTAGTACTCATTGAAATGAAGTCACAAGGCATGGCCCACACTTTATATTAATATAGTTTTAATATATGTTTATTTGAAGTTGTACCTGTATTTAGATTGTGAAGAGAGAGAGAGAGAGAACTAGCTTACAAAACTGTGGGCTCCTACGTTACAATCCTGAGGAAGAATTCCTTAATAGTTGGCAACCCTGTCTTTGCTCTTAAAGCCTTCAACTGATTGATTGGGCTCAACTGTTGTTGAAGATAATCTAATTTACTTATCATCAATTGGTTGTAAATGTCAGTTACAAGTACAAAATACATTCAGAACTGTATCTAGATTAATGTTTGACCAAACTACTGAGCAGATATAAAATTTACCATCATAATCTCCTTGAGTGTGTTGTATCTGTGTAAAGTATTTCAAATGATCACGTATTGGAGGTCTGTCTCCTTTCCCCAATTTTATTTATTGATTTAATCATATGTTTAGATCAGTATCCACTCAAGAATATTTATTTTATAATTTGGGTTATAATCCAGTACTAGTTTTTTTTGATGAAATTGTTCCAGATTTAGCCAGTGGAAACTGCTTCTATGTCTTCGTGTCTCTCTGACATACTCCATCTCCTCCCCCCTCCCCCTCCCCCTCCCCCCTCCTCCTCTTCCTCCTCCTCCTCTTCCTCCTCCTCCTCATCACTTCTTTCCTTTTAAGCACAAAATATTCCAGGCTCATCTTTCCTATTTTCTTCCCTAGTCCTAGCATTTCATACATTTTCTAAAAGAAACCTAGCCCTAGTTCATTTTATTGAACAACAGTCTTTGAAACAAAGATGTTTGTACTAGGAATGCTCGTTGTCACTGGGATGTTATTGCTTCTAAACCTTCTCAGTGGAGAGAGGAAGAAAATATGTCTACACGGTGACCCATGTCAAAGTACATGTCTATCACTTTCTATATGTAACTATTTAAGTTCATATTAGCTAAACATGAGAGCATATTGACATCACCCACTCTAGTATCACATTGATCATCAGAGCCTCTTCCTTTTGCTTATCTGTAAACTCCCACGGCAACACTGAGATTACATAAAATTCCTTTTGTCCTCAATCATATGAGACTCCACTCATTTCCAAAGGTACTCAGTCATCACCTTTTCATATCTATAAGATATCTGTATCCTATCTTTCATATAAGTAATACACTTATATTACTTTTCTCATTATATATATATATATATATATATATATATATATATATATATATATATCTTGGGTACCCCAACACCTCAAACCACCATTTTTTTTAAATTTTTCAAGCTCTGATGTACTCTCTGTGCTATAAAATCTATGTATTTTGAAAAATGCTTCTTTTGTGGTACTGTGGATGGAAACTAGGGACCTTCTACCTCTGGGCTACACCTCCAGATCTGTTTATAATATTTTATTTGAAAATGGGGTCTCACTAAATTGCTGAGAGCCTCACTAAGCTGCCAAGGCTGGCTTGGAACCTAAGATTCCCCTCTCTCAGCCTCCCAAGTACTGGGATTACAAGTGTGCGTTACCAGGCCCAGCTTGAAAAATTCTAATTACATGTATGCACTGTTACAATATCATAAAGAATAGTTTCAATATCTAAAAATTACTCTTTGGCTTTACCTTTTTAATCTTCTTTCCATTCTCCCAAACTCCTGGAAACCACTCATCTTCCACAGTATCTAAGGCTTCATCTTTTCTAGGATATTATCTAACTAAAATCACATAGTAATTAGCCTTTGCAGACTGGCTCCTTTTTAAGCAATATGCATTTCATGTTTATTCAGTTTGATAGCTTATATAGTTTTATGGCACATCAATATTCTATTATATGGACAATAACAATACAGTTAATACATATTACATATTTAATACACACATATAAATATGTGTGGTTTTGGTACTGGGAATCAAATCCAGGAGCATCCTACCTCCAAGGTACACCCCCAGATTTTTTATTCTACTTTTTAATTTTGAAACAGGGTCTCTGTAAGTTATCGAAGGCCTCAATAAATCATTTAGATCTTTACCCATTTTATACTGGGTTGTTTCATGTTTTTGAATTCTAACAGTTCTTTGTAATAATGGCTGCCTTAATTTTAACAATATTTTGATGCCTAGTAGAGGAAGTCATAGAGTAATCGTAGCCATCCATTCTCTAATTACATATTTGTTTGGTTTTATGTTTAACTATTTAATATCATGCACCTGCCACCAAGAAACATTTAGTAATATACTTATCTATATTGATAACCATTTGTGTGCTAATAACCCCATCACAAAACCCCAAACTCCCTATCCTCTTAACGGCTTTTTAGTTTTCCACTGCGGAAATACTGTTGAGCCTATAAAATTTTGGCTGACCCAGTACTTGAGTACTTTCTACTTCCAGCCAAACAGGCTTGATAGCAAAGCAGAATAGAATTATGGTTTGTGTCTGGCAGTAACAATCACAGGAGAGTGCTTATTTTTTTTTCTTTTAGAAAAAAAATTCAAGAAAGAGAAAGGTTCACAATGGAGTAGGAGGTTATTCACCAAGTAGCTCTTCAGCCACATATAATCCATATTTTGATGATTTTATATTTTACAGGTCCCCAAATAATACCCTAAAGTGCTTCACTTTTTATCCACATCCTCATAAATCACTCTTGCCTCCAACTGTTAAAAGTGAAGGAGAAAAACACAACAGTCCCTTTTTCTAAAACTTTGATTATTTTTCTCATCGCTGAGAAACTAGGCAACTTTTCTGAACATCTTTTACACAGCATAAGAGGCAGAGTAATAAAGTGGTTAGGAGCCCCATCTCTGAGACAGACTCTGGGGCTCGCACCAGCTTTATGGGACACGTGTAGGAGTAGAATGGAGAAAATTCCTTACTTTCCTCCTTTCTCATTTCTCCCATATCTAAAACAGAGATAGTGATGCTCTCTACTTCACCGAGCTAAAATAATTAAGTTAGTTAACATGTTGTCATAGGAAGAAAATGCCACTCAATATCTGATATGTGAAAATGGAATGCATTCTATCCTAAAGTAAGGAAAGGCCACGGAACTTCCAGAGAGTCCTTGAGAAGTGTTTGCTTAGAATCTTTCTTGCTTACAGAGACAGCTGTTCCTTGCCTCTTCCTTGGAGGTGTGCTTTCTGTTGTAGCAATAGGTTGTCAGTGTTGTCTTTAAAAGTATATTTACTCGAATAAGCTCACTCCCGATTGGCCAGCTTTGAAGGCATGAGGCTGTCAACGGTTGGTTGGCTTTCAGGAGCATGTTAAATGAAACAAACTTTTATTTATTGATCAAATATGTTCATAACCAGTACTGGTATTTATCACTATGATTAAACTGTTTATTTCTTTCCTATGAGCTTGATGACTTATTATAAATATTAGTATTACTTTTATTATTAATAATTGCTATTTTCATACCAGGTATTGGACTCAGGGGTCTCTACCTCTAAGATACAGATCCAGCACTTTTTATTTTGAAAGAGTGACTCAGGTGTGGTGGCGCACTCTTATAATCCCAGCATTTGGGAGGCTGAGCCCAGAGGATCCTGGTTCGCAGCCAGCCTCAGTTACTTAGTGGGGCCTTCTGCAAGTCAGTGAGACCCTGTTTTAAAATAAAGAAAAAAAAATAGGGCAGGGAGTATAATTCGGAGTTTGAATGCCCCTGGGCTCCATTCCCAGACCCGCAAAAAAATAAATAAAAAGAGTGACTCAGTAAATTGCTGAGGGTGAGGGTTTCACTAAGTTCACTAAGTTACTGAGGCTGGCCTCAAACCTGCAATCCTTCTGTCTCAGCCTCCCAAATACTATAGTTACAGGCATGCACCACTACATTCAGCTTTTTTTAAAACTAAGATGCCATACATATCCAGTAAGCTCTCTGTGTACAATTACTATTATTACATGGGAATTTTAACTTGATTTGGTAAACAATCCATATTTGATGATAATATATGTCTAGCATATTTATTACTGATTTAAAAATTATAATTGCGCCGGGTGTGGTGGCGCACGCTTGAAATCTCTGAGCTTGGGAAGCAGAGACAGGAGGATTGCTCAGGTTCGAAGCCAGCCGTGCTTGCTTAAGAGACTCTCTTTTCAAATAAAAAAAAGTATAAAAACGGGTCTGGGAGTGTAGCCTGGAGGCAGAAGTGTTTCCAGAAACTCCAGTACCAAATAAATAAATAAATAAATAAATAAATAAGATAGAGTGTGAAAAATTTAAGAGTCTGACTTTGAGACTTTTATCATTTTATTAAATGCAATCACCCTATACATTGATATGACTACTATTTTCATGAAGAGCATGGCTATTTAAATAAATGGGCAAAAAGAAAGTTGGAATATTGACAGTTGTGGATCAGAGCATAGAATATGCTGTTCATACAGCATCCTCTGTGAATTCTGTGTTGAAAGTCGGGGCGGGGGGGTGGTGACTTCAGTAACTTCCTTTAGAGAATCTCCATGGACACTGGGGCCCTTCTAAACCTATTTGAAGGTAAAAGAACGAAAACTAAAGACACAGAACAGCCAGCATGGTCAAAGATAATGTCTGTATTTCTATATGTACACTTCATTTATCAATCTGCTGTAAACTCAGTCTTTTTATGTTTACAGTTTTTTCAAGTACACTTAATTTAACCCTATAAATACAAAATGTTGAAGAAGAAAGAGTGGTATTTACTAAATTTCATCGTATTCCAAATTCTTTTTGGCTCCTTGTGCAAATAGAACACGATTTTTCTCTTGTTCTTTTGTGTTCAGATATTTAAATGCACTTCATGACTCTGGTTTCTCACTAATTTTCATAGTCACTAAAATGTGTAGTGTTTCCATTTTTCAGAGAGTAAAAGGAGAGACATGTCCAGTGATGCTCTTCTAATAAATTACCCTAATCTAAAGAGAGTCCACATTTTTAGTCTCTTAATATTGTGAGAAAATCAATACATTTCTCTTGGAAAAACATTCCCAAAGAGTTTCCTCCAAAACTCCAAAACTCAGGGTTTCTGTATTGCTCTTCACAATAAGCTATGTATAAAATTATAATTTGATATCACAAGTTGTTATCCATCCAAATATAACTCAACAAGATTAAAAGGAGAGAGAAAAATGGCAATATAAGACAATCCTAAACAATTTTTCCATTAACATATGTGTATGTGGTGAGTGATAATGAATGTCTAAGGTGATGAAACATAACCATGATGCAGTGAGGTGTTGTCAAGATTCTTTTTAAATTTCCAATTAGTGTTTGGAGAGCTTTCACTGCAATGTCATCAGCTAAAGGCCTGTGTGAAGGCATTTTCACTGCTGACGAAACCAGAAAAATATCATGTCTTTCCAAGACTTACAAAAAGTGAGAAATGTAATGTTGCATGCAGACTTTTTCAGGATGGCAAATGACATTTCTAAAAACTTAACTCTTGTCCCATTGACTTTGCTGCATTAACTTTTGTAGGTCATGGTGGTGTCTGCTCTTTGGCAAGGTGGTACTCATGAGATGAAACACATTCTCCTCTCTTAAATTAAAATGTTTGCTTTAAGCCAGGCGTGGGGGTGCATGATTGTAATCCCGGTGCTTGGGAGGCTGAGACAGGAGGATCGCACAGGTTCGAAGCCAGCCTCAGCTACTTAGTGAAGCTCTCAGCAACTTAATGAAATCCTGTTTCCAAATAAAGTATAAAATAGATCTGGGAGTATAGCCCGGATGTAGAAAAAGCCCCTGGGTTCTACCCCCATTATTACCCCCCCAATTTTTTTTTAATGTTTGTTTTGTTATTATATTTAGATTTGCTGATTGTATAAGTTTTAACATGCCACTCACTAAGGAAAGACTATAAGGAGTTGGTATCTAAAAGACAAGAAAAATTTATTTGATTTCAGAAGAATTTAGGTTCCAAGTGTGTTTTTCTATGATTCAAAAGTTTGCCTAGAGCCAGGTGTGGTGGCGCAAGCTTGTAATCTCTGCTTGGGAGGCAGACACAGGAGGATCACGCAGGTTGGAACCCAGCTTCGCTGGCTTAAGAGATTCTATTTCCAAATAAAAATATTTAAAAAATCGGTCTGGGAGTGTAGCCTGGAGGTACAAGGGTTTCCAGGAACCCCAGTACCACCAAAAAAAAAGTTTGCCTAGATAATTAGATGTTGGCCAGTCCTAGGATGTTCCAGATTCCAGACTAGACTCCCCAAAATAAGTAATAAAGAGAAAAATGTCTCTACTAAGGGAATAATGACATAATTACGTATGTATCAATATCTGCTTTTACCCCAACAATAAGTAACCAAATATAATAGAAAATATTTGGGAGAAAATCCAATATTTGGCAAATGTTTCATATTGATACTAGTTTAAAAATGTTCTCTTATTTGCAATATACTATAATTAGATTTTATTTCTTAACTTGAATATTTGCATTCCACCATCTAACCCCATTTTAATTTCTATTTTTTGCTACATTTCTTAGATAAATGCTAATAAGTTTTCATTCTTTAAGAGTAAGATCTGATTTTACATTTAACTTGAACAAGTTCTCTAAAAGTAGAGACTTTATTAGAGTTTCATGTGATTTCATGTAAAGAGGCACATTCAAGCCTCTTGACCAGTGAGCATGTACGGATGTTTACGTGCGATCAGCACTGAAATTCATGTGGTGTGCAAACCCTTGTCTAACAGAGCTTATGGAATAGAAACCCAAAACAAACATTTAAAGATAAAATATTTCAACAATATTGCAAAGAAATATATTCTTAGTCACGAAAATGAGAGAGCAATAACTGATAAGTACTAGAGTTTCTTAAAGCACGATAAGAAGGCACCAAAATAGGAAGAAAAGTGTAGAGACTCAGTTCCTGGTTTTGACTCTAATTAGTTTAACCTTTCTAGAACTCAGTTTCTCTTTCCCTTGTACAATGCAGACATGCATGTACAGAGCTTCTAAGATATCTCTGAGTTTGATAAAGGTAGACCCGTTGAGACTAGGAGACTGGAAGAATTTATTTAAAGGAGTCACATAGGTCATAAATATTGGGAAAGATTTGATTGTGAGGAAGGAATGACAGAAAATGTGAATGTTATTAACACAATCCACAAATCAAAGCAGAAGATGCCATGATCAACAAACGGTGAGAACCTTGGCTAAGATGAAAACAGAAGAGGGTTGATGGAGAAAGGCTAGAATATGAAGGATGTTAAATGGCTTGCTGAAGTCGGAAATTTTTCTATAGGCTGTCCAAAAACATTACAGATTTTTGAGGAAGGCAGTGATAAAATTTTAGAAATACTAATATATGTAATGCATTGGTTGAAGGGGAGGAAAACCAAGAGAGAAATGAATGGATGATTGACTTTGTCCAAAAACACTTGCACCAAGATGACGGAGATGAACGTTCTCATGAGGAGAGAACAGATAGGGTCTGGTGACTGGGAGGTGCTAAAATCAAAGAAGAGCCAAGCATTGCCTCCAAGTTTTATTTTCACTTTAGGGATTCAAAAGAAGGGTGATAGGACTGAGAAAATGGGAGAAATTAGCATGGGAGGCAGAGAATGGTCATCAAAAGATCACGTATCTTCATTTAGCTAGCAATCTCTGTCCTCATGCGATGCATAATTCTAAGAAGTGGCTTGGAAAAACTTGAGCTATATTGGTGAGGGGGTAATTATGGAAATTCTGAGGAGTCTTGGCAGAGGTGCAAGACCAAGCAAGGAATTGTAATATCTTTAGCAAATTTCTGCTTACAGGTTGAAAAGAGGTTTTTACATTTCTCCTTGAACAATGGGAAGAGGTATTTTCCAGTAAAGATTGCTTCTAGCCATAATTATACTGATAAATTTCATTAATTTAAAACATTCTTTCATGAGCAGTTTCATTGCAAAAAAAAATTATCAAGTTAAAACTTGGCTCATAGCTAACTACTTACTCCATATAGCATATATTTTGTTAAGCTAAAATAAATCTACATAATTAAGTTTACTAGCAACTTGTGCCATTATATTTTGTCAAAATCAAGAGGTGACATGCAATTAAACTTAGTTGGCTTTGTAACTTTTCCTGTTAAGATGGGTCTTTTAAAGATGTCACTGGCAACTCTTTTTGAAGCAGGATTTTGATCTTGTAGGAGCATACTTGAGAAAATGGTATTTGTTAGCACAGAATCTTATTACTTTGTCTTAATGAGAATCAGTCAGTGTTTACTGGGTAGAATTTATTCAATATATGAACAAGAACACAATTATGCTCTCTACTTATGACAGTTAAATGGTCCCCTTACCCGAGAGGGCCTCTTCCCTAGAGATATTATCAGCATAAATGTACTAAATCTTTAGTCCTATAATTCAGCTATTATTTCAGATTTTTTACACAGATGCCCCAAAGTGTAAAAGAAATAGTAATATGTCCTTATGAAAATGAATATTCTCTGTCAAGACCTGCTCAACCAACTAAAATGGGTCCTGTGACCCTCTTCTATGTCTTTTATTTTTTCACAGTTCTGAATACATAGTGGGAGCTGTTTAATTTATGAATCTAAAAGCTCTAGGATTTGCTTCTCTGGCACTGACCTCTTTTTATTTCCAGGGCCAAGCAGTAAGTGCACAATAGGTAAGCAGATGCCAAAAAAAATATTTTTGAATAAATAAATGAACATGCTTTTCTTCCAAGGCCAATTGTCCTATCCTAATGCTTGTGTGACTTAGCTCAAGACAATGATTCTAATAGTGAAAATAATAAGTACTTTTGGCAGGTTAGTAAGACTCGGTAATTGCTGCTTCTACCTCTATAAAGGAAAAGTATTTTAATTATTTAATTCAGCATCAACCCTGGCATTAAAATTGTCCAGCAACGTATTTCCCAGCTCTTTCTATGATTAAACATGGGAAAAGTGGTGAAAGTTAGCATGTGGACCAAGCTTTACTCTGTTTTACACTCTCTTATCTTTTAACTAAATTCTAACACTGGGACCCCAGCAACATTACTATTATAATCATGGTCCTAGAATAAGCGCCAACACTCAAAGCCCCTGATACAATGCTTGAGTGGCTGGAGAGATTAGCAGTAAGTCTATTTTCTTTGCTGGAGATCCTGATATGTCCAAGAAATTACAAAGAATACACCTATCGAAACCCAGATAGGCTGCCAAGTGTTGAGGAACAGCTGCCATTCTGCTCTCCAGGACATCTTCCAAATGTGGAAGGACATTATTCTGGACGGAGAGCCAGAGGATCCAAGATTACCAATAGGTGACACAGAAGATGTAGAATTTCGAAGGTGGCATCCTAGAGTTTGTCTAAATTTGTTAATTCATGCAAATCTGCAGGAACCATGACAAGTCCCCACCTCTGGTAAAGAAATAAAGAATATTATGAGCTTAAAAAAAAACAACACCTCTACATGTACAGAAATAGCAATTGCCAGAGATGAGCTGTTTCCATCCAGAGTATTTACAGTACAATCCACTGATATAAAGGGATATATTAGAGCAGGGCATGATGACACCTGTAATCCCAGTACTTGGGAGGCTGTGACAGAAGGATCACAGGTTTGCAGCCAGCCTCAGAAATTTAAGAAGGCCCTCTGCAACTTAGCGAGGTCCTGTTTCAAAAGAAAAATAATATGAAGTGAGGCTAAGGGTATAGTTCAGAGGTCGAACAACGGCCCTGGGTTCAGTCACTAATACTACCAAAAAAAAAAAAAAGTGGCATATGTGTAAATTGTAAAATATTATCTTAAATAATAGTAACTATATGCATAGACACCAACACCAACAGTAGGATCATATGCGGTTAACCTTAAATCACTTAGAATATGCCAAGTAGGCCAACAATTGTAAATTTTCAGTTTATTTGTAATTTTTCTACATTTTAAGTGATATGGGTCATGCTCACTTCCTAATAGATGTCCACATTATTTGAAATAAGATAGAAGTATATGTGAACACTTTTTCTAGTATATGTAAGTATACTAGTTATCTTGGGGAAAATGTATTTAAAAGAATTTTCCAAATTAAAGGATATTTACTGACATATTTACCTAAATTTGTTTACTCACATTCATCTATTTTCATCAATCTATGTCCACCCATCTACTCCTGCATCTATTAATCAATCAATAGATAATTTGCTCTATAAAAGCATGCTTAAAGACATATGAATACATTGGATGCACAATGTCTGACTACCTCTGGTATAGAATACAAATAGAGCCGGGCATGGTGGCACACACTTGTAATCCCAGCACTTCAGAGGCTGAGACAGGAGGACCACACAGGTTCGAAGCCAGCCTCAGCTACCTAGTGAGGCTCTCAGCAACTTAGTGAGACTCTGTTTCCAAATAAATATAAAATAGGTCTGAAAGTATAGCCCGGAGGTAGAAAAGCCCCTAGGTTCCACCCCCAGTACCACACACACACACACACACACAAAAAAAAAAAACCTAGCACATTCTTACCGAATTTTGTAATATCATGCTGTCCTTCAAACAAATTTGTGGAACACATTTTCTCTATTTGGAGACAGTGATGGCATCTACTGCAAAAGGATAATTCTAATACAATGTCTTCCTCCAGTTCAAATGAGAGCAATCAAAAGCCTTCAAACTATGTACTAAGTAGAGGTTGAGAAAAACTAAAAATGTTTCATGGATGAGTTGATGAAGTTACTTGTGCTCAGTGATTATTCTAATGGAATTTTTTTTTTTTTGTGGTACTGGGGATGGAACTCAGGGGCATTCACCTTTGAGCTACACCATTATTTTTTATTCTTTATTTTGAAACAGAGTCTCACTGAGTTGCAAAGGGCCTCACTAAGTAACTGAGGCTGTCCTCAAACAACAATCCTCCTGTCTCAGCCTCCCGAATGCTGGGATTACAAGTGTGCACCACTAAGCCCAGGTTTCATAAATTTTACGTAAGAATTATTTCATCCACCCATTTCTTAATCAACTCACCCAATAACTATGCATTTTGCCAAGTCCTAGAATGTGAAAATGAAGACGATACGTCGCTACCTTCAAGATGTTTATAGTCAATGAAGTTAATTCATTATAATATCAAAATATGTCTATTACTTTGATACTAAAATTAAGGAATGAAAATGTATAATGATTTTTAAGTTGTCTTTAAAGATTATACACACAAACATGCTATTTTTCTTAATTAAAAGTCCTTGTATATAGAAACATAAGCCTTCCTATTCAGAAAGCAAAATTTTAATTACATAAAAATAAACTATATAACTATTACATGAAATAAGTTTATGTAAGACATTTAAGCTTATATGACATATAAAATAATAAAATTGTATAAATATATTTTAAAGACAAAGGAAAGAACCAACCTTCGATTCATAAAGGCAAACATTGCCTGTTTAATATTGCAAATACATCATTAAATTTATATATATAAATTATATATATATTGGTGGTGGTACTGGGGTTCCTGGAAATCCTTCTACCTCCGGGCTACACTCCCAGACCTATTTTTATATATATTTTTTTATTTTGAAACAGGGTCTCTTAAGCCAGCGAGGCTGGCTTCGAACCTGTGCGATCCTCCTGTCTTCGCCTCCCAAGCATGGGGATTACAAGCATGTGCCACCAAACCGAGCTCAATATATTTTTAATATATTCTCAGTACTCAAGCCAATATTTCAAAATGTATTTGTCAATAAATCATGGTTTTCCTAGATCTAAAGTAAATGAAACAACAATGCTTGACATTTAATGAAAAAAACCTCAAAATGTCTTTATACTGTTATTTTTACAACTATTAGAGTGTATTAAAATGTACTTTATAATGAAATCTCTAAAAGACAATGGTTTGACTTAAATATCTTAAAAATCAGCTCTTTGTCATCCATTGAAAATATTAAGGGATGCCTTAAATATTCATAAGAAATTTAGCTACAAGTAAGAGAAAGAAATAAAGAAAAGTGGGAAAGAGAAAAAGAGGAGGACAGGGAAGAAAAGAGGAAGGAAGGAAGAAAGGAGACAAGAAGAAGCAAAAGACCACAAATCTCTATATCCTAATGTATTAGGAAAGAAAGAATATCTGAATCTAATGTTTATTGAACACTTTCTAAAAGCCAAGTTCTGCAAAATATATCTTCACTTAAAGCAGTATTTCATCTTTGTCAAAGAGGGGAAAACTTTTCCTGTAAAAATCTTGGAGTTAGTATTTTCTGTTGAAAGACTATATGGTGGCCCAAATATGCAACTCTGCCAATACAGTGCAAAAGCAAACATGTACAACTAGAAACATGTACAATTAGAAACATTTTAAACTCCTGCTTGCTTGCCTAAGAAAATGTGGGGTTCCTCATTTAATTTAATCTTTTCTATATTGGTGACCTTTTTTCTCTTCAGCCCTAAGCTAATTCTCAAAGTAAGGCAAATGAAAACACTATCAGGACTAAAAGAAACACATTCTGCCACTCTCTTTTTTTGTGTGTGAATATCTCAGCCTTTGCCTTAATATTTTTCTTTTCTTTTTTTTTTTGGTATGGATTTTCATGGAGGAACTGATGATACTATACTAGTGATTAAGGGTCTCACTTTAGTTTTGCTTTGTTTCTATATAGTTTAATTGAGAAAATGGTGAGCAAAAATTCAAACTAAATGTTTACAATCTTAATTATCAAAGAAAAAATTACATTTAAGAATGACCTTTAATGTTCACATAAATACATTTTTCAAAGATGGGTTGATAACAGCACTTAAAGTTCAGTACTTACCCTCATCAATAAAAGAGGAAGTATCTCTAAGCACATTAATAACTGCGATTTACAATTCATTTTTAGAATTGATTTCCACTGAATCATCAGATCACATTACCTAGCAGCACAGAATGCAATACCGCTACCTTTGAAGCTATCACTCAGGGGTGGCTTTCATGAACACGGCAAGAAAAGAAAGTTTCAGAGAATAATTTCTTAAAACTTATTGAAGTCATAGAAATAATTTAAAAATGTGTCTTTGTGTCCCAGTGCCACAAGGGGACAGATTGTTTGATGCTCTGCATAGCAGTTTTTACTGAACAACAGCCACAGGCAGAACTTTCCAGCAGTGGTGCGCTGAGAAGTTCCTACCATCCCAGATCCATGATCAAAACCTTCATAGCTGTACAGTGTACACCAGTCTTCGCTGTTGCAGCTATTGTTGCAGTAACTATAGCTTTGCCCGGCACATTTGATTCTTAGGTTTCTAGGCTTGATTTATAAATTCTAGATTCCAACAATGTGGAGAAAAGAAAAAGGAGAGACAAAGAGAGAGTCAAGGAGTCAGAGAAGGGGTAAGAAGGAAGAAAGGGAGGGAAGACAGGAAGGAGGGAGGGAGAAAAAACAAGAAATTCTCAAAGGATGAGAAACATAGGCTTATAGAAAGTCCGTCCTTCCTTCCTTCCTTCCTTCCTTCCTTCCTTCCTTCCTTCCTTCCTCCTCCTTCCTTTCTTTTTTTGTGGTACAAGGGGTGGAATCCAGAGGCATTCTACCTTTGAGATATACCCCCAGCCTTATTTTTTATTCTTTATTTTGAAACAAAGTCTCACTGAGTTGAAAAGGGACTCACTAAGTAGCTGAGGCTGGCTGCGAACTGCAATCCCCCCGCCTCAGCCTCCCAAATACTGGGATTACAAATGTGCACCACCACGCCCGGCTCAAATCCATGTTTTCTACGAAGGAGAATATTTGTGTTCATGTTCATAGACTGTAGTCCAGTGTGTGTTAAGATCGATCCATATTTGTATTTTTTTTCCCACCAAGACCCACTGGGATACTCTCATGCTCTCTGAAAATGTGGTTAAAACACACAATCATGGGATTACAAACCTCTTCATCCATAACAAATTTTCAATCAAAAAACACACCTCACTTATTAAGTTGCATCTCCAGCTGACTTTGTATTCCATTTTCTTCCTGCATTCAGCTGGAAGCACTCACAAATAGCAAAATATAATACTTCCCATGTTATGTGTTGCCAGGCAATCAGGGCAGAAATAATTAACACGAGAAAGTGGACTGCCAGTATCCTGCTGAATGGCTCTGGAAAGAGTTCAAATATGACAAACATTCTTAGCTGTCCCTTCTGGGACACGTGCTCTGAAGTAACAGTTTGAAAGGACAACTGCCAACTCCAGTTTCAAACAGTTTGACAGCACTGCAGAATTCCATTCTAAAATCTGACTTCGTTTTTATTTAAAGGAGAATTCATCTCTGCACACTGTCTTTCTGTGCCCATTCCTAAAAGAGTCCTTCCTGATCGCCTGCCGCCTCTGCCCAAGTCCAACTGCGTAATGAAGCTAATCCTGAGCACTGGGTCTTTCTATAAATGTAGAATTCACACTGAATTCAAAGGGAGATGTGGGTCTGTGAAGAGGCTTGTGGCAGGCAGGCCAAGAGGATCACAGATTTCTTTGTAATACCCTGTCTCACTTTTTATCTAACTCTGTTTAAATAAAACACAAGCTAGAAAACCAATCAATTCTGTAAACACTTTCCCACAGAGAAATCTTCCACCAGAAGTACCTAACAGGGGAAGCAATGTGATAAATATCTAAACACTTCCCAAGAATCACAGCTGAATTTGTTGCAAGGCAGGTCAATGAACATTTGTTGCATACTTGTAAGATATAGGGCTCCACGTTAAGTGCCGGATATTTTTATGAGAACGTAGCCCAACTCTCAGGTAATTTTAATCCATCGGAAAGGTAGAGATAAAAACAGATATTTCAATGGAGATCATTAAAGATTAAAATTGAAATCTAGATAGGGTGTAACAGGCACAGCAGTCAGAAACTCCTGAGCTTCCTTGGTTTTCTAGATGTTAGTACTAGCAGGGTGTATGGTCATTATCTAGTGAAACTCACTCCTAACTCAGTGATAAATTATCACAAACCATCTATTTGAATGTTAGGTTTAAAAATCTAGGTCCAACTTCTATTTTCACTTGCTACTCTTGGATCTATTCAATATTTATTGAGATCCGATTATGTTGGCTAGGTCTAGCATATGAAATAAATGCGAAGTCGGAGCCCCTGGCTTCATGGACAGAATTTGTGAAATAAAACTGTTAAAACAAGATATAAATCCAAAAGTGTTTTGGGGGCTATGTAAGAAGAAACATAGCTTTCTACTGTGCCATACTTGCTGGACATTGGAATATGCCCCTTTACTTTCCTTGCCTTTTTTTAATCTATAAAAAAAGGATTTAAAATCCATTTCTAAAGTCTCTTGCATCTTTAAAGATATTATAATGACCACAGATAGAGAACTAGCTGTTTTGTGAGAAGCATCCTCTTTTTGTGAAATTACTAAGTTCTTCTAAGTTTGGTTTAGTGGAAACAGTATCTACCTTTAAAGCCCAACATCAACGTTTTTTAATTGTTAACACCATTTAGCAGTAGCAATGTGATCTTGGGATAATTTGTAATTTCTCTGAGCCTTGGTTTCCATAGTAAACTGAGCATAATAACAAATATTTACTAACATATTACAATTACTTGTTTATAAAACAAGTAGCCCAGTGCAGTGGCTGATACCTGGGTCCAAAATGCTAAATATATTCTATGTAAATTTTTTCTACTAGCCTTCAATCAATCAGTCAGTCACTAGATCAGTCTTTCAACTTCTCTTTCACTTATTGTGATTTAACATGTACTGAATTTATCAAATGCTGACCTGTTTTGAATGTCTATCTGCCAGGCATTATGTAAGGCTATGTAGCTATAATAGCAAGATGGTCACTCAGCTCCTGCCTCCATAAAAGTCTGATTTTTCTCAAGTTATTAATCTACTTCAGCAGCTGAAGCCCTTGTGGTTCTCACCCATTTCTCAAGGGTGCTTCCAGAGCCCTGGGCCACTGAGCAATGTCCTCAGGAACACAGCCACTTTCCAAAGTGTCCACAATGATCTCTCTGTGCCCTCACAGTAGCTCTACCCTATAAGGGTCAGTCTACCTGAAAGAAATACCGAGTCAGCTTATATAATCGCAAGTAAACCTTTTGAACCTATTAACTTAAAAGTGAATCTACTTAGAAAAATTTCCCTTTTTGGAAACCTCTGTCACTTGTGTATCTCTTTTGATAACTGGTAGCTAAAATAGTCTTGCCTGAGAAATAAAAAAAAACACAAAACAATAACAGCAAATCTTTAGCATTTCTAATTTCCAAGTCCTTATAAAGGCTCATATCTTCCCATTAGTATCTACCTTTGAAGTTTCCTTGTCTGGAGTCCCATTCCCTTAATCAATTCCCAAATACACAAAATTATTAGAGCCACCTTTATCCTTCCCAGGTCAGCTATTTTCAACTATAGCATTTCTAATTTCCTGAAAGATTCAGAGAGAAAATATTTGTTCTAATGTGGCTCTCTTGACCTATTTCCAGTTACTGAATGGAAATTTTCCAACCTAAGATTTAACAATCAGAAGTCACTCTTTTTGAAATAGCTAGTTATGGGTCTACTTCCCTGGTGTAGAATATCAAAATTCTTGAATGAGCAATTAATAATTTCCTCTAATCACCTGTTCTGTTTTTGCTTCCATTTCAAGAATACCTATGCTGGATATGTTGGCTAACATTTGAGCCATTTTCCTTGGGCAATACCGTTTCCATCACTGTGGATTAACAGATGGTTGTTTATCCATGCCCCTCTGGACCAAACAATTGGCAAGTTGCACTGGTCAATGAGCCCTGATGAAGTGTGATCAGTAAATTCTCTTATCACCATGGCAACTAGTATACTCCTTAGACAGTGCCTTATCTCAGTACCTTGGGGAGAGTGCTTGACAATGCATCACTGTAATCTCCCTCTACATTAACCTTGTTGTTTGATTCACAGTCTTTGGGGATATTGTTGTTGAAGCAATTACAAAACCATAAAAATGTCCACATCTATAATTCTGCATCCTCTCTGCAGGGGTATCATAAGAAAATCTGACAGATGTTTAATGGAAGTCAATGTAGGTGATGTCCATACCTATTATTTTAATAATCCCTTAAAAAAAAGAAAAGAAGTAGTTTAGCTAAATTGTTCTCTAAAATCCCACACTGGGTCCTAATGTTCTTATTTTTCCTAAGGGCTAAGAAAAACATTGGTTTAATTATTATCAAGAGTTTTCAGTTTCTGGTTTAATCTTGACATGAGACAGACTCTCTCTGATTTGATTTAAAGCTTTTCTTTGTCTATATTCCCTGAAATAATCAATACAGTTATCCCATTTTCTAATTTTGTGTAGAAGCTGGTTTTCCATGTCAGTCTTCATGTCAGTGGATATCTTTGTGTGATTTAGCCCAATTACATTTCTATTGAAACAATCTTTGCTATTAGAATTCTCCATTTTGAGCTTTTATCATTTGCAAAAGAATGTAGTAGACTGGTTGTAGGCCATTTGCTGGTTTATATGTAGCAGGATACTTACCGACTTTTAATTAACTAAGCCAAAAAGTTCTATGCCTCTAAACCATTGTTTCTTAAATGAATAGCAACTTCCAAAAATTCTATCTGTTTCTGAGACAGTGACCTTATGCAGACTCTTTCTTAAGGGCATATCTCTGCTGGATGATAAGCACCCTACAGGTCTGGGAGTTCACATTTTGCATGCAGGATAATGTAGGAAGTGATATACCTAGCCAAGACTAATGGCTTATCTACTCTACACCATAGATGGGCATTGGCAGGTTTTCAGCTTTCCACTCAACATTTTCACAATTTAAGGCGGTCTCCCAGCATCACTTGACTGCACTTTTTGCAGTTTACTTTATCATTATGCAGTGCCATGTGATTTCATGTCACAGCCAAACAAATTGAATAATGAAACTTTTGCATTATTATTAGCCACAAGCATAACTCAGACGTTTTGAGATTTTGTCCTCCGCCTTTGGGAGGATCCACAGGAGATTATATTAACGATGCCAAATGACTTCATTCAGACTCCCCAATTTTGCTACCATCACGGTTATTTCTGAAAATCCGGTGGCAGATCATGAATGTTAATGACATCAATCCTCTTGCCGTCCCTTCACTGTGGCCATGTTTGTTTCTAGAAGTCATCATGCCAATGACAGTCACTGGTGTTCTCTGAGAGAAGCTGATTTTCTGTAATATCTTCACCAAGAGATTCCCAATGTTTCCCCAATAGGTTGTACAACTCCAATGCAACTAAATAACACTGAGTTACCCTCCTTGAACATTCTGATGGAGCCAATAGATGCCTCAGATTTTACTAATAGCAGGAGACTCAGCTTTAGGCTCTGGGTCCAGAATGGGAAAGAAATACCCTGATCCGTACATCTCTCCTGTCTCTGACTCCCAAACTTTTACACAAAACCATCATTAAGTATTTTGTTTCTTTCATACATATCAATGTACCTGAGTGGGTGGTACCAGTTCAGAGCTTTAATAGATACTACTTCATTTTATATTCTGCCAGGACATCCCCCATAAATGAATGGAGAGTACTCAATAGCAAAAACAAATATAATAGTAATTAAAAAGATGGCAAAAGAAAACCAACCTACCTATTTCTATTTTATTTTTTCTGGCCAGGGGCTTTCTTCCAAAAATAGTTAAGGGATAGTGATATACTGATACTTATGTCCTTTCCAAAGACAGGGGTCACAACTGGAACTGTTACACAGACATCTTTTATGACTGAATCACTGTTCAGTGCAGGTCTGTTTGCTTACTCCTAATGAATCCTGGCTTCAGAATTGCAGGAATTCATCCAGCAGAAGAGAGAATGGCACTCATGTGTTATTTGCCCATGAGTGAATCACCTTCGATAGAGCCTAAATTCCATAATTTTGGATGATGGATGCTTGAGTGTTTTGTGAGTGGGCTCTGAAAATCAGGATCCCATTTGGAAGCATTGGTAAGAACACTGCAAATGACTGTTGTGTTCCTAAGCACACATTTGTATACTTTCAAGCAATCTCAATTACAAAGAATGACATATATAGAATAAAGTGATAACCTGCAAAACGACAAACACCAAGGCCTAAATCATTCATGATTACGTTAAATATCCAAAATAATAAATTTCTAGAATAGGGTTGTAGAAATTCCTATGAAATATATCTTAGTGAAGCAAAGTAGTTTTCTCACCATTAAAGCATCTCCTGGCTTTGATGCCCTTGATGCCCTTTTTTTTTTTTTCTGAACAAAGGATTGACAATCATGTGTCCTGGAATGCTTTGAGATTTGTTTTCTTCAAGATGAAATCTTTTGTTTTCTGATCATCATTTAAGTCAAGGATAGCCTAGTCAAATGGCAACCAAATAAATACCATAAATAAGCTAAAACAATAAGAAGAGGGAGACACTAGAGTAGCCAAAGAGTCCCATCTATAGCTACCTTTCAGAGTGCATTACAAAAACAAAGACTATTGAAGCCCAAATAAATACATCAACAGACCAGCCTGATATGTGTCTCTAGCCCTCAGGTGTCTTCTGCATTACAAGCAGAGGCTCTTAAGCCAAGCCCCATCACATATTTTGTGACTCCTGACATTCTTATTTCATTCTTCTAAACCAGGTACAGTCCCTAAACAATAGATTGCATTTTTTCCTTCAGAGAGAGCTAGAATTCACTTGTCTTTTTCTTCCTTCCTTTCCTTCTTTCTCTTTCTTTCTTTCTTTCTTTCTTTCTTTCTTTCTTTCTTTCTTTCTTTCTTTCTTTCTTTCTTTCTTTCTTCTTTCCTACTCCTGTCAGGATGTTTGGGGAAAATGGTAAAAAAAAATCAATTATGTAGAACTTCATAGAGTCAATTTTTTAACTTAATTTAATTTTGGAATTTTATTTCTTGTAGCACTGAACCCAGGGGCATTCTACCTCCAAGTAACACCCACAGCCCTATTTTATTTTTTATTTTGAAACACAGTCTAAGTTACCATACTAGTTGCCTACTTCAAATCTGTGATCTTCCTGCTTCAGCCTCCCAAATACTGAGAAAACAGACAAGAGCCACACCACCAGGATGCATTTATTTAATTTTTAATTCAGGAAAATTTATTTTTAATTTCACTTATGAATTCTTTCATACTATGTCTATGTAAAAATTCTGGTCAGTGATAAGTTCAGATGCCTAAATTCATCTTGTCCAGAAAATGCAAACAAAACGACAGATAAACTGATTTGCTACATAGAGTAGCAAATTGGAATAGTGAGTGTTGGCTTCTGTGTTGGTTTCAGTGCTGTAATTGAAACTTCAGCAGTCCTTTAGGATAGTAATAGCGAGTCAATGGTTGCCTTCCAAATATTTTTCAAAGCTGATAAAGGTGAGGAATGTTTTAATGTACTTCCTAATTTGCACATTTCACAGATTTTAACTAGTTATTGTAGCTATTGCATGTCAAATAGATGCTGAGAGGGGATTTACTCCAGGACATACAGTTATTTGGTTTCACAAATAATGTAAGAGGGAGATATTGTTTTTTCTCTCTTAAAGTTAAGCCTCTTAGAAAACAGTTAAGAATAATGAAATGGTTCAGATGGCAGGATGAATTTTCAAGAAATAAGCGAATCCACCATAAATATTCATAATCATGTTAGCTTCACTTTTTAAACAATTTCCAAGATGTTCGCCTGCTACAGTTTAACTGCTGGTCAAATCGGAGGCACAAAGGTTAGGTCATGCTGCCTTCGTTAATGATTTGGCTCAATGCACACAGCAGTATAATGTATTTTATGAGTGAGGGAAATGATATTGGTTTGAGAGGTCTCATGTAGCAGTCATATCCTGTCCAAATATAATTTTGAAAACAATCAGAGCCATTATGGCTCATACAGAAAGAAAGATAAAGACAGATAGCTGTATATGGGTTTTTAATAAGTAATTCACCCTGGGTCTTGAAACATCAGATTGCCAAGTAATGTTATTAATATATAAGCATGTTGGTAAAAATCATGTATTCTTTCCATTGGTTGGCTTTAGATATGTTTCCAATGCAAATATTGTGTAAATGTATTGCATCCAAGTTATGCAAATCAAAAATGTAATTCATCTTTCAAGAATTTCACTTGATTATTTCACATGCCAAAGGAGCATTTTTTCTGGCAAGAGCCTACTCACTATTTATATCTAACATTTTCCACTGGTGAAATTATGCATCGTTTGCTGAATAGTGGATATTTATTGTTTAACATACTGATCACCTCTCAGTCTTTGAGGTTAGTGCCTATTGAAATTTTTATTTAAATTTCATAATGAAGATACATAGGAAGAGACTATTGATACTACTGAAATTTTTTTTAGGGGGAAGTATATGTATTCACAAATGAGAACCTAAAGCAAAGGCTTAAAAATAAAACATCTTCTATCCAGAATGCTTGACCATCAATCATGTTGTTGGAGCAGATTTTCAAAGACACTCCTTCTTCCATCTGCCTGCTTTCCTCTCCTGCTCGCCAAGACAGTAGGTCTCTGAAATACATCTCATCCTCATCTTAACACCAGAGTCCCAATTTGGAACCTTGTTGTGGCTAGTATCACATTTAGCTCTTACTCAACCTTTACAATGAACGCCACCTTCTATGAACTACATAGATTACTTTTATACCTGAGTTTCTTCCTCATGAAACTGCAGATACCACTAAAGACTGCTCTTTGTCAAATTCATCTTTGATATTTTGCCTCTACCCTGTCTCTATTTACCATGGTCTTTTGGTTATATTACTAACCAAAATAAGATGGCATTTAATGAATACTTCTTATTATGCATTAGGTACTGATCCAAGAATTTTATATTAATTCACCAAATACTTTTAAATAACTTTTGAGGAAGGTACTATAATGTTTTTTCATTTCACAGATAAATTACTGATCCATTAGCATCATACTCCTATAGTTAAGACATGATTTGAAAGTGTCTCCAGGACTTTTAGCCTCAGCCAGAAAGCCTGTGGTGCATACCTATAATCCCAGTGCTTGGGAGGCAGGGACAGAAGGATCACAGGTTCAAGGACAGCCTCAGCAATGCAGCAAGGCTCTAAGCAACCTAGCAAGATCCTATTTCAAAATAAAAAATAAAATAGCATTGGTGGTATAGCTCAGAGGTAGAATGTTCTTGACTTTATTCCCTAGTACCAAAAAATAGATAGATGATAGTAGATAGATAGATAGATAGATAGATAGATAGATAGATAGACAGATAGACAGATAGTTAAACTAAACACTTTGTGTCTGGAACCAATCTTTCTAGCAACTTATAGAAGAGATGGTATGGCATAGTGGTTAAAAGCTCTGCTCAAGTGTTGGGTGACTTTGATTCAAATACAGCTCAAATTTGCCAGGTGCATGTTTGTAATCCCAGCATTTGGGAGGCTGAGGCAGGAGGATCAAGGTTCATAGCCAGCCTCAGCTATTTATTGAGGCCCTTTGCAAGTCAGTGAGATCCTGTTTCAAAACAAAGAATTAAAAAAATATGGCTAAGGGTGTAGCTTGGAGGTAGAATGCACCTGGGTTCCATCCCCAGTACCACAAAAATAAAGAAAAAAGAAAAAGAAAACAAACAAATCCAGCTCACACGCTAATGAAAACTGAGACCTAACTTACTGCTTGTACTATTCCATTTTGCAAAGGAAGAGAATGAGAGCTCAAAGAATTAAGTAACAATAGTATAATGAAGACTGACACTCACACCACTTCATAACATCTTACAGCCAGGATTCTCCATCCTGGAGCCGAAGCTCTCTCCAGACGAGGGCCTCTCAAGCTCTGGAGGGCATATGCCATCACTGGGCAAGAGGAAGTTTTGGACAGTTCTTGCTTTATCATAAAGCGTAGAAATCTCCATTCTGTTGCTGCATCTCACTTAATTCTAGTTTTCTCTCCTAAATAGTTATCAAGTTTTATGTGTTAGGAATAAAAATCCCACAGCCCTCAGCCCAGTTTCTTCTCTAGACGGCACACTTGTCAAAACACAGAAGATAACAGGATTTATTTTCTATTTCATGGCCCTTTAAATATTTGATGCCTGCCATCATGGGTGTTTTATCTTTTTTTTTAGGATAAACATCCCCTCTCTTCATTCACATTTATTTGGGAATCTGTCTTCTGAAATGGATTCTATAATTATTTTCTATTTACTAGCCCTTGAATCACTTCTCATTGTATTTTTCTGGCCCTAGAGTTCTCCCACACCAAGTGTTCCTGCGTCTGGTGACTGACCACTATGTTTAACCACACATATTTTCTGATTATCTCATTTAATGAGTTCCCGATTGGGCTTTAAGCTAGAAAAAAATATTATATTTTAAAAATATCAGTGACTCTCTACTGTGACTAGTTCAGCATCACAGAAGACCAAGCATGGTAGTGCACACTTATATGCATAACCATTTAGTTATAAATATAAGATAGGTTGATAAAATAAATATGTATATATATTATGATGGAATTCTAAACTAGCCTTCTATTCAAAAGTATTTTTCAAATACTTCTGTTCATTTCAAGAGTATTTGTGTAGTTATACTAAACTCTAGCTACCTCAGTTAACTTACAATATTTCCTAGAACTTTTTTCTTTTCTTTTCTTTTTTGGTAATGGGGATGGAACCCAGAGGCATTCTACCTCTGAGCTGCAACCCTAGTCCTATTCATTCATTCATTCATTCATTCATTCATTCATTTTTAGATAGGATCTTGCTACGTAGCTGAGGCTGGACTAAAACCTCCAATCTTCTTCAGTTTCCAAAGTATTAGAGTTGCAGGTGTGCACCACCACAATCAAATGTAGCCTGTAAATTTAAACCATTCTTTTGTTTATTTTTTAATGGTACTCAGGGTTGAACACAGGGACATTCTACTTTCAAGCTACACGCTCAGCCCTATTTTTTATTTTTTATCTTGAAACAGGTTCTCACTAAGTTGCTGAGGTCCTCATTAAGTAGCTGAGGATGGCTGCAAACCTGCCATCCTCCTGCCTCAGCCTCCTCAGTACTGGGATTAAAAGCATATGCCACCACACCGAGCTTTAAAACCACTCTCGTTTTCCTTTTCTGGTGTTACCCATTCCCTCTCTTTAACAGTAATCCCAGATCACTTCTACTTCTTCCTCAGTTTCTTTTTAATTTTTATGTGCCCCATTTTATTTGTGTTTCCCCATGATTAACTTTCAATTTGTCTTCTGCACTCAACATCAATCACTTGTGCTATCTGAAACCCATCATTATAAATTCATTCATTTGGATTTTGAAAGCTTATGTTTAAGAGTACTTTACTAAAATAAAGTTTCTTCAGGGAGAGTAAACTCCTTAAAAAATCATATCAGGTGTGAATGTGGGCATAAGATAAGGTCTGATAACGGCTTTCAAGAAGAGAAAGCCAAATAGACTTTATTCATCCTCTGCCTATGGTTCTATGACCATCACAAACAATATCAGAAAGACAATATACTTCCACCACAGTATACACTGAACTCTTCTAAAATTAAAAAACAAAAAAGAGTTCTCTGTATATTCTAGATATAAGTCCTCTATCGGAGAGTTAAGTGGAAAAAAATCTTCTCCCATTCTGTTGGCTCTCGATTGAGGAATATACAGAGAACTCAAGGCACTCTGCACCAAAACACACACACACACACACACACACACACACACACACACACACACACACACACAAATAACCCAGTCAAAAACTGGGCAAGTGAATTAAATAGAAACTTCACAAAAGAAGAAATTCAAATGGCCAATAAATGCATGAAAAAATGCTCAAGATCATTGGCAACCAGAGAGATGCAAATCAAAACTACCTTGAGATTTCACCTAACTTCAACTAGAATGGCCATCACTCAAAACACAAACAATAATAAATGCTAGAGAGGATGTGAAGTGTGAACTCTAATACATTGTTGGTGGGATTGCAAATTAGTCCAACCAATTTGGAAAACAATATAGAAGATCCTCAGAAGAATGGGGACACACTTATCATTTGTTCCAGCAATACCACTTCTGAGCATCTACCCAAAAGAAAGGAAACCAAACTACCAAACTAATGCATGCATATTTATGTTCATAGCTGCACAATTCACCATTGCCAAACTATAGAACCAGCCAAGGTGTCCATCAACAGATGAATGGATTACAAAACTGTGGGATATGTACACAATGGAATCTTACTCAGCCATAAAGAAGAACACAATTACATCACTTACACGGAAATGGATGAAACTGGAGGACATTATGCTAAGTGAGATTAGTCAGTCACAAAAAAGAAGATATTGGATGCTTTTCCTAATATGTGAAAGCTCAGGAGAAATGGGTAACAGGAAGAACTCTAGATGAAGAAGGAGATCCTATAGAGGAGCAAATAAGGTGACCTAACTGAGGGGATTGAAGGGAGGAAGAAGGAAACTCTCTAAAGCATATGTTGTACTTAAACAATCATATCAAAGTCAATCACTAAGCCAAAGATGGGAAGTAGGGATGGGGAGGGAATGAGGTGGGGATCGGGTATGGGAAAATTGGATGATATGTGCATGTTTATCTCCACAAGTCTTTTTATCCTATTAAGATGTATGAATACAATGTACCAATAAAAAAAAACTAAAAAAAAAACCACAAAAAAGATTTGGACCTCTAGACTCCTTACAAAGGTAAATCATTATTAAAGTTTTAGTATAAGTTCATGCATTCCATGGATTGGATCAGAATTAGTCTCAGTGTCTGCAAAACCATGGATGTTGTGTGGAGCTGGGAGGAATCAACATGCAAGAGCAGCACTTAAAACCATGAGTAAGATTTAGTTTTACATTTAAAAAAGAAATAAAAACCAACCTAATTTGTATATTTTACATGTGCATATTTAAAATGTGGCTAAAATTTCCAACCATTCACTGAAAAACAGGAAGAAAGAGACACCATAGATGTTCTAAAATCTAAAATGCACACACACAGCTAAGGTTGCAAATGAAATAGAATCCTATCCATCTATGCATATGTACTTTTGTTTACTGTATGCTATTGCTTTTTTGTTTTTTGTTTGTTCACTTTAAAAATGCTACCAAGGGTTGATTTTATGGTCCAGTGTCCTTTCCCAAAATGTGATCGAAACTAGTAAAATGTTTCTTTGAAAATAAAATTTCAAATTTAATCACAGCCTCCAGAGAACCTACAGCTTTCAAAACTTAATGAAAGCTGGGAGTAGTGCTGCATGCTTGTAATCCCAGTACTTGGGAGGCTGAGACAGGAGGATCACAGGTTTAAGACCAACCTCAGCTACTTAGTGAGTCCCTCCACAACTTAGTGAGAACCTGTTTCAAAATAAAGCATATAAAATAGGGCTGGAGGTAAAGCTCAGAGGTAGAATGGCCCTGGGTTCAATACCCAGTTTAAAAAACAGCAAAAAACAGACAAAACAAAAAAACTTAATAGAGGGGATAAGAAAAATTATTTTCCCTTTTAGTTATATAGTTATTGACTATGATTAATACAGAAAATCTGCATGCTACATCCCCTCCCACATGTTTGCCAACTCATTCAGTCAACAATGACTTATTGGCTGCCTATATTGTGCCAAGAACTATAATACATATCTATATTACAAGACAGACACACTGCCAAAATGACACAATATTTTTTTCTTTAAAGTGCATCTTAAAGGCCATAACTACTCCATGCAATGACGATTCTTCTAGATCCTATCAATCTATTTATACCCTTACTAGAGTACCTCCCACACTATATTCTTAAATTTACCATTCACCATAGATCTATGTACATAATGGATCTTGAGCACTTTTCAGCTCTTAGATCTTGCGTCCTATTATACATTTAAACAACAACAAATGATTGGAAGTCTTTGAAGAATTTGCTAAGAAAATGTTGGCTAAGAAAATGATGATAAAATATCAAAGCAAAAACTGAATTTTTAACATATTAACCTCTTACGGGAAACTCAAATATGCTTGCCTATATATGTCTTACAGATGTCCTAAAATGTTGTACCTCTCTGCCAGAGACATAGATTCTAAAGGAGAACAGAAGGTAGAGGTTCTTGGAATGTAAGTGGCACCCAGACTGAAAGAGATAATAAAGTGTATTAGAAAAAAAGGGAAAAAAAAAGAAACACCCAAATTGCTTGTCTTGGAGCTATTTTGTTCATTACACACATGTGACAAATAGACATATATGACCTTGAAAGAAAAACTGCAAAAATATTCACAGTAATCGCACCCTATTTCTGTGTTTTCAGGGTGTCTATAAAATCCAAAAACAACCCCAAATGCCTTGTATGAAGTTGATCCTGTAGGGCCTGGCCAACTGTGGCTGTCTCTAGAGTCAAGAAATTATCATGTTCCTTAGATGATAATTTCCTTACACTTTTCATGAAATCTAACTTTCCGTTATAGAATGTTACAATTTCTTCTTCTCCTTATATTTTCTGGATCTCTTTTCATTGGAAGAATATACACTTTCATTACGGCATCTGTAGAAAGCATAGCAGCAAACAAACAAACAAAAATCCTGACTTGGATTCTAAACTAATGCATGTGTATCTATGTTCATAGCTGCACAATTCACCATAGCCAAACTATGGAACCAGCCAAGATGTCCATCAACAGATGAATGGATTACAAAACTGTGGGATATGTACACAATGGAATTTTACTCAGCCATCAAAAAAAAAAAAACTCAAGTACATCATTTTCAGGGAAATGGATGGAACTGGAGGACATTATGCTAAGTGAGATTAGTCAGGCACAAAAAATAAGAAATCAGATGCTTTCCCTAATATGTGAGAGTTAGGGAGAAAAGAGGAGCAAACAAGTCAACCTAAAGGAGGAGAAATGAGGGGGGAAGAGGAAAATCTAAAGCTCACAATGTACTCAAACATATCGAAGTCAATCACTAAGCCAAGCAAGGGAGGGAGGGACGGGGAGGGAATGGGGTGGGATTTGGGTAGGGGTTAAATCAGCGATGAGTACATGTTTGTATACACAAGTTTTTTACCCCAATAAGTTGTATGAATATAATGCACCAATAAAAAATTAAAAAAATAGTTTCTTTAAA